>NC_091738.1:3902142-4552500 GCF_030179905.1 Drosophila bipectinata | reverse complement strand
CCTTTACGTAGGTAGGTGTAGCATACTTTTATGGGGGTTTGCTTTAGCTATAACTAGGAGTAAGTTTTTTAGATTTTTATTCAAGGAGAATGTTTGATAATAAAATTTTTAATAACTAAACTTAAAATAAACAGTATATTGAACAAACTCTCTATGCCAATCCCCCAAACATATTGCAATTGTTAACAAACCCAAAAGCTACCCCGAATCAGCATCAAAAACAGTCGAAAACATTTAGCCAGGAATAAGCTTTGAAAATTTGCTGTAAATGCGGTTGGCAACTTTGTTAAAGGGCCGTGAAAGGACCTGTGAGGACCTTTGGGGTGCGGAATGCCGCGGAGATAGAGGTTGAGGTGAGTGCATACCATAAACAGGAGTCAAATAAATCAACGTCGTCCTCATCATCGTCATAATCATCATCATCATCATCAGGAGTCCCCACACGCGGCGACCCCAACAACAAAGTAACGGACGACGCACACACACACACACACACTCTCACAAAATTGCAGGATACACACACCCACACAAACACAGACAAGGAAGCGAGAAAATCTCCAGCAGGGCAAACCATAAAGCAGCCAGCGAAATATAAATGCAATAAAATATTTTTAATGGCTCGTAAATGTAAAATTTACGCAAAATACAAGCAAGAAAAAAAATTGGGCAAGGGAAGTGGGAGGACGACAGCAACAACTTTGGCAAAAAAATATGGAAAACGAACAATTTTGAGCCACAGGAGCGAAAAGAAACATATGAATGGACCGCAAATTGTCGCAGGATATGTGAAAGTACATATAGTACATACTGTTGCCGGCAAATTGTAATACAATTGAGTGAAAATTTACAAATTAGTTAGCATAATAGTTGACACAACAATGCCGACGCCGCAGGAGTCGAAATTTGCCTAATTGAAAGCAACTGAAATGATGGTCGAAACGTACCAGCTAGCTGGTTGGCCAACTAACTAACTAACAAAAACAACGAGCGCCAGAGCTCCAGAAGAATGCATATTGCAAGCTGTGCACAAACATTGTAAAGGCAATTACGGCAAATGCCAAAGTGACAAGCCGAAAGCCAAACTGAAACTGCAACAAAACTATGGCCAGAAGGGGGGTGGCTTAAAAAGTAAAGATTAGAATAAAAACTTTTGGCCATAACCTAAACGTCAATGTTCTGTCGGTGGTAGTCGGAGGTGGTTGGCAATGTCGGAAAAATCTACACTTGAATTTTTAATTCTCTATTTACGGATGGTAGTTCCTTCTTTTTGAAACAAACCATAATATTTTCACTTTAAAACCCATAACAAAGTTGCTTCTATCCCCTATGATAGTGTACTTTCAGGATGACCAAGCCACAAAAAAATAGAAAAAACTTTAAACAATATCCTGGTCAGGCCCAGAATGCCGACATGGATGTGTGTGAATTAGTTGTTGATAAAATTAAACTGCATTGTTGAAAATCACAGCAAAATGGCGATAGAGATAATAAAAACAAAGGCATGTGTATAGACTCTGGCAGGAAAAAGGATAGAAGCCCGGCAAACTTGTGTGTGCTGTGTGCTCTTGCGGTTGAGCATTTAAATATTTAAAAATATTTATTGTTGAAAAATGTTAAAATATTTATAGGCCAAACTATGCACAAGATGTTCCGGCAACAAAACAGGCGGGGGGGATAAAAAAAACTAAAACAAGCACAAAATGGACATAAAAGGGCAATTTTGTCTATCCATTTGGTATTTGTTAAAACAAAGCCCCGAGGAGGATTGAAGCAAAAACACAGACAGCTCAGGCATATGCAGTTTGCCTGCAAAAATGGGTGTTTCTTGTTTTATATATTTTTTAGATTTTGAGGTGGGGTGACAGGGGCAGGTAGGTGGCAGCATATGGCTGCCATGCGTAGACTGAGGAAGGAATTTTAAATATGCAGATCAGGCAAAAGGTTTTCAAAACGACAGGCAAAAGGTTAAGACAAACAAATAGCCGAGTGAGAGGGAGCCATGTCCTGGGGGATGAATGTCCTGCTAATGCCCAGCGATTGTCTCTCTAAGCCCAGAACAGACATAAATACTAACTAGCGCCCCGAGGTTCCTGTTCTGGCCAGGCCAAAAACAAAAATTTGCACATTATTAGCATTAGGGTACACTTTGTTGTTTTTTATTTTTATTTTCGGTATTCCAGTTGATTTTATTCCATTTCGTTTATTTGATTTTATTTCGTATATATGTCTGTATATATCTATCTGGCATGGTTGGAAGTCTGCATTTGCATTGAGTTGGGTGCAAATCCGTAACAAATCTTCTAAATTGTTTTACTGACTCGACAACATTGAAATTCATTTGATGGGCAAAGTCTTTTACTGATTTTTATGCATATGCTGGGGGAAGTGTGATTGGATCCAATTGGAATTTTCATATTCAGTTGAAATTGAATTAAATATTGCCAAGAGACTAGATAAAGTTGGTCAGGGGATTTGTGAAAATGGCTTAGGAAACTCTTGAATTACAAACAAATTCCAAATAGAGTTCTAGTTCGATTCAATAAATGGATTTCAATCGAGTCTGGGTACTCGTTTGTCGGCCAACCGAAATCAAAACTGATGGAAGGTTATGGCTCTAATTTGCTTGAATTGAGCTGTTAGACCCACAATTATCAAGGATCCATATATCTTGTTAGTACAAGTGGCCAATACAATCATTGTTATTCCCTTAGCATTTCACCTCAACAAAGCCCAGGCCAAACAAACCGAAATGCAATGCAAATAGAATAAATCCCCAATGGATTCTGTCCCAAAGGGTCACATAATCAAGCAGTGAATTGAATGAACTTTATATATTTGATATGACCAGTTGTCCATGTGCCATCCCCAGACGCATACACCCTCTGCTAAATATGTGTATATATGTCTGTCTATATGGTATCTGACATTATATAAATACGCACGAAGGGCTCCGCCCACATCCATTTCGAAAAATGGAGAATAGTACGAGCGGCGTCTGAGGCTGACCCAAAGCCAATTGCCTTTTGCAGTGACTAAGATTTATTTGCATTTCCGTCTGAATGCATTTCTGTTTTATTTCTATAGACCAGCTTGGCTATTGCTTTTTGTGCCGACACGCACATGGCCAACACATACATATACCCCTACTCATACTCTTACATCAATTTCAATGGCGAAACATGTTTCGCTTTTGGCAACAAATTCGGTGCTGGCCCTCTGCTGGTTCGTTCTCTACTCGCATTAGTTATAATGCTGCATTTTCTATTTGATTTCTTTCTTTTCCCATTAACAAACTCAATTTGCGAGCCATTTTCTGGCCGGCGTCAAGGATAATGGTTCAGGGATAAAGGTTTATCGGCTTTTGTCTTTCGAGCTTCTGACCAATGCAACACGTTCCACCTAAAAGATGCACTAATAAAAATATATAAAAAAATAAAATAAATTAAAAATAAAATAATATAAAATATATAACATATTTTAAACTGTTTAAATTTATTTTGTAATTAAATTATATTTATTTATAAGATTTTTCAACCATTTTTCCCCTCAGTGTTGTGGAATTTTTGAGCCCTTCGCTAACAATGTTTTATCTGGCAGGAAGAAGGCACCTCTTCCTAGTGTTGTCCTGTGTCCTGTGTCCTATGCAGAGCAGCAATTTAAAAATCGCTTACGGGCACGCCACTGCCATAAAATCAGGCACCATCATCATCATCATCATCTCCTGGATCGTCATCATCTTGCTGAGGTGCACGGATCCCTGACGTTCACTTCGTGCCTTTTCCTGCGTTTCGTTTACATTTGTCTTTTTGTGCAGAACTCTAGGTTCTATCCAGATTTTTTTTCTCCGTTTTGTTTCAAAATGTTGAGTACGTGACAGATTTGTTATAATTAACATGATTGACGAGCTTGCGACGCCCAGACATTGGCCAAAAAAACAAAAAAAAAATCCCACTCGATAGCCATTGTTTTTTCGATTTCTTTCCTTAAAAGATAGATAACCAAGCAAGAAGGTAGAAATAGGGGACTAAGTAATAGCTCTTCTGGTTGGTTAAGAAATAGTCAAGTTTGTCAGGTGGTTTTCGGGGTAAGTTTGCAGCTGCAAGTTGGAAAAGTGCATAAATTTCAATGTTAACAAACATTTCCATCGCATCGAGTCGCAGCGCATACGCTTCGATTGAAATCTAAATTGCATTGCATTCCCTGCCACCCCTGCCATGGAGAACCCTTTAGCTCCCACTTTACCACCCACTTTGCCACCCTTTTTTTCACACACTCTCGTATAGCTGGGGACTACAAATTCAACTGTTAAAATTGCTGCAGTTAAATACTGCACTTGATAACAACTACAAATGCTCGACGTGTTAGACGCCGAAGCTAACAAGCAGCGCAGCAATCGAGGAAGGCGGAAAACCCGGAGGGGAAATGGAGAAAATCAAGGAAGCGGGAGGGAAATGGGGAAAGCGGGATACTGCAGACCGGGAGAGGCGGTGGATGGGGTAGGGCGAACAAAAACAAACAGGATATGGGCGGTCTGCGATATGTGCGTGTGGGTGAGGGTGTCTCCGTGTGTTTCTGTTTGTGTTTGCGTCTGTGTCTGTGTCTGTGGGACACACATAGCATTACACTGCAGTTTTTGTAACTGTAAAAGGAGTAGCGATTGCAATGGTAGTAGTAGTACTATAGTACTAGTAGCCGTTGTTCTAGTCCTTGTTGCAGCTGCAACAGGAAAGAGGGAAATTATAGATTTCCATTTAACTTGGAATCGTAATGCTCTTTTATTTTACGCGAATTTAAGTTTTATATGTTAGTTTTATCGTTTACTATAAAATAATATGTATTTCTTCATTAGTTTTTTATTTATTTTAAGGTTTTTAAACTATTTAAACATAATCCAAACGCCAAATGATCTTCATACTTTGAAAAAATTACGTATACGCCATGTATTCCAAAACAATTACTTTTTACATTATAACGTTCTATTTCTTACAGACCTATAGCTTTATAACCTGGTCCAGATAGTGTATTATTACAATTACCAACGGCTCATTGGGGCAACTTCAGGCCAAAAGGGCCAACTGCCTCTCGCGATTGCGTTTATTCAAAAGGATATTGCCAGGACTGCCAATTGGCTGCCTCAGTCGACACCGCTGCCCTTTAACACAATTCCAACTGCTTTTGCTGCAATTTCAGTTGCCGTAGCTGTTGGTAGTGTTGCTGTTGCTGCCACTGCCACTGTCATTTACAAGTGCAACGGCAACAACAACCGCAGGCATCACGAAAGAGCATTGTAACCGCAAAACGGAGATCAGAAATGCATATGCAAAAATGTAACTGAAATTCGTGAAATGCGAACCATTGGAGGCACCACCAAAGCCTGAAACGGAATATGGACATCGAAATCGGGTCTCGGTAGAGCTCAGCCAGTGCCATAACGAGCCAGAGTTCCAGTCGCAAGCGTCGAGAGTCCTGAGTCCTGTATTGTGCTGGGACTATCCTGGTATCCTGGGCTATGCCATCGGCCAATCGAATAAAAAGTGTATGAAATATGTTTACTGTTATGGGCTGGCGTTTATGTTCGAGCACCATTCATGTTTCTATTTTTTTTTTCATTGTGTGTTCTTCAGTTGGTTAATGCAGAGAGAGAAAAAAGAATAGCCAGAACTAGTTATTATTGTAATTATATTTTTAAGGAAGTTAATAAAATAAAAAGCTGTATTAAAACTATATACAGTCATCAAAAGTTTTGCTAAACGCGAATTACTACCTGTTTCCTGAAATATTTTCATTGCTTCTGCATTTATGGAACTTCAGCATCAGAGCTTTAGCATTTTACTGTCCTCCGCCCCAGAAGGTCAATAAAAGGTCATTGAGAAGGCTATAAGAGTCCGCGTATGTGTGTGTGGATGAGTGGGAGTACGCCCATGCATGAGATTCAGAATTCGCGTGGGTGTGAGAGGATTCGCTCATGCGTGAGTGTGTAAGTAAATGGTCAGTGTGTGGATGTGTAGGCATAACCTGGCCAAAAGTCAATAGGTAATCCAAATTTGCAGACGTTTTTCCTTTTTTTCTTGTTGGCAAGCTCTTCTCGCCAACAAAAAGTAAAAAAAAAACTAGCTAGCCCTTGCCAAAATACCAAAAGTTAACAGATTAGAATGAAGTGTGAAATGAAGAGTAAAAACGGAATGAAAAACGCTAAAAGGAATGGACCGGTTTCCGGTTTAAATTTTTGCTTGAATCAGAAAACTTTATGGAGAGCCAAACTCGAGGCGTCCCTTGAAAAGTTCTCGGAAAAAAATGAAAACTTTTCTGGCAACTTATCATTTTGCATTTTACACCTTTTAATTGCCCAGCTGACTGCCAGCTGACGGAGAGTTCATTAGCATGCCCCTCAAAGTGCAATTATCTATGGGACCCCGACTATCAAATGGCCAACACTCGAAACGCTCCAAAATTTTGTTAGGGTGGCTGCATATAAACCGAAGAAATCCTCTTACCATAAAATGGAAAAGGAATTTTCAACAGCGTATCGTATAAATCAGCTTAGAAAACTTTCATCGTATATCAACACACTAATTATGGTAATTTTATAATTTTCTAAAAATCCTAAAACCCCACCCCACAAAAAAACAAAAAAAAAATTGAGGGGGAAAAAAATGGGCGAAACCGCAAGTATTCAAATTCCTGGAGGCGTTTACTGTTGATGTTTAATAAGCCAGAGCACACATAGAAGTATTTTCTGGCCGGAGGAGGAGTCTGAGAGCTCGGCTGCAGGAAAACAAGTTCTTTTCATGAAATTTGAACATAAATTCCAATGAACGAAACAAAACCAAAGTGCAAAGTTGCCCACACACTCACACCCACTTTCCGCCTTCCTTGCGAGCTGGCTTCTAGTTTTCTGTTTGCCATTTACTGGCGGGGGGGTGGGAGAGGGGCCTGAGTCCTAGCATGCAGTTTAGTGTTACGGGGGCCCCGCGGGAAAAATTCGGGGGCCTGGTGGTGGACCGGGGAGTACTTAGGCGATGGCGAGAGGCATTGGGAATTCCAGGCCGGGAAAACTGCCCAGTCTCAGTCTCTCAGTGGCAGTAAGAAAAAGCCATTTTCGCCCTCAAGCCAAAAGCGGCAAACTATAAAATAATTTAAATGAGTGAGGGTGATCTTTGGAATGTTGGATACCCTAGAAAAAAATGAATTTGTCTAATTCTTATATATTTTTAAAATACTTTTTTGTATATTTTTTACGTTTAACCAATCTAAGCTCTTGCTACTATGAACTACGTTTTCTTAGAAAGAATTATACGCTGAATAAATAATTTATAATACTTAAAATATTAAAAAAGCTTTAAAATTATAAAAAAAATATTTCAATAATATAAATTACAATTTATTTCAATTGTGTACTTTTATTTTTAAGATAAAACGTACGTTTTTGTAGCCAATAGTTTCTATAAAATATCATAGCATACTTTTTTGGGTAAGCAGCTCATAGCCCCGCTCATACACATTCAAGGCTAATAAATGCTAGGTATAAATAGAAAACGAATACCAGGTCTCGAGACCCAAGAAGGGCGTGGGGATCATAAAGTTTTGTACCGGGAAAATGGGGTGGGGCCCAGTGGGGAGGACGACCACTGGCAAATCAACTTTGCAACTTGAGACTGTTGCAGTCTATTAAAATTACGCCGACGGGCAAGTGGGCAAGGGCTATGTTGTGTATGTGTTTGTGTGTGTGTGGGGCTGGGGTGGCAAAAGGGGGCGTGTCAAGCGCAAGCACAGCAATGGGCGCTAAATTAAAGGCAACTGCACCGGCAGCAGTACTAGCAGTAGCAGCTCTGCTTCTGGTTCGGTTTCTTTATCATAGAATTCTGACCCTCTCTCTCTTTCTATCGCTCTATCGCTTTCTTACGGATACTATGTCTTCTTCTTCTTCTTGGTGGTCTTCGTCTTCTTCTTTTTCTACTGCCACTAGTATTTCTTCTTCTTCTGGTTCTTGTGCCGCATGCAGAGCTATGTTTCCGGCCGCCGCTGGCAGTTAGCAAACGTTCCGAGTCTCAGCCAACTTTCGCAATTAGAGATGGCAACGGGAAATGAATTTCTCAGGGGCATATATTTTTGCTTAGTAAGTGAGAGAAGAGAAAATTAAAATTTAAGAATTATTATCTAACAAAAGGTAGATTTAAAATTTAATAAAATTTAGGAATAAGTTTCTCAGAGAAATTTCTATCCAATTTTAATCCTAGATCTTAAAAAATTGGTTAGCTTAATGAATGATATAACATCTTGATTAACATTTCTTAAGATTTCTTTTTAACCCTTTCGCCACGTGATTCAAACCTTGGAAGTCACGTGTCCATCTCCTTAGACCCCATTCCCATATATCCTGCCTGGGCTCTCGGTTACGCTTGGGCTGGCCTTTGCTTCTCGTGCGGCTTCTGTTTCGCTCATTTTCGGAAGATTGTACATGGTAAGATGGTAAGATGGGTTAGATGGTGGATGGTAGATGGTATATGGTAGATGGGCCGCCCTGCATCGTAAATTTAAAGACTATGCAGCTACTTGAAACTTTTGCTGCAAGGCGTTGCCATGTAGTTTATGGCTGGACCCGGCCCCGGTCCCGGTCCCGGTTCCCATCCTAGCCCTCCCAGTATTGTTGTTTTGTTTGCCGTTGATGTGGCCGCTGATGTTGTAGGTGGGCCGTCATTTTCATATCTTATACCGATAGTTACAGTTACGGAGGCGGTACGGCAAACGGCTTGTTGCGGGCACTTTTGCATACTTTCCCCCTGCCCTGCGCCCTGCACCCGGGCACTGATTGAGCAATTTCTGATGATGACGAGAACGATAATGACGTTCCTAGGCCATTCCACTATGTATCTTCGAGGCTATCCATGTGGCATCGCCATCAACTTTATTACGATTATTGAAAACCATCAACATAGCCATGAGAGGACGTCCTCGGGGGGGTACCGGATCCTGGGCTTGTTTTTCGGGGCAAAATCATCAATATCGTATATGGCATATCTTATCTTAATATCAACCATCTCGCTGGGCGCCGGCTTTCACTTTGTGGTGCATTGTTCAAACATAAAATTGATATTTTTATGGTCCCTTTCGGCAGAGAGGAGTCGTCCTTCCAGCCCCTTTTATATTTTGCACCCTTACCCTTTTCTGGCTTAATGAGCGGTAGTTGCCGTTGCCGATGCCGTGTTTGTAGTGGCAGTAAAGTATGGCAAAGATTGTTTTCCAAAAACGAGAAAAAAAAAATGAAAGAACTATGGAAATATTTGCCTTGATTGCAGCAGTGGCTGTTGCAGGAAGCAAGGTAAGATGAGAGAGAGATTCGAAATTATGATGCGCTGCCTTGCTTCATTATAAGTTTATCGAGGTGGTTTGGGGGCGTAAATCGATAGGAAGCTCTACTTGATAAAAAACTTTCTGTGATTGGAATTTTCAAGAGAAAAAAATCACACAATATGGTAATTAAGAAAGGAAAGCTTACATTTTTGAATAACAGCCTGAGGATAAGCAATCTTATACTGAGCTTCGTTAAAGATATTATTTAAGGACCAATCAGTCTAGGTTTTTCCAGACTATAAGATATTTCCCTTATTCCCCAATCTGATATTAAGTCATACCCTCCGATTCTCTGAATTATCTCACCAGCTCACGTACGCCTGCCAGCCCCCTCCGCCATTTTCTGCTTGGGCAGACAATAAGAACGTGGCAAATTATTTTCACACCCTAATTAACGGAGCCACACCCCCAACCACCGCCCTTAATTTTCCCGGCCCATCCCCCTCTCAGCACACAGTTGATGGAGTGATGCATAGCGTTGAGTGTCGCCTGTTTATTTCGCTGGCTGTCGTGTTCAAAGTTTGACAAACAAAATTAATAAGTTTCATTTATATATTTTTTTTCTGTTTTTCAGCCGGGAACTCACTCTGTGAAAAGCAAGTTGATGTTTTACCTGGGCCCACTAATTTCAGGTCTCACAAAGTGTCTAACTGAATGACTGACTGAGTGACTGAGTGCCTGATATATATATATATGCTAATTTACCAACTTGACAAGTTACTGCTTAATTAATATGCATGCGAAAAGTTGCCGGAATGTCATAATGAGGCGAAATAGATCTTTAATGCAATTGCCAAAGTCAAAGTTTGTGATCAAACTCGCTCTGTGAATGCGGTTGGGCCCAACTTTTGTTTGATTTTTAATGAATACTTGAGGCAAGTTGTCAGGACACCCTGAGTCCCTCCGTCCCTCCAAAGTTAAATGTACTTAAACTTATTTGTTGTCGACTTTCCTGTGGTCTCTGTGGAGTCAAATGATTTGTATGACCAACTTTTTGGTTGCCTGCCTGCCTGATTGCTTGCTCTCCGGGTGACTAATAAGTTTGACAGAGAAAGAGGCGTATAAGTGTATTTAGTTTGCATATCTGTTTGTCTTTACCAACTATAAATCTAGTTTTAATTGACTTGATCAAAGTTGCCAACCGAGACTCAAGGCTCTGAGTAAATGGCATCCCCAATCCTTAAACCCTTTATCCTTCAATCGGGGTATGTTTCAGATCAACTTTCCATTGAAACTGAAGCCAGAAAGCACCTTCTCATCAATGAAATCCAACAGAAAGCATTAAGCATGAATAGCGTTAATTTACGTCGAGTTACACTTCTCTATGGCCAGAGCTAATTAATTTCCCACTCTCACTCAGTGTTGGCTTTCTCCCCGCCTTGAAACCCGTCCAAAGGACAAAAGGCAGCACTTAAGGGCGTGAGGCAAAAAAAAAAAAAGGAATGAATCTCAGCAGCCAATCTCTGAAAGCTTGTAAAACAACAGCACATCTTCAGTCCTCCTGTCTTGCTGGAAATAGTTCGCTATTCGCAACTATTTCTTTTCTCTCTTTATTTTTTTTTTTAACACTTTGTAGTGCATTTTTTCGGAACATTAACTGCTGTCTGTTGCCATTATCCCTAACTAGCAACCGATAGACTCACACACTTTTTCGCTCTCGGTCCTTGTTCCCTGAGCAAATGGCAACTAAAGTGGCAGCCGTTTTCAAGGAGGTATAAATTGGGGAAGGAGGGTCACGAAATGCACTGGGAAATATAAGAGAAAGGGTATATATTTAGGGGTTTTGAAACCTGAAATAGACTTGAAGAGGGAATTATTAAAAACATGAAAGATCTTCTTGGTACATGTTTTCTGCCCATTGGCCTAAAAAAGTAAAGGAATAAATATTAGATTTCCATTACAAATTGTTTATAGACCAAGATCTTCAAAATCCTAGATAGAATATAAGATATACCTAATTTTTCTCTGTGCACCTAGTCAAAGCACTCAAGTAGTCACACGAAAGGGCAAGCTGGGGTAGAAATTGCTTCCCCTCTTTAGTGCCCCATCCCCTCGTGCTTAGCTTTTCTCAGTAGTCTTTCAAATGTTAAATGATGCAGTTACAACAAATTACGCCAGAACTGAGCTGAGAGGGGCGAGGACCAAGGAGTGGAGAGGAGAAAGCCTGGGCCACCTAGGTATGCACTTGAAGATTTCACCCAAAGATGGCAGGATGGCAGGATGGCAGGAGACAGATACTCTGCCATCCTTCCACCTATAATTGCTGTTCGAGTGGGGTGTGCCTGAGATTTAGTCAGAGGATTGGGGAGAAGAGGATTGGGGCGGGGAGATGGCCAAATATTTAGCGGGCTTTTGAATAGTTGGCAAACTGTGTGGCCCAAAATGAAGTTGTTTGCAGTTTCAATTTTGCCGGCTTGAGAGGACGAGTGCCGGTGGAGGAGCAACACGAGGAGCTCTTTCAATATCCGTTGTCGCTGGATGTTGACGCGCAATTAGGAAATGTCACCAAGTAGATGGAAGGGGTGGACAGGGTGTGAGGTGGCTGAGGCAGGAGGTGGGGCGTGGCAGGTGCACAGACATGTCGCGAGGCTTACTGCAAACATAAACCGGAGAAATGACTGCACATAAAGTTGCTTTAATTGAGTTTTATGCTTTCAATTTTGGCGCTATTATGGCGCCCAGCGGAGACAACGACTCACACGGATACCGAAACTGGCACAGATACAAATACACTTACACCACACACACATACACATCCCGACACATACTGACACACACTGTGAGAGAGACATCTCCACATGACAAGCGCAAAAACCCATAAAACTCATCTGTCAAACACTGAAACGCCGCCTATCAACATTCATGTTCACTAATCCCTGGCATATATGCGCAAACGGATATATCCTGCCCATCCCTGACGTGTATGTCTGTGTGTGGCTGCGTGTGTGTGTTGTGTGTCTGTGTGTCAAGCTGCCATTATCAAGGTTTTTTGTTTGACTGCATCGACGGCCCGGGGGGGATGGGTAGTGTGCAAAAAGGATTAAGAGCAACGAAATGCGTCGCTTGACAGAAGGTAAAAGCTGCAAAAGGAGCTCCAGGACCAAACACTGCCTGCAGGATCCCCCAGCCAAAAATCATATACACGGCTCCGTTGCAAGAAGGATGATCTATCAAATGGCATTAGTCTGGTAGAGAAGATGAGTCGATGAAATATGGTAAATGGACTGGAAAAAATATTGACGAATCTTTAATCTTTCAAGGGATACACTTTACTATTTTAGTATAGTAGTTTCAAGGACTCTAGTAATAAAATACAACTATTACAATATTGTTCTATTATGCTTACATAAACATATAAATTTATGTTGTATCCTTCAGGATAAAAATCAATTGACCTTCTCATAAAATGCTTTGATATTTTTGCATCCCTTTCCAATAAAATTATTTCCCAGTCTATGAGCCCTAAAAGTCGATTATTTATGGATTTTGGCTAAAACTTTAATGAAAAGGCGCCTCGTGGCGGAATAACAACTAGACCCACCCATAACAAAAGTTTTTGTCGTTTTCGACTTTCCTCGAAGCTTCATTAAGTTGCTTTCACCACAGAGTGGCAAGTGGCAAGGTTACAGTGGGGTTCTAGCCAGGTTTCAAAGTTTGGGGGGAAAAACTGTCATGACATATTTAATTAGACGCTTGTCAGCTGTATTAATTGATGGATTATGCACACAACCGTACGCACACAAAGCCCAGCAATCTAATTTTCTTGTTTGGCGTGTCAGACAATTCCTTTATGTTTCGGTGGCCATTGGTGCTGATTTTTATACCCTTCCAAAGGGTATTATATTTTTTTTCAAAAGTGTGCAATGCAGTGAAGGATCTCCGACCCTATAAAGTTCCTGAATGAGAATTGGAGAAGATATAGCCATCACAGTGGACCCTATAAGGGAAAACCGCATTTTCAAGGGGTCCCCTCACAAAAAATGGATTCCATGACGAAAAATGGGAAAAAAATCGAAAAAATATTTTGTCTCAGGATTTTGATGCAGAATGGTGGCGAATCGATCCAGAAATCGTTTAAGGTACTCCGCTTGGGAATCGGATGAGAATTGGGCAAGATATAGCCATCACAGTGGACCCTATAAGGAAAAACCGCATTTTCAAGGGGTCCCCTCACAAAAAATGGATTCTTGACGAAAAATGGGAAAAAAATCGAAAAAATATTTTGTCTCTGGATTTTGATGCAGAATGGTGGCGAATCGATCCAGAAATCGTTTAAGGTACTCCGCTTGAGAATCGGATGAGAATTGGGGAAGATATAGCCATCACAGTGGACCCTATAGGGGAAAACCCCATTTTCAAGGGGTCCCCTCACAAAAAATGGATTCTTGACGAAAAATGGGAAAAAAATCGAAAAAATATTTTGTCTCTGGATTTTGATGCAGAATGGTGGCGAATCGATCCAAAAATCGTTTAAGGTACTCCGCTTGAGAATCGGATGAGAATTGGGGAAGATATAGCCATCACAGTGGACCCTATAGGGGAAAACCGCATTTTCAAGGGGTCCCCTCACAAAAAATGGATTCCTTGACGAAAAATGGGAAAAAAAATCGAAAAAATATTTTGTCTGAGGATTTTGATGCAGAATAGTGGCGAATCGATCCAAAAATCGTTTAAGGTACTCCGCTTGAGAATCGGATGAGAATTGGGGAAGATATAGCCATCACAGTGGACCCTATAGGGGAAAACCCCATTTTCAAGAGGTCCCCTCACAAAAAATGGATTCTTGACGAAAAATGGGAAAAAAATCTAAAAAATATTTTGTTTCTGGATTTTGATGCAGAATGGTGGCGAATCGATCCAGAAATCGTTTAAGGTACTCCGCTTGAGAATCGGATGAGAATTGGGGAAGATTTGGCCATCACTATGGAGAAAAACCCTCAATAATAAAATTCTTAAAAGGATCGGCCTACTCTATGGGATATTTGCGATAAATATCAGATCTTAACCGCAAGGGTATATCAACTTCGGCACTGCCTAAATGAAGCTTTTCTTTCTTGTATTATTTTGTTCAGGTCTTGCTTGCCTTGTTTTCAACTGCTTGGCTAACCACTGACAAAAACAACAACGAAAATGCTAAAACCACAACAACAACTGCGTTCTGGTCATAATCTTGTTGTTGACATTTGTGCCCACACAGAGAGAGCCACCGAGCTGTCAGCCCCCTGCTACCATTTGGTTATTTTGGACTGGCCGCCTGGCTTTGTCCAGCACCCTGTCGCTCTCTGACACCCACAATATGCAACTAAAGGCAAGTTCCACTCACTCACACTTTAACACTGGCACTATTAGGGACAAAAAGGATAAAGGGGTAAATTTAGATCTTTTGTAAATGGGTGCTATTCGATTTAAAATCACTTTTTATGGTCTAATTAAAATATTAAGCACCCTATAAAGCTTACTACAAAATGTTGTATACTAATTATTATAATTATTATTTTTAGATAAGAATAAAAATTAGTATTAAAGACCTTTATTCTTAATTTTAAATTATTCCTTAGGATGGCTTTTAAATATAAACGCGATTATACCTTAATATACAAACATATAACAAAGAATGACTTATACAGCTTGGTAATTTCACACACACGAGTATTTAGGCCTTTAAAAATTTTGTAGTCCCCTAACATAAAATAATTATTATTTATTTAACTTTAAATAACATTTATTTATCTCCCCAGAGACTCTTTAAGGACCTTCTCTAACAATTACCAAGTCCTTTCTGCACAATTCTCCACGTTCACGCAAAGAAATTTGACAAACAGAAACACCGCAAAACCGATGTCCTGCCGCGCCCCTCCGAAGACCCACGCCCCGCTACCCACCCCCTTCTAGCCACACGACCATATCGTTCTAGCTCAGACATTTTTGGCCACAGTACGACGGCGTAGACGAAAATTTTAATGCATTTGCCATGATTTGGCGCATAATAAATTATAACCATGTTCATGTTCCTGTGCATGTGCATGTGTGTGGTTTGGCCTGAAGGGAGTAGCCGGGAGGGGGGGAAGGAAAAACCAACTCGGTTATATGCACAAAAACACCTGACGGATTTAAATTTTATCATGAGCTCAACTGCCGTTGACTGACTCTCTGTCTGGCCGCAATCCCGCCCTGTTTCCAGCTCCCATCCAGCATCCAGGCCATTACTCGGGCGCCATCTTTGAGTTTCCATGTGTGTGTGTGTGTGTGCCTGAGTGTGTGTGTGGGACCGCCTTTACAGAAATAGTTTTCGTCTGACATGTGTGCGTTTGTGTGTTAATGTTTTAAGTCTTTAAGCTTTTAATGCTTTGCATTCTTTGCTGCGGCTGTCGCACCTGAGACATGTCCCCCTCAATTCATCCTCTCGGTAGGAAAATCTACTAAAATATTATATGTATTTTTTGGGGACAATTGCATTATGTTCTCCAGAGTTATGCCCACAAAATCTTTGCCCTAGACTTTTCCAGATTGAATAAACTTTGTAATGTGCTGATGAAATGTTTTTTTTGTTCTCGTTTTTGTTTTCCTGACAAAACTTTGGAATGCACTTCAATAATTCACTTTACAGTAAATGACAAAATTTCAACATTTACGCAATTATGTGGCACAAAGTATTAATATTAATAAATCGTAAATGAAAGTTATGAAAATGTTGTGCCCGGCAAATTCCAGACATAATTTATGTTAAAAGGGTAAAGCTCCAAGGCTAACAATGACAGCACATTAGCCGCAAAAAAGCACCCAGTTCTGACCAGTTGGAGTTATCTCTGTAGCCTGTAATTAATCACAATTTGCGGATACACAAATTGTCGCAGTAAAAGTCACATTTCTTGCGCAAAGAGCACACAAAAAATATAAAAAAAAAACGAACGAACACAGCCCGGCAATGAGACAACAAATAAAGCCAGCCACCGAAAATGGGGCCAAAATAAAGTCAAGCCAAAAGAAATCAAATAGAAAGGGATATTCAGAGGGGCTAGGGGGATAAAAAAAAAAAGAGAAACCCCCCAAAAGAAAAAACTGTCTGCACTTCCGCTGCAGAGTTTCCGGTTCTGGCCAGGGCGGCTGCTGCTCCTGCTGCCACTGCCACTGCTGCTTGAAACTTCTTCGTGGTGGCGCAGTCAAATAAATTGCGCCCTCAAATGGAAATGCAACCCAGTCTCAACTATTTGTCTCACTAAAAATGGCGAGACCATTTGCTTGCCTTCTACTTGCCCTCCCTCCCGCCTGTCAGTGTCCTGCCAACATCCTTGCATCCTCCATCATGGCTTCGTCATGTCCGAAGGGCAGTGAAAAATCTCAAAAGGATGTCGTTGGCATTGTTTGCCTTTGACTGCGCACTTTCTGGTGCCATCTTTCGTTGGCCCTGCCGCCTTAACAAAAGTCAATGGCAATTAAGCAGTCGCGTCGCCTCTCTCAGCTGACGCAGTGCGATCCCAGAACTAAAGGCCAAGTCCGAAGCCAAACCCACATTGATGGCCGAAAAAGTTTCTAACAAAGATGGCTGGCGAGGCGAAAGCAGGCCAAATTACTTTGAGTGGGCACACGAGGCGGATGAGTATTGTTCTGTAATGGCCAGTTTGTTTTGTGTGGGTAAAATATATATTATTACTGATTTAAAAATAAGTTTTACAATTTATGGTGAAAAAGAGCTTACAAATAGTAGATTGTAAATAAATGGCTAACATGGCGTATAATTAATATTAATTATTTTCAATGTCCCACAACCAAACTGACCAAAAAAAACTTAAATGTATATTTAATGTTAAACCCTAAAACTCTTCCTGTTTGCAGATAACGTAATGGTTACTATTTTACACCCTTCATTGGCCATATGAACATTTATACAATTACCGTTTCCCCTCGAAAATCTCCCACCAAAACATACTATATATCTCGGGTATATTAGCCAGACCAGACTCCCCGTTTCAATTCGAAATGACAAAGTTATGGAAGGCCCCCGCCCAAGATCCTAATAAAAGAGTTTCGGAGCAACAGACAGCTAAATGTTTCCCTTGAAACCGGATGTGGGCACACAGGATACTAGCGAGTGTTAGTGTGAGTGTGTGTGTATTGTGGTTGCATTTTAAACAATGAATATTGCACATGTGTGAGTTGGGTGGTAAGCTTCCTTTAACCTTTTTATGACTGACCCAGCCAAAAACCGTTGGGACAAAAAGAAGAGAGCGAAAGAAACAAAAAGGAGGGGGTGCTAGGACGTAAGGACGAAAGGTCCTAACCATTGCACGAAAAATTAGAATTGCTAATGTTTGCGGTAAAAATGTTGCTCCCCTGTATGTGTCGGCTTGCGACTGTATGTGTGTGTATGAGTGTGTCGCGGTGTCTGCGATGTTTGTGTTGGCCGGTTTAGTTTTGACTCGGCTTGCAGAACCATGAAATTAATTTAAATTTTGCGCACTTGGCTAATTTTTTCTGGCCCCGAAAGGGGAACAAAAACCAAAAAGGGGGAGATTCAGAAAAAAAAAATAGGCAATGGGGAAGCCAAACGTATGGCTTGGCCGGGTGGGGGAAGCCGAGGAGTGGGTCGGAGTGGGGGCCAGGACTCTTGCCGAGATAATAGTTTTAATAGTCCCTTGAGCGGCCTTAAAAATGTATGCGCCGCGTTATGAGCAAAGAAACGTTGCGATAACTGGCAACTGCGAACTGAGAAGGACCTCAGGGGTTGGGCGGCTTTTGGGCGGGGGTGGTGCTAGGCAGCTGGGTGACCCCTGACCCTCTGGTCTCTGGTTTTATGCTTCGTTTGTATGCAAAATCGTTTTACATTTTCGCTTCATTTCATCTCACCTCGCGCCATTTCGTTATGGGCAGTTTCTTTGGGGGATTGCGGCCCTTGGCGAGCGAGAGTGGTTCTACGGAGTGTAATCTATGATTAGCCGGGAATTTAACGAAAGGTAAGCGAAAAGTCTCCAAGGGTTTCAAGTTTCTATTTATGCTCGCCGCTCGCCATGCTATTGATATTTTATGCTAATTTTTGTAGAGAATGTTGAGAGTTTTTTAGCTTAAATAATGCTTACATTGTTAGGTAGTAGCTTTTGTGCTAAAATCTAGGTTGTGGAATGGAATAATATACAAAAATGTGGGGTATTGTGTAAAAGACTTAGTGAATTTTATTTTTATTTTAAAATTTTTTACTTCAAAGTATCCTAAAGCCTCACTTTTAAAGTCATTCTCCTGAAATCAAACATGAAAATCGAACACCAAAAGGACCTTTTTGACAAGCCAACCCCCAATGTCCCTAATGGCACCAAAATTCCAGTGTGTGTCAGAGGGTGTGTGTGTGGGTGTTTCCCCCTCAAATCGTGCAAAGTCAAACAACACTTCCAATTAATCAAAACCCATAACATCGCACAGTGCCTGCAATTCGCATGCAAACATGCATATCATATGGGGATACAGGCCCGGCAGGACGAAAACTAAACCTACGCTCTACGCCAGAGTATGGGAAAGGGCCAGTCTGGCGATGGCGATGGCAACGCATTAAGTATGCGTTTTAATTAACTTTTGATGGTGGGACGCCCGGTTTCCCAGAAACTGGGGATCACAGCGGGCGGCAGATGGCGACACTGAGCAACAGGACATGGTCCAGGATGGCCAGAAACTTTTTGGGCCAAGAGGAGCCCAGGACCAAAAGAAAGAAAGAATAAATCTTTACTCAGTGTGTGTGTTATTAAATATTAATGCTGTTTTGAGAGGCCAAAAGCCGGCAAAAGAATGCCTCTCCCGGCTGCCTTTGCAGATTTAGCAGCTTGCCAAGTGGATCCTGATGGCAGGACGCATGCCCCAAAACTCGAGAGTGAGAAAAGTGAGAGAGCGGACCAGGACTCCCTGAGAGATGGGGAAGTTTTTGTGGGAGTTTGCGCTTTCGGAAAAGCCGGGGGAGCTACTACGCCGAAGGCTCAACAACTGAGTCTGGTATACACACACATCGGCCAGGATAAAAGGATATTTTTTATGCCGTTATTGGCAGAGGGGTGCGTGGGGGCATGAGCTACTACCGTGTGTGGGTGGCGCTGCATTTCGAACAGCTGTTGCCTCCAGTCCGAGTTACTCTTCCTGCAGGCTCTCTTTCTCGCTGCCTCTCTTCCGTTGTGACGTCAAGAGTCCTGCCTTTAATTAGTCAAGACATCATCGTCCTTATCGTCATAATTATTATCCTTACATCAACGCTATCCCCGCCAAGAGTGGCTAGCCGACCGCTTGCTGGGCAGCAATTATCGTAATTTAAGCAGCCCATTAATAAGCCAGCCACAATATTTGTCTATTCATTGACCGAAATCTGGCACTGACCGAAAGTCGAGATTCCGATGCCCGAATCATGAATATACATATATATTCCATAAATGAAGGCGGCACGCCATTAGTCGAATTTCAATTAAATGCGCTCGTCCCGGCATAAATCACGCATACGCCGCGTGGCCCGGCAGTGGATTGGCTTCGATTGGCCACGATTGGAGTTGGCCTGCAATGGTGGCCCGCTAGAAAAGACTTGGTGCTCTATTAATTTCAGCACTGTCACTTGCCACGGCTGCTCTTGTATTAATGGACCTCAAAAGCAATTCGAGATGAACTATTACAAATGCCCGGAACAGGGAAGCCCGACGGGCTTAAGAAGGTCAAGCTGGTGGATGGGCGGGAGATTATAGTTCCCCTCTGAGTGGGAGAGTTTATAAGCCGATTTCATAAGTTTGCAATTAAAAATGAAGTCTCGGACCTAAAGAGATTAGGTAATAGCTTTAATAAACATTTTTTATACTACTTGTATTATAAAGATTCTTCATTAAAGTTAAAACTAAGAATATCTCCTTTAATTCATTCCCAATTTAATGTCCAAACCAAGCTTAAATAGAGTCATTTTCCTTCGTTTGACACGTTTGAGCAAACAAAATTAAATCAAAATTGTTCCGCCCACACCAGAGATACCCCTCCGGTGGAGGATGCAGAAACTCCATGAAATAGAAGTATGCCAGACGAAGGAGCAGCTGCAGCGACCGGATATAGAAATAGAAATGGAAATAGAAATGGAAGGCATCATGAGCGCCAAAAGCGGGACAGATTGCAGCTGGAAAACGAGGCTACAGAGGAGGCTGCTGGATGGATGGATGCAAATGATTTATGCACAAACTCTAATTAAACTGTTGACTCAGGCAAATGAAACATGCGGTGATGTGTTATTAACACCAAAAGCACTTAAAATGTTTAAATAGCAATTTTCCCAGAGAGCAGACCAGGCATCCGCCCAACCAATTTATGGCACCATAATTACAACAACCACACAGAACACACGGCAGAGTCGTAGATGCTTTTCTGGTTAGATGGCAACTCAAATAGGAATGGAAGACAGGTCGCATGAATTATATAAGCCGATAATGTGGGATTTACCAGCTCTTAAGCTTGTGTGTTTAATTAAACCATTTAAATTACCCGATAATGGGGTAGAAAAAGTTGAAATTTCCGTTCTCAGGTAAAGAGTACAACAGCACAACAGGCTTTTAAAGAAAGTCAAGTTTGCGTATTACGTATACGTCATGTTGTAATGAACTGGGCTTCAGGATCTCGTTCCTTCATTACGCCTCTGTCTCACCAGCTTTTCATATCCTTGTGCCGTTCTACCCATGCCTACCCATGCCATTTATCCAACCTCAGCACTCGTCCTTCGTCCTTCGGCTCGGGCTCTGAGTCTGACTCTGATTATATTGAATGGAGCGCAAATTGCGAACAGGCCGAAGTCGTCGGCAGCCATACAACTTATTCATGAAAAATGAAATGAAATTAATTGCAAATATGAAAACTTTATTAAGCGAATTTATAGCTGTACAGAGCAACCGTCCGGCAGCGTCACGGATATTTCAACTTGGCTTTAACCGGACTCAGGACTCATACAGGACTCTCTCTGAAAGGTTTCGGCAATCAAGTTGTGAAAATTTCCCCATAAAAACCCCGACCAAGACATAAAACGAAAGTAAATTCAGCTTTATGATTAAAACTAATCATTTTCGTTGGCCTTTCATTGCCCGCCCCCCAAAAAAAAAAGGGGTTGATTGATGTCGGGCATATAAAAAAGCAAAAATTACTTGGTGATAACATTTTAATGGAACACTGAACAAAAAATCTTAAAGGATATTCTCTTTTGCACTCAGAACTCTTCTAATTACTCAAAAACAGTCTTTGATAAATGATCCTCAAACATCTTTGCTGTAAAGTCAAAAATAATCAGTAGAAAGCACTGTCGCATCCTTATCTCTTGACCAAAAGTTTGCTTTTGCCAGTAAGATAACATGACCAGAATTGTGGGAGGATTCCGGGGTTGGCCCAATTGCCAAAAGCCACACGATGGCAAGATGGCCAAGAACCGCGACAGCAGTAGCATCAAGTTGCTAGTTGACTTCTGCTGACCTTAATTACACTCCAAATGTATGCGACATTCAGTGTAGAGTGTGTTGTGGACTCGAGGGGGCAAAAGGACATCAGTGGGTCACTCAGTCAGTCAGGACCCTTTCTATGACATGCGAAAAATGCAGTTAATTAGCTATGAAGGACCCTGTCACCCCCGCCCTTATCCTTCGCCAGCAAATGTTGCTGCCAAATAGAGCGAGAGAATGGAAAAAAAGGACATCAGCCACTGCAGAAGGAGCAGCAACAACTACAAAATAAAAGCGGAAAATTTATGTGCACTCAATTCAATTGCAGTTTTCGTCATCGATTGAAGCCCCGATCCGTCTCCCCGATGGCTCGTTTGAAATATGCCAAAAGCACACACTAACACACCCAGTGGTGGGTATAAAAATTCACTCAATGGCAATTAAGCCCGCCTATCGGACCCCCCTCCCTACCCAAAACAAAACCAAATCAACCGGCGGAGTCCGAGCCAAGCCAAACCAGGCAAGCGGCCAGGGGGAATCCTCCAAAACGGAACACTAGAAACCGTTGATGACAAAGTCGACATCGCGGCATTATGACTTTTGGCCTTTGGCCAGAGATCGAACAGAGAACAGAGAGCGGTTACCGAAACCGAGGCTAACCGGCCAAAATCATCCAAGCAGCCAGTTTTAGTTCAGTTCCATACAATTCCTACATTTTTTTCCCTTGGTATCGGCGGGGTCCTGGGTTCAGTTTTTGGTTGGTGGAGCAAATGTGGCATAATGAAGCATACCAGTTGCAATAAGAGAGCCAAAACCATAATGGAAAAAGGCAAGTGGTTCACATACTTGCAGAAACAACATTCCAAAAAACTAAATCATTTAAAATTTGAATTTTTAAAAAATAATTGCTAAATTGCTTGCAAATACTTAACACTTTATATTAAAAATAAATAAATAAATAAACTATTTCCCCTCTAACTTGCAAATGAAGACTAAAAAAATATTTAATTTAAACTACTTCTTATATGATTTGAAATTCGTAAAATAATCATAAAATTGAATTACCATTCGTTTCCGGGAACAGACCAGCCACGTGCAACCTCTCAAATATTGCTGCCTGCAATTGCTGTAAGCCAAAAGACATTCAAGGTAAGCTGCAGGAAGGCTAACTGGCTGGCTGGCTGGTTGGCTTTCAGGATCACAGTCTGGCAGTATGGAAGGCAGCTGCTTGGCAATGGCCAATTGGCCGTGGTCACGCCAACGGGTAACGGGTAGCAGGCCAAACGGCCAAAACCACCCACAAACAAGACCAAACCAATCCAAACCACCCCAGCCCACAGAGAGGGCCCACATGGTCTGGTCAGCGTTGGCCTGAAACGATAAAATATCGCAAATCTATGAAGTGGCTGCTTCCCTACCCTTTTCGTTTTTCGAACTACTTGTGAAAATGAAATTGAAAAAAATTGCATTGACGCCATAAATCAAATGGTTATGTGTCAAAGCATCATCATAGTGTGTGGCTGCTTATTTGGCTTAAAAGGAGAGCCAGAAGAGCAGGGATATGTGGGTGTGCGGAGTTCTTAAATTGCTGATTTATCGAGAACTTGGCTGAAAGGCGAAGAAAGCCACTAAACTCCTTTCTGTAAACTTCAGAGACTTGGCATTAAAAGATGTCAAATGACACAGGAACATGGATTTCAGGTGTGAGTTATTTTTAATTTTCTATAGAAATTCCCATTCTCTATATTTAAATCAATTTTCTGCCCTGATTTCTGTATTCATTTACCAACAATCGTTTCCTCTTTTTCATAATTGATAATTGCATGCGATTTACATTTCCATCAAGTGAATTAAGCCAAACGACCTGGACACACTCTCGTGGAAATGGTTTAAATATGCAAAAAGCAAAAAGTTTTCACCAGAACTGCCAAACCTGTTGAGCTCCGAAAGGGGTAAAAAAATGTAGTTTGTTATGCGCATATTTGAGAATTTTTAATCAACAGTAAACGGTTTAAAGTGCCATTCAAAACTAGTTGTCTGAGCTTAAATAAATCGAATTCAAACCCTACTTAAAGTGCATTCACCCATAAAAACTAAAGAAAGCCTTTATTGGCAACATTAAAAAAAAAACGAGACACAAGACACAACTCAAGACAAGTTTTAACTAAAACTCGAAAAAATGGGAATGAGTATGCCTGTTAAGTGACCTCTTTATGTCCTTCGTAACTGCCAACGTAATCTCAGTCAATTGTGATAACAACAATCAGCTTCAGCTACCCGGCAAGTGGACCATAAAAAAGTAACCAACAGGCTCTTAAAAAAGCACTGAAGAAAACAGCGAAAGAACACAACTGAACTGACTGAAAACTGAAAAGAAAATTTTAAATGAAGCGCATTGCATTTATCCAGTTCGCTCGACAAGATGCTTAAAGGATTACAATTGCAGCGTTCAGGACACAAAAAAAAAAAGGAGAGAGAGCTGAAGATGAGCTGACTTACGCACAAAGGCGGAATCAGAGAAAAGAAAACTTTGCTTCCTTCGGGCTCATGGGGAACACTTTTCGAAATGAGAAAAGATATACACAGAAAGAAAAATATCTAAAGGAGATATTATAACTTTTAAAATAAAAAATATGCTGTCATTGAATAAACTTATAAATATAAAACTAAAGTAAGTCTTTAAGATTTATTAATCCTTTATTAAATATTCATTTTTTTTCTCTGCAGGACTGTTCTGGTAAAACTCCTTACAATAAAGAAAGAAAAAATTATATGAAAGACTGAAGCACACTTTCAGCTTCAATTAGCAATTGCTGCTTATGTGCCTTCTTGCATCCTACTAATCAAAAACGGACAGGACAAAAGGACCCTGGAACAGACGGACAAACACTAAAGCCCAGCGACCATGGCAACCGACTGACGACAAGTGACAACCACATGGCAATGGGCATAATTCCATTATCCATTACCTATCCATTACCACCCCTATCCATGCTGTTGGCCTAAACCGCCGTCACTAATTTGCCAACATTTAACAGAAATGGCAGAAACATCAGCACTAGCACTGTGCCGCAACACCAAAACACAACAACGATACAGCGATATCCAGTAGCAAATGCATCAACTTTGCAGTTTGGCTCAAATTGTAATGCAGCTGATGAATTAGCAGTTGCCAGCCAGGCTAAAACAGGGGGCAGGAGGAGTAGGAGGTAGTACGGATCCGGCCGGAACACCGTCGAAAATTGGTTATGGAATGAGCAGCAAATATGCAACAATTATGGATGCCATATGAGCTGGCTGGCAACAATTGTTGTAATTAGCCAAGGATTTCAATGGGCGGTGTATGAGCCATAACTCATACGCCATGTAGGCCGAAAACAGAAAGTGGGCTGGGTACAAGGGCAGAAGTTATTAGCATAACTAAAGGTACATATAATGCAATAATTATTCTACAATCTAATTTTAAACTTTTACTTACAAATTAAATGTAAATTAGGTTGAAAATTCTACCTTAAACATCTAAATCATATATCCGTATACAGTAGAACCCATCGTAGCCAATACTAATTAACCAAAATCCAATCCCAAAATAGAAAACTCGACCATTTTCCAGTCTGCCAAATTGGATTTCGTCTCTGGATACAAAATGAATCAGGATGCTGTCGGAGAGCGTTGGGAAAATGTTTCACAAATTTGCATAATTTTATTTTACATGCATTGAATTTAATGCAAGAGCAACAGTGGAAAAGTGGCCGAATGGCATCAGCAAAAATCAACATCTGGAACAAAGATAAAATTTGAAATTCAAGCGACCTTCGGTGCAGGACATGTCAGGGACCTTTGGCCCATAACGTGTCCGGTATTGTTAAGCAGTAGAAGCAGGGGAGGTGTTCAGGGGTGCAGAGCGGCACATTTCCGGTCTGTGATTTTCCATCCATGAGTTGGGTAAACATGAAAATTGTATTTTCAAAATAAATGTAAATTGATCGGACATGCCGACGGCCGACAGCCGTCCAAGTTCAACTCTTCAATTAAAAACGAAAATCGCATTTGATGAGCTGTGTCAGGCAGGGGGGTATTAGTGGGTTAATGTTTCTGTGGCACACCGTTTTGCATAATAGATTTGCGCGTGGATGTGTGTAAGTGAATTATGGAGGTACAATTCAACAATGCGGCCAGGGAACATTAAAGAAAACACTTACAAACAAAAGTCAACAGCATAAACAAGGCTCGAAAATGCACAGGAACAGGAGGGGTTAAGTCTCAAGCGCACTTAGCACATCTCACAGAGTGACTCGGCTCGGGGAGAGTTATGAAAGGGGAAACAGCGTTAAATGCACTTACTTCAAAGCGCCAACAGCAACAAAAGAGCCAACGAGTTGAGCCAAAAAGTGTGGCCAAGTCACACACAAACACACTCGCACACTCGTACACGCACCCGGGCACACTCACATGAACTCTCACACACAGTTACAGCAACAAGGGAAACCACTTAAAAGTAAAGGCAAAAGCCATCCATGTAAATTTCTTTAACTTTTCTCCTTTTCCCATTTCGGTGTGTTTTTCTTTTCATTCCCTTCTTTTCTTTTTTTTTTTTTTGCATTTCTTTTCCCCATCATATTTATTTAACATATTTCTCACCGACTCTCAGTACGAGTGCAAGTGTGTGTGTGTGTGTGGCACGCCCCTAAATTAAATGCCGCCCTGTGTCCTTGTGTACATTTCATGCAATTGGATTACATGGCACTGCTTTCCATTTTTCTTTGTTTTCCTTGTAAGTAGACTTTCTCGCTTGCTTTCTTTTTGTGCCCGGTGCCTGGTGCCAGGTCTTTTGTACAATTTCATTATTTCATTTTGGGTAGAAAAGGAAAATGTTTTTCCACTGGATTTTCTTCTCGTTAGACTGCAAAATTGGTTCTATAGTAACTTTGCATGACAACTCTTGGGAGGACTTATGGGAGGTGGCTTTTGTTGGCATAAAGGATATTTTACAAATCTAAAAAATATTACAGTTTCCGTAAAGCGTTAATTATAGATTTAAAATATATTTTCTAATTAAAAGCCATTGCATTAGCTTGCTATGTCCTTAATTGTCATCTCAGCAGAATTTATGCTTCTGTGAACACCAAGGATACTCCAGGTGTGGAGGCAAGTACTAAAATAATAATTGAACAGTATCACAAAACAGTAAAGTGGCTTTTGTCTTTCTGTTTTTCTTGTCCGACAACATTTTTCCCTCATTCGCATTCTTCATTCAAAAATGTAATTAAAACCGAGTAGACTGAAACTTCTTGTTTGCACTGCCTTCGTCTCAGTATCCTTCGTCCTCCATCCTCTATCTCGTTAAATAAAAACTTTATTAGATAATTTATGACATTTCGCGCCGCGGGTAAAACTATGTAAGAGTCCAGAGGAGCGGATGTGAGTGGTGCGGTGTGGGTGGACATAGTCAAGATGGTGGTGGGACAGCCTTCGCATCCTTATCTGCTCTCCAAAAAAAAAAAAATTCAATTAAATGCCCAAGTGAAACCACGCTCACAGACACACTGATGTCACCACAAACACATTCATTTTATGTTCATGAGAGTGTGTGTGTGTGTGAGTGGGCTCCAAGGACATGGCTACCCATAATGCTGCTTAAGGTTAAGGAATTTAATTACCTTGTGGTTGGCTCGCATAACTCTCAGCCTCCATCCTCCCAAAAAATAAAAAAAAAGCCCTGCAAGTTGAAAAGTAGCAGAAAATTCTGGCCTATTTTCATTGCAGTATCCGGCCCGGCACATTGACACCTGGCATTCACCTTTCCCGTCGCCTGGTTGGGTCTAAGAAATTTTACATTTAGTGGCCGGAGTGGAAATATTTGCCTTTACACGAGATGGATAAAAGATCCAACATTCGGCCGGCTAATAAATCTTAACACATTTTTGTCTTGCATACTTTCAGGGGTAGTTTCCGGAAAGTCACTCGAAGAAATTTTGAATTATGAATTATAAAATAGAATTCTTTTTTGACTTGCCTCTTATAGAAACTTATATTAACAATTAAGATGTCCTACTTCAGTCACCATACTTGGCACATTAGGTTAAGTACACGACTACAAAAAAACACACGGCTTTGAAAAGGTGGTTCGAATCCTGTTCTGGCCTTTAGATTAAGTTAAATTCTCGTTGGCTTCTTCCAATCCCCTCCTAGTGTAGTATAAATATTGGTGGATTTATAATGTAATTTTTTTGATATTTTTTATTTGTAATAAATAATAAGACAACAATACCCTCCAGGAGGCTAGAAGAAATTTTGAATTGTAAAATATATAAAAACATTTTACTTGGTGCCTAAAAATATAGGCAGATTAATAATGTAATTTTTTTGACATTTTTTTTTTCTAGGTGGCTAGAACAAATTTTGAATTATAAAATATGTAAACATTTTTTTACTTGCCTTTTAAGAAACTTATACTTACAATTAAGATATCCTGCATCAGTCACCATACTTGGCACATTAGGTTAAGTACACGACTAGAAAATACACACGGCTTTGAAAAGGTAGTTCGAAACCTGTTCTGGCCTTTAGATTAAGTTAAATTCTCGTTGGCTTCTTCCAATCCCCTCCTAGTGTAGTATAAATATTGGTGGATTTATAATGTAATTTTTTTGATATTTTTTATTTGTAATAAATAATAAGACAACAATACCCTCCAGCAGGCTAGAAGAAATTTTGAATTATAAAATATATAAAAATATTTTACTTGTCCCATCCTAGTGGCCTAAAAATATAGGCAGATTAATAATGTATTTTTTTGATATTTTTTTTTTCTAGGAGGCTAGAAGAAATTTTAAGTTGTAAAATATACAAAAATTTTTTTACTTCTCTTTTTAAAAACTTATACTGACAATTAAGATGTCCTACTTCAGTCACCATACTTGGCACATTAGGTTAAGTACACGACTAGAAAATACACACGGCTTTGAAAAGGAAGTTCGAAACCTGTTCTGGCCTTTAGATTAAGTAAAATTCTCGTTGGCTTCTTCCTATCCCCTCCTAGTGTTGTAAAAATATTGGTGGATTTATAATGTAATTTTTTTGATATTTTTTATTTGTAATAAATAATAAGACAACAATACCCTCCAGGAGGCTAGAAGAAATTTTGAATTGTAAAATATATAAAAATATTTTACTTGTGGCCTAAAAATATAGGCAGATTAATAATGTAATTTTTTTGACATTTTTTTTTCTAGGTGGCTAGAACAAATTTTGAATTATAAAATATGTAAACATTTTTTTACTTGCCTTTTAAGAAACTTATACTTACAATTAAGATATCCTGCATCAGTCACCATACTTGGCACATTAGGTTAAGTACACGACTAGGAAATACACACGGCTTTGAAAAGGTAGTTCGAAACCTGTTCTGGTCTTTAGATTAAGTTAAATTCTCGTTGGCTTCTTCCTATCCCCTCCTAGTGTAGTATAAATATTGGTGGATTTATAATGTAATTTTTTTGATATTTTTTATTTGTAATAAATAATAAGACAACAATACCCTCCAGGAGGCTAGAAGAAATTTTGAATTATAAAATATATAAAAATATTTGTTTTTGTAATGTAAGTAATGTAATGTAATTGTTTTGACATTTTTTTTCTAGGTGGCTAGAAGAAATTTTGAATTATAAAATATATAAACATTTTTTACTTATCTTTTTAGAAACTTATATTGACAATTAAGATGTCCTGCATCAGTCACCATACTTGGCACATTAGGTTAAGTACACGACTACAAAAAAACACACGGCTTTGGAAAGGTGGTTCGAAACCTGTTCTGGCCTTTTAGATTAAGTTGAATCCTCGTGGGCTTCTTCCTACCCCTCTCCTAGTGTCGTAAAAATATTGGTGGATTAATAATGTAATTTTTTTGATATTTTTTATTTGTAATAAATAATAAGACAACAATACCCTCCAGGAGGCTAGAAGAAATTTTGAATTATAAAATGAAAATATTTGTTACTTGCCTTTTTAGATACTTGTATTGACAATTAAGATGTCCTGCATCAGTCACCATACTTGGCTCATTAGGTTAAGTACACGACTACAAAATACACACGGCTTTGAAAATGTTTTGAGGTTCGAAACCTTCTCTGGTCATTTAGAATAAGTTAACTCGATACGCTTCTTCCTAGTATGTAATTGCAGTTTGATTCTGTGTGATTCTCAGTTTCTTTGTTTCTGTCTCAGTGGTCCTAAAAATATTGACAGATTAATAATGTAATTTTTTTGATATTTTCTTTTTTGTAATAAATATTAAGACAACCACTCTCCCGAAGACTACTCTTCCGGAAACTAATTAAGCAAACATATTCTGCAGGCACCTAAGTCAAGAACTACTACCAAAAATATATATTTATTGTTTAGCTTTTTAAGGCCATAATCCTTTAATATTTCCTTCCTTGGTCATAACTCTCAATGATGTTTGCAAATATAACCAGAAAGAGGGCCAACCATCTGAGGAAAGTTTATTCTGCGAACTCATTGCCGCAGTGTATTGGCAAATGGTTTGGCAAGAAGACAGGGCGAGAGCTGCAAACAGAATCATCAAGAGCTTCAAAATTGAGTCACTGAAAGACAGAAATGGGCTAAAACCACGAAGCCAAGCCAACCAAAAATAAATCATTCAAAATCAAACCGAGTAAGTTTTAAGTGGGGAAAGGGCACGTGCCAAAAGTGCCAAAGTCGTTTGCCTGAAGATGCAGCTCGTCCTAAACGCACAGTTAGCGCTAAAAGAATCCCCCCTTGAACTATTGCATGTCAAACATTTGCATCCATCCAGGATCCAGGACGAGAGCGAGAACGAGGATGACGATCCCAAAACGTATGCGAAAATGTTCAAAGTTTGTTTCGTTAGTTTCGATGTGGCATAAATCCTTGAGCTTTGAACTTTTTTTGCTAAAAAAAAAAATGGTATATCAGAGCGAAAAAAAAGGTAGAGAAAAGTTGTTAATAACAATTCGGCAAATGGAAAGTTTAAGAACGAAGCACAAAAATAACAAATTTTGAGTTTGTTGTGAAAAATGTGGTACAAGCAAAGCTCATTTATCACAATGATGAAGTTGCCAAAAGTGAGCAAGTTGCCCGAGAATATGGGGTCGTGTGATGCTTCGATATACAAGCTTTTACTTTAATCATAAACCAGGATACTCACACAATGGCAGACACACTTCAAAAATGTTAAATAAGTCGCTTTGTCCTTCGTATACAGATTCCCGATCACCAAACCCTCCTCCAACCCATCCATCCCTTCAGTTTGATTGCAGTTCTCAACTTCAACTTCGTTGATGACTTTGTTTTTGTCAACGTCATGACTGTCATGCAGAACGTGTTCCAGTTCATGTTTCTCCCCACTTGGGTTATAATGCCTCCTCCGTCAGTGTTTCAATCCTTTTCCAGCCTGCCATCCCTGGGGAGGCCGATGTGACGATATTTATTGTTTTTCAACTCATAATACTTTGAGTGGAGCGAAAGGACTCGGCTAAGATTCCTGCCAGCTAGCTGCTTATTGGCATTGAAGTCTTTCTGTTTGCATTACGACTCAAGGTGCTTGGGCTGCCATTAAAGTTATTATTTCAAAGAGTGTCAGAGGACTACTTTTAACCTCTAACCCCTCCTAATTGAATTTTTTTTTATTCGGTTATTCAAAAAAACATCTATCACCCAAAAATCAATCCCTATTTTCGCATTCGGATAACTGAAAAACAATCCATTAATACCCGGCAATTAGAGGCTGCAGCAAATGTCACTTTGATGACCTCTGACCCGCCTCTCGGACCACTTGGATATATTAATCCGCATACGGATTTCGGACAAAAAACCGTTCCACATTTCAATTTGATGACCCGATGACCTCGGTTGAGTGGGCGTGGCTGTGTGGTCGGGACATTGTTTGCCAGATCGAAGGGTTAAAGGCCTTAAAGTCAACAGTCAAGGCATTATCATGGAAAGATATAGGCGGGGTGGGTAGACCACAACATTTTAAAGGACACAACATCCCTCTCGGCTCAATGTTGCTGCTAAGCTTTACAAATTTGTTATTAAGATGTTTGGGCCACAAAAGAGGAGACGCAGCCACACACTCATGGCCAGAAAGCCAAGCTCTGTACACAAAAAATGGCCACAAATAAATGAGCAAATAAATAACAAGTTGCCTCAACGAATCCTTTGTGCCACCGGCCACATGATAGCAGGCAAAAAGGACCTTGGCGGATGGGTGCTGGGGGACCACCACCTCGCCTGTTGTCAGGTATATTTTGTTGTCTGGTGCGTGATAAGCACTCGAGAATGTCGCTGCAGGGCAAGCAATTTAGGCAAGTACCACATGTATACACAACCTTACACAGTTTGTCACTGTCGAAAAGGCCACAGATATCGCCAAAAACTAATTTCATCAAATGCGAGTTATACAGGTCATGCCAAATTGAATGTTGATGGGAAGCAAATCAGGTCAGAGTGTATCCCCCAGTGGTGAGTCTGCAAATTGAATAAGATTATGTTTATGTTTTGTGATTGAGCATCACGGCTAATGGAAATGGCATTTGTAATTAGTTTAGAGCCGAAACAAGGACCGGAATTATAGCTATTCTATGTAATGGGATTTTGAGAGTGAAAGTATATCATACTAGGGATATAACCTACTGGAAAATGTGCCAACTAAACCACTCGCATTTTTCCAATTCCACGCATACATAATTAAATTAAATCAACACCCAGCAGCACCTGTAACCAAATATTGGCGGCACATATGTTACGCATACGCAGCGTTGTCCGCGTTGACTGCGTGGGCGGGCAAACTCAAAAATGCTGGTCACTGAAGGCTCGCAATTGCGTGGCTAAACCATAAATCACACGGTCGGGCAGAATGCCAACACCTGCCGCCTGAATTGAGGTTTAAAATGGACGCGGAGGTCCTGGCTGCCTGGAGGTCCTGTCGGCGGGAGGAGCTCTGACCCTTGAGCAAATGCACTAATTTCCACCTTTGGCATGCATATTGATATATCAACAGAAAACTATCTGTTTGCGAGTGTTTGTTTGTCCCTGTCCGGCTGGTTATGTTTGTTGGTGTTTGCCTTCAGCGGCGTCATTAGCATCAAAGTAAATTTACGTTTATAAATTAGCCCAAGGGCGAAACGAACTCAATGGCGGCCATAATTCAGCTAAATCTTACGAGCATAGACAGTGATATAGACAAAGGGAAAGGGTTTATGGCGAGTCAGTGGATAAGAAAGGGCGGTAGGTGTGGGGCGAGGTAGTGCCAAAAGGGGGTGTAAACAATAGTGGGCGGAGGTTTCTAACAAAAGACCTGAATGTATGCAAAATACTTTGGCGTAATACCTTCCATCTACCCACAGTACACTCTACAAAATATATTTTTAATATTCATATTCAATCAGTTCTAAGGAAAGCGTACTCTGACCTTTAACATCTAAATAAACCTCTGATTTATGATATTTTATTTATTAAAAATATATATATTTTTTACAGTGTTTCCTTGCCGGTAGAACTTATGCAAATTGCGACTCTTTGGCTTGGTCTTTGTCAAGCAAAAAACTTGCATTCCAGCGACTTGCTAGAGCTCAAAGTTTCCTCAAGTGGGAACTACATAATATATATATTATGTATATAGGGGAAAATATATATAGGAAAATTGCATGTTTCACTGCAATGAAAACAAATCGCAAAATTACCATAATCAAAGCATAAAAGGGATTTCTGTTTTATTCTTTGTCCCACACACCCACAGCTTCATCCTGGAATATCCCTTTTCTTCTTGCAAGCCAAGACAAAAGAAGCTAAAACCTTATTCTTACATTTTTTTTTCTATCGGTTTCTTTTTGTTTTTTCGAAAGTTGTCGACCAAGTTTGCCCAACGAAATATTTTAAAGTAATTGGCCTCGTTTGTTGGCTGCCCGGGATGCGAGTTGCAAGAGCAAATTGAATTTCAAAATAGATCTATTTGAGTTTGGTAATTGGTGCGGGGATTCCCCACGAATTGTTTTTGACAAGTTTCCCTTGTATTTTATTGCGGTCCTTCTGTAATTGAGACCCAAATGTAAAAAATGAAGTCCGAAATAAAGTTTAAAGTGTGAAATGTGCCACAAACAAAGAATTGTTCTTTTTTTATATTACAGATCAGGTCATTGACCTTAACCTATCAATAATTTATGAATAAGTGGGTTAATATTTAACCTTAAGAGAAAATGCTCCAATGGGAACACACTTAAGGTGAAAAAAATTACTAAAGAGGAGGAGCCTAAGCAGAGTGACCAATCAGAGTTATGAGAGGGTGGAGCCCCGTTGTCGTTGATATATAATTAAATATAGAAAATGGTGCCATTTTCTATTTTAATATGAAATCAAGCTTAAAAATGTAATTTAAAACATAAAAATAGGTATTGAAAAGTTAAAAAAAATTCATATAATTAAGAATTTTCATGTTATTTTGAAGTGTTTTATTATTATAATTAGATCCATCATAGGTTACCTTTATTATAATATTTTTATCAATTTATTTTATGGAAATAATATAAGTTTTATATCAAAAATTCCCAGCCTACAGTGGTCTATAGTTTTTTGTTCTGAAAGCTTCAAAAAGCTTTCTATGTTTCTGGTTCCAAATTCTAAAATGGTTTTAGAACTGGCTACGTAAAAAAAGACAGAATAAACTAACCTCTTTTTAAATTTATTTACTAATTTTGATAATAATTAGTATTTGTATTCCTCTTTCTTATAAACTGTAATTATTTATTAATTTCAACTCATTACATACCCCTTTTGATATATCCTTTTAAATAAAACCATTAAATTTATAGTTCTTTGTTTATTTTTTTATTAAATTACTAAAGTACAAAAATTTGCTGCTAAAATAATGTTTAAAATTTTGTTGCTAATTTGAAAAAGTCCTACGAGAAATAAAAGCATAAATTAGTGGAAGACAAAAACCGGCGAATGGGACACGCAGCACGCATAAGTATGTATGGTAAGTACAGTGGACACTAGTGACTATGGACGTAACGTATTTAAAATTTGAATACCAACTAGGAACACACAAAGTACAGGGTGACAGGGGACACAAGAATATACAATTCTACTATAACTATGGACTTCCAGTTGAGGTTTCAGAAGGAGGTGGGTTTGGAGGGTGAATTCATGTGAAGATGCAAATTCGATTGGAAGATACGAGTTCTAGGGTTTTTGGGTGATCCACTGGCCCTACCACGCCCACTTGGGAGAGACCTGGTCAAAATTCCACTCATCGGGATGGCCCATGTGGCCGCCGCCCTCCTCCATTTGTGACCACTTGAAGGGCCCAGCTCCGATTCGCGCCATGGCGATAGCTCTCATGTCATTTCGAACGGGCCGCCTCTCGGTGATGAGCTCCATCTCCGCCAGACTGGCCGCATCCTCGATGCTCACACTTAGCCTTTCGTCGCCAATCGAGGAGGGAGCACTGCCATCCTTTCCGCCGACTTCCCCGCTGTTCTGATCATCCAAAGCACGCGGCTGGACATGCTGCAGTCGCAGGAATATGGGTCCTGCAAAGGCATGGTAGTCACTCATCCCGAGGCGGGCATTGTAGGAAAAGAGTTTCAGGTCGATGTTGCCATAGGCGATCGACTCCTCGCCGCCCAGCAGATCGCCGCGGAAGCCGTGGTTTCTCAGGTATTTGTCCACCGCCTCGAGGGTCGTCAGTTCCTTCTCATCCGCCGCCGTCAGTTGCTGATCCTCGCTGTAGCTCACGCCACTCTCTTCCAGGACGTTCTGATGGTAGGGCACCCCGTTGGCCAGCCAGGACGAGTTGCCGGATACCAGGAATTTATGGGTCACATCCTTCCGGGTCATACTTCCCGGCAACTGCTCGGCAATCCACACCATGTCCTTAAGCTGATTGTGGCGCTCCAGAATGGCTGCCCTATCCTTCTCGTTCAGTACCACGGCTGCATCGTCGTGCTTGTCATCGCCCTCCAGGACATTATAGAGGTTATCCTGAACGCCCAGCTTCTTCAGATCCACGGTGATCCACTGCTTGGCTCCCGTTGCCGGATGCTTGGCCATGGCATTGGCCCAAGTCTGCCGCGTTTGTGAAATCCTATTGGCGGCCATCACCCGAGCCACCAGGGGCACCATAGCCTTGGGGTCTACCGACTTCCAGAGCTGCAGGTTCTCGTTCTTGATGCCCACTCCTCCGACAATAGCCTGGACATGCCTGCCCTTGACCACGTAGAAATCGTCGGTGGATCCCAGTATGCCCGGGTAGCTGGTGAAGGTGATGTCCACTCCTGGAATGGAGTTGCTCTTCTGGTTTGGTGAGAAGTGGTAGTGGAACTGATAGCGCTTCTGGATCCTCAACATGGATGAGTAGCTCCCGGCGGTGCTGTGTCCAAACAGCAACTGCAGCGTCTGCGGTGAGTTCTCCTGGGGCACGATCCTCGTCAGCATGGAGGCGCTGGGCAGGAAGAAGTTCTTCGGTTGATCCGTGCCCGCGTCCTCACCCACCGTTCCATTGGGCAGCACATAGTTCTCGTAGTAGATCTTCAAGTCCTGAATGTCCGCCGCGGCGTTCATCATCAGAAAGTCTTCCAGCTTGATCTCCTCCTCCAGCTCCGAGCGTGCCCGAAGGGCTCCTTGAACGTAGCCATCGGCCAGGCCCTCCAGTTGGGTGACAAACAGGTTCAACTGGTGCCAATAGTGATCGACCTTGGACTTGACCGCAGCCTTTGCCTTCAGACGCTCAAAGTTGCCCTTCAGCAATGTTCGCAGCCACTCGCAGAACTTCTTAGAGCTCTCGTCCCGCTCGCATGAGGTGGAAATGGTACTAAAAAATGGATACTAATTATAGCTCAGTCTTTAATTGGTGAGCTCTGTCAGACTCACTTGGACCACTGGTTGTAGATGTTGTACCAGGTCAAAGAACCCTCTAGTTTACCAGCAGCATAGGCCTGAACCCAATCCTCATAGTTACGCTGAGTCTCCACCTCAATTTGTGCCCATCTGAAGAGGTTTCAGAAATATTAGAAAATGTATCCTTTTGAATCCTAGTCCCTCATCACTTACCCATTCTCATAGACGGAATCCTTGTAGCAAATCCTCGCCACACCTGTGGGAATGTTAACCAGATCATTCTGCTGCTTCCAGTACTCGATTTGGAAGCCAGATCTCCTCGTCCAAAGAGCGGTGGCACAATAAGTGCCATCGAACTCTGGGCGCTCCATATAGCCGATGAAGAAGGCTCCTATAACCAGCAGACCAGCTCCGATAAGGATGTAGGTCCCTATCCGCGTTTTTTGCCACGATGCACCAACGACTTTCAACATTGTGCCGGCCGTTTTGATGCTTCTGCAGAAAGGATATGAAGGATGTGTCCAACAGCGATCCAAGGATCAGACTTTTAGTTTCCAAAGGTGATCGAATTTTATCCCAGATAATTGTGATCGGCACGGGCTGCGTAGGAGTGACCAAGGCGGTGGGCAATCAGATGGCCAGTGTGATGCAGGTGGGTCAGTGGTTGGGTGGTGCAGGTGCAGGTGCAGGAGCAGGAGGTGCTAATCTTGGTGGCCACGCTGTTGAGCGCTTTGGCCGAGTGGTTCATGGGTGGTGTGCTGCTTTCGAGCAGAGGATCCAACGGTGCCCAAGTGGTTCTGTTTCAAAAATTGAACTATTGCAGTGTGGTGTGGTGGTTTCTGCTGCTGCTGCTGATGTTGATATTGCTTGGCTATGTCTTTTAAGGTTCAAGATTTATCCCTAAAAACAAAGAAATATTGGGCCATTAGAAACACACACAAAATATGATCATATATCAGGAGATATGACGTCTTGATGGAATATTTATTTAAAACCAAAACACCGCCCATTTATGAGCAGATAAATATTTACTCAACGCCCAATTCCCATTCAATAAATAACAATAATAAACCTGTTCAATGATTGCTGCTTCTGTGGGAAAAATACTCTATTACTACAGATCCTCCCAGTATATATCCCATATGAGTATAGGCCCGTAGTACCCTTGAACCATTTACCGATCCACTTTCCCAGCGGATACCACATCATCCCGCATTTTTGTTTATTTCACACTTTCGCTACTTTTGGAAAAAGAAATTCCTTTTTGGCAAATTCCTACTCGTGAGACCTGGAGGTAAACAAAACTTAAGCATTTGTAAAACTAATAAATTAATTTTATGGTCCGAATGGTACTTGGGGCCTGGAATTGCTTTATGGCCAGGTAGCCAGCCGGGGAAATGGTAAGAGTGTGCTAAAAAAGATAAGCAGAACATCTGCTCTGTTCGCAGATCTCCCCAAAAAAAAACAGATCTATATCATAAAAGCCCGATCGTAATGGAAACAATGGAATCTTCGTTTTAGTCCGACTAACCCTTCTTGTGGTCTGTCCTCCAATAAATTAATAAACAATATTACTAGTTGATTACTCCATCTGAAACTATTTCAAAGCCAATGCCAGGCCCTTGCGCCATTTCCAAATGTAATTAGAAAATTCCTTTCGGATTCTATATTAAAACCTGTACTAGTCGTAAACAAAATTATTTGTGTACATTGGGCACGTGGGGGTAAAATTCCAAATCGCATTAAAAGTATTGAATAATTTTGTTTCAATTTGCAAAATTTTCGATTTCTGAACAAATCCGTATAGTCCCAACATCAATCAGTCAGCAGGTTAATACTATTAACCATTTATATTGATGCGTATTTTCCTAATTTCGGTTTCCATACAACGGATGTGTGTATGGAGGGGAATTATTTACGATTTCTAAATGATTTTGATTTTTGGGTAGATATTCATTGGTTTTTACAATCCCATCATCGATTTTGTAAACATATTTGTAATGGACTTTTACCTTTTGATTCCCGGGTCCAGGAAGCTGCAATGTCACAAGTCAACCCATTTGAAGAACTGCAATAAACAGAAGAAAAATATTTGTTTAGTTTATGGTTAGTGTTTAATTTGTTGAAAATCAGAATCTTTGCAAAAAAATATTCCCAGCCATTCGGTCAACGTTTTATTAATCCATTTCTTTGTTTATTTTTTCAATTGATCGCAAGTCTCGGGCGGGATGTCTCATTTTATGCCGGCATTCACATAAAGGAGTCTGGACAGAGACTTTCTGTTTACTTTTGTCATATAATTGGACAAAGCTAAGCAGTCGCACGCGCTGGGCAATTGTTTGGATTATTTGTCATAAAATGTTGATCGTGGCAGTCACTTGATCCGATATCTGATAGTGCTAAGTGTCTGGTGGTCTCCAGCGAGGCTTCAAATTATTCCAGGCGGTTTATTTCAAGATCGAGAATCAAATTATCATCCCAATTATCAGCTATACTTGAATACCACCTAATCATCTTAATGATTTCACTTTTGAATAGACTTCGTGATTTAACACTAATAATATTTAATTATAGCTTATGACACGATTTACCCAGAATTTTAGTCGTAAAATTTTCCCTAGTTGGGTCACCACCTGTAATGTCCAGTTTAATAACCTGGCAACCATTTTATTTAAACAATTTTAATTACCTGGCACCAAATTATTTTTATCATGTAAATGTAACAGTCTGGTTCGAGAATTATTTTTAACTCCTAAAGCCTTAAGTAAATCGCTAAATTACCGGTTAAGAAAGCTTTAAAATTCTTAATGATTCTGGAGATCTCTGAGTAATCATAGGGTGCGCTTCTATAGTTAAGGTGTTCAAGGCAATAAAGATAAACAATTAAATTGCAAATAAGAACAGAAGCCAGTTCATTTCATTTCACTCATTTCAGTTCGCTTGAAAAATAAACAGACTTAAGGTGAAAAGAGTCAGCTCAGTCAACACATCAATCGATTGCAGAACACAAGTTTATAATTTAAACATATTATGGGTAATTCATAAGACAGTCCAAGTCATTTGCCCTCCGTGAAGGCCAGAAGCTGTCAATATTCAGGTATATGTGTAACTTTATGATCTGACGGATAAATGACGCCCCAACTGACGTCAAGAATTAGCTGGAAAGCTAAAAACAAACCTTATATCTAAAATAGCACCAGGAGCATAAAAGTTAAGGAAAAGTTGAGAGTCGCCACTGACGTCTTTCTCGTCCATTTAGGCCACTTAACTTACTTAGCTCACTTAGTGTTATTATCACTGTACAAACACAGTTGTTTTGTTTTTTATTTTTTAGATACAAATGTATCTATATGATTTTGCGATCCACTGATCTAGATAGTGACAATGTTTGACTAGCCCTGACAAAATTATCATATGTATTTACAACCGTTTTCCAGTTGATCAATCACTTAAGTCAGGTTAGTCAGGGTAAATAATTTACACAGTCCAGACCCAAATCGGGCTTAACTCTTGTTGTCGTCAAGTGGAAAATATTGATAAGATATCACTAGTATATTTATTACTGGAATATTCAGATATGCATGTCTGGCTTTTGGCATATTAAGAACATAAGTTCAATCAGCAGAATTCTATTAACAAGGGGGAGATAAGATACATCCAGGTTATATATAGTATATAGACTGTGCGAAATTTTTTAAAAAATTTTCCAATCTTTTCCAATCTAAGTATTTTTCACTAGCCACAAAAAAATGGAAAATTTATGAACTTATTCCTCAAAATATTTCAAAGAATTTTCGATAATTGAATCTTGATTTTCTGATTGGTGCTAATAGAGTTTATGAATGGTATCTTTTCCCCATAGATTTTTAGTTTATGGCTAGCCATATTTTTTAAAAAAAGTATAATCTTAAGCAACCTCACCCACATACTCGGAAAGCATTCTTTTCTGTCTCGAGGTTCGCAAATACATCTATAATCTTTCCTAGAATTCGTAGCGCCACATGTGGCATTTGATGAAAATGTGGGGGCTCGACGCTCGGAGTCTTCTTCACGTGCCACGTGAGGGATCCAGGAAATAAATATATTTCCCTGGAGTGAATTACCAATAAAGTTTATTCACTCCCGTGAATGTGGGAATTGCTGAATGAATGCCCACAAATTGTCAAATCTGCATATTAATGTCGACCGGGCGTTCACAATTGGCCAAAAACTGCTAACTTGGCCGCTGCCACGCGTCGCATTCGAGCTGATAAGGCCCATGCCCATGTCCGAGCCAAAACGGGGAGTGAGTGCCATGTAAACTGATGCCAGGGCAACAAAGTTGGAAATCGGGCTAGCAATAAGACGGTTTTGTAATGAAATTGCCAGACAGCGCCGCACTGCGGAAGGTAAACACTCGCGAAAAAAAGGGGATCATATTAAGGAGGAATGGCTTTTTAAACAGAGTTTCTTTTATAAGAAATAGCTTGCAAGATTTTTAGTGCAGTGCAGATACTGTATCTTTTGTGGGGATTGCACTTTTCGAGATTGGATCCCAAGTCCAGTGTTTAGACTTTTGATAGACAGACACAACAGACGCCGGAGACGTCGGGAATTCAAAGAGACAGACTGGATTTCTAAGATCCGCACGTGGACGGGACAGGTTATTCAATACTATGGCGGAGAATTTATTTCAGTTGGGGGAACGTGACAGGCAAGTTATTAGGTATTTGATCCACAAGCGTATTATTCCATTAGATACCCAATGAACCCATCTCAGCTGATCTGATTGGCCCCATCAGCCAACACGCCCCATTCGAGTGATTCCCCAGATCTTTACGACGCTGTCAGCTGATCATATTCTGTGATCGGTAGACTTAATCGTATTTATTGTATTATTCCAATAAATGCATTATCATTTTCATTATCTACCGACTGTCGCGGGAAATTCTCAATCACTATATGCTAAGTCCCTAGAGAATAAAATCGAAACAGAATTTTAACATTATGTACAATTGTTTTGTATTTCAAAATTCGAATATTTTCTTTTCGTTTTGGTTCTCAGGGAAGTTACATCGTCCCAGTGATATAACGAAATGATATAATTCCCTGTGAACCCTTTTGGGGTTTCTTGATTTTATATAAGATTTTATAAACATGTCGGACTTGGCTTTGTTTTTCTGATTATAAGTTTCATACTTTTTCGAGTTTGACATTTTTGTTTACCATTTCGATGGCCAAAAATAACCAAAAGAATAATATTGTAATTATTGAGAGCTTTCACTAATCCTCAGTTCCTCAGTGCTGATGCAACAGTTACCGATTAACTCTTTTTAAGTTCGTTCACCCGTTGTTTTTTTATTAGTGCCTTACCAAAAAAATAATCTATTTTGTTTTTTAATTAACTGCAATTATCTGGAATTTGGTCGAACCCGCGACTTATATTGTATTCAAAAATGGTGATAACCGGAAATAACCGCACTGTATAAGTATCTTGAAGATACTGCGGAGGAATCTCCTTTACGTCAATCTCGCAGCCCGATCGTATCGTCCGAATGCCTTGACGTTGCCACCGAAACTGCTGGCGAATATCTTTTCGACTTTCGTCTTTCGGTTTTCGACATGTTCGGGTTTTTCTAGCCAAAAACGAAGAAAGCGGAAAAATCGCGCAAAATTTTCATACCCGCTATCCCGAAAAGATCACGGGTATATGTTGTATCTGAAGGTGAAAGGTGGGAAGAAAGAAGTGATCTCAATATTTTAATAACCTTTATGTTTTATTTATTTTAAGTCTTTTGAACATTATTAAAATATTTCGATAGTTTATTGACCTAAATATTTGGGAATCATCTTAAATTCCTCTTGAGTGATGACATATTTAATAAAAGTCTATATATTAGTATTGGGTATTTCAGAATTGGGAAAACCCAAGTGATTCAATTCTATTTTTTTCGATCGAAAAAGTTTTATTGAACTTGGCCGCCATGACTGATTAGTTGGCTTCGAAAGTGACTTGGGTTTGGCAGGTGTTATGCAGAAAGCCAGTTGTGGCATTATCGCCTTCAAAGAAGTACTGTCGAGGGTCGCAAACGTGAGGTCTTGGCCCACAGCTCAGCAAGGTTTCTTATTTATGGCTCTTATGACTGATTTATTTGCGCATTATGCACTTGTCCATGCAAATTGGCAGTCGACGGTGCAATCTAGTTTCCGCCTAGTTACAGTTTTTCAATTGAAATTGACATTTCAATTGAACTGCTCTAACAATGCGCCATTCTCAGGGAAATCTTAACAAATGGTTTTCCCATGAAAATGCTTTTCTTCTCGTTTTCATAGTGGGGCATTTCACTTTCTTTTCCCCATCACATTGATGAGCGTCGTCGGTTGTATTCTTTTTGGGGTCAATCAAATTTTTAATGGGGCTTCGGTCTCAATTGAAATGAATTGAAATGGCGACATGAAGCATACAGACTTTTACATAACTACAGGGTAAATCGAATGGCGGGGATAACCTTGATTAATCTCTCTCTTATTGTATATATTTTCAATTGTCGGTCAATATCAAAGCTTTCTAATGATCAGTTGACGATAAAATAGATACAGATAGTATTTAATGCACAGGGTTTTAGAATCCTAAATTAAATCCTAACAAAGAACCACTATAAGCCCTAATTTTTTTTCTTTTCTTTTTTTTCTTTTTTTTTCAGACATACTGAGTCTGGAGGGAGAACATTCCACATTGAACTCTAAAAGGTACAGTTGAACTTGTATGAAAAATTATTAGCAAATAAAAGAAACTTTTAATAATAAATATTATTCTCCTTAGATCTTCATAGTTTCTACTTTTTAAACTCAAAATATTCCTTATCCAAACCTTTTAATGAAATCAAAGTTTTTAAAATTCCAGTTAGGGAATCTCGACTGTATCACCAGCCAGGAAGGACAAGAACCTCAAGGATTTTGACCTCATTTGTCTGGGACTGTGAGAATATGAGAATGTGAGAGATGGAGTTGGAGAACATGGGAAGGGGAGACGCCGCCTGGCAGCTTCTCGGAAAGAGACCTGCCCCTCTGGTTGCCTTAATAGTTTTTATTGCCTTTTATTTGTTTTCTGAAGACGAGGAGACTGCCGAGAACATTCATTGAAATAAGCCGCGCATGCGCAGAAGAAAAGAGACCAAAACTTGTTGCTAGGCAGAATAAACTCCACTGTGATCACTTTTTTAAGGTAATTTGAGAAGTTTTTGTCTTGCGTTTTTTTTTTATACTGGAGTTTTATATTCTAGGCCATTGGCTTTTGAGTTTGAACTCTTACTTTTGTTGAAACGAATTAAAACTTATAAGAGTACATGGTCTGCAAGGTTTAATTTTGCGATGAACTTTTTCAATGAACTTTTTTTCAAAACTTTGTTTCGTTCACTAGCCGTACTGCTTCGGGGTATATCTCGAACTAAACTGCCACAAATTTAAATTTGTTTCCAGCATCTTGTGCGAAAAGTGTTATCTTTTGAGAGATAAGGGATCTTTCAGAGGAAAAGCCACTAAAACGGGCAGTTGATCTACGTAAATACATCAAGTACGAGATATTTTTGGATGCCCTATGTCTTACTTCTTATATGACATGTTTATTTGACAAACTTCCCCTGTTTGCCAGGTCTTCACCCATGTCACCGATTCGTACAACAACTCACTCATGTGATCACCTGTGGTTCCGCATGAAAAGATTCAGACACAGATATATAATATACTATATATATTTGTGCCACGGGAAGTTGTTATTTAATCAGTGAGTCAACTCGGACTAAGGTCTAGCCGATAACTGATAGCAGTGGCATTCGCAAAACTTCACAATCAGAGGGCCTGAAGACCCGACATGCGCTAAATATACCAGAAACGAAGTGGATTTCCCCCATGAACTTAGATAAGAGTTCGCTCGAACAGAAAATATATACTATAATATAAATAGGCCAAATGGAATTTGAAATTATTTTTCAAAATAAATATAAAGCATTTCCTAGTATTTATGACACATGTGAACAACGAATAGCGATTTTATTTTTTATGATATCTATAAACTTTATATGTATATAGAATTTGTGAGCAAAAATAGGCTATAATATTTCGCTAAAATTTAACATTGATCATTTTGACCACCCTTGGGATAAGAGGAAAAATAAATATTATTTTTGGTGGTTGAACAGCCGTCACTCCAGGGACAGTCACCCCTATATGGCGTCTCATCATTTTTGACCAACAGATCCCTCCCTTGAAGTGACAAACAAGACAATTGCTATATGTTGACCCTATTTTTTGTCGGTAAACAGATATTGCGTCGCATTCCCAATATTCGCAATTGCGTTACGAGGTCAATAATTGATATTGACTTCAAAAGTTAACACCTAGCACCCAGTTTTAGATCAGAAACAGTTTCAGATTCAGATACAGTTTCAGCATCGGATCGAGAGCGAGGACAACTCACCGGGAAATTGAAATGGCTCGTGACTCAGGTAAATTCCGCGCTGACAAATGAGTGAAATTCGCTAGGGACGTTGAGATGATGTTGTGGGGTTACGGATGCTATTTGTAAAATTCGCCACAGCGAAATTTTTTGCTTTAACACGATACTGCTATATAGTCACACAACGATCTCGTGTTAATTATCCATGAGGGGCTACATTGGAAACGCACTAATTTCGGTGGATATACACTATTTCCCGATGTAGGCTCCCTTTCGATGTGGTTTATTATCACAGTTTTGGTTCACCAACAAAAATTCACGATGTTTTTTATTCGACGCGCCACTTCAGATCATTGAAATGCTATTGGGGGGATCTGTTGCTAGGCGGCGGGATCGAAATATCGACGACAAGTAACTAATTATACGGCGTGGTCGACTATATATGTAATATAGTTCTCGAGTGTTTTGTTAAACGCGAGAACGTGGCGTTTTTTTTATTATTTACACAGAGCTACCGTTCGATACTCTTTTTTAGTTTTTCTTGTATATTGTATATTTTTAGCGTCGGCAATTGCACATCCAAGTGAAATTAAAAAAGACTACCAAGTAACACACAAAACACTGGACGATAACGTACTATATGCTTTTTCTTCAGTTTCGACGGAGAGACTGATCCGGAGCAACTGCGGGCGAGGTGTTTTACGATCGCAGAGCTCTGTCTGTCGGGCGAATGTACGAGAGCAGCCACTCAGCAACACTGGACGACAAAATTGGGATCTAGTAGTAGTAGTAGTAGATTTGGGAGGGGTAGTAAAGGTAGTGGGAATATTAGTTTTATTATTAGAATTAATAAAAGAAGAAATAATTTTAGTAGTTGAAAAGGAATACGACTTGGACTAAGAGTAGGAGTAGGACGATGAAAATGTAGTAGTAGTAGCAGTATCTGAAGTAAACTAAATAGAAGTAAAACTAGGAGGTGTAGGAGTAGAAGTAGTAGCAGTAGTTGGAGTATTAGTAGTATAAATAGTAGGAAGAATAAATTTGTTGTAAATCAAATACGAGATGTTTCGATTTTAAAAAAAAATGTATATATTTTTGTTTCTGCTATTTTTATTTTTACATCATCATTTTCTTTGAATTTTTAACCATTTTTTTAAATTAAAAATTATATTATTTTAACAAATAATAAAATCTCAACCTTGTCACTGAGTGTACGACCCTATATATTCCACTCAATGAGCAGCCAGCGAGTGAGTAATCTGTAATTTCGATTGAGCTACCCGCTCTCACCAGCCCAACCTCTGCCCCTTACCCTTCAATCTCCCAGACTTGGCAACGACGATCTCTCACTTGCGAATTAATTCCCGACCTCATATGTAAATTGAACAGTTATTATTTGTGACGTCGATCCCATGATTCCGCTATCGATTTGAAATCGGACGTTCGAGTGGGGCTCCGCCCCTTTAAAGCGTATCTCCCGTCAAACGCCCCAAAACACACATTTGGGTGGCAAACAAAACGTGCGCTGATAAGAGACTCGGTGATTATGAAGGAAATACCTTTATTTGGAGTCACTTTTGGTGGGGCAACAAAATTTGCCACATTTGAGAACGGTATTACGTTTGGAACCGAAACAAAATCTGCTTGTAAATAATGGAAAAAGTACAGTTCTTATCAAAAACGCTTACCTGCCCAAGCGAATGCATCCGTTACCCTACACAGGTGTGAGTAATCCGCCCCGAAATAACACCTGGGCGGAAGGAATTCAGCGAAACAATGACAACAAAAACATAACAACCTCTTATTTATGAATTTATTATTTATCACTTAAGTCCTGGATTTTTTTTAAACAAATATGCTAATCAGCAACGTGTCGCTTAGTGGGTTTATTTTAGTTTTTAATCTCAAGCAACCCAGATTCCAGGCACTATATAGAAAAGGCTTACCCATCGAAGTACGTTGTTTTGTATTGGAACTTTGCCACGCTTCGTTCATCTGGTTCCATAGTGTAGCGGTTATCACGTCTGCTTTACACGCAGAAGGTCTCCGGTTCGATCCCGGATGGAACCAGGTTGATAAGTAACTTTTTTGTTTTTCCTTTTTTAATATTTTAGTATTCATTTAAAATATTTTTATTATTTTATTTAATAAATATTCTTCATTATGAATGGTTTTTTTTTTTTAACTATTTCTCACTGCATAAAATGTTTTTTGAAGATTAGCTATCCCTCAAGTGGAATAATACTTTGTTTTATTTTAAAGTATGATTCAAAAAAATAAAATAAATGGAAATAAAAAGAGTATTTTTAATGAAATTTATTTAATTATTATTTATTAAAAGGCCTCGGAATTCTTTGATTGTATAAATAAGATTGTAAAGACCCCAATTTTTAGTTTAGACAAACTAAAAGCTGTAACTACATTTTTATCTAAAAACTACAAAAATAAACTTGAAAAATATAATTATTATAAAATAAAAATATAATTAAAATAGTTAAATAGAAAAAAGAAGAAACCACCTGGTTCCATCCGGGATCGAACCGGAGACCTTCTGCGTGTAAAGCAGACGTGATAACCGCTACACTATGGAACCAGCTGTTTCGACCGCAGCCAAATTTCAGTTTTCCCCAGCCAAGGCTAAATGCTTGCCTGCTTTTTAGAGCCAAAATTAATTAAATTTTTAAACTAAAATATTTAATATTTCGATACTCAATTAAACAAAAAAAGTATCATGATTATGGTGAGTATCATATTTTGATTTTTATTTAAAAGCCAAAAGCACATCAATACTTAACTAATGCATTTTTGTGCATATTCGAGTAAAATCCTGTTTTTTTGCTTAAATATATGTTTTAAAAATTAAAGATAAACTAAAAATAAAAACACAGTTGAAGTATTGCACCGTTCGTTCAACCTTAAGTTACAACCTAAACAATAAATCAACAAAAATTAAGTCTATAAAACTGAAATTTACAAAAGAACTTGAGGCCGTAGAAGAGCGGAATTAGCAGCAGAAGAAACCAAAACTGGAAACGCAGTCCCAACGGACGGCAGTCGATTCAGTAGCGCCGGGCGGTTGTCGGTCGGGGTACTCCCGAGGTTCTGGGTCGGGCGGACTTGGTCCTCAAGGGATTCGATACCCCGTCGGTGTTGTAGCTGAGATATACGTGCGATAAGTCCACAAAGTCGGGCTCCTTTCCGCTCGTCTTGTGGGCGGAAATATGCTTCCGCATATTATTCCCAGTGTAGGCCACACACTTGAGCTGCCACTCGCCGATATCCTCGTTCCAGTGGGTATACTGATTGATCATTGACTGGTACTCCTTGGGCACGTAGGAGTTCAGGACTAGTTCGCACAGAGCCAGCTCCCTGGAGAGGCTTCGGATGTTCTCGTAGATGCCCTCCTTCTCGCGCTGGTGCTCCTGCTGCTGGTCGGCCAGCTCCGATTTCACACCCATGAGCATCTGCATCACTCGGTGGATCTTCTTGGTTATCCCGGTGCTGGCATCTTGGAGGCTGGAGTAGCGCTCCTCGATGTCAATCCTCTCGGTGGCCTTTTGTTGCAGCGTTTGCTTGAGGGCCTCCTCAGATTTTTCTCGCTCCTCCAGCTCGGCAATGGACTGCTCCAGCAACTTTTCCTGGGTTTGTGCCTTTTCCAGAAGATTCTCGCCACCCACAAGGATTTTTCCCTCCAGCGAAACCAGCTTGTTTCGCAGCTGCTCCTGCTCGGTCTTGGCATGCTCGATTTCGCGTTGATGTTCGTTTTTCCTCTGGGCCAGCTCCTCCTTCTCCTCGTCGGTTTTCTCCCGCTTCTTCTTCGGTTTCTTCTCCACAACTTGTACAGTGGAGGACTCCAGCTCGATTTCCAGCGGAGCCTCCAGTTCATCGTCGGCAGTGTCCTCCTCTTCCTCCGAGCTTTGTGGCTCCTCTTCCAAGCTGTTGCCCTCTTCCAGTTGCTTGCGTAGACGAGCAATCTCCTCCTGGAAATGTCGCAGCAGAGCATCCTTGGGCTCCTCGTTAATGTGCATCCTATTCTGGATGTTCTTGGCACGACTTGCGTACCGCAGAGTGGATATGGTCTCCATGTAGTTACTATCCGCAGGACTGATGGTGGCACACATGACTGTTTTCGAGTTTCCGCCCAAAGAGTCCTGCAGCAGTCGGGTCAGCTTGGAGTTCCTGTATGGGATGTGGGTACTCTTGCCATCTACCAGAGCACTGATAACATTTCCCAGCACCGAAAGCGAAAGATTGATCTTAGTGGCCTCCTTAAGGCGCTGTCCGCTCGCTTGGGTCTTTGACTGCCTCTCCGATCCCGCGAGATCCACCAGCTGCAGCTTTCCCATTCGAACATGCTGGGCACCGCCCTCACCCAGCTCGCTCCGTTCAACGGTGATCGAGAATATGGCATGCGACCGGGAGCTCTCCTGATTCATTTTGGTGGCACCCACGGCCCGGTTTTTGTTTCCCAATCGCATTATGTTCTCCAAATCATCGGCGTTGTGCACCACATAACCGCTGAGATCCTTGACAAAGACACCAATGTCCGGTCGCTCCTTGACCTCCAGACTCTTGCCCACGTCCTTGCCCAGTAGATCGCGCACCTCCTCGTTGTAGATCTCCATGTAGCTCACTCGCACCAGAAACTTCTGATTCTCCTTGGCCTTCGCGATGTGCCCAAATATGTGAGCAAAGGCATTCGGGATTATGCCCTTTGTTTGTGGCGAGTCGGGATTCCCCGACATGGTGTACGTTTTTCCAGTGCCAGTCTGTCCGTAGGCAAGGATTGTGCCGTTGTACCCCTCCAGGACCTTGTCCACAATCGGACGAGCCGTGTCCACATACAGATCCAATTGATTCGAACCGCCATCGAAGACGTTGTCAAAGTAGTATGTCTTGGGGGGCTCATTGGCCGTGGCGTTGGGCTTCATCACCGTGATGGCTCGGTTGATTTTGTCCACGGAAAGGGCGCCCAGGGCTCCTGCGGACAGCTCGTTTTTGTCCATCGGCCGACATCGCACCACCACACGTACATTTTCGATTTCGTCATCGAGCTGGGCGGCTGCTGGAGCGGCATTAACGTCCTCTTGCGGCATCTTTTCCGGTTATTAATTTATTCTCCGGAAAATTCCTTTTTCAGGGAAAACAATAAACCGCTATTGGCGCTGGCCGCAATTAGTAAAAATCGATTGCTGGAGATTTTCTTCGCATTTGTTTATGCACCGTTGCTAGGTATTTTTCGCGAGTGAATAATCAGCTGTTGGCGATGAGTGGGTGCGCGGCAAACGAGCGAGAGCGCAGTGTGACCAGATGAGCGGCAAGAAGAGAAATAAGTATCTGTTAAAAAAGTATCTTTTTAATAGAAGGCATCTTTCTTTTAAATCTTTAAGTTTAGTTTTTATAAAATTTAATTATATTGAGTTCGGAATATTTTTCTTTCTTGATTAATTAATTTTTCTTGAAATGTTTTCAAATAAAAGTATTTAAACAAGTTCTCTGGTTATCTGCCCTTAAAAACTCACTACGATTTATTTATTGGAGATTCTTGTATTCAACAGGTGGTTCCAATTGAATAATTCCTCAATGAATGTTTGGAGGCCATTAAAAAATGTATTTATGAATGGAATAAAAAACTAAAAATAAATTATTATAATATATACATACAAAAACTATAAGAAAACGTATATTTAGAAACCAAAAACAAAATAAAATTAAAAAAAAAAATATTTATATTAAAACCAAACAACGGACTGTTAACTTAAACTATGAATATATTTTAAAATTAAAAATGAAATAAAAAATACCATTTATTAAGCGATGTAGTATTTTTGAACCACCAACGCAAGGCGGGCGAGTAAACATCTGCCACCACCGCGGTGAGAGAGAGAGTTAAGAAGAGGAAGAAGTGCCAGTAAGATTCGATTGGCGCTGTCCGCAGAGTTTTCCTTTCGTTTTCCTTACACGACCAGACGACGCTTAAATTACAACTCCGGCCCCAATGGCAGCGACACTGCGAAGATTCCACGGCTTGCGGCTGCTGAAATCCGCGCCAGCCCTCAACCTCCAGCAGGTAAAAAAATCCGGAGAGAAAATCTTCCACGGCTCCCCGAGCCCACAAAGGCCATGTCAAATGGATAAAAACAGCATTTAAATGGATATTAATGGCCACAAAACCATGGTCATAAGGCTTAAATGACCTCAAAGTGGTCACAATCTGTAATCAAAAATCTAATTGGATCCCAACTGCACTGATATGACCCGAACACCCCAATTATGTAACTCCGTGCAAAAATTCGGTCTCTAGGTTTTGGCCAGACAGAAATCTAATAAAATTTTTGTATATTTGCAGGCCAAGAACCTCTCCTCCGCCGGCAGTTGGGTAAATGGCAACAAGAAGGTAAGTTTACGAGTCACGATTCCGTGAGATTCCCAATTGGCATTTCATAATAGCCGAACGGATCTAACCTCAAAACGCGTTTGCTTCTCGGTGACTTGGTGACTGTGTGTGCGTGTGTGTGTCCGTGGCGAACAGCTGATCGGAGCTATGGGAGCGATCACCGGCGGTGTTGGAGCCCTTCTCTTTGCCCTGGAGCAATCGGTCCAGGCATCCGGCAGTGAGGTGCACGCCCCCGCCCAGCCCTGGAGCCACAAGGGCCTCTTCTCCTCGCTGGACCACCAGGGGTAATCTTTCTCGCCGGGATTACAAAGTTTCAATGAATTTGTATAATGCTAAAATTTCAGTATCCGTCGTGGCTACGAGGTCTACAAGCAGGTGTGCTCCGCCTGCCACTCGATGCAATACATTGCCTACCGCAATCTGGTTGGTGTCAGCCACACCGAAGCCGAAGCCAAGGCTGAAGCCGAGCAGATCACGGTTAGTCTAAAAGGATATTAGTACTATGTTTATTTTATAACCATATATCATCCATGGACAGGTCAAGGACGGCCCTGACGATTCCGGTAACTACTACGACCGTCCCGGCAAGTTGTCGGACTACTTCCCGTCGCCTTATCCCAACGAGGAGGCGGCCCGTGCTGCCAACAACGGCGCCTATCCGCCGGATCTGAGCTACATTGTGTCGGCGCGCAAGGGTGGCGAGGACTATATCTTCTCGCTGCTTACGGGCTATCATGATGCCCCCGCCGGTGTGGTGCTACGCGAGGGACAGTACTTCAACCCGTACTTCCCTGGCGGTGCCATTTCCATGGCCCAGGTGTTGTACAATGAGGTAAGTTGTTACTAAGTATATAAGTATTATAAAGAGTAACCCTGGTGTTTCTTACTTTCAGGTCATTGAGTACGAGGATGGAACTCCGCCGACGCAGAGCCAGCTGGCCAAGGATGTGGCCACTTTCTTGAAGTGGACCTCCGAGCCGGAGCACGACGATCGCAAGCAGCTGCTGATCAAGGTTATTGGCATCCTCGGCTTCCTGACCGTCATCTCGTATTACATTAAGCGACACAAGTGGTCTGCGCTCAAGTCGCGAAAGATCGTATTCGTGCCCAAGGAGAAGTAGAGTGTTTGAATTTGATTTTGATGGTGTGAAGAATTGCAGTGTTATCGCGGCTTTACCGACTAATAAAGATAAATCAATTTTAAGCAAAACCAAATACACACAAAAAACCAGCATTCGCAGCCACCAAGTCAATGTTCTCTCTCCAACAACAAAAAAAAAACAGCAAAAAAACAATTACAAACTATGCCATTTGCGAGAGCTAACACTAAGATCTTAATTAAAGTAGCTAAAACAATATAATGCCCTGGGATATGAAGAAACCGATTATATGAGCCCATTGGCTGATTTACGATCGGGGGATCCAAGTTGACGAAAAAAGAAAACAAGAGCCTAGCAAAATGAATCATGGATAATGTTACATTGATTGTGTATAGCATCGATAATTCAAATTATGTATTTAAAAAATAAATAATTGACAATTAAAATAATTCGATTAATGAGGGGATTCGAAAAGCTTTCAACCAAGCAAGATTAAATGTAGGGTATTATTTACTTTTCAATTATTAACAATATACGATTTTATGGTTTAATTTGAGAATAACTTTTAGAATTTTAACATTTAGGTCAGAATCACTTGACTGTGAGTCAGAAAAAGCTTTTCTTTACCAACGTCTTGCTAGAAAGAAGCTCTTCCCAATTCAAAAAAAGCATATATTATAATGGGTAAAATAGGACCTTTGAATATTCAACACTTTTCTTTATTAGCAATATTTAAATTACATTTTTATATTATTTTAACTCTTTTTCGTGGATATCCCTATTCAATCTTCCAATAAATTGTACTCATTAGTGGAAGCTTGGCCCCAGGTATTTTTTCGGAGCACTCATACACCTGGGATACCCAGTCACAGTCCTCGGTGGTCTTTATCGAACCGCACTTGCTCTGTATATCCGCAGCCACTTTTGGTGACTTGCCATAGTATCTTCTAACCTTGCCCATGTTGAGCTTGTTGTTCTTTATCCATCTGCTGAGCTCCGCCAAGCAGTAGAATCTACACTCATTCACGGCGTTATCCCTCACGGCATTTTTTCGTTTCATACAGGCCTCGAGATCAGCAATCTTAATGGCAGATTGTTTTCCTTTCCTTCCATCGACTATAGTCGATAGTAGAACTAAGAAGCCCAAAACACAGAACCTTTTCATTTCACTTCTCAGATTCTTCTGGTAAATAGTTACCCGATCAATGATGTGCGATTTAAAGCCTCGATATGGAATAAAATGGATTCGGTATGGATTTTAAATCTATACCATTTTAAATCTATAAACAAATGGTTTTTATTTTTTTCAAAATTCATGGAAGGGCAACCCATTATCCTCTAAATGAGGGCTTTAAAATAATAGGGGGAAAGCTGCCTTCTCGCCTTTTATATTATATCTTAATTGAATCCTCAAGTTGGGTACCAAGAACATCATCTTTTGGGCCAAATTTCGACCTTAATCGAAGACAATCATATACGTCGCTAGCCCAGTGACACTTCTTATCTTTGTTGACCTTTATAGTAGCGCACTTTGACATTATTTCCGCTTCATTTAAATCCGGAAAAACATTTTTGACCTTCTCCATGTTGATCCTGTCAGGCGTCATAAAGTCGGTAAGCTCAAAATAACAGTAGAGGAAACACTCTGCAGAAGGTTTATTTTTTCCATTCATTCGGTCCATACAGTCACTCATTTTGGGTCCCGGATGAAACACTGTTGTTACAGGATCTGAACCGAAGGCGGTTGATACTAAAAACAAGAATGCCATCAAAAACAACATCTTAATTCTCCTGATAAGATTCGAATGATGTCTGTATAGTTAGTCTGTATAGCTGATTTTATACAAACTTGTCAAAACCAAATATATTTCACACTGTTGTGGAAGTAATCGCATTAGATCTGGGTTGTTTCATAATTATATTATTTTAACATTACCATTAAATGAGAGAATTTAAGAATGTTATATTTTTAGTTCCCTTGCAAATTTTCTGAAGGATCCCAAATAAAAAGAGTAAAAAATATCCCCTTCGATAGCGTTATATTTGGCAATAATAGTCTGATTCTTTAGCGGAATACCTTAAACAATCAATTTTCTATAAATTTTCATTTTTTTTTAATAAAATTTATTGTGTTATTCCTGGAAGTTCCGCCCTGAACCCATCAGAATTGGGCGCCCTCAAGCAGCCTAGATACATCAATCATAAGGTCTTCTTTGAGATGATCTACCGTGATAGCCTTAATCAAATCGTTTCTTGATGGAACTCCGACTTCTGTTATCAATTTGTACGCGCAATCATACACTTCCACGGCCCAGCGGCACTTATTCTTTTTATCCTGCTGTATCGCACCGCACTTTGAATTTATAGCCGCCACAGTTGAAGGTTTTAGACCCTTTTTGGCCTGGTCCGGGTTGATCTTGTCAGACTTTATCAATTTGGTAAGCTTTAAAATGCAGTAAACCGAACACTCAGGAAGGGTTCTATCCTGCGATACATTCATCTTTTTCAGACAGGAATTCATTTCATTTCCTGGAATAACTATAGTCTTAGTGTAATATACACCCACGGCTGTTGATACCAAACAAAATAATGCCAATAAACGGAACATCTTAGTTCTTAATATCTGATTTGAATGATGTAAAGTAAGTAGATCATGTCTATTTTATACGTACTTTTCGAAATTAAACAAATTTCACACTCCTTCCAAAGAAATCGCATTCGATGAGGTTTACATCATCAATATTTTATGGATATTAACATATTCTTAAAGAAATTTTCAAAAGTTACAGTGTATATAGTTTTTTTTGTTTTAAAGTAATAAAAAATGAAAGTTAGAGTCACAGACAAATCGAAATCTTATTAAATCCTAATTCAACATTCTTTAAATAAGGTCGAACACTCCAAAATAATTACAATTTTTCATCTTAAAGTTTTTTTTGTTTATTGGGAATAAGAAGCTTCTTAATGTTGTGAGGCTTTAGAAAATTTTCAAGTCCCAAAAAAGAATGGACACTACTTTCAGGAACGGTTTTGTCTTTCATGGATATGTAAATATATCATGGAGGTTCCCGGCATGAAGTTTTATTTCGTATATGGAATTTTTTTATTAAATAATTGAATCTTAAAGTCCATTGTTTTGAAATCATTCGGGAGAGATTTAAGAAATTCGCTTCTTAAAGGAACTGGATCTGATGTGTTCAAGGACATTTTTTGAATACAATCATATGCATCGTTGGCCCAGCGGCACTTCTTTGCCTTATCGGGCTTCATCGAGGAGCACTTTGCCGCTGCTCCAGTTGTTTCTGGATAAACCGTTTTGAGACTGTCTACGATGATCTTGTTATTCTTTATCAAATTGGTAAGCTCCAAAAAACAGTGGATCGTACACTCAGGAACGGTTTTATCTTTCTCAGCATTCATCCTTTTTAGACAGGAAACCATTTCATGTCCTGGAATAACCACATTCTGAATGTAATGTACACCGACAGCGGTTGATACTAAACCAAATAATGCCAATAAACGGAACATCTTAGTTTTTATCTAATTTGAATGTAAAGTAAGCCTATCGACGCCTCTTTTATAAGAACTTGTCGAAACCAAACAAATTTCACACTTTTTCGAAAGAAATCGCATTTGATAAGGTTTTCATCATCAATATTTTATGGATATTAACATTTTCATAAAGAAGTTTTTAAAACTCCATTTTCAACAATGTATAAAGTTTATTTTTGTAAAAAGAATTAGAAAAAACATCAAGTAAGGGTCACAGACCCATCCGAATTTTTCTTTTTTTTTTGTATTAAGTTACTTCCAACCAACCATCCAATCTTATTAAATTTCTAATTCAACTTTCTATCAATAAGGTCGAAAACTCCCAAATAATAACAATTTTTCATCTTAAAGGTTTTTTTGTTTATTGGGAATAAGAAGCTTTTTGATCTTGTCCATGTTGATCTTGTGAAGCTTTAGAAAATTGACAAGCCTTAAAAAACATTGGACAGTACTTTCAGGATCGGTTTCGTCCTTTTCAAAATCGATACGCCTTAGACCCGACATGAAGTTTTATTTCGTATGTGGAAATGTATATGGAAATGAGTCAATCTTAGTGTCCATTGTTTTAAAATCAGTCGTTATAGCTTTAATAAATTCTCCTCTTAAAGGAACTGGATTGGTTGTGTTCGCGGAAATTTTTTGAATGCAATCAAATACGTCGTTGGCCCACTGGCACTTCTTTTCCTTATCGGGCTTTGACGAGGAGCACTTTGCCGCTGCAACACTTGGTTCTGGAACAATATTTTTAAGACTGCGTTTGAGGAGCATGTTATTCTTTATTAAACTGGTAAGCTCCATAAAGCAGTGCAGCGTACACTCAGGAACGGTTTTATCTTTCTCAGCATTCATCCTTTCCAGACAGTCAAGCATTTCATCTCCTGGAATAACTACAGTATTAAAGAAATATACACCGACGGTGGTTGATACCAAACAAAATAATGCCAATAAACGGAACATCTTAGCTCTTATTATCTGATTTGAAAGATGTAAAGTAAGCCGATCGATGCCTTTTTTATACGTACTTGTCGAAACCAAACCAATTTCACACTGGATTGAAAGAAATTGCATTCGATGAGGTTTTCATCAATATTTTATGGGTATTAACATTGTCATCAAGTAATTTTCAAAATTGGGAAAATGCATGGAAGGCCTATATGGCCCACTGCGATGGCTATATCTTGGTCAGTTTTCATCCGATTCTTGAGCGGAATACCTTAAATGATTTCTGGAGCGATTCTCCATTAATCTACATCAAAATCTAACAACAAATTATTTTTCAGATATTTTGTCAAATTTTCTAGGGGATCCCCTATCAGAATTGGGAAAATGCATGGAAGGCCTGTATAGCCCACTGCGATGGCTATATCTTGGTCAGTTTTCATCCGATTCTTGAGCGGAATACCTTAAATGATTTCTGAAATGATTCTCCATCAATCTGCATCAAAATCTAACAACAAATTATTTTTCAGATATTTTGTCAAATTTTCTAGGGGATCCCCTATCAGAATTGGGAAAATGCATGGAAGGCCTGTATAGCCCACTGCGATGGCTATATCTTGGTCAGTTTTCATCCGATTCTTGAGCGGAATACCTTAAATGATTTCTGGAGCGATTCTCCATCAATCTGCATCAAAATCTAGAAACAAATTATTTTTCAGAGATTTTGTCAAATTTTTTAGGGGATCCCCTATCAGAATTGGGAAAATGCATGGAAGGCCTGTATAGCCCACTGCGATGGCTATATCTTGGTCAGTTTTCATCCGATTCTTGAGCGGAATACCTTAAATGATTTCTGAAATGATTCTCCATCAATCTGCATCAAAATCTAACAACAAATTATTTTTCAGATATTTTGTCAAATTTTCTAGGGGATCCCCTATCAGAATTGGGAAAATGCATGGAAGGCCTGTATAGCCCACTGCGATGGCTATATCTTGGTCAGTTTTCATCCGATTCTTGAGCGGAATACCTTAAATGATTTCTGAAATGATTCTCCATCAATCTGCATCAAAATCTAGAAACAAATTATTTTTCAGATATTTTGTCAAATTTTCTAGGGGATTCCCTATCAGAATTGGGAAAATGCATGGAAGGCCTATATAGCCCACTGCGATGGCTATATCTTGGTCAGTTTTCATCCGATTCTTTAGCGGAATACCTTAAATGATTTCTGGAGCGATTCTCCATTAATCTGCATCAAAATCTAGCAACAAATTATTTTTCAGATATTTTGTCAAATTTTCTAGGGGATCCCCTATCAGAATTGGGAAAATTCATGGAAGGCCTATATGGCCCACTGCGATGGCTATATCTTGGTCAGTTTTCATCCGATTCTTGAGCGGAATACCTTAAATGATTTCTGGAGCGATTCTCCATTAATCTGCATCAAAATCTAGCAACAAATTATTTTTCAGATATTTTGTCAAATTTTCTAGGGGATCCCCTTTCATAATTGGGAAAATTCATGGAAGGCCTATATGGCCCACTGCGATGGCTATATCTTGGTCAGTTTTCATCCGATTCTTGAGCGGAATACCTTAAATGATTTCTGGAGCGATTCTCCATCAATCTGCATCAAAATCTAGAAACAAATTATTTTTCAGATATTTTGTCAAATTTTCTAGGGGATCCCCTTTCAGAATTGGGAAAATGCATGGAATTCCTAGATGGCCCACTGCGATGGCTATATCTTGGACAGTTTTTTGCCGATTCTTGAGCGGAATACCTTAAATGATTTCTGGAGCGATTCTCCATCATTCTGCATCAAAATCTAGAAACAAATTATTTTTCAGATATTTTGTCAAATTTTCTGGGGGATCCCCTTTCAGAATTGGGAAAATGCATGGAATGCCTATATGGCCCACTGCGATGGCTATATCTTGGTCAGTTTTCATCCGATTCTTGAGAGGAATACCTTAAATGATTTCTGGAGCGATTCTCCATCATTCTGCATCAAAATCTAGAAAAAAATTATTTTTCAGATATTTTGTCAAATTTTCTGGGGGATCCCCTTTCAGAATTGGGAAAATGCGTGGAAGGCCTATATGGCCCACTGCGATGGCTATATCTTGGTCAGTTTTCATCCGATTTGGAATTCTTTGATAGGGGTTCAAATACAATATTCCCAAATAGCAATTTTTCCTCAAAAGTTTTACGTTTTTCTTTATTGGATTAATTGTTTTATTTTGAAGCTTAAAGTAAAGTTTTATTTTAATCGTCGATCGGCCCACACGGATACCACTTCAGCTTAGTGTTTTTCTATATAAGTAGGTATAATATATCTATTCTTTCCACATTCTTGTATATTTTAAGTCGCGTCCCTCGTCCTGGTGATTCGGGAGGAAGATAGTCAAAACAAGGAGAATCAACTAAGAAATCGCTTCAAACTGGCGCCGTTTACAAAAATTCGCTCCCACATTTTGTTTTTCTTTTATTTAAATTAATATATAATTTGTTTGTTTGTTTTTTTTTTGTTTTATGTATATAATTAATAAATTTTTAGTTTAGGCAAAAACAATAATTACGCTTCTCATTTCAATCAGAATCTAGAATCATTCTCAGTTTCATACTTTGTTTTGTTTGCTTTTCGATTATTACAAATTTGTTTGCTTCTTTTTGTTGCAAGTGATTAGAAAAATTAAAAATTTCGCATATCTTTCGTAGGCATTTCTCTCGCTGTTGTTTTATTTCTTATTTAAGAAAGGTTGTTTTGTTGTTTTTGTTATTGTTGGGTGAAGTAGAGTAAAGTAACCAAACGCGATGACATAGTTTTCATGACGGAAGGGACGCATTTCGCATTTAGCGGCTGTTCCAGTGTTACTTATAGTATATAGCTTGCATTTGGTTGTTGTTGTTCTTTCCACAATAACCGCACTCGATCTTCAATCTCCTATTACGTTCATCAGAATCCTTGCAGAAGCAGGAGCAGCTGCAGCACACGATCTTGAATCTTGGTCTTGGACAGATGTTTTGGTTTATCTTGTTTCGTTGCAATTGCCGCTGCTCCTAGCTCTGTTGTTGTTGTTGCTACTAATGGTTGTTGTTGTTGTTGTCGACTAAAAACAGCTTCCTTCTGGTGGTTGTGCCAGCTTCAGGTTCTCTTTCATGGTCATAATCCTCCGAATTTCCTGCAGCATCGTTTTTATAGTATACTCGCGACTCCATCTGGCCAACATGGGCACTGATCTATGATCAACCTGTTGGCATTTAACAAACGATCTTTAGTCACCAGAAAATCATATAGATTTTGCTGTTAATACTCACCACGCCATTGTTCTGATTAATGCAATTAATATTTACTTTAGTTAAAAACCTCAGCGTTGGCGGTTCGTCTGGATAACGCTCACCGCATTCGATCTTTAACGAATACATTCGATTCTCGAATGGTGTCTGTAAGTACGAAAGTTGACAATTAGCTATAGAATTTAATTAGAAGCTTAAAACTGCGTGTTGATGATTCAGTCCCCTTCGTTCTGACTGCAACTAAATCCGGACTGGGGTTCTTTGCCCAGGGAGGTCCCGGCCTCCTCCCTAAACTCTTCAATGATTCATGCGGCGGCGCGCGCAACATTCCTAGACTAAGGCAAAAACAAATGCAAATTTAGTTTATTTTTCTGATTTCCCTAAATGTTGTTTACTTTATTAAAGATCTAGTTTTTTAAATTATAAAATTATCTAAAGAATGTGTTTTTCTAGTTTCTCTAAAATTCAGAACAAAGTGCTTTATAAATTGCAGCAATTTTCAATGACCTTGTCACAACTATTTCCAATTAAATGGTAGTTTTTAAGACCTAAAATTCTAACCCATAAAAACCACTAAAAGAATATAACAGCTTTGGGTTTACGCAACCCCTGGTGATAGAACTTCAATAATCCCACCAAAAATACTGATAAATCAAGCTTATCTGATGACGTAGGAGGGGAAAAAGAACTTCTTTGGGGTCGATTAGAAAACTTACTCTTGGCGGACCTATGATCATGCCGATCCAGTAGGTGAGCGTCATGTCATCATCGTTCTCCAATCCCCACGATATGGTGCCATCGCCCACGCCCTTTTGGCCCTGATCCAGCTCCTCCAGTAAGCGGAAATTTCGTGGCACCACTGCAAAATGGTAAAATAAGGTGATAGATTGATGAGTAGTACCTTTTCAAGTATTTGGATACACTTAAAAGAAATATGCAAACATTCTAGGGAATATGGAAAAATGTTTATATCTTTTTATGAATATATATATGTAGATATCTGGCCAAATATAATGCCAACAAAAACATGAAACTCATGACAACTATGTGATATTTTTTTCTCTGTGTGGGGTCATATGGGTGCGCGTTGTTGTTGTTGTAGGTGGCTCTCTGCGTCTGGGTGTTGTTTTTGTTTTCGCCGTGTGACTTTGCACGCATTTTCGTGTGCTTGTCGAGGAAAAAAACTGAACTAAAGCAAAGAATAGAGAATAAATCATAACGCAGGCGGCGAATGACAGACGACTGGGCAGCAGTGTGGGCTAACGGGGAGGGAAGGGCATAAATTCTGCATTTGCAAAAACAATCCCAGCAAATGTAATTTGCAGCTAATTTAATTAGAAAAGAAAACAGTTTGCTAAACGCACGCAAAGACCAAGTGTGCATGGAAAAAAAAAAAACTCACTCAAAAAGTTAAAAAAAAAGAAGGGAGAGGTTGGGAGGGCGGAATGCGAGCGCCAGAGGGGCTGCAGCGGGCGGTGGACGGACTACCGAAAGTGTCAAGTCACGGGGCGGAATTGCTGCAATTGCAGTGGCGGAGTTTTTCCCAATCGGAAGAAAAAAAAAGAGTGGCGTGGCCCGCCTGCGAAAATATTCATTGCTCGCTCGCTTTTATCGGCTTTCGTTTTCGCCCTTGCTTTTTTTGCCTTCCTCTTTTCCCCATCATTTGCACACACACAAGAGCACAGAGGCCGCGGCCACACTTCCTGGCCGTTTTTTTTGGGTGAAAAAAGACGCCGGCTAGCGGGAATCTCACATTGCGGGTAGCCTTCACTTCCGGGCCAGAAGCCATGGTGTTAATTCGCTTCCAAATAGTTAAATTATCAAATTTATTCTTACCAACGCCGGCACTCGATGTATTCGCCATTGTGGTTTTTAGCTAGAGTTGCCAGTTTCTGCGAATAGTCCGACGACTGTCTTTATTTCCTTAAAACAAAATACGGTAATACTAATTTTTTGGAGTTCCACGTTCCACTTCAACAAGTTCCATTGTTTTTTAGCAGAGTAGGCACTCTTCATATATATCGGTAATATTTTTAAATCACAGATTTGCATTTCTGATTCTGTTAGTTTCGTTTTTTCCGATTTTTTGGATAATTTATACTTTGTTAAGCAATAAAAAATAAATACAATTATATGCAATAAATAAATTCATTTTATTTAAACAGATAAAAAACAAAAACATTTTTTGAATTTTATTCCTCCTTCAGTATTTTACGCATTTAATACCGCCATCTGGTCCTACTTAAATACTGTATCTTACAGCTGCGCTGTTACCAACACTGTTATTCTAACATAACCCTGTGAAATGCACCGCGTCAGCTTTTTAAACATCCAATAAGAGATTAAATATTTAATTCTTGCCCCAACCAGCCACTGAGGAATGAGGAATTGATACCGCAGTCAATATGGAGTGCCTGTACCACCAAACCAATAATGCGGTCAAGGAAATCGAGCGCGACTTTCAGCGGTTGAGTCAGCTGAGTCCACAAGAATCCCTTGACGTGGAAGGTGGGATTCAAGTGAAGATTACCCAAGCTAATTCGTAGGTTTTATAATTGGTTTAATACCATCAAATAAGCTAATTAGGATATCGTTTTTAGAAACTGCGATCGCCTGGATGTGCTACTCTTTAAGGTGCCCCCATCCCAACGACAGAGCTCGAAACTACGAGTGGACCAGCTGAAATACGATCTAAGACACCTGCAGAACTCCCTGCAAACAGCTAGAGAACGTCGTCAGCGACGGGCGCAGGAACTGTCGGAGAGGGAGCAACTGCTTAACCACAGATTCACGGCCAACAGTTCCCAGCCGGATGACACCTGCCTGCAATTGGACTACGAGCTGCAGCATCACACCCAACTAGGAAACGCCCATCGGGGCGTGGATGACATGATAGCCTCCGGCAGTGGCATTCTCGAAAGCCTAATCTCGCAAAGAATGACGCTCGGCGGAGCACATAAACGTATCCAGGCCATCGGCAGCACTCTGGGGTTATCCAACCACACGATGAAGTTAATAGAACGACGCCTGGTCGAAGATCGCAAAATATTTGTAGGGGGATGCATAGGCACTCTCCTTATTATCAGCCTCATAATATACTACTTTCTAGTGCTCTAAGCTCAGAGGTTTAATCGAGTTTAAATTAAATGTACTCTATTTTGTTTAATGTAAAATGCACAATCGATGTAGCAGAGCGCAGATCTAGTCGTCGCTCTCCAGGGAGATGTTGCTGCCGAACCTCTGGTACAAGTGGGCCTTCAGCTCGTCCATCTCCGCTTTGATAACCTTGGCCTTCGCCTCAATGGCGGCGATCTCTTTCAGAACTTGCTCTTTGGTCTCTCCTAGTAGCTTTTGCGTACCACCGAGCTTGTGCGACAGGAAGACCTCGCCCACCAGGAACGGAATGTCCTCATCCTCGTCAAACAGCTCGATCTCGTCCAGGGCCTCCTCCACACACTTGAGCTCATTGCGTTTCGTTTCCAGCTCCGCCTTGAAGTCATCCATGCGGGCATTGTGCTTGGCAAAGCGGTTTATCCGTTGCTGGTCCTCGAAGGAGATGTGGACATCATCGTGCTGCAAATGGGGAATAAGGGGAAACATTTTAATTCAGTTGCTTGTAAGGTTCAGGTTTCGATTTATTATTTGAGTTTTGTTTCAGATATTTCATAGAAACTCCTGAGTAGTCGGGGTGACTCACGCCCTTTGATATTATTGGAAATGAAAGTGAGAAAAATGAAAAGCACGACGAATAATAACGAGTTTTTAAGTAATATTCTGATTTTGGTTTTAAAATTAAACCCTTGGAACTGGGATATGCACATTTTTTAGTAACCACCGGATAATTGAGGTTCCAAATTGAGGTTACTTCAACTGTATCAGCTTCCCAGACATGATTAATTCACAACTTACATTTTGAAAGACTTTATTAGCGCCGCTTGCAACCTTTGCCGCCATTTTCACGAGATTTGTGTTATATTTTATTAATAAATTAATAGATTTTCCAAACAGTTGCTATTTTGGTTGCCCAAATTTTTGTTGCTTTACTTTTAGTGTTGGAAAAGGGATTCGAGAGCCGGCTGAGCTCTAACATATGTTATTTAACAGAGTTCTGTTAGTATTTTAATTTAGTAAAAGCATTTTTAATTTAGAAAATACGTAGAATAATTAAAAACAGGTTCTAATTAAACATTTCCGTAAGAATAGAAGACTTAAACGATTTAAAAGATTTGAATAATATATCTTTATTTGTAGCAGATATTGAACCAACTTATGAAAAGAAGTTGCACAGATATTCACTAGATGGCGCTGCAAAAGAATAAGTAAGAAAAATAAATTAAACATTATTAAATATTATAAATAATGCCGAAGTTTTAAAGTTATTTCATTTATTATTAGTAAACTTAAATGATCAATTTTATCATAAAGTTATAAATAAATATCTGTCTGACAAATGAAAATTGTTAAAAAAAAAAAGTAAATAGTACATCCTGTTTTTTTCATTCACAGGACAGATTTTTGTATGGACTCTGAACGAATTAAGCCCACCGCAGAGCTAATTAGTCGATATTGTATTTTTTGCTTCCTTTTGGCTATACGATTAAATCACTAATTGTTTGCACATGTCACAAATTAAGCAAAAACTAATAAATAATTTCGGTTAATCGGCGTAATAAAATGGGATTTCTTCGCTCGATGCAATTAAATTTCCGTCGACAGCTTAGGAATTTCCTTTTCCGCTGGCTCTTCCTGCCTTCGTCCTTTCCGAATTCCACGATTTCATCCGCATTTAAAGGAGCATCTCGAATGGAGAATGCATTTGCCAGTGTCATTTCCCCTCTCGGAATATTATCAAAATATGCAAATGCAATTAGACGGAACTTAACATTATCCATTAAGTGGGTGCAAAAGACCAGGATAAACAGGAGAGTGGGTGGGCGCATCCTGCAAATGACTGGTTTTGGCTTTGCCTTTGCCGGGCCACCGAAAATCCCTTCGAGCATTGTCATTTTACAAATTGGAATCATTTCTGGTTTAGGCAAATATTTGCAATACAAAAAGGTTGGCCAATTTCCGGCATACTGCTCTATCTGCAAATAGAAGCCCAATTTATTCAATTTGCATAGCATATATTGCACCTGATAGTTTTCAGCAACAAGTTTGTTGAAAATTCATTTTAGTTTCATAATCAGACATGTCTGTTTACAATTTAGTCACACGCCTAAAATAAAGTTATCTTTGAAGTTATGGTTTTAAAATTTAAATTTTATACAAAGGTATCTCTTTCCCAAACAACCTGTAATCCTTGCTCCTGTTTATCCCATTGAACTATTTCCCCGTAGAGCTTTGACCCACTTTCGAATGAAACGAAGCCCACATCGAGTGTCACACATACGGCCTGGAGGCTTGCTAAAAAGGACTCGTCTCATTCTTGTCCTGTGCGCGGATGGATGCCGTTTCCACACCAGGGAAATCAAAAGACATGGCTGTCAATCAATTTCGCACTAAAACAGGTGGCAAGTGCGGGTTCTCCTCTAGCTTTCCCTTTTTTTCTCAAAACCCTATGGCTGAGAACTTCATTAGAAACAAAAAATGTTTAAAGACAAAACTTAAAGTAGATACTTCCTGCCAATTACCTTTTACATCCGTAGAGTGTCTCCTACGGCAATGATTAATGTTTAATAGGTGTTCCTGATTAAATATTCCTACTTTAAGACTGTCTTCCTTTACTCCCCTACCAAAAAAAAAGAATATAAAAAAAATAGTAACCGCTCCGGAAAATTGAGTTAACTTCTCGGGATTCTCATTTCGCATTCCGTTTTCGTTCCTCTTTATTTTTCGGATTCGATTGCAATTTACGTTATTAAAAGCAGCGAGACATGGAGCCTCTTCCCATCATGGTGGGAAGAAGGCTCGACTATAGCTTTAATGCGTTAATTTATCAAGTCAGCAACCGCCTCGAGACCCCTTCCTCCCCCACTCCAGATTTACCCAAGTATATATCCACCATATTTATATCTGTATATGAGAGTCACGTGCCTGTGGAAAGTCTCTCCACTTGGAGTCTCTGATGAGAGGCTCAAAAAGGATTTATGGCCCCACTTAAATTCCACCTCCTGATGAGGCACAATTTCTGTTTTGTTTTCGGCAATGCGACAGGTGCTATATACAGGACGAAAATGAATAATAATCGGAGGCACTCATATATGATTAACCTGATGACTGATAGGGTAAGTGCCGCCGGCGACATTTGTTACTCATACGCCTAATGTCCTTTTAATGAGCGTGTGATGGTATAGTTTATTGAATATGAGTGCTGATTTAGTTTCTGCTAAATTAGGAGAGAAATAGACACCTGTTATATGATAAATAATTAGTATACTAAAGCTAGATCAGCTTTAAAAGATTCACTATAGAATCTAATATAGTTACTTATAACGTTTGATATTTTCTTTGTAATTCTAAGACCAAAAATGGTATAAATTATTGGTTAATTAAAGACTTTTCTCCTCTGTTTGTAATACCTAGACATTAGGTGAGCAGCCAACGAATGTTCATGAGAAACCACACAAAAGGAGCTGCTTAAAAACAGAAAGGGGCTACCTGCTGACGTCTCATAAATAAAACATGGCGGCCAGGACTTCTTCTCACTCTCACCGTCCGTATCGTCCTGGTTGTTCAATTCATAAATAATGAGCGAGTTCTAGCCAAAACTCATCGCAGTTCCTTTGAAATGCAAATAAAAGGAATTTTCCAGCTTGAACTTTTGCCCAACACATGCCCCATGCCGTATACTCAATATTTCTTCTATTTTTTACCACAAGCCTTTGACTTTAACTTTTGTTTCATTTTTTTTGAACGTTTTTACAATTCAATTGAATTGTTACAAACTGTTCAGGAATATGTTGAGATACATGCAAGGAAAATGTGCATACATATATATATTTTTCCCCTTCGGGTAAAATTTGAATTGTCAAAATTGTAACGAGCTTTTCGATGTTGGCTCTCCACTGGCCATTTTGAACCCGTTTCGCTGACATAAACTGCATTGAAATGTCATAAAAATTGAAACACGTTCCTCGTTGTGTTGGCCGCTTCCTGCTGCTGTTCTCCTGCCACGGCACCATCTGACCCATCCACCAGGGTTCTCCCGCTTCCCGGGAATGACTTTGAATGGCAGCTCTCTGACGCCGACTGTGGCATGCAGTGGTCTGGTCCTGCTGTGTTTGTTGCTGCTGGTTTTGGCCTGCTGCTGCTGCTTTGCATACAAATAACGGTAATCTTTAGCCAGCCACGCCCATTTCCCAATTTCCCCATACGACGGCCCATTCTCATCTCCTCTAACCCTCTAACCCTGTAACCCTTTAACCCCAACTCTATCCTATCTCTGAGTTTGTTAGGATGTCTCTCGACTTGGTCCATTTCGCTGATGCTGCAATTTTGCACTTTACACGTGGCCAGCAGGACGATAGGCGGGGGCTGTGGGCGTGGCCTACCACTGGTAGCACGTGTGTGGGAGTCGGGCTGGGATATGATGAAAATTTATTGTTTTACGAGCCAGTAATTTTGGGCAATTTTGAAAGACTGCGCCAAAGGTCGACGCGTCTAAATCAATGCGGAAAATATTCTCAATGAACTTGCGCAGAAAAAGCATTAAGAATTTATCAAATATTCAACTTTTTAGCAAAAAGAATTTGCTTTAAATAAATCTCAATTGAAAGACTATTTTGTAACTTTGTATATTTCATTAGAGAAGATGATGCTTTAAATCATCAACAATTAAGAGTCCTTTATTCACTTTGTTAGAGATAGAATGCACTTAATATTGAATCGAAATTACATTCAATTTGGCCATTGGATTGGTTTATTGTTGACTTAACATGGACCATTTGCCTGGAATGTGACAATGGGTATATGCATTTGGCCATCTCTCCCTCCATTTGGCCATAGTTTTCGTCGTCGTCGTCGTGTTGTATTTATTAGTTAAACCCACAGGCCAGAACAGAAGGCTTTTGTTCAACAAATGACAATGCAAATAACAAAAGGAAGACGACGAGTGGCAGCAGCTACCATATACTGGCAGGGAATTGGACTTGTTTATTATGCAGCAATTACCATGGGGGCGTATACGTGTTAAGCGTAGGCAGAAGATAAATATTGTCCCTTCAACAATATTTGCTCTGCTCTGTTTTTCCACTCATCTCCCGGAAAACATAAAAACTTTGCCAAAAGCACAATATAATCGTGGAATTATCATTGCGTATTTTCAGCTTTTGTTTTCCATTTCGAATTTAGTATTCCCATTGGTGGTCAACGAGTCGTCCTCGTTGTTGTCATCATCTCTCTTAAGATTCATATCCTGAGTGCTTGGCTTGTATCCTTGGCCAGTTTTGACTCCCCAATGCCCAAGAGGAGCATTGGACTCCCATTTAGAGGAGATGGCAAAAGTTTTGGGCCGCGTTTCGTTTTATTTGAATATTGTATCTCTTAATGTAGACATAATACTTTTTATTTGAACATTTCATGAAATGGCATTTTCGTGACTTACTTTTAGGAAAAAAATACAGTTTAAAGAAGTTTCCTACTCCCTTGGCAAATGATTTCCCTATTCTATCTGTCTATACTGTGATTTACAAGATCCTCAGCCATTCAACAAACCAAGAAATCCCCGATAATTGCACTCAGTGCATTTTGTGCATCAATTTCCTTCGTTTTTTGCCTGTGTTCCGATTCAATTTCAAGTGGATTACAATAATTCGCTTGTCGGGGGAAATAAAGATCCTGAGAGGAAGTTGAGTGGCAAGTGGCGAGTGGCGGGTGGCAAGAGGAGTGCAGATGGAGTGGGCTACTGAATTAGTGCGCTTTGTGTCATTAAGTCTCGTTTCAAGTTGGCTGGAACGAGTGAGGGGGATCAGGACGCGAAAAAGGATGCAGAACTAAAGTCAGGGGCCGGCAATCAAGGGAACGCACTCATCAACCCAGAAGGAGGCCCTGCCCCTGACCCCTTAAGCGCTTTTCGATTTTGGGGAAATTTTAGGATTCGCTATTTCTATTTCCCCCCTTTTTTTTTTTGGTTGGAAGCCGGTTGGTAGCCCCTCTTAGTCCCCTTGCTGCCTTTGTGCGGCTTATCAAAAGTGCTCGGTCGTCACAGTGACAGCTTCCTTTTGCATGTTATTTTATGCGCAAAGGCCGACAAAACGCAGTCCTCCCCCTTTCGGTTTTTTTTTAAATCCCTAAAACGTTTCCCCAGCGGCTGTTCACAAAATATAAACTTTCAACGAAAAGCAAGAAAAAGCCTCTGAATTTTTAGGCAGGATTAAAACTTCTTTGATGGCGGAGAAAGGTTTGTGGTTTTTCAGCAAATTGCTATAAAATGAATCCAGATTTAATGCTGACCTTGACCGACTTTCTAAATTGAATTTAATATGTTTATTTGCTTTAAAAAAGCTTGAAATAAATCAAATAACAGAAATATAACATTTTAGAACTAAAAAGTAAATAGTTGCATAAAACAAAACAACTTCAAATGAAAATTTAAGGCTTTCTATGCAATAAAATTTATTTTAATTTCAACTTCTCCTTTTAGGGAAAAGGACCTCTGGGGAGAAAGGGGGAAGTCAACTTCCCTTTGGAAAGATTGATGACTTCCAGCGACGACAGCCACAGGTGCGAGGGTGTATCTGAACAGCATATTTATGATGAATTACCTGAGTCAGCTGGTCTATCCTCTCCATTAGATTACTTTCCATCATGTCACGCTCACTTTCCCAGCTGTCAATAAGCAAATAGCAGCTATAAATCCCCTTTGGCCAATATATATGGGGAATATCTAGCTTGGCTGACAAAATATTCAGAACGTGAGATATTGTTTCCACCGCGCAGCAAATTGTTGACATTTTAATTGAAATTTATTGGTTGAGGCAGGCTATTGTCAGATCGTTTAAATAGGGTGTCGGCTTAACACCTGATACAATCCGGATATTGTAAATAAATTAAAAGTACATCAGCCCAACAAAAGGTATCCTTTTTTTTAAGCCAAGTCAGAGCAATTTCAAGTTAATAGACAAGCCGAGGGGATTTCAAGACTTCACTGAATTGAAGGCAGCTCGAAACTTGTTCGATTATAAATCAAAACTTTCGATTTTTCTGCTAGTTCTTTTCTTTCCGGTTTGCTGCTGCTTGGGCAACTTCCGGCGCCATCGGCTAGACAGAAAATTGTGCAGAAAAAAAAGAACGAATCCGGGAAAAGAACATTTTCTCAGACGGAGAAACTTTCACAGATGAAAGGACGCAATTGGAAAGCGAATAAACGACAATTGATCGATTTTAAACTTTTGAAAAATGTAAATAATGCGTATTAATGATGTTCCCAACTGTCTATTTTCCTTTATCTGCATGTGACTTCCGTCTAAAAGTTTCCAATTGTGCAACAAAAAAAAAGTGATTTACATTTATTTAAATACTATTTACAGGCTTTTTCTATCTGGGAATATTTATCAACCCTTTAATTGTATGGGCTTCTAATGCATTTGTACATTTATTTACTTTTTTTTTACCTGGTATCTGGTAAAAGTTGATAAAAAATTACTTGGCAACTGGCCAAACCGCTGGCACAGCAAAAAAAATAATCATAAATTACACTTTTCAACTATTATGAGGGCCACACAACCGAACAAATCGAAAACGATAAAAAAAAAGGCCAGCAACAGCAAAATGTCATTAAAGTTTACAACTTGTTTGGGGAATTAGTTGCAACCGAAATGAATCACAGACAAAAAGCAAAAAAACAATTGTAGAAACATTAAATTACATATGAACTCTGAATGGACCGCAATTATGACCGGGCCGTGTCCTGGAATAATTTATCGTCCCTGAACCTCGATATTAATTAAGACCGTGTAATTGTTTGTTGATCAGAGTAGCATTATATTTTGGAATGTATTTAAACTTTTGCTACAGAACTTTAGTGATTTAATAGCGATGTTTTTTTTATTTTTTCTAGAAACAATCTGAGCTCTGACACTCGAAATAGGCCACGTGCCTGGATTTTCTTAGCCCAATTTTCTTCCACTCCTCCTAATACACACATATGTGTCACCCACATTTTCTCGGTTATGCTCGGAATGATAATGAGCTGCCAGAAATAACTCGAATTTTGTCCCAATTTGTTGGCTTCATTTGGCAAACGAAGAAAGTTAATTAGCCGAGGTAAATATTATACATATGAAATAAAAGTACAAGATAATTGAATTTAATGGGGAATTTAATGAGAGTCTTGTGTGTGTTTGGCATGTATGGGAGAAAGGCTTTAAAAAATTTAATAAATCCACCTTTTTTTTGGTATACAAATTACACCACTAGAAGGCAGCTCGAGACTGATAATCAGGCACTCAATTATCCCCTAAGTTTGCACTAATTGGTTGGCTTAAAGTCAAGTCTGGGCAGGACCTCCGTCATCCTTGGGGGCTCCCCTTGGCTGCCATTGCAGCTGTCACTTTTGAAAAGTTGCCTTCACAGATAAGGTGGAGGAGGGATGGATCTCTGTGGGAGCTGTTGCAATATTTTGGTGCATAATTCCTTTCCTCCGCTGTATATAAAATTTAATTAAGACCCATAAAGTTTTTCACACTTTGACACAAGCCCCAAAACATATGCTTGGCACTTCCATCTACCCTGCTACCAATTTGGCTGTCCAATCTCGACCCGATCTCGCACGGCATCGTCTTTTGGGGAAACTGCTTTAGTTTGGCTTTGCGAGGAAACTTTTTGGTTCTGGCCAAGCCCCTAGTTGAAGGAAAGAGCATTATTTTACTACCACACTAAGGAAAAACATTTAGTTAGTTACATGAGGAAGTTAATAAGCTTCCTAATCTTAAGAAATCAGAAATAAGAGGTCTAAGAATAGTTTAAAGTTTATATATTTTTATATCTTTTTTTAATAAATATTTAAATATTTCTTTAAGTGTAACTGCACGCTGACAAAGCGGGCCAAATTACTCGCCTTGCTGAGCGCTTTTGTTAATTATGCCGCGGCTCCTGCAGGTCCTGGGTCCTTGCTACTTGCCACTGCTACAGCATCCCAGCACTTTCTTTTCGCTGTTTATTTTTCTTGGCAACCGCCAAAGTTTTGTTGCACAATTTGCCGCTCAAACAAAGCCAAAACAATTTAATTGTCACAGTCGACGAAGTGAGGCAACCAAATTGCATCTTATGGCGCGTAGATAAATAACCAAACTGTATGGGATTAAGCCGAACTGAGAGCCCAAACTAAAGCTTACCGAAGCAGTACCCATATGTCTGTAAAACTTTTTCAATCAGCCATGTTCTCGGCTAGAACCGAGTTTTCAGTTTTTCGTCGATTCCCCGAAACATTTACCATTTGTCCCCCACACTATGCCCCTTCCCCCAAAAAAAAACCAACACTCCTTTTTTTGTTTGGGTTGCGGGTACATCTAACATCGTAGCCCTGGGTCACTAATGAGCAAGGACATTAAATGAAAATGTTGACAACTTTTCAGAGGTGGAGGAAGGCGACAGCATGTTTGGGGGCACAGTACAGATTCTCACGACTGGTAATTGATTTCCCTCGACTAGCAAGCTGGCAGCCCGGCAGCCTGGCAGCTTGTTGCGGCTTTTCAGCCTAGAACCTCGGAAACTCGGGAAAAGGAAGAACCAGTCCTTTCAAATTTAACAAACAAATAAAGAGGAAGGAGAGGAAAAGAAATGCCTAAGAGCGGCACTTTGGCAAATAGCCAAAATAACACAGGACCAGGACGAGAACTTTTGTGCGAGCAGTAGTGCTGACAAGAAGCCTTTTTCTTCTACTTAGAGGCAAGGATACTTTGGTTAAAGAAAAAAAAAATATGAGGGCTATAGAGAAGAAGGAAAACTCTGTGTTACAACTACTGAGAAACTTGTTATCTTAATGGATATTTTGTAGTTCGTTTGTGGCTAAAATTGACTCACTCCAGGCCATTTTCCATGGCCCGAAAAAAAAAGAAACCTGAACGATTTGGTCATCTTGTAGTATTATGTGTTGACGGGATTGCCTAAAATTTTTGGTTGAGGCTGAGATATTTCCCAGTTTAGAACACGATAGGGAAAAGGGGAAAAAGTTTTAACTGAATAATTAAATTTTGTCTGAATCTGTTTCCCTTTGATTTGCTGCTCAGTCAGATTAATTTAATTAAACTTTTACCTTTCGACACATTCGCCGTGTCGTCTGGGAGAAAATCGAATTTATCCTTTGTGGCGAGCTAATGAAACGGAAAGCGCGAATTCAAAATGAACTGAAAACTTCCCCGACGACAATTAATTCCACTTGGGTTCGAGTTTTAAAGTTTAAATTCGATTCATTCTTTACTTTTAATTTATTTGAAGTTGATTATGATGCGACCCTGCCACTTACAGTAGAGAATCTCAATGCCCAGAATCATGAAAGTGATGCCATAGCTAAAAAGCAGTATCAACAAAGCGGAACTCACAGTATCCATATCAACCTTTAAATAAATTTAATTACATTTTTTAAAAACTTATTACTTTGTTCTCAAAAACTCACATGCAAGTCTGAGGTCTCGATTTTCTTTACGCAAGGAGGTTTCCTCGAGTGCCAAACATTAAAATGATAAGTCAGGATGCCCGTTTCAGTGACACGCCTTAAACTAAACATAAAATATAATTTTTTTTAGCAAAAAATATATTACTCAAATTAATAGTCAGACTAATAAATTCTTAAACCTTTTAAAGTTTAATTATTGATTTTAAGTGCCTGTTGTTAAAGTACTTAAATAATTTTTATGTTTTTGCAAAATAAACTATCCATTTTAATGAGCACCAATTAATATTAAAATTTATGAGTAAGCAGAGCAAAAACATAGCAAAAAACATAGCCATAAATAACATGTAGATATTAATTAATAAATAAGGGGAATATTTCTGAATTATAAGTGAGCCATAATCATTAAATCATAATCACTTTGTGTGTGCAAGAGTAGAAAAAACTGAACATTAATTGTTAAGCTTTTGCTGAATTTTTAAGTGCTCTGAGTTAATTACTATATAATAATTACTATATTTTTACCCGTAAGAGATGACCTTCCTCATTGGTGAATTCTTCTGCATAATGCTGACGGTTTTCTGAGGCGGAAACATGCTGACCTCGGTGAGATCGCAAATGTCCTGTTCACTAAAGGTTTCGGCAATAATTTTATAAGCAGCTGCTACATCCACATGAAAGGCAAAGCCTAAAGGGAAATTCTTATATGGCCATGGAAATTATTTTTTAAAGCAAACTTACGTTCATGTTTAACTCTACGTAAGCCGGTTTCCGGATCTAACCAATTGCTGACTGAACTATCCTTGGCATGGGCCCCTGTCTCATGGCTGTGAACAATATCGCGATAGGACTTGGCAGCATCAGCAGGAGTGGCAGCTGCATTCACAGGCTCATCTTCGTCGGCCTCATTTTCCTTGGTGGTGGGGACACTGGTGATTTTCTTAGAATACAGTTCCATGGAAACGGGGTCTTTAGTATGCTATTAGGAAGATACTCAATCAAATAATAGTTTATCCTTTTAATAGACTTCTTTTACCAAAAAGTAGTCCCTATTGTAGAGTATATCCTCCATGCCCACTTTCAGGGAGCTATGAACCAAGTCGCTTAAGGTTTTTATCGTTTTTGGCTTTTCCATCAGGAGAGTGCCCACAATACTGGCCGAATAGAACTGATAGATGCAAAAAGAGAAAAGCAAGCTGGTAATTACAATGCAACGACCTGACACAAAGCTTGTGGAGAAACCCAATCCTTGTTGGCAGATGATTCCCACAAAAAACAGTACAGACTCCAGAAATAGTCCCACCCGTTCCGGGGACTTCTTTTGCTTGGCCTTTCGTTCCTTGAGGTATTTGTTGAGCTTTTGGTAGCAGCGCTGCCATAGGGTTTCTGCATCGATGGGTTGTGTCTCCCCCTCTGGTAGCTTCTCCTCATTAACAGCCACAGAGACTGCCGTAATTGGACGTAGAGTGGCATCCAGTGTGGCATTCAGGGGTTCCTGGTTCTGGGCCAGCTCATGGTGACTCTTTTGTTGGTAGTGGTGACGTGGTGGGGCACCTCCCTTCGGCTTGATCAGCGCCGCCCCATCGTGTGGCACCAATTTCCACTCAATCGTGGTCAGTAGCCATAGAATAAAAACTGTCAAAACACCGCAGCCCACAATCAGAACCCAGACATCGTTGGTGAAAGGTTGCAGAAACACGATACGATCCTTTTGGGTACTCCTTGGATGACGGAAAATAAAGCAAGGACGACTCGACCAGCTCCGTCCAGCCACATCGATCCATTTGTGCCGCTCCAGCCAATAGAATATCGGTGCTCCGCCAATATCCGTCTCGTTGCGAATGAGGGCGCCAATCATCCCGTCAAATCTGCCGTTTTTGACATACCCCCAGGACGTAGTCCGCGACAGGACGAAGGTCCAGTTGAACATGTCCCGGACGGCCATCAGAAGATTGAAGTTGAAGCGGTTCATCGTGTCGATGTGTCCGGACACTGTGTGGGTGAGGTAGTACATCAGAGTGCCCGTCATGTTTTTGTTCGTCACCTGCCGTGGAATGATGTAGGGTATAGAAATAAAGGATACAGAGGATATGAAGGATAAAAGTTTAAGCTAATAAGTTTTCAAATGATTAGGAGCTTCTCGCTATTCTCGAACCACTAGTTTATCGTTTTAAGTGTAGAATAAATCACTGAGATCTTTGATAGACCCCTAAGCTCCTGATTCCAACCACTTGTGCCCCCTGGTGCCTCACCACAACCATGCAGCGGACTCTCGCATGTTGCATGTCCATTCGACGACGCACCGTGGACGTGCCTCGAAACCAGGCGTGCAGCTGGATTCCTCCTGACGGCGTGAAGCTGCCAATTTCGGTCAGATTGACGTGTCCGCCGTAGTTGAGTCCGGGATTCCTAAGCGGGCAGCGGGCAACCGGGAAAAGGGGATCAGGTCATTGCGGGAATTAGCAGGCGGAAAGTGGACAGTTTGGGAAATAAAGGTTGATGTGTTGACTGAACTCAGCCAGAAGTTACACTTTGCTTTGGTTTATTGTTGATAAAATGAGTAGAGTTATGGAACCAAATAATAAAGAATATTCTTCAACCTAAATTCTCACCAGACATCGAACAGAGTGTAATGGGCTGCCTCTGACATCCGCTTGGCCAGCGTCAGTTCGGTGTTCATATACAGGTTCATGCCCCTCATAAAACTCTCGATGGTGGGCAGCTCTTCATTGCCCGTCGCCTGCAGTTGCTGTCCTGGAGGACTCTCCTCTCCCTCCGCCTGACTCCCGTTCTTGTGAACCTGCCCAGAAGATGAAGAAGACCTGCCTCCTTGCCAGGCCAAATCCTCTATCAATAGCCAGTGAAACTTCTCGCTGTAGAGCATCTTGGTGGAAGCCTTTCAAATGATTGTACTTGAGTACTTAATAAGCGGACTAGTCAAAAGCCTGACAGGGCAATGGGTATGGGCACTGGGAGAAATTATAACTAAAATCCTTAAATTTTAATGGTTTATGTTTTAAAAAAGAAAACTCTCTCCTTTTCTTGAAGGTAAGTATAGTTATTTTGTTTAGAATATTTTCCTGAGTGCCTGACTGATGTAAGCCCACCTCATTCGGATGCCCATCATTCATCTTACCAACTCGAGAAACCGGCGACTAAGGGAGCCACATGCCAGATCCACGACCGCAATTTGCCTGAGGGCTTCCATCCGCAGCACACCGTCCAGCCACTCGGCATTGCTCTGCGCCTGGCTGGGGGTTTGGCTGAAGCCACCGCTCGGCCCCCGACCACGTGTAGCACCTCCTCCTGTTCCTGCTGCCGGATTGGGTGCCAGGACATCCAGCTGCACAATCCGCACAAAGAGCTCACTCTGGTAGAGGCTCTTAATCAGCTGAGCATTCTTGGCTGCGAAAACGCCGCGAAGTTCTGATCCGGAGGAATGAGGCTTCCGGCACGTGAAGTAGGTTAGCCGGGGGATGCGCTTGTGGTGCTGAGCGAATTGCACCATCAGGCTGTTCTGGAGGAGGGCAGTACGCAGCGGCTCTGCCACACCGTAGTCCAAATCCAGCTCAGTCGGGAGTCCCACGCAGGACGAGGCCAGCAATAAGAGTATCCAAAAATACATTGCGCTTTGCAGCTTACATTTTTCTGGCCCGGCCCTTATATAGTCATACTTATTATCCCTTTTGTCCAATGAATTATTTATTTGGTTTGGTTTTGACATTTTGCGGCTGTCAAAATTGAATCGAAATTGGACCATAAATCGCTCATTGGAATTTCACTTTTCTTGTCAACTGACACCGGTCGCCGTCATTATTCAATTTCGTTCAATTACATTTCATAATTCATAACCCGCCACGACGACCATGCCCACATGCGGATGGGACTCGAATAGCCACCTCTTCCCCGGTGTGTCTCAATCGTACTCACACTCCCTTTGTCCTTTGGGGCTTCGGATTCGAGCGTCCCATGTCATAAATGTGGACATTTTGTCATGCTAATTGAATTTTCATGCCGGAGAACGGAGCAAAGTCAAAGATATGGCCAAAATATGTGAGAAATACAATTGGAATTTGAATTTAAGAGCGAAAATTTGCCAATTCTACATTGCCAGAAGATGATTAAAAAAAAACCTTCAGAAACCTTGAATTTGAGAGAATTCTTCAACTGTGGCTTTATTTTTTACTTCAGACTTTTTTTTATTTTACGTTTAATTTTGCGGTTAAGCTGGTAAGGTCCTGGTACAAAGTCATATTTCCTTATTATCTGTGCCACGCCGCCCTCGTAATACCCGAGAAAAATGGAATTATTAATGGCACTGTCCATTCGCTGGCTGCTAAGTGGCGCAAATTACATTTTTGTTTATTTTCCACCGCAACTTGGCCTTGGGCCCAGGACTCCTTGCCTTCTTATAGCCGTTAAGGTTGTGTTTTCTTTCTTTAGGTTTCTGCCTCCATTTTTTTTGTTTATTGTTTCCCCACCAAACAATATATATATTTTGGCGTATGGCTTTTGGCGTTCGTTGAAATCCTTAATTGTACTTCACAACGCATCGGAGCGTATTGCTTTAATTGGCTACCGTTCTCATTCATGTTTTTTTTTTAGACTCGTATTTAATTCGATGCTCTAGCTACCTTTGCAATTATTTATTTGGTCTTTAAGTGGCAGCCAAAGCCAGCATCAGAAAACAGAAATTTTGGCTGGCTGGAAAAAATGCTTTGAACTGCTCACCACACGGGGCGTATGCGTAATATCTTGCAAGTGCTTTTCGTAAGCGGATTGCTTCTCCTGCCAACAAATTCTGGCGCAAAAGTTTTTCTGAAAAAAATAAAGAAAAAATAGAAAAGCAAAGCACTTTAGATGTAATTCAATTTAATATTCGTGTATGTGGTTAAAGAGAGCTTTTAAAGCCGATTTGATGTTACCAAAAATATTTTTGATAATGCCCGACATTCATTTCACATTTTGGAAGCCGGACTAAAAGTGCAACTAAACTGTCCATAATGAGTGGGTAAAGAGCACGTTTGCAGGTCCATAAAAACCGACAGCGACAGGGCCGACAATTGCCAAACAAGAAGTTTCCAGCAGTTAAAAGAAACTTTTCATAAAGGCCACTTACACCCCACACCCCATAACCCACACCCCATCCCATCATCTCATCCTTTCGGCCCGTTTTTTCTGCGTGCCCTGAATATTGGCTAAAGTGTCAACAGCAGTCGCAACTGTGGCTCTGCTTTATGAGCCCAGTCAGCCCTAGAGCTGGCTTGCAGTTACCATATTCCACCTTCCACCCTTCCGGCTGGTTGAAGCCAAAAGCCAAGTCCAGGGCAAAACCACAACAAAGGCGACCCAAAGAGCGAAATGAACAGCCAACCAGGCAGCGAAGGGGATTCGAAGGATTCGAAGGACACGAAGGATATAGAGGACGTGGAGCACTCGGAGGGGAAGTGGCCTACCAACGACATTTGCATGCAAATGATGCACTTGCAGCACTTGCTTCCAGGGAAGCAACTTCCAGCCGGCCCCGAGCCGAGAGCAGATGAACTTGTTTTGTGCTAATGAGATCAGCATGCAAATCGCCGGCTAAGGATAGGAAATTGCAATGCAAGAAGTGTAAGGATAATGGCTGCTGCCCTTCGACATCAGTCATGGCTTCTAATTCCCCATTCAGGGCACACACAATCGGTGAATATTATTAGAACACGAAGCATTAATCAACAGGCGGAATTCTCACCTTTGCGATGAATGCAGATGCACAATTTGCATATATTCTTTGAATTGAATATAATTCTGATTTTAAATGAGATTTAAAGCAATACCAAGACTATTGTCCTTTAAAACATATACTTCTGGCAATACTTCCACTTATAGGTAAGTGTAAGAACTACTCCTTCATTTAGATTTAAGTAATGACTATATTTAAATATTTTTCACTTTCATTTCTGAAAGTTTCGCTCTTGATTTCTTCAGACACTTTCCCCCCACTGGCTGATAAAAAGCTGACAAATTTCTGTGGAAAATATTAATAAGTGCGGAGCGGCAAAAAGCAAGGCAAGGCTTTTATCCTTGAAACGAAGCATAGACGAAAAATTTCAGCTGCGTTTCAGTGTCCTGGGGATATGTATTCCATTTTGGTGCAACTGACTTGACAGACAGCTGTGACATTTGTTGTTTCGCCAAGCCGGGAGATAAATGTGGCCTCTGAACATTTGCGCTGCTGTCAAGTGGTTAGGAGAGACATTTAAAATTATAGTTTTCGTTAGACAAGGATGATATAAAATAAAGTTTAACACAATCTTTTTCTTAAAATTCAAAAGACTTTAAAGAATGAAAAGACTAAGATCCTTTCTCTCGTCAAACACTTTCTTTTGATCTTCTTATTTCCGTTTTCCGGCTTCCAGCGAAGCTTTAATATATTTCCCTTCATTTGTGTCCTTCAAAGTAATAAACTCATAACTATAATAGCATTAAATAAATCAGAGCCCAACCACCCCTTTTTACTTTAGTCTTTCCCTCGTTTTTTTTTGGTGGGGGCGATGAAAAGTTGTCGGCGTTGAGTGCATTTTGTTGATTTATAATAAAAATAATGTTAAAACCATATTACATTATAATGAATGAGTGCGACAGGCGAGGAATCGGCAAGAAGATCCCTCGAAGCGAATGGTTGGGACTTAAAAAGCGCCTCGTAAACAAGTTTCGAGTGAAATAATAAAATGCGCTTTTTATGCATATTCTCGCTGGCTGCCTGGCAGGCAGGCACCTTTTGTATTATGCGTGTTATGTAATAGTTTACTTTATCCCCTCTTCAGATGCACCCCGGCCTCTGCCTCTGCGCCCCTGCCACCCCATTTATTCCATTGCTGGCAAGCTGTCGTCGTCGTGCAAACTTGAAAGCGTTAAAAAATTCCCACCATATTTTCCTTTTGCTTTTTGTTATGCTTTTGTTGCAAGCCAGAAGTTTGCCATCCAGAGCGACAGCGTCGTCGCCTGCACCACTGCACCACTTAACCAAGGTAACTGGTTGGGCGGAAAGCAGAGGAGCTCCCCGTGGGGCAGCACCGGGACGGGGCTTGAGCCACATCTCAAGCCTGTGCATGAAATGCTCAACAAAAATAAGCGTGGCCGTAAAAGCAGCCACAAACTTCGCCAAAACAATTTTGACACCTGAACCCGAAACCCCTGCTCTCATTCCGTGTTGACAACGGACCCGGCCATGTTAATTCCCAGCCAAAAGGCAAGCGTAACTTTTGGCACGGAAGTGGTAAAAAAAAAAAACTTTCAAAGAACCACAGGGGAAAGGTATTCTTTTTTTGTAGTTAAATGTGCCGCATAAATGGTGGCAGTGTCACGAATGTGATTTAGGATATATTCTAATTTGATTGTTTTCTCGGAAAAGGGGTCTTCCATTAATACCTCTTATATATCGAGTATTTCTTGTTAGCTTCGCAAGCAAGCCACCAAGTGCGAAAAAGAGCGACAGGTAAACAAAACTCAACACGAAAGACTGTAACCCAAAACTGCCTGAAAGTGGCTTTAAGAAATTATCCAACAGAATGCCGCGGCCTGACCCAGTTTCTAGAGGCTTTGGCCCAGACAAACACCCCTCGCGGCAGGAAGGAGCTTCAATCAACGGCTCAGACACATATGTTACGCTGGATTGTTATGGAAATCCATAAATAAAAGCACACAGACACATGTTTACACGCTCATCAATTTTTCCCGGCGAAGGAAAATGGGCAAATGTGGCAGCAATGGCTAGAGTGGCAGGAGTGGGGCAGTCAAACGTCAGGCTAGAATGTTTGTTAATCTCCAACGTGGCAAAGTGTTGACAATAATTCAAGACACGTACCTGCAATAAACTCTGTCGTTGTCGCCTCCATATATCACCTATATCTTCGGGCTGCGTTTTATTACCCAGAATGCTCTAAATTTTATTCCAGATCAGCTTTAAAATGAACTCGGATATTTGTGATGCAATATAAACAAATTAAGTGAGCTTGTCTAAACATTTCCTTTTAATAAACAGTTCCCTTTTTTGGGGGGATCCCTAAAATGTGCGTGACCAGGACTCGTTGAAATTGTAGAGGCGCGCTTCGTGTTGACATTTGGGTAGATTAAGTTATAAACAAATACAAATGCGGCTACTAATGAAGTGTTGTTTGACTTTTTCGGACCAGAGTAATGTCAACAAGTTTATTGTGTGAAGCTGTTTATGGGAGAATGCGGGCATGAGAGGGCAGAAGCCTTTTGGCCGACACGCAAACCAAATTAAGTCATAAAAATGGGGGCGTGTTTTTAATGAAATAGCCAAAGGAAGTTGAGGAAATCGTTTTCCTTTTTCCGGGCAGTTTTTTTTTTTGCTTGTTTTCTTGTTGAATAAGACATCCTGACCAAAATGCTATTTGCCACTTGTATATTTCTTCTTCATTGTTGCCATGCGATTTGCATAATTTGTCCAAACAAACATAACACAATGTAATACAATGGGAGCACACATTGCGTATGCGTAATCTGGCACTCGTTGAAAGGAGAGAACAAGGGTTTTTTTCGCACTTCGACATGCAAATCGAGTCGGGGACGATAAACGCCTCGAGAGCAACCCAAAAAACAAACCGAACAACACCAATCCCTGGTCCTCCGGCAAAGGCCAAATCCCACTAATACCCGCCCAAAGAACAAAAAAAAAACATTCAAGCCCGTAACCGAACCCAAGTAAATGCATAACGTTTGTTGCCAAATCCGTCCTTTATGCTGAAATCAAACAACAATAAAAAAAGGAAACGTAACGAAACGAAACCAAGAAAAGGAAGCCCAAACTGTGGCCAAAGCCTCCAAGGAATACGCAAAAGGGAAGCCCATTTTATGGTTATCGCCATGCGTTGGGTTATGTTTTATGGCCCCGATGCCGAGCGGCTGGCACAAGGACACCATACACACTCAGTACTCAGAACAAGGACAAGGACATGCAAAATTAAAGTTACATCAACGGAACTATGCAATCAAACGAGTCCGGATGCCAAAGTCAATCAATCCAAAGAGGAACGAGAATCTATTCTTGAAATTTTTAAGTCTTTAGAAATCTGCTAACAAAAAAGCAATGGCTAGGCAGCTCTGTCCTTTCTTTCTTAAACATTTTAGGAAAAATAATAATTGACAGATTGGTTAATAAAATATTTTGGCGTTCTTAAGGATCTTAGCTGATTGACCAAGACAGTTGCTTGTCGCTACTCTCAAGTCCTTTGACAAAAATAAATCATTTTGCATTTGTGTGGAGCACTCTCACCTGTCCAAGGATCCCTTGGAATTTCTCGCCCCCCATTTTAAGCAACAATCCCATTTCTGTGGCCCGCCATTCCATTCCACACCCCGCTGGCGCAATAAACTTTTACGCATTCATTATGACCGACATGGAAAATGGCGTTTTCTTTGTGCCCGACGCGTTTTTCCGTTTCTCTTTTGGCCGGCCAAGAAATAAGTGTAAAGCCCGGTGTGGGAAAGCGGAAAACAGGTGGAGTGCTGCTGGGGGGGTGGCATTAAATGGTCGCGGCGGTCTCGTCACGTAAATCGCTCGTCTTGGTCCTTTTTAAGAGGTTTTCCGATTTGTGTTCTATTTTTTGGTGTGGGTATCCCCAGGGTGGGTGGAGAGTGGAATCGGGTTCGAAATCAATATGAGGAAATTTGACTTTATAAATAAAAAAAAAGATCGTCCAACTAATAATAATCCGTTTGTATGTAAAAAAAAAGCGAGTTTATTTGGATAATTTTTATATATACCATACAATATATATATATATATTTTTATTTCATTTTACAATTTTATTACAAAATAAAATTATTTTCCCCTTTCGAATTAAAGTGCTAGTAGTTAAGATATGAGCAGCAGCAAACAAGAAGAACAAGACCCGACGTAAATAAACAAAATACAAAAAAAAATTAAATAATAAATAAATTTCTGTATAGGAGGATAACTCAAGATGTCTCGAAGATTTCGGGTCTGAATATTAATTGTTAATTGAATGAAAAAAATAAATATTTTTTAATTTAAATAAAAAAAAGCATAATAAGGTAGACTTTGGGACGATTTAATGCCTCCCCAGAGTGGGTGGAGAGTGGGATAGGGTTTGGAATCAATAGGGTCATTGACTTTATGAATAAAAAAAAAAGGATCGTTCACCTAATAATAATCCGTATGTATTTAACAAAAAAAAGCGAGTTTATTTGGATAATTTTTATATATATATATATTTTTTTTTTTTTCGTACATTTCATTTTACAATTTTATTACAAATTAATATTATTTCGAAATTAATATTATTTAAAAAGAATTTTGAATTGGTGGACTAGTAGTTAAGATATGAGCAGCAGCAAACAAGAAGAACAAGGCCCGACGTAAATAAAACAAAATAAAAAAAAATAAAAGATAAATTTCTGTATATAAGGATAACTCACACGGTCTCGAAGATCCCGGGGCTGAATATTAATTGTTAATTGAATGAAAAAATAAATATTTTTAAATTTAAATAAAAGAAGCATAATAAGGTAGACTTTGGGACGAATTAATGCCTCCCCAGAGTGGGTGGAAAGTGGAATAGGGTATGGAATCAATAGAGTCGTTGACTTTATGAATAAAAAAAAAAAGGATCGTCCACCTAATAATAATCCGTATGTATTTAACCAAAAAAAGCGAGTTTATTTGGATAATTTTTATAAATATATATATATATATTTTTTTTTTGTATATTTCATTATACAATTTTATTACAAAATAATGAAAAAATAATATTTTTAAATTTCAATAAAAGACGCAAAATAAGGTGCAGGTACAGTAGATCCGCAGGTCTGAATAACCCAAAAATGGCAAAAATAAAAAGAAAAAAAGTGGAAATAAAAAAAAGCAAACCCAGAAATAATTAGAACCGGACACTTCCAGAGCTAGAAGTGATATGAAACAAATGAGAACGAGGCATGAGCTTATATAGCATTTCGATTAAAGTAAAAGGCGATAATCTAGTCAAAGCCTTCTCGATGTCAGGAAATCAGCCCTTATCAACACTGACAAAAATATGGGCTTTATTTGCTCACTTATCAACACTGATAAAGATATAGGCTTATATAGAATATTATTTTTAAATTCTTTCAAATTCAATACTCCAGACAATCGTTAAAAAGTAATTTAATATTAAAAACATTCCATTTGGCTCATTTTGGTTACAGGACATTCCCTCCTAAAATTCCGTAACGCTTTGAATATTTCTCATGGAATGTAATTATGTGTTGAATAATATCCGAGGATATTTGCTCCCCAGACACCCTCTAATTTCGGCGCTCAATATTCAATTATTCAAATGAAGCTTCATACACTTGCCTAAATTTATGCGACATTTCCGGTACCTCCGTCCGCTAAAACCAATTTGCATTATTTAGTCGAAAAATGATAGGGCAGGTCAAAAGTTGCCTGCCATATAAACGGAGAAACAATTGAGCCCCCAGGACCATCGGAGTCAAACAATTAAAAGCTAAAGTCAAACGAATCCGGAGGTCACGAGCAAATAATTGAACCAAAAGAGGAGAAATTGTGCTGGGCAAGCGAAACGAATAGAACGTAAGAAAATACATCACAGAAATAAAACTATATTGAAATAGTTGTAGCCCCATCTGATCAAAGATACGTACCATCTGCCAAATACAACTGCTAAAAAATACCTAGCAAAATGTAAATACAATCAGAAATGGATGGGTAGAGGGTCTGTGGGGCAGGAGGGCTGGAACGGCGGGCTGGTACAGGACAATAGTCGCCTTGGCCTGTGGCTGCGGGCCGTTTTGCTGGCCAATTGAACATTTCGGAAATTGGAAATTTCTCACTTGATGATGGTCTACAAATTGGCCCACAATGAAGACACTCGTGCGTGAGGAGCAGTTGTAGGGGCAGGGAGCATGGTCCTGTGGTTTTACCTCGAGCTCTAGTTCTTCAATCCAAGTCTCTGTGGGACAAGTTTTACCCTAACAAAGGGTATATTTGAAAACATTAGCTAGTTTAAAAAAATATATTTTAATAAAAGTATTCGATAATGTTAATCTTTTTTCAATTATTGTTATCGGTCAAGAAATCGACAAAAGAGTCATAACTAGGGAAACATTAGCTCTTGAGGTTGTTTTTGGAAATTAGGTGTTAAAAGTTATTATACTCCAGTCTCAAACTAGTTGACCTTTTTGGTTAGTGTTACTAGTAAGTGTACTTGAACTGACATCAAGCATTTATTCTCTTTGGTCTTGGCTTGGGCAACAGCCCGCAGCATGACACACCAAGGTGTGCCCAGTTGGATAGATCTCCGACAAATCGTCCCGTGCTCAGTTTGATTTCATTGTCACCTCTTCGTTGGACGTTTGGGGATATGGGGAGGGGCAGAGTTGGCCCTTCGATCCGGCCCCATGCTCGTTTGATTTCCCCAGTGTGAGCAATGGACTTGAAACGGGCTGTGGCCCCGCAAAATCCCTTTACCTGACCCATTGCGGCAGTGTCATAAAGTGTTTATGAGTGTTTGTCTGTGGTTCCTTTGAGTATCTGCGACTGTGGGTGTACGTCTGTCCATGCACGGTACTTTTTATGTCCTGTCCAAAGTTTGAGCCTTTGTCATAATTTACAAGGTGCTAAGGCGACAATTTGTGTGGCCAGATGAGTATGCTGCTTCCCTTAATGAAACTTTGGCTCAAGGCTCAAACTTATGGCCATAAAATTTGCCATGCAGTTTAAGAGGTCAAACGAAAATAAGAAATTTGAGAAAGGAAACATTCGACGACATCCGCCCCTTGATTTCCCTTCTGAAGAAAGCATTTCCTTGTCAATAAAAACATCTCCTTCCGGTGAAATCATCATCAACATTTTCCACTCGCCATGCAAATTGAAAGTGAATGGGGAATGTTTCAACTTTTATTTGTCAAAGTCAAAACTTTTTAAATTGAAGATAAACTTGTGCATTAATGGTTAAATAGATTGTGGGTAAGTGGTGATTTAGAGTGTCTCGAGCGTGTCCGCCCCCGGAGGCGTCTGCGAAGTTTCTGGCCCTTCGCACAATGATATCTGTCACCTGGCATTGTTCACTGTATCGCGATATAGTTTATTAGATATGGAATACTTTGGCAACTGCTACTGCTGGAAAGTGTTTTCAATCAAAACAACAGCATCAACACCATTAGAGACTTTGGCATCAGATACAAGGCGTTAGATGCTTTGCATAGCTTATAAAACATTTCGCAAGCATAACATGAACAAGGACCTCGGAAGGATGCACAACAACAATGCCAGCCACGAGCTACGCAGGAAATTTCACAGCATTGTTGAAGGCTTTTGAGGTAACGAGCGTTGCATGGATATTGCCGTGGGGCCAAGGGGGTGGAGGGTCGGCGCTAGGAATCTGAAACAGGAAGCTGCCATAGCATACCACAATAAGGTGAGAAGCGGAAATCGTCACCGCAATGTCTAAGAAGCGTGAATTGTGCCAATGGTTACATTATACTCGGCGACACTAGGAGAACTATAAATCAGAACCCTAAAGGCTTAGTCCAACTTTATCCAAATACTAACTTAGATTTTAATTAATAATTTCTTTAATTAACCAAAAACTTTTATAGTAGCCCCAAGAATTTTATATTTTATACCAACTTCTTGATGTATTTCTCTCTGTAGTGCTAAATCGCATTGAGTATGTGCCACTAGTACTGGCAACATCTGGCAAAGAGGCATGTTTTGCATTTGCCACACACAAGCCCACACACACCCAACCTTCTGGCCTGAATTAAACATTTTGTAGAATGAAAATTTATGCAAAAGTTTGCCTCTTTTTTTTTTGGTTTTGCTTTCATTCCTATTTGCCATAAATCGCATGAACAAACTACGGAACTTTTTATTTGGCTCGTTTGGCTCTGCATGGAAATTCAATTAAAGTGACAAACTGTCCAAAATTTTGACATGGGAGCAGCCACATCAGAGTAGCAGAAAGAAATCACAAAAATCCAATGAATGCCCAATGGACAATCAACATAAAAAAATCTAGGGAATACGTTTTTTTTTGGGATGGCCTCTGATGGGAAGCCGAATAAAAAAACCAATGTCTGAGAGCGAGACTTACATGCATATTCATTGTGGAACAAATCCGGAAAATATCACAGAGCCCTGGTCTACTCATGAATTATGAAACGTAATTGAATGAATTCGATTTGACTGGAATTCCATAGACTGAATGCAATGAAAAGTGAAAATAAGAATGGGTTATGGTTGGAAATGTTTTCATTCATCTGTTTAGGAGTTTGTTTTATTAAAAATAATTGTGGCTAACCGTGGATAAGCTAAATAATTGTAAAATAATTTATTTATTTACCTCAAGTCTCTATGAAAACTATTTTATTAATATTTGTATTTTCAACATTTAGAAAAATGAGTCAGTCATCTGAGAAAGCCCCTTCCGAAGGAACTGCCAAATTGTATTCAGTATGGTGCACTATGGTAGGAGTCGCTTTCGTTGTCTGGAATCTGGCCATGACGTTAATTTTTGGCTTAATTTTGTGGAGAGGCTTGGAGCCGAACAATATCAAAGTCCCTCTAACTTTTATTGGGAAAATCCATGCATTTTATGCCTTTGAGGATGTCTATATAACATATATATCCTTTTTGGAAATCGAATTCTCATCAGCATTAAGCCTATACTCCTCGAGACCATTGGAAACTTTATTTATGAGCTAATAGCCTCGAATGCAACGGCTGCCATCTGTTGGCCTGCAAATAAATATATATTTTTAAGTATTTTTTGGATTTTTTTTTCTTCTGGCCAATTGCCAGTTGGCTAGTCTTTGGAAAATCGGTGATTTGGCACAAGACCCTCAAAGTTCAATTTGCAAACAAATGTGACCAATCGAATTGCTGATTTAGTGGGTAATCAGTGACAGCTGCAGTGTTCAAATGACTTTTAAACATCGAGGACAACAGTTCGAAGGAGTCACTGTCCTGCAATAATTCGTTACAAACTTTGCATGCAAATAAGTTGGTCAAATATCGTTAAAGAAAACATAGCCCTGCATGTTTCAATTGGAATCCCCACAACCATGTCTCCAGTCTCCTGTGATACTCATTTGCACTGCTTTCAAGAAAGGGACAAGGATTAGTTGGGCAGGCGACTCAATCAACTGAGTGCCCCAACAACTCACAGTTCATTTGAGTTTGCGAGGGGTGGCTCTGGTATTTTTTAGATACGCGAAGAAATTTCGCTTTTTCAGGTGAGGGAATCAACTCTCTAGTTCGGCTAGCTCCCAGGCTCAGAGTTGGAGCTTGTAGCCGGAGCTGGAACAGATTGAACAATCAATTACGTGCCGCCGCCAGACGCTGCCACGCCCTTACCGTCCACAACGCCCCCAAAACGAGCCAAGGAAGGGGAAAAAATAGAGAAGTTGGAGTGGCATGAAGAAAAACGCGCATACGTGCCGTTGTCCAGGTTTCTGATACTTCAAATGCACGGAAAATAAAATGTAAGCTATTAAAAGGATATTTTGTAATGGAACTATTAAAAATTATTTTTAGAATCTAGTAAAAAAAATTGTAGGAAACAATACACAGTTACATCCCGCAAAAATATACTTTGAAATAATGTTTCAGTGCAGACTTTTTCTTGTGCATGGCGACTACAAGTGCAGGTCCTCCAGGTTCGTCGGTGTTGCATGAAATTGACCCGCGATGCCGGGATTTATAAATGCAGAATGTTGCGGAACGAAGCGACGGAGTTGAAGTCGATCACACAGCTATGAGAAATGCAAGAAATCAACCAAAAACGAACGTGCGATGCATACAAAAGCTGACTGCCAACGGATTGTATTCCTTATGTGAGGTAGGAGTTGACAACCTACGTTCTTCGTCCTTCATCCCTTTTGTATTTCTTTTATTTTCAGCACTACCACACTTCCTTATTCCTCTCATCTTCACCGCTGCCGATGGGAACTGAAAAATGCAATCAACTTGAGGCGAAAAATGTTCGCATGTAAAGGACCTGCCTGCATCCATTCATCCAATGCGATTGCCAAAGGAAGCTGAACAACAAAGCCACCTGGTGGCGGTTCTGCTGGCAAAATAGGATAAAGAAATCAACCAAAGAAAGAATTCTTCTTTTATTAAAATTATATTAAAATAAGTTCTTAAACAAAGAAATCTAATAATCCAAGTCCGTTCATCCTTACTCTATATGAAATCATGTAAAAATCATAATACAAATTGTAACAACTGTCGAAACAAATAGTTTTTGTTTGTTGGCATTCGTTTAAATGCCTTTGGGAGTCTTAAGACAACAATAATGTTGTATTATTGTTAGAACATATAAATACTTATATCTTTGTAGCCATACAAAGTGCCAGTTTTTCATGTAGACTTGTCTATGAAAGCCGAAGCGAAGGCGTGTAAATGTTTCATATTATTTATCCCCAGGGAGAAGTGCCTGTTTGGCTTATGGTGCTCACATTAAATATGCAAAGGCAGCGCTTTATTCGACCGACTGACCCCTGGCAATGGGCAATGGTCAGTTGGTAGCATTTAACTTTGGAAAACTGACAGGAAAGCCCAGCCGAATGGACACCAGAATGTTCAAATGCTTGGACAGCTGCCAAAAAATGCTTAACTAGCAAAAATCATAAAATTCATGCACTTTTTACATTTATTCTGAACTTTAAGTTGACTTTTTAATAAATACGAGAGTCTGCAATTGTTGTTTCATTTTGAAGCCTCTAGATACAATCTACAAAAGTAACTTTTCAAAGCATCTTTCGACTTTTGCCATTTAAAATAAATTAATTTTTATTGGCCACTAAAGTCCAGTACTGCCAGGAGCACACAAGCCTCGAAGGTAAACAATATTTAATGTTTTCAATTAGCTGTCAGAAATCGTTCCATCCACTTCACACCACCACCACACCAGCCCACCATCAGCACCACCATCATCTCCATTTGAACCACACAATCGTCAGCAACCCTTAACCATCGACAAAGAACCCCCGAAATGTGTTTCTGGTTGGAGGAGGCAGTTGGCCGGGCTGTTGACTTGACTGGTAAACAATTTGGATACCAAGGATCAGGAAGGGGGAATGAGGACACGACCAGGAAAGGGAATCGAGCCCTGATTTGGTCCCTGGACCTGGGTGTCTGTGAATAATTTCGGCATTATTGCCTGTGCTTAATTCAAATGAAATTAATTTCGCAAGGTAAACTCGGTGCAGGACCAACAGGCACCGATACCAAGGATCTCTGGGTACAGGACTTGGTTGGCTTGGGTTCATTGTTTTTGGGTGATTTAATGGTCCTGTTCATACATATTTCGGCTCGGTGGGTGTGTGTGTAAATGAATTCATCCCTTGGGCAACATTTTATGGCATAATTTGAGGCGTCAGGAAGTACGCAGACCTTGCGTCCTGGCGTTCTGGCTTCCTGGTCGTTGCCCTGCCCAGGTCAGACCCAAAATCCGAAAAGGTCAGCTCATGTGGTCGGGTGTGAATATTAATGTCTCATATTTTATTTTGCAACCTGGTTTCCTTGCCGTATAGCTTTTAATATGATTGTGGAGGCGTATCGATGGCGTTTATTGTCGACTTTGGCAAGCCTCGAAGCGTATAATTATATTCAACTGGTAAACTTTGCGGCTTTAATACCCGTGCCAGACATTCTGCGATTGCCAATTCAAGGATAACTTCATCGCAACAGCCCTTAGCCCAAGGACTTGCAAAATAGATGTGTACTGAGCTCTAAACACGTTCTCGGCATTCAGACAGACTTGAATCCCTTGGCCGTCGGATTGTCTGATTTTCAAGATATTTTGCTATTTTTTATGGCCCCAGGAATCCGCCTGCCCCCCTGAGAGAAGCGGGGTGTGGGGTGGTGGTGGCTAGAGCCACCGTCTGCCTCCTTGCTCCTGCCATTGAGTAGATTAAAGTGTAAATATTTAATGCACGCGATTTTCTCAGCCTGAGTTATTATTATGGTGCTAAGGAGGCCCAACTCTCCGCTGGCAAACCCTTTTTTAAAGTTTTAGAAAGCTTCAAAATTAACAGGGATTCAAAATGACAAAACGTTAACAATTTTTAAATTTGAAAATCAGAGTAGGTCATTGATAATAATGCAGGAATTATTAAAGTGTCAACCCTGTAAAGCAGCAACTCTACGATGACTGATTGACAAAAAAAGTACTTAAGTTCCAACCAAGGCTAGAATAAATCATTATGAACTGGGACTCCGAATCGAAAGGTTCTATTTTTGACTAATTTTTTTTTTTTTATTTGAACGGTTTTAAAATATTTGAAACTTGTTTTTTTTTTTTAAATATTTTTTATTAAAAGAATTTTAGTTTTGTGGACCTAAATTTGATTTCCTTTTTACTTTTTTATAAATAAAAATAAATGAAATTCAAAGGTATTTCATCAAATTTCTTTGGGTTTCATATAGGTGAAGAGTTTTAATGTAAATGTATTAAACAGAATATATTTTTAAAATATTGTTTTTTGGGCCATTTTTCTTTTTTTTTTTATTGTTTTTCTTTTTTCATTTATATTTAAGACGTTTGAAACTTGTGGAACTTGGGTTTTTGTGAGAATATATTTTTTTTATTTATTTTTTTTTTAAATTTCCTATTTGCCTTAGGTTTGCATTATTGTGGTTTTCCCATTATTTAGGTCTGCTTTTGCATTATTTTGCTTTGCCCATAGGTCAAGAATTTGGTTCGAAACATATTTTTTAAGAAAATTTTTTTACAATGTTTGAATCTATTCTATCTGTCTTGTGGAGTATATACATATACGACACATTTTTATGGATCAATTTTTAAAATTTGTATTTTATTTCTTTATTTTATTTTTATCACTTTTGCATTGGCTTGAAGCAAAATTCGAATGTCTGGCACAATTAAATAAAAATTTAACTGATTTTAATTAAAGTTGGGTACAAATAATGTGTGGGGGGAATAATACTCCCAAGCCCTTCCGTTTTCTGGTCGTGGCAATTAATTCGGAACGTGTAGTTAACGACATCGAAATGAACTACCAAAAACAGAAACTGAAGCCCGGCTCACACACACACACACACACACACATACACATTTACAGAAAAGATAACGAGTGTCTCATTATCATTCCGCACACACAGCCACACAAATTGAAGGATATGCCCCACACAGAGACGGCACACACGTGACATCACCGAGTGGTGCTGCCAAGATTGACGTAATGACAATGGAACGCCCAAATGATTGGCTTTGCCTAAAATCTCATACACACGCCACATCCTAAAAGAATTGCCGAAAGAGAGGGGTCTATAATGCAAGAAAAAGACAGAAAGCCGTTTCGATGTACATGAAGGTGGCAATTATGGCAGCAAGTTAGATAATTCGAAACAGAAGGCCATGCCAGGCCAATGCTGCAACGTCAACACTGCTATGAAGTGGCTTTAAAGACTGGCAGGAAAAACATTTGCACCATAGCAAAGGCACGCACTGAGAGAAAATATTAAAGTCATATAAAATAATATACTCTGTGTATAAGATCTGTTATATTTTGTATTAAAAATGTATTCAAAAAAAATAATTTTTAAATTTGTCTTTAGAATTTTTACTATTAGCTGTTTGTATAGTTTTTCAGTGTAAATTTCACACACATGACCGGAAAATTTCATTAAAGTTAATAATAATCGTAATAATCTCCTGCTGTGTCCTGGTTTAGTCCTGTTCCTGTTTTTGGCACACACGCTGGCTGGTCCTGGGCCCGGGCCCGAGGCACGAGGCCGCAACGAACTTGGGCTTAACTTCTCAAACACTTAATGAGGCATTCAAAACAATTATGTGTTAGTGAATCTGCCATCACCATTATGAATATTTAAAGCTTTTGGCATAGTCGGACCATAGAGAATATAGATAGAAATGGGATTTTCTCCAGTGCTTTGTGTTTTGTGGGGAAATCACTTTAATAAATTTATGCAGTGCCCGAAGGGTTAGCAGGAACTACAATATATGAAGAAAGGTAAATGAAATTTTCTTCTGCATGCCGAAAAACGTATACAATTTAATTAAAGTTTTGCCCTGAAAGGCATGTCCTGGCACAACTAATTCACATGTGTGGGTGGCGTGTCCTTGTCAGCAGCTGTTGTCCTGGCCCCGGCTCGCATCATTCATGGTCTCGGATCCAGCGTCCTGCTGATTGAGTGGCAGCAAGGACAAGACGGCAGAAAAGCCACAAGTGTGCCTGGCACATCGTCTTGAATGTTAATATTTGCACTTTCAATTTACCCGCAGACACACACAACACCCATACACCCACATACACAAAGAGAATCCAGAAAGACTACAAAAGAATGGCGACCGAGTCCTTGAGTTATTTCTTTTGTTACAAAATGTCCATTTGGGACTGCAATTATTTGGCATTTCTGGCACTTCCTGCAATTTAATATGAATTGCATTTAAAATGGATTTTATTTGTGCATTTTTTGCGACTGTGACATTTGCCTGAAGTCCTATTGTGTTAGTATTTACCAAAAACAAGCTTTTCTATAACACAAAGGATTGCATTCACTTGACTTTTCTGATTAATATTTGGTCTATTTTTGGAACCCATTTCGATTGGATATTTTTGAATTATGTAAATATATTAAATATTGAAAGCTGAAAGATCCTTCTAAAGAAAATAATATTTAGGAGACAGTTTTGGGGTACCCATTTATGAGTCAGTTATTCTGTGGATTTTATAAAACTTTATAATTCCCAAATATTATTTTTAAGACCTGTTCTTTAGAATACTCTTGGCTAAATTGCGGAATTGGTTACTAAAATATTTGGGCTTAAATAAAAGAAAAGCAACCCTTTTCGTCCCAGTCGTCTCTAATATCCTTGTTTGAGTTGATGTTCTTTGCAAGGGATTTATACACCCATTTGAGGCTTTGGCAGTCATTTAAGGACTTACCATCCCAGCCCCAGGCCAAAGCATTTGTGTATTGGTTTTAGGGGTTTTCCTTGTTGTTCGGTCATGTTGGCCAACCGAGCAAATCGTTTGAGTTGGTCAGGCCAAGTGTCAAAGTTTTAACGCACCCTGAACCCTGAAAGCCCAACCGCAATCCGTTCTATGCCGCCTCCTGTAAAGCGATATATTAATAATGAAAAATGTTTTGGTTTTGGTTTTATTTTTGTCCGGCAAACTGCCTCCCTGCCTGCCTGCAAATGACTCTTATTTGCATTGAAATTGTACTTGTGACAACAGCAATTCATTTCGCCCGGCATACATCTTAATTGGAGTGGAATTGAAAGCCAAAGGCAATACAACACAGTTCCCAACTCAAAGGCAAACCCATGGCCTTATTGAGAAAATGGAGAAAGGACAATATAGAAAGAGGATTACATCTACGACACACAGATTGCCGACTGAATCTGACATTTGTAGGTTGTAAGTAGTCATTGGACATAGAGGTTGCACTGAAAAAAATACTTATTTATTGGAAATTTATCATTATAATTTTGGTTTTTAAGAAAAAATGGACAAATGGAAGTGAAAAATAAAAAAATTGTTTATGGGAAGAAGAACTAAAAAAGTATAGCATACTTTTCTGGTGTTGTATTTTCTCTAGCTAGTTTAATTTTAATTTGCTATTAAGTACTTATTTATAATTAAATAAAAAACGTCTACTTGCTCTTTTATAAAGAAACTAAATCATATATTTTTAATTTCTCTGTGTTAATGGGAAAATGAAAAGGTAAAGGGACCCAAACAGAAGTCCATTGTCTTTCCCACCGACAGTCTATCCATCTGGCTATCGTCCCATCTATCCGACTAACTATCCATCGATGCTGCAGCTTTGACTGCAATTGCAGTAGCTCCCTCAGCAACGCCTGCCCTTGCCCTCTAACCTCCATTCTACCCCCTCTGTTGATTTAATTTATGACCCGACTGCGTACTGGACGCTTCGCTATTTCAGATAAATGCGTCTGTACTTTCGACAATATGGACACTGGACGTTGCCTAGTAGCAGAGCCCAGTCTAGTCCGGTTTTGGCCACCAACCCGGACTCGCCGGCCCCCCCCCCGGTTGGGGCTCATGTGCTGCACTCGGACAAAAGTTTGCGGTTAAATTTGCACACACCGACCGCACATGCTGACCACAAGGTAAAATTCGCTCGTCGCAATCCCGATGACGAAGTAGATAAGAATAATTTATGGTGATGCCCCACAGATACTAAGGTGTGAGTGTGTGTGCAACATGCGAAAATTAGACATGCAGACAAATTTATTGGTCTCAACAAATCTTCATTCGTTTTATTTGAATTTTTTGCTTGAAACCAGTTGAGCTCTATTAAATTATTGTTTACAAAGTCCAGCACTCTTCAGTTGACACTAAGAATGAAATTTCAAAAAGAGTGATGAAGTATTAGAATTATTTTTTGAAATACCAAAATTATTACAGTTTCTAGACTATTATACAATTTATTGTATTTTATGATGAATCTAGTTTCTATTTTAAAAGGATTTTCTTATTCAATCAGCACTTCCATTCTCTTTCATCGTCTGATTTAGCTTTTAGCTGATGTTGGCTGTTTTGGCATTTTAATTTAAATGCCAAGCAAAATTATTATTATTTCAATTGCATAAATGTTGATGTAGCTAGCTCCCTGCCACATTTTGCTGCCACCCTGCACTTAAAGGCTGATAGTTTCGCCTCCGTTCGGTTCCGTTCCGTTCTGCCTTCCGCAGCCTTCCTCCTTGGTGCTGTGAAAATAATTTTAATAGCATTTAATTTACGCAAATGCCATTAAAAGCTTTTCACTTTTCACTTTACCCAAATCTGATTATTTTGTGCGTTGTTTCGCAGTTTGTCGAGGCTCTTTTGCCGCGAGGTTTTCTAAATGTTTTGTCAGCTGACAAATTAATTCTGCGATTTCTCGAGATCTCCGTGGCGAAAATTATAAGGCGATGCAATTATATTCATTATCTAACAGAGAATCAAAGGAGATTAATTCTGCATTGGAAAGGTAGAAAGAGAGAATAATTATGTAATTATTCTACATTCTAGTCTCTTGTCTAGAATGGCAAAATGTTGCCCTGGATGTGCTCCGTACGCCACTTACCGGAGGGAAGGCTAAGTAGTTTGTTCAGCCACATTGTCCGGATTTAGATTGATGGAAAGATATTGTAGTGTCCTCCATATGGTGTCTGGCCAAATGCAAATCACAAAGTCCTCATTATTTTATGCATAGCTTGCCCTAAGCCCCCTAATAGACGACGTCCGATAGATGCATCTATTTCCATGGGCTACTGAATATATTTGCCAGCGCGCAAATTAAAAACAAACAAGTCAGCAACAAAATCAAACATTCAATGCATTCTAAGGCCAAACAAACAGTGTTGAGATTTTGTTGCTTTTTATGGAGTTCAGGATCAAAGGGCGTAATTGAACAGTGTTTGGTCAGAGAAATCCTTTGATGCAATGCACACGGGCATACTCTGTACAAGGGCATAGATAAACTAAATAATAAAGTTACAAATAAAATATTAAACTTGACCATTAGGTTTCCAGATCAATTACAAATTATTGTAATCCACTTCAAATTCAATCAAAACTTTCGACTTCTTTCTTTTCGGGACATTTCTTCGCCCTTGTTGAATAAAAATCAAAGATTACAATGACAAAGTTATGGAAATTGTAGCAATTATCCGGCAGCGCCCACAAGGTTCCATCAATATTCACTTCTGTGATCCTGTCTGGGGGGGAGAATTGGACAAAAAAATAGAGTCGAAAAGAAAAGTCGGAGAGAAAAAAAAAGGAAAATAATATTTACTTTTGCCATGACAATGTCGTTTCAGTGACTCCCAGCGTGGAAAACTTTTTGATGGTGTGCGAGTCGACTCCGGGCTATCTGAGGCCCCGGCACAGGAGGCTATGCCAGGATACACAGGATCCTGCAGGATGGGCGAGGGCGAAAGGGAACGCTGTCTGGCAACAGCCTGGTATTATTGGCTTCTGATTGGGGATTATGTTTTTAATTGACAAACTTGAATAGCTAACGACGTTGTCAGCAACATGCAAGAACAATCGCCATGAAAAAAGTGCCGACAAGCGAATGCATAACAAGCAGGACTTTGGAAAGAGATGGTACGATAAGGCCCGAGTGAGATAGGGGGAGCTGGGATTGGAGACTCGATGTGGAAACACAGGAGTATGAAATTACAATGAAAAAAAGATGGTACAAAGGGATTTGGGGCAAACTTATCCGAAGCCAATTACCTTTGAGGCGCTTAATGTGCAGTTGATTGCAACCAGACGAAGAAAATTATAACATCAAACATGGGGGAAAAAAATAGAACAAATGGGCTTATATATGAAATACTATTAATTAAAATTTTCTAAATAATTTGAGACTTGTAGTTTCGTGACAAAAATGTAATTCCTTCCTAACTCACTTGATTGATTGATCAAAGTTCTAGCCATTCAGTTAGCACACACTTGAAATCCGTCAATTGTTGACAATATTTACCCCAAACAATTACGTAATTAACAAAAGGTGTTGGCCAAGTTCTGCACAACACTTAACACACTCTAATCGGATTATGGCCATAAAATACACACACAGGCACAAGTGCTCAGCACACGCACAGCCTCGACTCCCACAAATGCAAGCACACATGCAAGTAAACCAACAAAACAAATTGGATAAACATTACAACAATTTGAACAATAATTCTGATTACAGAATTTGCACGTCCTTGTCCTCTGTCGTCCTGTCGGCCCTTCCCCACAATCTCCTCACTCTGGAAATTTGTGCAGCCGCAGATGCAATTAAATGCAAATCGATTTTGTTTGTATTTTGGGCGTTAGTTGGTAAACTCTCCACGCCCATGAGTGTCGATGCCATAATATGCAGGCCAACGAAATCGATTCCTGGATGTGACAAATTATTTTGGGTTTCAGTTTAAAAAATTGCATCCAATTTGTTCATAAAGGGATATATTGTTTTGAGCGGATAACTATTATAAGAGGAAATTGATCTTTCAGTTATGTCCATGTAAAGGTAATACCTTCATCCACCGAAACCTAAAATAAAGGCATTCAAAAAGGGTTTAAAAAAAGTTTAAGAGGAGAAGATGGAGAAGGCAATCCTCTGCGACACGTGCTCCTATTTTTATGACATTTCAATGCAGTTTATGTAAGCGAAATAGTCGTAAAACTGCCACCAGCATGGGAAACCTGAAGAGCCCGAAAAGCTCGTTACAATTTTGACAATTCAAATGCCAGGCCCTCTGGCAATCTGTAGCCAAACCGAAATGTTGCATACATTTCTGGACAGTCTGCCACAATTCAATTGAATTGTAAAAATATTTTTCCAAACAAAACAATCAAAAAACAAATTGTGGGACAAAACTGAAAAATATTATGCGGTGGCCTCTTTATCAGAGAAGATTTAGCTCACATTGCTCATACGCCATGTGGTGCTGTGAAATTTCTCTAACTCACAGACAGCTAGCGATAAGAATTTTTGGGGGATTAGCATATCAAACACATTAGACAGCAAGCCCCAAAACTGGCCATTTGGCTAAAACTGACTGCATTGGTTGGAAAATGGCCTGGAAACTCATTTGAAAATGTTTGGCACGCAGCTTTTGGATGCTCGTTTTATATATTTTTATGTGCTTTTGCACAGCTCGAAGGCATTATTTATGGGAAAAACGTTTCGCTTTTATATACAATCATTTATATTGTGAAGGTGGAAAGTTGCAGTTGCACTGATAAAAATGTTGGCAACTCGGAGAAGGTTTTAGCTTGTAAATCAGTATAGCTTTAAATAGAAATGCTCTAAGAAAACCAGGTTAATTTTTTCTTAGTGCAAAGCCAAGTCAAGTAGCCACATGAATATCCAAAAAATGAATGCCTTAAAGTTGCTGCAAACTCATTAAACAAGACTTAGAGAGAACTTTATGCTACTGCTTTTGATTTCCAATGCTTATGAGAATTTTTAGCAACACTTTTCAATGGGAATATGAATCTTTTATAACCCGACTGCGTGGGTGGGTGTGTATATATTTACAGACGGTTTCTGACTGTTAACCTTTTCTTTTTTTTAGCCATAACACGTGGGTGTTGCCGAGTAGCTGAGCAGGCGAGTGGCAGGGCAAAAAGAACATCATCAACAGCAACTTAAGTAGCTCAATAAATCTTGGGCTTAACATTTGTTGAAGCTTTTGCCAGTTGGCAAACGTGACTGGAGTGCGACAGAAATGTGTGAGCTGGATATTACCAAGAAGTCTGTCTGTCTGTCTAACCGTCCGGCATGTGAGCCACGAGGCATGCAGTAATATTTTACAAATGCTTTCATTGAAATGCAAAAGCTTCTTTCTGGCCTTGGTTACGTGGCCGCATTTCCACTGCCACCTGGATTTTTCAGTACTCCTCCTCAGACAGCAGTATCTCAGAATCAGTCCGATGAGCTAGCGTGATAAATGGATGCATTAGATGAAAGTGCCGGTTGCCGGCCACTCAACTGTGGTAATAATGGTTGCCAATTGAAGGTCTTCGGTCTTAAAAGTCACCATCAACTTTGGCGACTTTGGCCTGGAATTTGTAATTAAATTTAATTAAAAGGTCGGAAGCTGCCTGCTCCGCCTTATCTATTCAAGTCCATCATTCAGACAGTCCACTTGGCAATTCAGTTATTCAAATTAAGACGGCTGGTGGGTTGGTTTAAAAAAGCAAAGGAAAAAAAAATATATGTACTATCAAGACCCGTCGACGCCGACTGGCCGCGGATTATTTTAATTTTATTCATTGTGCACACAAAGATAAAAGGTGAAAAGTCTAAATGAATTTTAAATGCTCATTAAGCATACGACCCGTGGTCTGCAGATCCTTTACCTCACCCTTTCCCTTTTCTCACATATTATTTGGCCAAAAACGTATTTTGATGGTCATATATGAAATAAAATGGTAGTTATTTTATGGCTAACAAAGAAGTAAAGTCCTTCCCAGAAAAAAACCTAAAAAAAAAGAACAGGAAATCTGAAATAATTGTAGATTATTTGTAGAGATCTTAATCCCTTTTTAAATCCAACAAAATCCAATCCAATTAAATATATATAGCGCCCCTAAATTAATTGATAAACCCAAGACAAAACGAGCAGACAAATGCAGACACTTGGGCAAAACTAGGTCCATGACTTATGGGCTAGTTAAATAAATTTATGCTCTGTGATTTTCGCATAAAATTGATTTATCACATTAACCACAAAATGAATTTGGGGGTAATAGTAATGGGGACTTGGGTTTTGGGTTTTGTGGAGTGAACGGCGAACGAGGAGTTGGACTTCATTTCATGCTTGTTGGCTTTGTGGCTCATCAATTGCCACACCGAGAAGGACAGACCAAGAAGGATATGCTGGCCATATGAAATGGCATTAGATGACCCGAAGGGGGAAAGGCCATAAATCCCACTGGATGGTAAGGTCACCAGCAGCAGAAAAAAATTGTACAACATTTCATGTGTGTTTGCTTATCTGTTTCTTTTTTTCATCCATTTTTTTCAACTTTTTCTGTCCCTCCGTGTGTGTTAAGCCACCGCAAAGAAGGGTTAATGGTGCGGTTCCCTACAGTTCCGTGCCCGTTGTCTATATTTTCATTTTTGTCTCTTGGTTTTCGGCTACAGATTATTTATTACATTTCTAATGAAATCTCTCAGTCGGACTGAAAGCAAGCCGTAAGCGCATTTATTTCAATTCATATTTGCCGGCACGAGGAATCCTTGAGATCTAACCGCTTGGGATAATCAAGATAATGAGTGAGCGCATTCAGGCGAGGTCTCTCAATGGACCAAGTCTTGGCCAGGACTAAACTAAGCTAGCAAAGAACAAGGATCCTGGCGAAAGGACTCGGTGGCGAAGACGATTCGTGTCAGAAACAAATGCCTTTCATTTTAAATGCAGCTGTTGCTTGGTTGCCAGCATATTTTCCCCAGGGAAAGCGTATTTCTTATCCAACCCAAGTTCTTGGCAGTGCTGGTCGTTTAGCTTATTTATTTCAAAGATTTTTCTCAAAAAATATTAGTTTTAATCTGGATCTGGAAGTGGAAAAGATCGCACGTTTTAATAACCTTTAGTATGATTTAAAAATATAATCTTTAATATATTATTTTATTCCAAATTTACCCAAATCCGAATATTAAATGAAGACAACTCTGTCTAGGGTTAGTTGTTTGCTCCTTGAAGGACAACAGATGTTGTCAGTATCTCTTTTTTATTTGTCGCTCAATGCTAGCAGTAACTATAATGTGCATAGATTCATCTTCGAAGGAGGTGAAACATGTCCTGTGGCTAAAAATTATGTATGTATATAAGTACCCAGTTCCCTGGATGCCAAAGATCTTTTCCTTTTGCTTGTAATTTGAATTGACATGAAACTGAATTGGGTTTTTGTTTTAGGTCCTGCTTGTAAGTGCTTAAATATTTTTTCCTCTTGTTTTATTTTGTATCAGTCTACTTAATGGACAGCATAAGGTTACAATACTTTTTTACATACTCCCTTACATTTTTTTGGGGTCCTACTAAAAGGTTTTGTCCTTGTTTGCCTCTCGTTTGATTTGTGCAGGATTTAACGCTGGGAAGAAAAATGAGCATCGAATACGTAGAACGTAGGAATACGCATTGGGGCATTAGTAGGATTTGTCCCTCACACATCCTTGCACACATGAACCATAAAAAGGCATCAATTGTATGCGCAGAGGAGTCCCAGGAGCAGCAGCTTGCCTCAAGGCGTTTATCGTTTGTAAAATTCTAGATTTGCATGTATTTGCTTGTCATAAAAAAAGGAGAGGGTAGACCGTTGGTAAGAACGTATGTGAAAGCAAGAAAGTATAACAAAATGTATTTACATGTTTATGCGGAGGGGGAGATTACGCATACGCAATGTGTACAACATCTTGTTTGGTTTCCAGCAGCTCTCTACCCTGTTAAACTACCGAAATTCACGAGTTAAAGATTTTAAGCACTGTGCGTGCCTAGAGCAATTAGCTTAAAGTTGGCCATAAAACTGGCTGACAATAGTTCCAGCGAACTAATGCATTAGCCAAACACACTTTTGGTTTATAATGATATCTTTGAAATGTCAACAAATGTGTGTGCCGAATTGAGTTACGATTATGTGCCAAAAACATGCAAGCTTAAGCCGCCGGCCTTTAATATTTGTATTTGCATTTTTAAGATATCGCCCGAAAAAACTAGTGACCAACTTCAAATATTAAACAGATAAATACATAAAAGAAAACTTCTGTGAATGCATCGCATAAATATTATTTATGCAAAAGTGCTTTCTTTAGTTGAGAATTTCTTTGCTCAGCTTGTCGTTTTAGTTTGAGTTTCCATTTGCTTTTGCTTTGATTTTATCTTGACCATTTTATTCAACTCTGAATAAATTCATTTTTTTCCAAAAGCCAAAAGGCAACCCTTTTTTTTGTGTCGCCTCGGAAATGCCAGTTAATTGACTCGTCCTGTTTCTGGCACCGACAGAAGTTGACTTTATTCTGGACGTCTATTATCCCAGGACGTTTTGTTCTGATCCTGCTGCTCCTGGCATTTGCATGCTTATCTCATTAGCTACCAAACAAGTTCATTTGCCAAGCCATGGGCACGTTCTCCGTCTCGTCTCCGGCTCCGACTTCTTCTCCATTTGCCATTTGACATTGGTAAAGTAACTTCCAGGACCGCCGCCCGTTCGCCATTCGCCGTTTGCCATTTGCATGCAAATGTTGTTATCCTGGCGATGTCCCTTTTAACTCTTGACTGCTCACAGGAGCGTGGGCGGGAGCACTTAATTTCTACTCCGCCACCGCTGCACTTGACACAATTCTCTCACAGCCTGGTGAAGCTCACTATGGAAATAGAATTCAATTCTCAACAATTATAGCTCTAGTTTTTCCCATTGTTAGCCATCTGCTACACATAGATGCAGCTGCACCTTTAAGCTTATAAATATGGGAAAAAAATGGAGAGAAAACCAGGAACTTTCACCTCGATGAACCGATTTCAAAGTGCCAGGAGCGCAAGTTGCTCCGGTGATGTGGACTGGAAATGATGTAAATTTAAGTGCATTTTTTGCAATGCATTTTCCAGGAAATTTTTCGCCAAAGAGCTTGTTCATGGCACTGGAAAACACAATGAGCTAAGCAGCCCCGGGGCTAATGTTGGGTTGCAAAGTAGCCTTTTCAAAGAAGCTATCTCACTGGCTTCCTTTATTTATTCGGATCTACCTCAATCCTTAAAATTGGCCCAAACGTGACCAATAACTGTATTTATTTGGCAATAAGAAAATACGTTTTTCACATTTTTCCCAGACAGCTGCCAAAAATTTATGTTTTTAATAAAGCTATGAGTGCTCCAAGCAAACTATGTAAATGTTTGTATATTTTTCAAGCTTCCAATTTATTTGTGGTTTATTTTATTTGCCAAAGGGTAAATATCCCAAAAATAAAACAAATCTTGGGAGTATTAGAGATTTTACTTTGGCTAATTTTGTTCTTCGTTTTTAAAGTCATTTATTTTTTATTTTTCAGTTTAAGTTCTACCTGTGGCTGTGGCCCTATCCATCTGGTTTTAAACTCTTCAAAAATTATTTTCCACTTAAAGCGTCAGACAAGCCTGGCTGCTTCAATCTTTCTGCCACTTTGCCCCAGGAAGAGGCAGCTCGGCAGCTACCTGAAGAGCATTTTGTCAGCTCTGCTGACGCACGAGTGTCAGACAAAGTAAACTAATGACGACAGCCGGCCAGGATGAATGCAAAACTGGAACACTTTCAGTTGAATTATGGCCGAGATCCCCTGACATAATCTTCGGGTATTCGGCTTACACATGTGGCCAACTCAATCATGAAATCAAACAACTTTAAAAGTCATGAAAGCACCATAATTCAAGGCATTAACCTCGCCATTAACTTGTGGCAATGTCATATTTATTTTGTCCCGGCGGCGACGTTGAATCTTCAAACAAATATGTCATCTGTGAAAACACATTTTAGTTGTGTAAATAAATATAAATAACTAATGGGGGCTTTGTGGCTCAGAAAGGAGTCAGAAAGCTTGTGGATTCAGGGGAAGTTTTTAGAGAAGTTAGTGGTTAGTTTATTTTACGAAATTTTACTTTAAAACAGGAAAGGAAAGAAAACTTCGGGCGGAGCCGAAGCCGACATAAATATATCGCAAATACCGCATGAAGTCGGCCTATCCTTTTCCGTATAGGGTCCACTGTGATGGCTATATCTTTACCAATTCTCATCCGATTCTCAAGCGGAGTACCTTAAACGATTTCTGGATCGATTTGCCACCATTCTGCATTAAAACCCTGAGACAAAATATTTTTTCGAATTTTTTGTCCATTTTTCAAGATGGGATCCCTTGGAAATGGGGTTTTCCCCTATAGGGTCCACTGTGATGGCTATATCTTTACCAATTCTCATCCGATTCTCAAGCGGAGTACCTTAAACGATTTCTGGATCGATTTGCCACCATTCTGCATTAAAACCCTGAGACAAAATATTTTTTCGAATTTTTTGTCCATTTTTCAAGATGGGATCCCTTGGAAATGGGGTTTTCCCCTATAGGGTCCACTGTGATGGCTATATCTTTACCAATTCTCATCCGATTCTCAAGCGGAGTACCTTAAACGATTTCTGGATCAATTTGCCACCATTCTGCATCAAACCCCTGAGACAAAATATTTTTTCGATTTTTTCTCCATTTTTCATGATCCATTGGAAATGGGGTTTTCCCCTATAGGGTCCGCTGTGATGGCTACATCTTTACCAATTCTCATCCGATTCTCAAGCGGAGTACTTAAAACGATTTCTGGATCAATTTGCCACCATTCTGCATCAAAACCCTGAGACAAAATATTTTTTATAATGTTTGTCCATTTATCATGATGGGATCCCTTGGAAATGGGGTTTTCCCCTATAGGGTCCACTGTGATGGCTATATCTTTACCAATTCTCATCCGATTCTCAAGCGGAGTACCTTAAACGATTTCTGGATCGATTTGCCACCATTCTGCATCAAAACCCTGAGACAAAATATTTGTTCGATATTTTGTCCATTTTTCATGATGGAATCACTTGGAAATGGGTTTCTCCCTATAGGGTCCACTTTGATGGCTATATCTTCCCCAATGCTCATTCGATTCTCAATCGGAATTTTCTGATCCGATATAGAAAAGAAAAAGAGATATTCAAAAATATTTGTTTAATTTTTAAAGTAATTAGGTTAGCCTCTCGACAATCAGATTTTTGAAAAATAAACTCATAAAATCACTATTCAAACAGTTCTACCACTTGTCATTATCATTTATGCACATTGTTATGAACTTTGGACACTCAGGTCCAATCCAAACCCCTTCTGCATCCCAACCTCCCTCAGAATGACATTTCAAAATTGTCACTCATAAAAGTTTGATGTTGACAATTACGTATACGCAGCGTGGACGCTGATTGTCATTTATTTTAGATTGCCATTTTATGACACTGCCTCTCTCTTTCCCTCCCACTCTCTCTGTCTTTCCTGCTGACTCTGTCTATTTTTGGTTTGTCTCTGTTTTTCTCCAAATATTGTTGCATTGTCCATTTGTGAGTGCCATCGAGGAGGAAAGTTGGTTGTTGTTTCAGCTCTGTCGTGGCAGAGCTCATAACAACTGACAACTGTGGAAATTAATTTTGCCACGCCCCCTTCCACCCTGGAGTTCTGTGCTTGAACTTATTTGCCGGCTTTTACCTGCAATTAGACGCAATTAAAATCGCAAAATGTAATTTATTTTAATTGCTGTTTGAAACAACTTTTTGGCCAAAGCCTCAACATTTTTGGCGGCGGTGGTATGGGGGTGCTGATTCCTACATGTTTTAGATAAAGTTCACTGAAGTGCTTTCAAAATAATAAAGTTATGCACGCAATTTCGGTTGTGAATTTGATGAAATTATAAAGTTTTCCCTGTCCCTGGTCAAAGTTTGTTTCCGTTCAAGTGGCGGCAAGCCATGGGGCCGTAAACGGAATCTCTTCTTGAGAAATCAGCAAGCCCATAAATGACAAAAAACCCCCTCGTATACGTTATATCGGCTTAAGATATCAGCTGGCAAGAGCAAGTGCTAATTGAATCTCTTAAGGGATAAGTAGTCAGCTTATGGAGGCCATAAAAATTAATACTTTTCCGCCCTTTGTGCGAATGTGCGAAAAATGGCTAGAGGGATTGTCAGACAGCTTTATCTTTATAGCCACTTGTTGCGTAATTAAAGCCACAGAGAAGTCAAGTGTTATTTTTGGTTATTTGGCTGGGATTTGTTGTCAATCGATTTGGGACTTTATTGGCAAACAATTTTATTGAATTGCCATTGGGAAATGGCTTGCTTCCCGCACACATAACTCGCATCCGATTCGCATTTCTTTCCAAAAAGGAAATCGAGGTTTCGGGGAAAGGAAATGTGATGCCAAAGCAGCCAAAATAAATCCGTTTACAAGGCAGACAGTGTGCCTCATTTGAGGCTCAGCTAACAAATTGGTTTACTTTGTTACAGATTAGTAGGAGGATTTAAAAAAATCAGTCTACCGGCGTTGTCAACAAGAAGACATCTTAAAGGTACATAGTCCTTTAATGGATGCTCTTTTGTAAATCACTTTAACTTTTGAATAAAATTTGAAAAGGTATTTAAAATTACATTTACAAACTTTACTCCCTAGACCAGAATTTATGGATTTCTGGGTCAGTTAAACAAAGATAAACATTGCAAGTTAAGCCCGGGAATAACAAGTCTGTAACAGCTCAACCACAACAATGGGGAGTTTGCTGTTCCCATAAACCTGATAACCGGCAAACAACATGAACAAGTGCCTTGTTCAATTTTCAGTTCCGACCTTTATTTTTATTTTTTTTTGCTTCACAAACTTTTAACCAGCAAAGACAAAACACCTAGGGGTGAAAGGTAAGGGCGGGCTAAGGCCAAAAAATAACAATAAAAATCACATTTCAATGGGTGTTTGCAGCCAGTAAGAATAAGCCAGAAAAAAAATTAATTTTTTCAACTAGAATACAGGGAAATGTAAGGTAAAATAAATGGAGGAAATTAGGCCCTACTTGTCTTAGGCATATCTCAGAGTCGTATCGTTAGACTCAGATCAACGAATTTAAAAAAAGTAGTTCTAGATGTACACCATGTTTATAACTCTGTTTATACATATGTTCATAATGAAATGTGTTTTACATGGCCGAGATATTTACTTATAATTTGTTTTTCTTAGCAGAACGTTCAAACAATTTTTAAAAATTCCCACAACTCTGAGGCGTAACCAATGTGGCTCGACCGATTGTCTATTGGCCGAGTTAATGGGTTTTGCTGGAAAATTATATGCAACATTTCGGGGCATTCTGGGGAGATCCAGGAACTAGGAAGCATAACTGCCAGGCTGGGCCAGAGCCGGAGCTGGTCCCGGAATCAGACCCGGAGCCAAGCGGAAGTGGTGCTGCCAGGCCACGCCTATTTATGTGCTTTTAACATGGGCGTGAATATTAATGCTTCATATTTTGTGGCGTTGAAAAGTTTGCGTTTTGCGGTGGGCGTAATTCTGGCCGGGCCACGTTTGTGCTTGTTGATTTAATTTGTGGCCCCCCCAGTCTATTGCCCATCGAATTGGCCGTCCTCCCACCTCGGCCCACTTGGTTTTTGGTCTAAGGCGTATAATTATTTTGCAAATGGGCGTGTTCCACAATGTTTCTTTGGCAATTTATGTTCCATGGACAGCCCGTTCGCGTGCTGGCCAAACATAGCTCTCCGGGCCAATGTTCTATCTGCAAACGGGGGAGTGCTCCCTCCGGTTTTTATGTCTTTTTGGTTTGTTTTATTTTTCAATTGCCGAGCTCTGTGTTCTCAAAACTGTTTAGCATGCAGAGCACAGAAGTCTGAGTGTTTTGCCGGCGAGGATATTGTATAAGTTTGCTATCTTTATGACCGCTACCGCACTCGGATACACACACACTCGTCGGAGGCTGTCAGATACAGATACTGGATACGGGATACAGGATTCGGGATACACACACCCAGCCATTGGGTAGATTAAAGTGTTAATATTTAATGCGCGCGTCGCTTTGAATTATTCCGGTCGTCTGCTTGACTCTTCTTAGCTTTGAGCGACTGCCACGGTGTTTGCCTTGTTATGTCAATATTTTCCTTCCGGCTTAGTTCGATTTTTCTTTTAAAGCCGGTCCGTGTTAAATGCCTATCAAATATTGATTTGCCTTTCGGCATTTTTGGTGGCTAATTTATGAGGATTAAAGCCATGTCCAAAGGCTTGCTACTGGGCTACCAGAACAATGCTTCACAAAAAGGCCTAAAACCAATAATTTGATTGCCTTTGTATAATCATTCATAAGCTTAAACGAAGTGGTATTTAAAACATTTTAAAGGCAAGGGAAACCAAATCTTAAAGCTTGTATCTCTGGGCTATTTTGTAGATTGTGTGGCAAGCCACTCATGCAGTGCTTAATAACAAAACCATAGTTTCAACCACAAACTGATTACCCTTCCTTCACAGACGAATAAACAAATAAATTCCGGCTACTTAGGGCATTTGGGCTTCGAACTTTGCGGCTCTGCAGTTTGCAACTTCTGGCGGTTGTTGTTCAGCTTGTTGCTCCTACTTTTCCCACTGCTTAAACATTAACAAGTGCATCAGGCTGGCAAAGTTTTTTGGCCCAAAAGTTGCTTGCAACTTGGCGCTATTCGAAAAATCAATTACCGCACACACAGTGGCGGACAGGCTCACGTAGTGCAGAAGCCGGCTGCAAGCCAGGAAGCTGCAGACAGGATGTGGAAGGCTCAGAGAGCCATCTTGTCTGGCATCTGTGATATTGGCCGCAACGACAATTGACCGACATTTTATTTAATGTCGCCGTTCATTAGGCAGCCGCAGGCTTCGGAGAGTGCTGCCGACCGCAGCCGCATTTAGTCCTGCCACCAAGCCCCTAAACAACAGAAAGCGCAGCAGGATGAGACTTCAATGCACTGGGAAAATCAAGATGTCAATTAAGAGTAGACATTGAAATCTATTTCAATGAGAGTTGACTTCTTTTTCTCACTGTACATTAGCTACCACAAAATTAGAGGCTGGGCCAAACTTGGTCCGCTTTACCTATACGCCGGATACCCCCAGCAGGGTGCCCCTACCCCAACCACTCGATCATGTGTTTGTATCTTAATCTGATAAATACGTGGCCGGGGCTCCCTCCGCAGGTCCTTGTTTGCTTGTGCAGTTCAACCTCCAGGTCCTGCAGTCGGTTATTGATGGTCTGACTCTTGTTGTTGTCCGGACTCGGGAGCTTCCGCTGGCAGTCAAGAGCCGGGATTTTCCGCCGGAGAAGAGATACGAGGTCTGGTCACGAATCGAACCATTCCCAGGCTTAAGCAGCAACAAATTGCATATGCTTTGGTTCGATAAACTCTATCGATTTGCTGGGCATCACTCTGGGAATTGTTAAATTGCGAAGGGAATTAAATCTGTTGCAGCAACACCAGCAATTACATATTAATTTAAAATATTTCGCGGCCGCATTGACATGCAGAAATGTAACCGCATCTCATTAAAAATGTTAAAGCCCAAAAAAAGAAATAAATATGTAAATAAATAAAAGTGGAAAACAATTCCCCGGCACAAGAGAGAGTACAATTTGCATTTGTCTGTTGGTATTAAAGATTTAAATCAGTTTTTTAAACCATTTGTTTAACCATTAATGGTTTCAGCATTTCGCAGCTGATCTGGCAGAGCTTTAAATGGTGAATTGTATCTGCGGAGCTGGAATTTATTCCGACCTAGCCGAGAGCCTGTTGACTTGACCCAAAAAACGAGATTTTCATTTAATTAACTTTCATGTGAGCAAGCTTCTCGGGCTTGTGCCACAGTGATTTATGAGTTGCAGTCCTTCTCAAATGTCCTGCGGTGAGCGTGTGCGGGCGTAAGGATGTGCGGGGCACAGAGTTTGCTCAAAGAATAGTTGCAGACGCTGTTGGCCTTTCCCCCTCCCATTTCAAGTTCGGACTTTTGAGTGTCAGTTACATTATTCAACCGAGCCAAAATAAACCAAGTATTTGCCTAGAAGGTTGTCCTTTTTCAATTTCTTAAGAGCGAGTGGTCGAAATTTAATTGAATATTTGCCTGAGGATTTAATGGACAACTTTTTCGATTGAAATTTCATTAAAGTATGCAGTAAGTATTGGAAAAGCAAAGGGTACGCCTTTAGGTCCTAAAGTAATTACAATATATGATGAATTATATTTTTTTGAACCCAAAGGTGATTGCACCTTTCAATGGGTATCCTTTCCGTCACCTTGTCACTTTTAATGGCAAAACTTTTTCACTTAACCTTCAGTCCTGAATTGATTTCTTACAGTTTTTTCATTTTTTGTTTAACGACTTTGCACTTGCTGGGAAAACTTCCTCCTCCTGAGTAATGACTTTACATGATGCGTGTCAAACATGTGCGTATGCAAGGATATACGTATGTATCCTTTTCTTGTCAGGCTAAGCTGGTGTCATAAACTTCCCATAAGTTTGCCGGTTGTCTGTCTGGTGTATTTGAAAGTCAAGAGTCTGGCTGACAAATTATGTAATATGTTTGCCATATTAAAGTTAAACAAAGTTTTCTCCCCTCAAGAAGGAAATTAACTTTGCCAGCATGCCGAGAAGTTTGAAATAACACACTTCCTGCACTTTGGAGGATAAGTGGTTAAAGTTGTTGTCGATTAAATTTATAAAATAAACTTTCTTTTTCATCAGCCCGGGGAAACCGATTTAATTCCAGCTCATTTAGCTCGTAAATCATGGAAATTTTATACAAAACCGTGGGTATTAGGTTTCACCTCCTCGATAATCGATATCTTCCATCCGGCAATTAATTATCAGTACTTTGCCTAATGCAAAATAATACTCCTCCTCATGGAATTAAACTCTGTAGAGTAAAGCGATTGTGTTCTTATAGCTTAAGAACCTCGACGCATTCGAAGAAAAATGAAAAATGAAAATTCGTCTGGCGGGCAGGTGAGTTAAGTAAGTAATTTCTGTTTATGTTGTTCCTGTATCCTGCACCTCACTCGTGTGCTTGCCTCCTTTTTGCATACATCAATAAACAATAACGGCAGGAACATCAATTTACATACATGCTCATGTCAGTGTACACTGTACAGGATCCAAGGTACCCAGGTATGTATGCAGCTACCTCGGCAATCATTCATTTTGTTAATGAATTGCCTCAACTTCAGAGGAATGGGAAAGGAAAAAGTAAAGTAAAATGAGTACGTTGTAAGGAAGGAGCAATATTTCATTGTTAAGTTTAAGCCATTATGATGAAAGAAGATCTACTTAACCGGACTCTTAGTTACCCAAGTTTTAAAAATATATACTTTTATAAAGTACTTCTTTAAAAAAATGAAATTTCAAAAGAAACAAAGCTGTCTTCAAAATAAAAATACAAATTTTAAAATATGTAATTTGAGAAACCAATATACCCTTTTAAAAGGACATTATCGTCTGCAGAAAATGTAAGAAGGCTGCCGCATAAAATATAATTAATATAACTCATACGCAGCGTCTGACCCGCGGAAACTGCCATCCCATTTACACACACAATCCGCTTAAGATTTATTTTTTTATGGCTGTTGTTGAATGGACATCTGGACTTTTTGTCAGGACACGCGATAAATCTTCCTGGCGCCGATTCCACATGTGCGAACCTTTGGGCAAATTTAGATTTATTTCAATGCGAATGCAAATACATTTGGAGCCGCCGCTGCCACACAACTTTTGACATATTTCACCTGCCCGCAAGACAAATGCCTTTTTAATATCCATAAATTATGTGATTTTCGTTATCGATGACCGCACCCCACCCTAAATAGCCGAATTTTTGCTCAAACTCCAGAATAAACAGGGATAACATACGGCAATCACAATTTCTGTATTTTTATGCTTGAGAGAAGCTGCAGCCAGCAGCCTTCACATATATTGGTCCTTTTTATGAAACCCGTACCAGGATAAGTGGACAGTCTCCCTTCTTCTCCCCACTGCATTCATAAATCTCCTTGTTTAGTCCTTGTGGAGCTCGGCAAACAATGAAATTAAAAACGTATTTTCTGCTCCGGTCGGGATTTAGATTCAATTAAACTGTCAACGGGATTGGGACTCCCAAGAACCACAAGCTCGCCTCTCTTGTCTCACCTGTCAAAGGACATGCAGACAGACCAGCCGACAGGATACTTGCCATGTTTGTCATGTCGAGCAGCGGGCATTAAATTCGAATTAGCAGGTGAAACTGCAGAGACGTTGTGGGCGGAAAATGCTAAGCACTTGAGGAAAAATTCTGCTTGAAACCCGCCGGAGATTTATTGAATCGATGAAGGCGGAAAGAGGACCTCTCAACAGGCCAAAAAACAAAAACGCAGTTCGAAGTGCCGCACAGAAGGCCATCGAAGGACAACAAAGTGAAAATTAGGCCGCAAGGATTCCGCAGATGGCGACCGCAATGTCTGTTAAGAGGAAGGACAGCCATTTGGAGTAGTCGAGGGGAGCAGCAGCAGGACATGGCGCAAGGAACAAGGACACCTGTGGCTTTTGGCGCGGCAATAAATCAATTTGCTTTGACATCTTGACATTCTGATTTGAGGGTAGCGGAGGATGAGTAACTTGGTTAGTTCGTGATGTTTGTCCAGGGACTCGGGATTGAATCTTTGTTTGGCCAACATTTGCATTTGCGAAAGTGGGACATCTCTGTGAATCTTAGAGTTCGTTTCAGCTTAAAGTTTGTGGAGCACATCCCTTAGTCTTGTCTCTTTACCACTTTAAGAGAGTTGTCAAAAGCTGTCAATTTCAATGAACTTTCGCTCGTCCTTAGTCTGCCAGTGCCAGAGTCTGGGTCTGTATCAGATTTCAGTTTCGGTTACCGAAAAATCCCCAGCTCGAACCAGAGCCGGCAAATCGATTATCCTGGCCAAAGCCAAAGTCAGACAAAAGTGCGAGAATGCTGAGGCCCAGGACTTGGCCTTGTCTGACCCTTTCCCGATAATAAGACGCTTTAAAGTCATTCCTCTGGCGGCGAGTTCGATTTGAATTGGAATTTCTCAGAGGACAGATCCGATGCAGATGAATGCCACCAGCAGGCGAATGAAGTGCACACTCCGGCATTAGCCAGGATAAATTATGAGCCCCACTCGACCATCCTGACCGGTCCGAATGCATCTGCCCTCGTTCCCTGAATTCGTTTGCATTGGCCCTCTCCGAATAGGGAGTCCTTAATGCGGAATCCACTGCCAAAATATCCTCCCGTGTTGGAAATGGAAGGCATTTCAGACATGTAATGAGCCGCAGTGGGTGCTGAACTTTGAATAGCCGCTACATCATCCCAGCTCATCCTCGACGTGGATTCGGGCTCGGGTCCTGATTCCAATTCATGCCGAGGCCCTGCAATTGACATTAATCGCCGCCGACTGAGTACTAGACAATGGCAGCGGGTTAAGGCTGAGTCGGGGGTTAAAAGGACTCTTTCGGGGACTTAACAACTCATTAACACGCTCCGGACAACAATTGCTGTCACTGCCACTGGCAATTGGCGCTTAAAATGTTGTAATTCACTTGTATCGCCCAATTACTCGCTCATTTGTTGGATAACGAATATCGGAAAAGGTACGAGGACGACCCTTGTCAGTTTATTTGAATCGGGGAGGGGAGGAGTCCACAATCCTCTCCAGAAGTCTGTCCAATGAACCCCGAACAATAAGTAATCGCCCCATTGTCTTGATTTGTGGGAGAGAATTATTCCGAGCTCCGATAGAAATATAAACAATTAGAGGAATTACAATGGACTTCCCAGCAACCTCTCATCGTTAAGCTCTTTAAGTTCTGAAAACTGAAGGCAGAAATGTTCACTTAAATGTAGTAATTTCTGGCCCTCGTCATCCTATTTCTGGTCGGGATCCACATGTGCACTCTGCTCCTGGCCCAGGACAACCAATCCGTTCTGACACGAGTCCAGTTGGGCACCACCTTAGCATACCCATCCTTCACCAACCATTTTTGAATAACTAATGAAGGTGCCAGTTAAACGGCAGCACTACGACAAGGACGTCAGCAGGACGGCAACAATAAAACAATAACTGAGAAACAGGAGGAATGCTCGGGGTCGAGGCCCCGAATCCTGAATCCTGGCCTGAATATGAAATTCGGATTTCATCCGACTGTCGACATTCATCTTGCCAACTGTCTGTCGGGCATTAGGAGTGGAGTATCCTCTGTCCGCCGGCCAGGACTTATGCATCATAGTCAAAATATTAACAGCTGGCACATTCTAGAAGGACTCCTTCCCTTTTACCCCTCACATGAGGACTTAAGCCTCGAGCTGGTTCAGATGATGATGAAATATATAGAAATTTAAGTATTTCGGGACTAACAAATGGGTCAAATCCTAACTGATTTCGGACTGTGTTCTTCTGAAAGCTGGCTTGCCTTTAGCCTCTGACCCTGCCAACTGGCTCCTGCATCTGGAAGGGATGAGACTTTAAGGGAAGAACTTTAAATGGAAGGATGCTTCCGCATTTGCATAGGGATGTGGAAAGCAGCTTAAGCCGGGGCATAAATAATAACAGAAATTTATAAATCGACACTCAGAAGTGATTGAGACGGAAAGGAGTTTGAGCTCCTGAACCTGCGAAATCTCCGAGAAAAGTCATTGGAGTGGAAGAGTGAAGAAGGGAAGCAGGATATCCTCTGCATGACAAGACAAGGAGATATCTGATGCATCCATCGCTCCATTCTGATTCAAGATGAGGTGAGTGCACTCTCAGTGGCAAGAACTCATCCGCATATCGATTTCCATCAGTGGAGTGCAGCTGACTGCAGTTTCTGGGGGTGGAGTGGAAGGATATCTGTTGATGTAATGGGGGATTCTAAACAAACCTGCTCTGAAACAAATTAAAAACAAACATCAAACTCAAATATTAATGTCCTGCGAAGCCATTCACCGATTTCCAATCGGATCGGTAACAAAATAAACCAAAAAAGAAGGCAATTTAGAAAAATTATTCGCAGCTCTGGTTCAGTTGGTTTGTTTGCCTTTTGTCTAGAAAAACAGCGGGAAAAAAGTGTCACTTGTTCACTCACTCGCAAATGAAGAAACATTCCCCCAAAATAGCTGCATGCCTCCAAATGGAGTCGTCTCCATTTTCATTTCCATTCCACGCCATCCCACTGAATCTCGGCCTTTTTTCCCAGTTCTCCATCCTCGTTACCCAGAGACGAGGCTGAAAATAAACCTTTTCGGGTATTCAAATGTTATTTTTGGCGCTAGGTTTGTGGTGCTCCCAGCCCTCTTTCCCAGCAGTCTTTGTGTTAAAAAAAGCGTGTGAAATGCGGAAGTATTTGTTGCTCGTTGTCACTGAAGTTTGGAATGGAAGGAGCGCCGAGGGCAACCGCAGCCAGGAAAGCGCCTTCAGACTTTCTCTCTCCCATTCTCAGTTTCTATATTTTTCTGAATGGGGATTCCTTGGAAAAACATCCGGTTTAATTTGCCTCCGGCTTTTGAGGGCACTTGAGTGCTCCACTGATTGATGGAAATCCTTCCGAGGGAAGGGAAGGTGAGCTGGATCCTGTATTTCGCAATGCAGGTCCTAATTTCATTGTTCATTGATGAGCAGCTTGCACCTGACGAGCTGCCCACACGTCCTGCCAACGCACATCGCATACATATATAGCCAGGGATCGGGCGAAATGCGACGATTTCTGTCGCAGAGACCCAAACAATAATTTCGATTACGGAGTCACAGGTCCGAAATTCTGGCAGCCACAGATGCAATTAAATGTTAATCGATTGTGTTTCGTAGTACGTGTGGGCGTTAGTCGCCTGCCACGCCCCTCAACTGCATGCGTGAGAAGGACACTCGACGGCAGAAGGGAAGGGTGGACGGATGATGACCTCTTGCCTCTCAGAGGGACGCCAGGGGATAACTTGTGTGTCAGAGGCGTAATTAATTGTAAATAATTGTGAATGTGTCACTTGCAATTTATTTATTTTCCAAAGACATTCCTTAACAACAAAGGATAAAGGATTCGAAGAAAACAAACCTGGGGTTGACTCTTCTAGGGTCGCTTTAAAGTCCTCAACTCATTTGTATGCACAGCAGCCCAAGGAATGGTCAATAATAGGGACAGCTTAAGGTAACCCTTGTCCCCAGCATCCTCTTATTAAAAACTGAAAGATGGGCTGCGGTTTCCATGGGAGCATATTGCGCATACGCCATGTGGCCTGCTCCAGCTGGTAGATGCCTCAACTTGCTTCCAGACATTTGCATGTCAAACGCGTGCTAATTTCAAATTACTGCGACACTCCAACTCCGATTCGCAGCCCTTCCCCAGATGTCCTGGTTCCCCTCCGTCCCTACCAGCTCGATCGCATTATTTATGACTCGTACGCTTTCTGCGTCATTTTATAAACATTTTCCAAACATGTTCCGAGCTCCGACCTCGCCTCGCAAAGTTGTCGGAGGCTGCAGCAGCATATAAAATGTATAAAAATAAAAAGCGGGCGACTTTATGTTTTATTTATGAACCCTGACACAAAAAGTTCGCACGGGACTCCGGAATGCGTGTCGCCTCTTAATGTGGCCAGCAGAAGCAAAGAAAAGGTACTCCTACTGATGGGTAGGAGTATTACCCAATCGATACCCGATATGCAGATGCTCATTAAGTCGCAAAGTGGCTGCCATATGCTCGTAAAAGGGTCAGGGGTCAAGGGCTAACTATAAGCCCCAAGACAGGTTCCCTGGGAGGGCAACTCAAGGAGCCACAAACCACAAATCGCCGTTTAAATATTAATACATCAATCCACTTAATATGCGAGTTTATGCCGTCGAACGATGCAATAAATATAAAAAGGCAAGTCAGCCCACAGACACTCGTATAAAGATGATGCCCATATGCTGAGTCCTGTTGTAAATCCTTCTCCAGTGTCGGCTCCTGCTGCAGTATCTGTGTCCTTCCTCTGTGGGTTTGGGAGTAGGTGAATATCCACACCACTTTGTGATGAGTTTTTTCCTCACTCAAGTGATGGATGCATTGGAACACACATCATAAAGGGACCACAAAGAGAATCTCCATTAAAGTTACTGCCAGACTTCAATGGATTTTCATATTTTGGGCTCTGGCCTCTGAGGTTTTATTTGGCTTGTATTCCTGGCAGAAGTCAACCGCAATATGGTAGGAAAGCAAACAAGATTGTATTACGCCAAAGACAAAACAAATTTCTGGCATAAGCGCGCACTTCCTGAGAATTTTCTCGCTCCTGACTGCTGGCCGACGAAGGTACTGGCATAAAGGAAGTGGGCTTCTTGTTTACTCGAAGAACTTATAAAGAAAACATCAACTTGTATTTCCGTCTGCACTGAAATTGGGATGGGTCTAACAATAACACCACGAACACAGAACAGCAGCTTCAACAATATCCTGGCCACAGAAGTTGCCGGGATATCAAAGCAACATTTTGCATTAAAACTTAAGAAATCATTGGATTCAACGGCTGTGGCTGGAGGAGGATGCAGGCAGGCGAGGGATGTCAAATATTTTCCTTGGCCAAGAATGTTGCGTAACATATACTTGTGCGTTATGACTGCACGAGCAGAACCGAAAAATCTTAAAAAGAAGACCTTGCATTGGGTGTGTTATTTGTTTATATTCCGCATTAGAGTTCGTTTCTTGGGAAAATCTGGGAAATAGAAAGTTTATAAAATGTGACATCAAAGGTTTTTTTGAACAAATAAATAAATTTGGAACCTCATTAGAGAAAACTTTAAGGGAAAGACTTTCTCATAAAGTTCCAAATTGTGTTTGGCAGACCACCCTTAAAACCAAGAAATAAATCTGTGAAAACTAAGCCAAGCTGGAATTTAAATTTCTCATAAATATTTCGCCTAGTTTTGAAATCACCTGGATTTGGCTATTCCCGGCTAAAAGCCCGATGCCATCGTAAATCCCCATTCAAGTTCAGGTCACAACCCTTGTGGAGGCACCAGAAACCGCAGTGTAAACCAAACAGGAACAGCATTTGCCGGGTTCGCTCGTCGGAATTAATTTTGGCTTAGGGCTTACACATTCTTGGCCAATGAGATTTATGCGTTTGCTTACAAGAGCGTTTGCTTCTTGTTTTTGTTGTACTTTCTCCGGCTCGCTTTCTCTCTCTCTTTCTCCGGCTTCCAGTTCACCCACATTTTTGTCCCACGAAGAGCAAAAGTTAAATAAATATATGTATATGAAAAAAAATGTAACATAAAGGCGCAAAACAAAATGTTGTTTTGGTTCTGAATCCGTTTTCTCCTCGAATTTCTTTCTCAGGCCCCACAACGCACGTGTTTCGTTCGAAAAATTGTGGCGCCTGCGCCCCAATCCTTTTCGAAACTGGACGAAACTTGGGAAACCTACAGCCGATGGCCCAAACGATTCAAGCCGAAAGTATGGTCGTGTTTTAAAAGCCGAAACCTGGCCGAACTGATTTTTTTGCCGTGCCAATGAAGCGAAGGCGATTTGGAATCAGTTTGACTCGAACCTGCTCCGGAAGTGGAAGACAGTACCGCGAGTTCCTCGACCAAAAAAAACCCAATTATTTGAAACCAAAGTCCCATCAATAATTAATAAATACAACGACAGATCAATAAATAATAATATTTAATAATTTCTAAAAATAATGAATAGTTATACAAAGGTGTTTAATAATTAAAATACTCCCAGTGAGGTGTGTGAGTGCGGTCATAAAAATAATTCCTGCCACATCAGCAGGCCACAATAAATTCTGCGGTTGTGGATCGTTAAAATTTCGCTTACCTGAAATATTGCAGTGGCGTTCTCCATTTATTTTAGCAATTTGCATCCTGCATCAGGCAAGAGGGAAAAATTCATTAAAAATACAGCTGCAGCTCAAGTCGAGACGGTTGCTCAGCTCCACTCAACCCTGTGCCACATAAATTTCACGGCAATCAGCCGGTGCTGCAAGTCATCCAAACTTCATTTGTTGCCGCTTGGGCTGTGCTCCTGGAGTTGGAGTGCAGTGCTCCCAGGACTCGGCTCTCAGCTCCAAGTTCCCAGATCCCAGCTACCAGCTCCGTGCTCCTTCAACTGAAATATTGCTTCCATTATTTATGTTAAGTTTATGCAACATTCTCCGTGCATCCTGAAGCAACCTGCCACGGCTAGTGCTACTGCTACTTGCTACTTGCGACTGCAGCCCGGTGCTTGGCTCTCTCTTGTTTTTAATATCCTTCAGCTTGTAAAGGAATTACTCCTCGAGTCGGATCCCGAGGCATTCGGCTGGCTTGGATATCCCTCATTTTTATCATTTTCTTTTCGCTCTTCTCTATTTTCATCATTTGCCTCGTTATTCAAACATCATTATCCTTCTGGTTCACTGCACTAGGTGCCCGGGAAAAAGGATAATGGGTACTAGATGCTGCCATCGAGTGCATTAATAAATCAATTTTTTCCCATTTTTTTCTGCATCTCAAAGAGGCCGTTTATCTGCAGGAATTGACAGATCAATAATGAAAGAGGAATCATGAAACTGAAATGTAATCGCAGTCAGGCAATCCAATTTGCCAAGAAATGAACTCTAATTTGATAGAAAAGTTGTTAGACATTTTAAGTAGAAAAAAAGAGAAAATGAAATCTTTAAAACTAACTAAGAACTATTATAATTAGACCACCATGGGAAAATAAATTGTGGTGTGTGGCATGGAACGTGAGCTTCTTGTGCATTTTTCGCCTCAAGCTCATTAACTTGAGGCACTCGTTGCCAGATACTTATTTTCCCCTTGGCGGTAAAAAGGATAATAGAGCGAAAACAAAAACATTTACTAATTAGCACTCCAAGGCTGCAATGAACAATGAATGTAAAATTATCAAATCGTTTGTTTTTGGCTTTCTGTTTTTAAGCTATTAGCGAAGAAAATAAATGAAAGGTTTTTTTTTCAGCAACATTCTTGTATTCCAACATTCTGTAAGGAATTTTCGTGGTAGGTCGTAGGGGCATGAATGAAAAGAAAACGAATTTTAAATGCATTTTCTTGCTGCACTCCATGTCACGCGTTGAATATCTTGTTACGGTGGCTTTCCTACACAGAAAGAAAAATTAATAATATTGCTGTTTAAGGCTTTCTTTGATTATTAAAGTTAAAAGATTAAAACAGTCTTTAAATAAGCAGATTTCTTGAAAGTTTCTTTGAAACATAACTAGTTTAATAAAGTTTCTTCTAACAATATGGTTGTACCAGTGTAGCCACTACTTCTCCTCCTTCAGATACGAGTCACTCCTCCTGAAAACAATTCCATTTGCACTGGCTGTCAGATCTCCAGGCATTGCTCAGCTGCCTGGTCGACAATTCTCCTGTCGCGGCCACAGGACATGGCGAAAGAGATGCAGATGGTGCAAGAAAAGAGACGGCTACCAGATGACAGCCATGAATGCCACTTCTTCTGCTACCTCCGAGCATAATTTACATTGTATTCTCCGGCTTGAGTGTGCAGTTGAGGCTGTCTTTTATGGTTTGTCTTCAGGCTTTTGCGTTTTTCTGCAATTCTTTGTTTTTTTTTGTTTTTTTTTGGTAGAAATGCCACATTGCAATTCGCGATGCCAGAGCGAGAATTTCAGTTGTCACAACTGAGGAATTTTGTGAGTGAAATGCTTTCTTCGAGCGGAAAGCCGAGTTAGCTTCAATTTATACATGTCAGGCTTGTTAAGCTGTGATTGCCGGCGATGGCATAAAACTGGACTCTGGCGGCCAAATTGCATCATAATTACCAAACTGCCTCCGTGCCCCATTCCCAGGCCCTAAGTGCTTTTTAACGAGCTCGCTTTCGGTTCGACCTCTATGTACTACAAAACTGGAAAAAGCGAAAAATTTGAACATTTGATTTCACGATTTTGGTTCGTAATACTCCCCAGCGAACCAAACAGCAGCCATCCATGGACGCTGTTTGAATCCTGCTGTAATAATCTCGTACATGAACCCAGTAATTTGTAATTTCAACCTAATTACTTCAGGCCCGGCCCGATCCTTGCGTGGAGAAATGGCTGGAGGTCAGAGCGAAACAATGTTGTCAACAATAAAATGTCAAAAAGCAAAGCAAGGCTACAACAGTACGCCCATGGACCCGCCCACGCAGTCCTGTACGGTGGTGCGTGTGTGTGAGTGTCAGGACTTTCGTCCTTTTTCTGCGGGCTGATATGTTAATCATCTGACGGACATTTCTGGGTCATTTGAATTGGTTTTTTCACGTCTAATGTTTCTATTTTTGTTACATTTTTGTAGTTCTATCAATCAGCAAAAAAAAGTTGCCTCATTAATGAAATTTAAAATGCAGTGTGTGATTAAAAAAATCTAATTAATCATTTACGGATCTATTTTAATAATTTATTGTCATTTGACTTTAATTATAAGCCTTATTAGCATACTACAGCTATATTACATTTAGACTCGGTTTAATTATAAATTAAATTGTATGGCTTTCATAGAAAACCTATATGGCTTTATTGACATTTTAATATCTATTGAAAGTTTTCAATATGGGTAAAAAAAACTATATTAATAAATGCAGAAACGTTAATATTTTAGTCTTCTGTCTCTTTAGTTACCAAACATTTGACAGCACAAACAATTTTTATACTTTTTTTGAGTCAGAATCAAATATTAATATTTCGAAGCGCCAACTGAGTTGAGTTGAGTAAATGGATCAACCGAATCATGGTCGAATGGAGTTTCGGGAGGAAGCCAGCGGGAGTCTGGCCATTCAGGAAGCCGATATGGAATGTTCATTCATATTTTATTTCGCAAAATTGTTCGCGACCAAGTCGGGGGAAGAGCCAACTGAATTGTCAGCCTAACCAGTCAGTTAAATGCATTTCCATGAAAAAAACAAGAAGCTAACAGAAGCTTATGATGGTCCAAAGTGGTGATACTCTTTATGAAAAAATATTATTGATATTTTTCAAAAATGTTACATCATGAATAGACTATGGAAGTTTTATCTGAATCCTTAACTCTTCGGAATTTTTTTTTATACAATAAAAGAGTAGGGCAATGAAAGTTCCACCATTTTGAAAGTGGTAACAACAGTTATGGCAAAAAATCAGCGGTCACAATGGTAGTAGCCGTAAAAGTAACAGTTACAATGACACAGTCGTTACTTCTGGCCATCCATCGTGGTTCTGCACTTTATAATGCGCATTGCCAGGGCCATAAAATAGTAACGTCAATGGAACGCATTCATATGTGGCCATATTCGTATATACAATCGGTGTATATATGTATGTAGGGGCTGACCGGAATAAAGTGCTATTAATAATAAATGTTGCATTTTCAGAGGGCAAAGGCAAAAGGGTAGGCCAAATGAACTTGGCAAACAGAGAACCGAAAACAATAGTTAAAGCCTGGCTACAAAAGCTGGAATATGCTAGTATTGGATACACTATATTGATATTAAATTTTGTGTTTCTGTTAATGGTTAAGTTTTTAGTTAGAAAACTTTTGCCAACTTTGTCATGTAAAAAGCTGAAAACATTCTATTGGAATATGATGACCTCTATCCTGAACCCTTTTATTTTTTTTACTGAAAATTGTAGTCAACATACAACGTTGTAAAGCCCAGGCACTGGCAACGATTGCAACAGCAACAATGGCCAATGGCGGGACGATTGCCATAATAATAATAGGGAATGCCATAATCCCCTGAAATCGGCGTTTCCCTGTGGCCGTTGACTGCCCTTTTTGTTGTTTTTATTATTTCCACATGCCATGTGTTGACTGCAACTTTTATTTGTATTTTCATTATTTCGTCTGCAGCGGCAATAACTACCACAACAATAACACAAACAATGGCGAAATGCAATTCGACGCGTCAAGTGAATTAAGCGATTTTTAAAGCTTTACGCTAAATGAAATTTGAATTGCAAAAGTGTTCACTTGTGTGTGCAAATTAAATTACGCAAATCAAATAAATGCTTTAACCGAAACCGGAGGAAAACGAAATAAATAAACAAACCAATACAAAAAATTCGAGCAAGAATCAAACCCGAAAATGTTGCCCAAAAAAATCAAGCTACAATTTGTGTAAACAATTCAACGAATACGTTTTCCCATCTGCCACAGATAAATAGAGATACAACACTTAACCAAACAAGCACCAAATAGAATATAAACAATAATAAAAAATGTTTATTTTAACGGTAATTAAATTGCTGTTGATAGCCTTAAATATATTTCCCAGTCGATTTACGAATCGACGGATTATGTTTCTCATCTACATGACGAATCTGGTGACACACGGTAAGTGTGCGATTAATAAACTAAACTAACTATATTCAGTATTAATTTATTATGCATTTATTTTTTTGAGGATTTAATAAAGCTTGTGATAAATTGATAATTTCAGTTTGGGTTTTTTGCTTACCAGAGACCACATTTTTGTTGGGGATTATTAAACAGAATTCCTATTAAATGGAATTGAATTGCGTAGTTTCCCTTTTCATTGTTTAAGCCTGTCCCCAGGCCTGGAAAATCCTTTCCGAATCCCTAAATAAGCTCATATTCGCTACTAACCCTAACGTGTTGGGTTCCCATGTTGGAACTGTCAGATCTGGTCATAATTTAATTAAGAAAATGAGACCTCAAAACGGTGGCCACACGGCCTGTCCTGCCACCCAGCCAGAACCCAAAACATTGGCCCAAACGCAGGCCGAAGTCGTGAACCGTGACACAGCTGCAGTACTGGTGCCTACCAGTACAAGGGGGCGTGGCCGGGTATGGGGTAGAAGGCGCCAAAGGGGCGTGCTCCGACTGCACAAGCCAGATAAGGGGAAAAACACGGCCAGAAGGTAGAACATTTTTTTCAAACAGGTGTTGGCAGGATTCTGGAGCATATGGTTTGAAAAGCAAGAAAGGGTATTAAAAAGACTTCACTCTTTAATCAAATTCATGCCAAAAGTTAAGTTTTTCTTTACTTTAGTTTAAAACATAATTTTATAGACTTAAAGATAATATTTATCCTTTTTTAGTAACTATGTAGGTATATCGAAGTCGTCTAGGATTTTTATATTTCGTTTTGTTTGTCTTATTTTTGCAACACTTCCGCCGCAGAGACAGCGCCATGAAAACGAAGTGAATGCATAGAAAAGGAAAATGGCAACGTACCACCCTGCCACAGAGACAAAGGTTGCATCAGGCAACAGGCTACGTGCTACGTGCTGCCATTCCCCGCCACACGCCCCGTCTGGCCAGATACTGGATAAAAAATTGCTTTGTTTAATTATTTCATAATGACGCTGCGGCTGCGGCTGCCACTGTTTTGCTTTTGTTTTTGCTGCCACACTGCCGTTGATTATATTTGGCCTCTGGGTCAGGAATTTCCGGCAACAGCTGCTATTGCTCCTCCATCAACATTTGCACTTCTTTATTTTTATTACCCGGTACACTACCGGGCCGGGCTTTAATGACTTCGTTACCGTGTTTCCTTGTTGCCATGGCAAGGACTCCCTGGCCTACAAATTATTTATAGCCAGGGACTATTAATGTGGGACTTAAAAAGTAACTATTTTAAAAAAGAAATATTACTTATGAATAAGTAAATAATGAAGGAGGCTTATAAGATATGAAATAGACAAGATAACTTGGCTTATGGGTCGCTCGGTAATAATTAGAAAGGCTTAACAAACATAGTTTTTATCAAGGCATTGCATTTAAAATTATAAGGAAGATATTAATAAATATTAATATTTTTTATAATAACATTAGTCTCATATATCTAATTTGAATGATTTCCTAGCATCCTAAGCAACTGCCTCATTATAAATATTCCAATTGCTTTTATCTCCTTGAAACCCTATCCATTTCTAATTTGAGCATTATCAAGGCAATCCCTCAGTTTCAGGAAAATTCCTTTCTCCACTCCTTTCACTCGTCACTCATTAACTAACTGACTTTCCCTGTGGCTTTCTCTCGGCCATTGTCTATATCTTGCAGTCATGATGGATGAGCCACGCTTTGCACAGCCGATACCGAACGTCACCGTCGCCGTGGGTCGGGATGCCAATCTTCCCTGCGTGGTGGAGCATCTGGGAGGCTACAAGGTGAGTGGCGAAAGGGGAAAATCCGAGGGTGAGGTAAAGAAACCCCGGAAAACACTCTATAGCCGGCAGGGAATGTCATAAATCGTGCGTAAACTGAGCACTTGAACGTCGGTCGGTCATTTGATGAAGGAGTTAGTAACCGGGACGGGCACTGTCAAAAATCAATTTCACAAATTGCACAAAGGATGGCAGACGTTTGGCACTTGAAGATAAAAGGCGATTTTGAAATGCCTATCAAGATATAAGCATCGAATTCAATGGAAATTTAATGACCAACTGGTTTCCGATGACTTTCGGCTGTCATTAGCAGGAGCCGTAGACGTTTGTTTGCCCCGAAGAAACAATTTAAGGGCCCTGCTCTGCATATATGGATTTAATCCACAACTAAGCTAAGGATATAATCGGGATACAGCAGACAGGACCTCTGGTGCTCTCTCGGCCAAACAGAATGGCTAGAAAATCACTTATCATTTATCTCCCTCAGCTGCTGGCACACAGCGAGCTCATAACAAATCACAAATATTTACTCGCCATATCAACTTCATATAAAACACTGTCCCCAGGATCTGGCCAGGCCGGCTGGGCCAGAGTCCTGGTCCTTGTTCTTATTGGACTTTTGTCAACATTGGCCAGGACATGAATGTGAGAAAAAGAGAAAGTCTCAAGGCGAAAGGACGAAGGCGGAAGAGGCGAGAAACTCATTGCTGTCAGAGCTGGTTCTGAGGGAGAATTTGAAAAGTTTGCAGCTGACTCAAGGCTGAGCGAAATCCTTGCATCAGGATAAGTCCATCCCTCAGTGCACTGAAGGTACAATTTTAATTTTGGTGATGAAATAGTGAAATATTGGATGAGTACCTTTTATCCGTATGAGTACAAATTAATTCTGCTTTAAACAAAACTCAAAACTAGTATTAAAAGGTATCTAAAACTGCCATAAATTTTATAAATTCTTTAGAAAAGTTTCCATATGTTAGCTTTAGTTTTACTTCCTAAAATTTTCTCTGTGCATCCTGTCTGTCACACGCAACCGGCAAAGCGAAGCCCAAAGAAAGTGCGAACAGTCTGCTAGGATAAAAGAAAAAAGTGTATTAAAAATGCGGAAACAGCTGTCAGGCTGGCTTTATCCTCGAGTCCTGCGTCGCAACATGACGTTCATTTATAATGGCAGAGGGCTCCACATGTGTTGGCAGGGGCCTTAGTATTGTGTGATATCCCTAAAAGGCAACATAGCCTTGAGGGGCTTTGACATTAGTTGGTCATATTGTGAGCGAACGATGCCAATCGATTTTCCGAAAATTTTCAATTTTCCAGGTTGCCTGGATTCACATTGACAGGCAAATGATTTTGACAATCCACCGGCATGTAATATCCAGAATACCGCGCTACAGCATCACCTACACGGATAATACGTGGCTGCTCCACGTGAATCAGGCTCATCAGGATGATCGCGGCTACTACATGTGCCAGGTCAACACCAATCCCATGATTAGCCAAGTGGGCTACCTACAGGTGGTGGGTGAGTACGGCCATGGTCCAGGACTCGTGCAGGGATATCATTAAAATTGAAAATATCCGCAGTGCCGCCAAACATTTTGGACATCGAGAGCACACCGTCATCGGTGGCTGTGCGTGAAAATCAAAATATCAACATGACATGCCGGGCCGATGGTTTTCCGGCTCCGAAAATTATTTGGCGACGTGAGGATGGCGAGGAAATTGCTGTTGAAAAGAAGAAAAAAGGTAAATCGGAGAGGGGGCTTCAATGACTTTATAGTTTGTTAAAAAAAAGAATATTTCTTCAACAAATTTTTATTTTTAAAAACTGTTTTACATTTTTTCTGAGCTACGTGTTAATTTACAAAATTCTCATACTCTTTTTTCCTATTTCCATCCATGTCCTGGATACCCCATAAAAACAGTGCTGGTTTACGATGGTGATGTCCTGCCACTGACCAAAGTGAGTCGCAACGAAATGGGCGCCTATCTATGCATCGCCACCAATGGAGTACCGCCCTCAGTGTCCAAAAGGATCATTTTGGACGTGGAGTGTAAGTATTCGATGACTAGCTTAAACATTTGGAGGGGTACAGGAACTAAATGGGAAATGAAAGCCATTCCCAGCCAGGTGACAGGGGAGAGTGGGTGGGCCCTTGTATTAAATTAGATCGTAGTTGGCTGCCTTTGTCGGTTTTAGTTGGAACACGCGCGCGCACTTACCGGAGCGCGTCGTGGCCATTCATCCAGCCCGGCTATCCATCTATCCTATCCGGCCATCCTGGCATCCATCCAGCCATCCTGCCATATTCCTTGCGTCTCGTCTGTCGCTTGTACCTGCTGCTCATCAATTTAACTGCACGCTCGTTGCTCTGGCAATGAGTGACAAACGCAGCTAAGCTGCCGCCATCTAATGCAGCTGATATATAACTAGGGATACATGTATAAAATACACTGAAAGAAATAACAGGTTGAAAGTCTAAAGAGAACAGCTGTTCAGCTTAAGGAAAATAGGGATTAAAATTTTCCAAATATACTATTTCTGTATTAATTACTCCCCATCCTTAATACTATTTTTTTCATCCTTTTTCAGTGGTATACAATTTTATTTTCTGTGTATTTGGAGCGGTAAGGATATGGTATCCTCGCGCTGGGCGTAAAAGTTACGCTGCCATTGCACGCCGTGCGCCAGTAAACGCTTGTTAATCCTAACGAGTTTCAGCCGGCTACCCCCTACTTCTGCCCCCTCCTCCTCACAATGCCCTCCCCACTCCCCCTTTTGACAATAATTCACGTCACGTACCTGCAATAAAGTCACTTGCCGGCGTTGCACGTATGACTTTGACGGCGTTTTTCTGTTTCGCCGTGTCTCTCCGCCAATATGGGGCATGCCACACACATCCATAGCGTGTGGCGGTGTCTGTGTGTTTTTCTCTCTATTTTATTATGAACGGTTTTGTGCGTGGCTGAGCCGATTGGGAGGAAAAATCGGCATGAGGCAGGAACAGTGAGGAAAACGCTCCCCAAAGCCAGACTCTTATTGCAGGTGTAGGCATTGTCAGTAGCGTTTAAAATTGCCAACCTCCTCGCTCTTCGATTTTGTTGTTCGGTTTCGGTTTTGAAAATACGCAACCCAATACATAGTTTCATTGAGGTTGGCTAACAGAAAAGCCAAGGATACCATTCATTTTGTGTTAAGTGAGATGGAAGGCGTAATATATTGGAACTCAGAGCAAGATGAATGTTTAACGTTTAAGGTGGGGTGAGGCTTTGGGCTACAAAAACGTTTCAGACAATAATGTTTTATGGCTTTTTAATTTTAAAAGATTTATTTTTAGAACCCATGATTTATAGATACTAATATATGAATAATCCTAAAAAAAAGTCCCATGCTTCTATCTACAAAAAACACGGAAGTAGGGTCATTTCCGATAGTACAGTTATATGGCAGCTAAAGGATATATTCCCCTATATGGAGATATAGTCCCCCATCACTCACAGTGATGGCTATATCTTCCCCAATACTCATCCGATTCTCAAGCGGAGTACCTTGAACGATTTCTGGATCGATTTGCCACCATTCTGCATCAAAATCCTGAGACAAAATAGTTTTTAGATTTTTTGTCCATTTTTCAGGATGGGATCCCTTGGAAATGGGGTTTCTCCCTATAGGGTCCACTGTGATGGCTATATCTTTACCAATACTCATCCGATTCTCAAGCGGAGTACCTTAAACGATTTCTGGATCGATTTGCCACCATTCTGCATCAAACCCTGAGACAAAATATTTTTTCGATTTTTTGTCCATTTTTCAGGATGGGATCCCTTGGAAATGGGGTTTCTCCCTATAGGGTCCACTGTGATGGCTATATCTTTACCAATACTCATCCGATTCTCAAGCGGAGTACCTTAAACGATTTCTGGATCGATTTGCCACCATTCTGCATCAAAACCCAAAGACAAAATATTTTTTCGATTTTTTATCTATTTTTCATGATGGGACCCCTTGGAAATGGGGTTTCTCCCTATAGGGTTCACTGTGATGGCTATATCTTTACCAATACTCATACGACTCTCAAGCGGAGTACCTTAAACGATTTCTGGATCGATTTGCCACCATTCTGCATCAAAACCCAAAGACAAAATATTTTTTCGAATTTCTGTCCATTTTTCATGATGATCCCTTGGAAATGGGGTTTTCCACTATAGGGTCCACTGTGATGGCTATATCTTTACCAATTCTCATCCGATTCTCAAGCGGAGTACCTTAAACGATTTCTGGATCGATTTGCCACCATTCTGCATCAAAACCCTGAGACAAAATATTTTTTCGATTTTTTGTCCATTTTTTATGATGGGACCCCTTGGAAATGGGGTTTCTCCCTATAGGGTCCACTGTGATGGATATATCTTTACCAATTCTCATCCCATTCTCAAGCGGAGAACCTTAAACGATTTCTGGATCGATTTGCCACCATTCTGCATCAAAACCCTGAGACAAAATATTTTTTCGATTTTTTGTCCATTTTTCATGATGGGACCCCTTGGAAATGGGGTTTCTCCCTATAGGGTCCACTGTGATGGCTATATCTTTATCAATTCTCATCCCATTCTCAAGCGGAGAACCTTAAACGATTTCTGGATCGATTTGCCACCATTCTGCATCAAAACCCTGAGACAAAATATTTTTTCGATTTTTTGTCCATTTTTCATGATGGGATCCCTTGGAAATGGGGTTTCTCCCTATAGGGTCCACTGTGATGGCTATATCTTTATCAATTCTCATCCCATTCTCAAGCGGAGAACCTTAAACGATTTCTGGATCGATTTGCCACCATTCTGCATCAAAACCCTGAGACAAAATATTTTTTCGATTTTTTGTCCATTTTTCATGATGGGACCCCTTGGAAATGGGGTTTCTCCCTATAGGGTCCACTGTGATGGCTATATCTTTATCAATTCTCATCCCATTCTCAAGCGGAGAACCTTAAACGATTTCTGGATCGATTTGCCACCATTCTGCATCAAAACCCTGAGACAAAATATTTTTTCGATTTTTTGTCCATTTTTCATGATGGGATCCCTTGGAAATGGGGTTTCTCCCTATAGGGTCCACTGTGATGGCTATATCTTTATCAATTCTCATCCCATTCTCAAGCGGAGAACCTTAAACGATTTCTGGATCGATTTGCCACCATTCTGCATCAAAACCCTGAGACAAAATATTTTTTCGATTTTTTGTCCATTTTTCATGATGGGATCCCTTGGAAATGGGGTTTTCCACTATAGGGTCCACTGTGATGGCTATATCTTTACCAATACTCATCCGATTCTCAAGCGGAGTACCTTAAACGATTTCTGGATCGATTTGCCACCATTCTGCATCAAAACCCTGAGACAAAATATTTTTTCGATTTTTTGTCCATTTTTCATGATGGGACCCCTTGGAAATGGGGTTTCTCCCTATAGGGTCCACTGTGATGGCTATATCTTTATCAATTCTCATCCCATTCTCAAGCGGAGAACCTTAAACGATTTCTGGATCGATTTGCCACCATTCTGCATCAAAACCCTGAGAAAAAATATTTTTTCGATTTTTTGTCCATTTTTCATGATGGGATCCCTTGGAAATGGGGTTTCTCCCTATAGGGTCCACTGTGATGGCTATATCTTTACCAATTCTCATTCGATTCTCAAGCGGAGTACCTTAAACGATTTCTGGATCGATTTGCCACCAGTCTGCATCAAAACCCTGAGACAAAATAGTTTTTAAATTTTTTGTCCATTTTTCATGATGGGATCCCTTGGAAATGGGGTTTTCTACTATAGGGTCCACTGTGATGGCTATATCTTTACCAATTCTCATCTGATTCTCAAGCGGAGTACCTTAAACGGTTTCTGGATCGATTTGCCACCATTCTGCATCAAAACCCTGAGACAAAATAGTTTTTAGATTTTTTGTCCATTTTTCATGATGGGATCCCTTGGAAATGGGGTTTTCTACTATAGGGTCCACTGTGATGGCTATATCTTTACCAATTCTCATCTGATTCTCAAGCGGAGTACCTTAAACGATTTCTAGATCGATTCTCCACCATTCTGCATCAAAATCCTGAGAAATATTTTTTAAATTTTTTGTCCATTTTGTCCTTAAAAATGGGGTTTTCCCATATATGGCTCAAAGTAAAGGCTATATCTACACTTTTGACCAATATTATAATACCCTCTGCAAGGGTATAACAAACAGAAGGAAGTTTTTCTTGTTCCACGGAAAACTTTTTATGTCAACTGCCACACATTCCACGACAAACCCATCCACATCACGTACTTCCCAATAAGTGTAGCTATTTTTCCTCCCTTTTGCTGACGTGTTGTCTTAGCCATATTGTATGTATATTGCCCCACTTCAATGCTGGCTGTCTAGGTTTCCAGCTTTGTCATTGCACTTTCATTTTAAGCTGACTGGAAAACGTTGAACAGGCGTAATGCTGCCGCTTATGCGTGCTTTGCAACGACACCTGAAAGCCTCCCAAACCTCTATCCGTCCCACCCTTTGTCACCTGAGCATATTCCCTTTGGTTCTGTTTACATTTGCCAACGTTCCGTATCAAAAATCTTTCTCTTTTCATTTCAAAACAGTTTCGCCAATGATTTGGGTGCCGAATCAACTTGTTGGCGCTCCATCCGGCACAGATGTAACCATCGATTGCCACACGGAGGCGCATCCCAAGTGAGTTTTCCATAGATTTTCATTTACTCCAGTTTTTGTAGCATACATTTAAAGGCACTGTGGGAGTGCTTGCATGTTTGAAACTATATTATTTTAACTTTTGATTTTTAAATGCTCTTACTAGTTTACTTTTAGTTTATATACCTAAATTGTTTAATAGAGTATTTAAATTTCATGATTTGAATTGAAAAATTTGTTATTGCACCTGGATGCAGTGAGTTTTTACATGTAATTTTGCGTCTCTGTTGAGTTTTGCTCATTCGATTTGCCTTTGATTTTGTTAAAATATTTACTTTCATTTGAGAATTTGATTAGTTTTCTTCTATCCTCTGTCAGTGTGTTTGTGTTGAATATATTTTCGTTTATATTCGATTTGAGTTTAACTGCAAAAAGTTGAAATGCTGATATGCCCTCTCCCATCTGTTCCACCCACAGGGCCATCATCTATTGGGTGTATAACTCGGTGATGGTATTGCCGAGCAAGAAATACAAAACCGACTACACGGAGAACTCCTATCGGTAAGTCAGAAACAAAATATAGAGGCTGTTGGAGATACCAAAACTAAAAAAAATAATCATCCAACATACAACATCTAAAATTGTGTTGTTAAATATTTATCATGCATTTGCACTTGCCTTTTGGGGGTCAGGTGCAAGTGCAGCTCAAAGTTCCCGCAAATGTTTTTGCCCCCCAGCTCACAGATAAGCCGTTGAACTATGAGAATTCAAACGGGGGAGGGGGCTGGGAGGAGCGGTAAAACGTTTTGTGGGTATATCCTTAAGCTTAACGTAACGTATCCTTTGCAGTGCCCACATGAAGCTGACGATAAGAAACCTACAATATGGTGACTTTGGCAACTATCGATGCATCTCGAAGAACTCACTGGGGGAAACGGAAGGCTCCATACGTGTTTACGGTAAGAGCATTTGTATTGGTAACTTAAGTGCACTAGTTACAGCAAACATAGATGCACTTGAAGAAAAACTAGCTATCATCTAGCATGGAAACATTATTAAGATATCAATAGGATCATAATTTCAATAATTTTGAAATTAATACAAATTAAGTTTTATTTTTTTAAACAACCTTATTAGCCCTCTTGATTTTTTTCAAGTGCACCGTCGCACACCCTGAGCAATGCAATATCGTGCGCCCTTTGTGGCACAATTTTGCCGAAAGCTTTTACCTATAGACCCTGAATCCAGGAGCTCCTACATGCACTATACCGTGTCCTCTAGAGCGTAAAACTAAACGAGCGGTTGCTGGTGTCTGGTCCTGGCTAGCCTCCTTTCTCCACCCCTGTCGTCCAACCCCTTCCACACCCACACCTCATAGGACACCCCCAAGCTTATTGCCGGCAAGACACGGAGACACATTCACCATAAACGTAAACGGAAAATAAAGGTGAATTTCGGAATTGTTTGACTTTGTATCGTTTGCTAGCCCAAGGACTTCTTCCCCCCACATCTACGTGTAGAGTATTCGAGTGTGTCTGTGTATTGCTTGCGTTTATTTATTTATTTTTTGTGCACTTGTACTGTCTTCGGGGTTTGTTTTAGTGTTTACAAGTCTGCTGATGCACTTGTACTGAAGATGTATTATTGGAAAGGTTATCGAAACATTTGTTGAAACTTTTTTGTCATTGGAGTCACTTGTTTTATTGTGGAGCGTTTAAAGGAAATGACTTAAATGGAAAATAAATGTTGGCAGGGTAACCCCAAGCAGGGCTGCGCAGGCAGAATTTCTCCATTAGTAATTACTAAGACTTTAGTAAATTAAAATTTCTTTGATTTATGCACACTTTGACTCCAGTCGTAAAGAGAGTGTGTGTGTGCTTGACCTTACCACTAGAGAACCCACTTGACATAGTAAACCAACAAGCAGGAGAGCCCACATAAAAACGAAGCCTGCATAATGTAATGAAAAACCATTTTGTATAATTTGATATATTTTCCATTTTTCCATTTTCTGGCTTACAGTGGCTGCCTCTGGCTGCTAGCTGCCTGTTTCTAATTATTAATTATGCTATGTTATTCAATTCCATTTGCAGAAATACCTTTGCCATCCACGCCATCCAAGCAGGTCACCCACACCACCGTCGAGTCCAGGGAGAGTAAGTATGGTATCAGTCGGTGGGGCTTACTCGGGGGAATGAGGGAACTAAAGGGATATGGAATGCTTCGTATTTGTGCTTAACACATTCGGTGTTGAGCGTGAAAGTCACACCAACCCACACAGACACACTCAAACACATAGACTCGGAGTCAGGAGCAGGATACAGGATACGGCGAGCCACAAACAAAACTGCGAAAGTAGCAGCTAAGCCAGACAGATCCTCAAACAGGAGCGGGAGCGGGAGGCGAGGAAAAGGGGCTGGAGTGGGAGTTGGAGTAGGACACGCCCACAAAGAGATAAAGTAAAGCACTTTTGACTATTTCAGCGACGGGGCCTTCGCCTTCTTCTATCTGACATCCACTGACACTCGAAGAAAAGATAAGATATATTGTTTAAAATATTTAAAAAATGGACAAAATTCTGACTTTTAATAATTTAATAAAACCTTAAAAGAAATAAGACCTTAAATTTCAATTCAACTTTTAAAACTAAATACTAGTTTTACATTTTTTAAAAAGCATTTTTTCGTGCTTCAATCTCCAGTTCTTGTTGAAATTCAAGTCGAGCAGAAAAGTACACACACTTTCAAGTCTCCGTCCTCCATGTCCGTGCCATGTCCATGCTGGCCGTGTCCTTTTCCTTTACCCTACTCCATGTCCAGGATCTCAGCGTACCCTGGCAAAGCAATATGCTGGGGATTATGCCGGGGCGGAGGATTTTCGGGGGCATTAGGTTGGAAACACATTTGAAACACTGCCGCAGATGCTCAGCACTGGAGGAGAGAGCAAAAGACCAAACATATTTTATTTAAAGTGACTGGCAAAGCAGCGCGCGAGCAATGCAACGGAACCTAATCCAGGAGTCAGCCAACAAAGAATGTTTTCCTTCCTATATGTGCTCCTGGGCTCTTGTGTGTACGACTTTGTGTGTGCCTTTGTGCGGAGAAAATAAATTTTTTGTATCGCAGCCAAGATTTCCACGCAATTTAACTTGAAAACCGTGTCAGGCTGGGGTTAAGTTTGGTTTAAGAGACCGCAACTTTTATTAGTCAATAGTGACCCAAAACTAAACAAACTGAGAACCGAGGACTGTGGAAACAATCAACAACTTTGGAATGTTTTCAACTTAAAGTTTCTTAGGGAAGAGTTTAGTGTTCAGTGGAAAAAAATTGAAATGTATTTTGATGTATATATTTTCATTCCAAATCTACAGACAATATTATACCCTCATCACGCAACGACACAACGAAATCCATGCAAACGGATGTGGGATATGCCATAAGAAACGATTTATATCCTGGCTCGGCCTCCTCGTCCTCTGCCGGTCCTGGTGGCAGCTCCTCGGCGGCCTCCTCGTCCTCGACCTCGATGCAGACATCGGCCCTGCCGGGCGGCGGCGGTGCTCCCGGCAACAGTCTCTCCTCCTTGGGGGGCAGTTCCAAGGGCTCCCTGGCGATAGGCAAGAGCATGTTCTACACGGAACGACCACCGAATGAGTACGCCTCGTCAGTGGGTAAGTGTTTCAGAAATGCTCATCAGGCGTCATCCGACAGACCCTTTAAAACGATATATGTATCTCTCCTTCTCTCCTAGCTGACATGGTGCCTCAGAGAGCTCTGCTCAGCTGCTCGCTGCTGTTGGGGTCTGGAGTCTTTCTGGTCCTGCTTTGAAATCAATAAATCGTGTTTGAGTTACTCAATAAGCATTTCGAAAATGCAGCCAAAGGGGGTCTAGAACGGGGCGGGATAGTTTAGGTACATCAACATATTTCATAGCTGAAAGTATATCAAAAACCCAATAATACGAGTAAACCAAAACGAAAAGAACAAGGATGCTTCGAACATGGCTAGCGCCAAGGCTACAAGAATTTGTAAAATTATGGAAACGAAAAGCAAAAGGGAAAAGTATTTTGCAAAAACTATAAAATGCTCATTGTATGTATAATACTTTTTGAAATTGTAAGCTTAAGATGGATGTTCATCCGGAAATATTACTTGTACAATACGTAGACTATGTTACCAATAAGATTAACTATTAATTTTTGAACTTTATACAAATGTGAGTTTTTCTTTTCTTTCATTTATTTCACCACCAACATATCAATTAATAAGATTTCATATCGTATGAACCATAAAGTTGAATTGAAACATATCCCAAATTGCAGAGACAAGATTACTATTTTATGATTAAGGTTTTCCGATTATCAGAAGTGGATTAAAAATATAAACACCTCTTTTCACTGTTTAAAAAGCTTCCATATACCGACCGACCTTTAACACCCCACCGTCAAAGTCAAGAGGATTTTATTTCGCTGCAGGACAACCCCTTTTCGCACTCAAACGAACAGAAGCAAAAAAAAATCCAATTTATTTAATGAAAGAAAAAGTCGATGGGATGTCGTCGTTGTGGCAGCCACCCAGCCACGCCTCCCGATAGCTGGTGATGGCTTCAAATTTTTTAGCCATGCGGGGCATTTAAACGCCTTAAAAATGTCACTCGATTTTTACAGCCAACCCGCTCCGGCTGGTGGGGATCTTGCTGGCGGAGATGGTTAAAATTTGCAATAATAATTTGCATCGGCTTGATTCCGTTTCCTGGCTCCGGGTTTCCAGTATTTCGGCCTCGTCATCGCCGGCTTTTGCGAACTTCCATCATTTTTTAATAAATGTGCATGCTAATTATATTATTACTTATACGACCCGTGGACCCATGTGTACTACTGCCTTCCTCCCCTTCGCCCGGCATTGGCCATCTCGCTCGCGTCTGCCGGGCAGGCTTCATCTGTGCAAAATACTTGCAATTAATTTCAGCATAAAATTGCGTGGCCTGCGGTCTCCTGGCCCCGCACAATGACACACAGTTAACATGTCCAATTTATTGGCCATAACTCATGACCCGGCCCAAGGAACGGGTGAGTGAAAGAGACAGGAGGAGAGAGAGACAGACAGACACTGCGACAGCACCATCGACGGGGCAAAGAAAAATGACATTAAGGCCAGAAGATATATGGCACATTTGCATATAGGTTCATGTATATGTATAAACCGAACCGCCGCGGGTTTCGGTTTGGAGGACTGGGAGGTTGGAGGTTAAAGGCCTGCCAATTTACTGTATTTATACCTCACGGTGTTGCAAGCGGGCAGGATGCCTCGTCGCTTCGTTGCCGTTGCACGATTTTAATAATTCAACTTGTGTTGCATAAAGTTTGCATTGACATAAACATAATGAACGATGGAAAACCGCATGCAAAATTGCCTTTCTCCGGCTGGTTGACAGAGGCTGTCCCCCCTTTTCCGTGCGATCTCTTTTTGGTTTCATTAACGATTTTAATGCCAGCGAGAAGAGAAGGGAGAATATCGCATCCAGACTTAAAAATATTGATAGTCGAGGGTCTGGGACGTGTTGACATTGCAACAATAACAAAATTAATGTATTTTATTTAATTCCCCTCCCCATGCAACAATGCAGCTAATTAAGCATTTTGAATGCAGGACTGCAAAAGGTCGAAGGATATCTTAAAATCTGCACAACAACTCTTGGGTGTCGTAAATTTATTTAAAATTCTGCCCCAAATATTCGTGCATTATTTATTTTAATGGCTTGACCCAAAAACGCTTCCATAAATAACACGAAAATATTTCAAAAACTTGAACCGCAGTTTTTCGTTTAATTAGTGAATGGCGCCAATTAAAATTGCAACTATTTCGGTTTTAATTTTTTTTGTGTAAATAAGCCCCCTTTGGGGCGTTAATAACTAGCTGTAAATAAATGTTGACCCTTTTAGTTGTGTGTAAATATGGTGAGGCATAATTGACGCATCAAACACTCGGAATTTCACATAAATATCCAATTCAATCAGCCAGAAAATAATTCAAAGTACATTAGCCATTAAACTTTAAAAGGAATTAATACTTGGAATGGGAATGTAAAATTCGCATAAATAGGACATAAATCATTCATGTAACTTGGCAAATATCACAATAATTATAAATACATATGCGAGTATATTAAAAGATTTAAATAAATATATGCCTATACGAAGTAATTGTATTGTTTGTTGCCTGTATTTGAAAGATTAGCTCAACATCAAGTGAATAATATTCAGTGTTTGAAGCTTTTTTGCAAATAAAATAAAAATAATATTGACGGATGTGTTTTCCTATAAAAAAGTTTCCATTGTGTAAAATAAATATAAATGGTAATTAAAATAGATGAAACAAAATAGAAATGGTGTATTAAGTTGATTGAATTTTAGCGGAAAAATTAATTTACTTTTTTTGAACGCTAAACTATTGTAAAATAAAAATCTCAAAGAAACGAAATTTAAGCTAAAATAACAAATCTACGTTTAAGATTAATAAATTTAAATTGTAAGCAGTTATACAATTATGCGATAATAATTATATAATAAAACTTTAGGTTGATTGATACCAAATACAAGAACAACAACAACAAAAAGAAACGCAAACCAAACAAAACAAACAAAGTAAATGAACATAAATAACTGTTGTTTCATTAAACCATTTGCATTTAATTCTAGCTCTCAATTACATGGGGGAATGCCGAATGCTGTTTGGCTTTGGCTTTGGTTTTGGTTTGGCATTTATGCAAATTTCCTGTTTTCCGGCGCTTGACATTTGGCCGTGTGGCTCTCGCATTCTCGCCGCCAAAAAGCAAAAAAAAAAAATTATAACGTTAATGAGAGCGGTTATTTAGAGTCAAATACACGCCAACAAAACCTGTCCGCAATTAGTTTTTCGGGAGAAAATATTGGCCTTCCTTGGGTAAGATTTTTCTTTCAGTATCGCGCCACCAGACCGCCAAAACCGCCGGTGTGCGTCGTCTGCTAATTGTTTGAGTCACGCAAACAAATTTCACACAGAATATATGCTAAACACTCTCCGGCCTCGCCGCACAAGAAAAATGTTTAATAATTTAATGTTATTTGCATAGATTTTAGCAACTTGAGCGTTGACATTCGGCAATTAACCTTGACACGCACACCCGCACCCCAAGATATATAAATAAAATAAAAACCAAGCTGTATGACAAAACGTTTTTCTCGTGATTCACTGCGTATACGCAATATTTCTTTAAACATTCTCTAAAGTTTCTCACACATTCGAGGGGGTAACCACTTGGGCACACTAACATTATCATAATTACAGGCTGGATTCAAGGGATGTAAGACGGTGGATGAGGGGCTGGATGCTGGGAAATGGAAAAATAAGACCGGAGACACCTTGCAACTCTTATCTGAAATGCCTGCTTTGCGGCACTCGAGAAACTTTTCAAAAGTCATTTAAATTATGTGCACAAAAGCGCGAAAATTATGCCACGACGAGACGGAGATTCAGACGCCACTTACAGCCCACCACATGTACCCTTAAAAAGAGACAGTCATATGAATAGGGGAGTGACAGAGAAGGCACGACCGGAAAACACATTTGTCGGCAAAGTTTTTGCCTACAGCCTTCCTCTCCATGGCAGAGCCACAAAAATAGTTGAGTGCAAAGCGTGGAGCACACTTAAGATAAGCTTCGAGCGCAAAACTTTCATCTTACAAATACGCGCCGGCCGGGCCACCCACTCCCCTTCTAAGTCCGCCCCTGGCCGGGAGCCTTTTCAGAACGCATTCAACAAATTAATTCTGTGCCCGCTGTCTCTCTGGCTTTTTGTTGCTTCAGGAAATATGTTTAATTTCATTTAAATGTAGTAAGTGCAACACTTTGGTTAGCTCTTGCACAGATTTCAAAGGAACCAGGAAGTGGGCGGTGGGTCTGCCAGGATGTTTGTTCTTTGAAAGGAAAATCTTTCAGAAGGGAGTTTCATTTTGAGGTTTTTATTTGGTTTGGTCTTACTTTTTCATAAGAGATGAGATGACTTTAAGTTTATAAAACTGACCTGTTATTATAATATCTTTAACCCGAAATATTTTTCATCAAGGGGTCCTGGATTTAAGCTTTAACGTACAACTTCCGACATGCATATCCATCACTCTTTCGAGGGCAAATATCTAGTCCCCAATCCATCCAAACTTGTCAAACTTCATCAGCCAAATCATTACAAAATCTCAACTCCCTCTCCTATCCAGTAGTTTGCGTTGAACTTTCCAAAGTTTTTTTTTCTGCTTTTTCGTAAACAGTTCCTCCCGCAAATTGCAGCTTAAAATTTGTTGGTCCAATAGCCTCATGCACGTACAGCGAGGATACATTTGAGAATTTGCATACTGCATACTGCAGGCAGCTGGGCATCCAGGCAGTCAGGCAGCATTTCCCAATCCCGTTTTTCATATTTTCTTTGTTTTTTCGTAGGGATGCAGGATTCATCTGTCAGTTTTACATAGTGCCCCCTAGAGAAATTTGTGTTTGTTGCATAAAAATTACATCGTACATTGTTCGCGAACCGACTTTGATGGCTGCATGACACCAGCGGATCCTGATGTGCCCCCAAACACACCCATACACACACTCAGCATCGAGTGCGTCTGAGTGTGTGGCACTGTTTTTGGCATTTCTAAAAATGTTGCAGCATTGTTGTGTGGGGACTCATTGATGTGGCTGCTGTGACAACAAGCTCGCTGAAATGCTGCAGCTGTGGATTTTTTGGGTTCCCCACTTTTGGTATTATTCAGAGAGCGCAGGGCAATGACATCATTGCAGTTTTTATATGGACATTACGGTGGCCATCTAGAATGGCAGCAGACCACAATTTAAGAGGAAAGTGTGTGGATTGAGGACTGGGGAAAAAATAGCCAGCGGATATGAGAGACAAGTTTATGAATCGCATTTTTCGTTCATTATTAGCCATCATTTTGGGGAATAAAATAAAGTTGTTAAAAAGGGGATGTATTTTTGGGGAAAATAAGAGTTTTTTAAGGCCTTTAAATGCTGTTTATTCAAGTAGTATTTATGTCAATTATGTTGGCTCACGAAGAGTTCTTAAAGAAACATAAAGTGACAAAGACATAATTCATTGGAAAAAAGAAACCCATTCCTTACGGTCTTGTCTGCTGCCAGTTCCTTACTTTCCTGCGCATATTTGTTCGACTTTATTTTTTAATTTTCACAACTTTTGACAGCTTTGCAGTTGGTCACGTACGTGGCCAAGTCAGGACTGCCATATATTGGCTCCTGTTCCACAGAAAGGGGAAATCGGAGGATGGGGCATGGGATGACCACAGTGTGCAACAGCTGCCTTTGACGCACGTGACTGGTTCGGGGAAGCCCAGGACCTTCGTTACTCGTTACCCGTTGCCGTTGCCCTGGCAAATTTTAATCAAGTTTTCTCGCCACACTGAACTGCCCCCGAACTCGCTCCGCCTCTGTCTATTTAATTGTCAATTTGTTGCGGCGTGTGTCTGACGACTGACTGTAGCCTGTTGCCTGATAAATTATGTTCAGCTGAACTGCACTGAACTGAACCCGACTGAAGTGAAGCCGCAATTAAGGTTCAAAAATTAAATGCAGTTAGCACCAAAAGCGATGGCCAGGACCAAGGACCAAGGCTCTTATCTATTTTTAGCTTGCTTGGGGTAGCTGGCAGACAATTTTTTGGCTATCTTGTCCTAATGATTCCATTGTCAAAACCATTGGACTCGGAACTTGTATACACAGATTTAAATATTCAACAGGATATTGCATGAAATATACATGAGCCAGATGCACACAAAGACAAACTAAAAAGATATTCTTGGAAAGGCGGAGATATCCGGGCCTAAAGAACTGCCAACGACAAAATCTTGTTTTGCACAAATATTTTTTAGTTTGAAGTTCTTGGAAATTATTTCAACAGAATACCCAAGTATCTTAATCTCAGATTTCCCCCAAACTAGTCTGTCACTAGTTTTGTGTTTTATGAATATCTGTTGCTTTTAATTTGGATGATTTATTCTGGTTGTGTTTGGATTTCTTGGAAGACACAGGCAAGGGCTTAGCCATAATTCTTAGAAAGTTTTTGGGCATTATTTCATCGTTTATTAGTAGAAAAATAAGTGGCATTCTAATTTAGTTTAATTCATTAAATAAAAACTAATGTATGGCCATAAGCCCACACAGAATTCCATCTCCTTTTATTACTCAATGAAATATAATTTTCAACAGCCAACACTCATTTATTTTAATCCTGTCTAGTGGTTCTGACTGTTCTGGCATTGATTAGTTCAGGAAATTGTATTCCTACCGAATTTTCTTTTTTTTGTTGGAAAAGACATTGGAGCAGAGACGGCCTACGCTTCCCTGGAGGTTGGCCAGAAACAAATGCCATTCATTTCCGATTCCAGGCTTGCACCGCACAAATTGTCCTGGGAACTGGCAGATATCATTGGTCCTCCAGAAGCGGCCAACTTATTGTGTTATTTAGCCCCGGCATTGACTTTGACAAGTTGGCCGCCGTTTGAGCGGCATTCGTTTCGTTTTAATCTCTTTTTTCCGGTTCTCGGTTCTCGACTCTTGGCTCTGAATCCTTGGTCACCGGGGAGATCCTGACCGAAGTGGCTATCCTGGCCACTGAGTTTCAAGTTGTCTCTAATGCAAGTTGAAAACTTTTTGATGGTCCAAAACAAAGGCAAATCACTTGATGCTCTTTGCCGGGATCACGATGATGATGCCCGGCTCATAAACTTTTACGCGCTCATTTTCGGCGGGGAATGCCCGGACCCGTTTTTGACTTTGTCAGGTTGGTTTTGTCACCAAAGTAAAAAAAAAAAAACCAAAAAAAGTAACAGAAACAGAAAATAGCTTTTCATTGTCTGGAATGAAAATGTTGGGGGCTGGCAAAGAAATGTCAATAAAATAAATACTGTTGACGCAGCGCGGTTATTTCCCAAACACAATCTCCATTACGGCATTTACATTTGCCAGTGTGTTTGTGAGACTGTGTGTGTGTGTGCGGGAGTGTGTCCTTTTCCCGTGTCCTCAGTACAAGTCTGTATCTCTGTGTTGGTGTTTGCTAAACACGTCTGTTGACTCTGAGTGGCTGTATTTGACTTTAAGCGGCGTTAACGGCGAAGGCAAAAGATAAAGACATTCGATGCCAGACAGCGAATAACTTGAGTGGGTGGTTTGGTGGTTGGCCCACAGGGTGGCTGTATAAACCCAACAACAACAATTGTCGGTCATTGTCATTAAGTGGCCCGAAATGAAGATGAGTTTTTTCTCTCTACCGAGTCCAGTTGACACTGCTGGTCAGGGCTTGATAAGAATTCAAATGCTTGGTCTGGAAATAGAGAATCACCCTGGAAGCGGAAGTATTGAGCTAACGAATCGCATGATTTTATCGGACTAGATGCACCATAGCCACTTTTCTGTAACACTTTTATTATGTAGACCTCCTTCCATTAACAACTCATTGTGAGCTTAGTGAACCCTGAACTGAATTTCCATTTGCCGCGAACTCAAGGAGTTCTATGTTCTTACACTAAAAAATATTTTGATAGAAAAGTTTATGATACTTATAATTTAACTATAAGGGTTTTATACAATGGTTTATATTTTGAGACGCTAAGATGTCCTTTACAAATATTTATTTTATTAAAAAAACATCCTTTTCTTCAAGTGCAGCACTTGTTCTATGGCGTCGCTTCAGCTTGGTTTGCTTTATCTACTACTTTATTACTGTAAATCCTCAGATAATTTATTTGATTTGTACGCGCGAATCCTCGAAACCCCCCACAATCAGGATAACAACAAACACACCAACAATGGAAGCAACAGCTGCGTGAATGAAGCTCCCATTCGCCTGTGTGTATTATTGAGTGTCGTTGCTGTGTGTGTGTGTTTGGGAAGGATGCGAAGGACTCACCAGACTGGCAGCTGAGAGACGTGGGTGCTGATTTGTATCTGCAAACTGTAAAGTGTATCGTATTACAATCAGATTAAGTTAAAGCCGTCATATGCATGACCATCCTAGCCCCCCCCTAACTCTCGCTCTGTGGAGGCTGCCTAAATTGAATTTAAAACTTGAATTGAAATTAAATTGAAAAAGAATTTACATGCCCAGCATGAGATATACAACGGCCTGTGTGTTTTATACCATTTTAAGTAAATTAGGAAACGTCTGCCGCCACACAAATCGCATTTTAAAAGGCCTATAAATATTTATTTACATAAAAGAAAGGGGAAACACTTTTTTTTTTCTATAGCTAGGTGTGTATTTTTATGATGCGAGACAGACAGGTCTGAGGCAGGCTTATTTAAATTCATACATTAAAGGAAAATATTGATTTAAATTTAAAGTAAAATCTACCGTACCTTACTTTTCATTAAAGGATGATTTAAAAGAGCCATCGTACATATATAGTTTCTCCCAAAAACGTGTCAGATTTTTCGCAATTTTCTTCTTAACACTTCACACTCTTGGCAATTATTCTATTAACCGCTTACCATAAAACCGCAGCTATCATTTTGACAATGTCCTGCCAGGACAACAAAAAAAAAGGGAATAGTAGGAGAACTGACAGAATGGAAGACTTTTCCGTGGTGATATCGGAAAAACGTATTGGGAAATCAAAACCAGCGACAATGGACAAAGTGAGTCCTGGTTTTGGGGCTTTTGGTCGTAACTGTTATTCGATTCCGTATGGCCGTTGGCCAAAGTCTCACAATCGGTAACCGCAAAATGTCAGGCTACCTTTCAGGACCAATTGTCCGATAGATAGATACATAGATATATGGTGGTATGGTGGCATCCTTCTCGCATACCCCTCGGTGACAACCAGTCAATTTTATTTTCTTTTTGTACTGCCAAATGGAAAGTGGCAGAAAACTAATGCCAATGGCTGGGGACAGCCTGTTGTTCTCTGTTTGCGTTTGTGCGACGGCTGTTGACCAATTTGTGGACCATCATCAAGTGTGAAATTTCCAATTTCCGCCATGGATAGGCCCCTGTTTCTATTCTCCCAGTCCCAGTCCCAGCTCTTAGCTCCCAGCCCAGTACCACTCCCATATCCATTCTCTCCAATTGTAGTCCCCTCTGACACAATTTTTGTAGCCCACAGCTGGTGCATTTGCATCATCGTTTCGCTTGGTATTTGACCAAGGCTTTTTCTGCCAGCCAGTTTGGTCTGTTTATTTACATTGAGCCAGCAGCATTCGCAATAACGATCTATTTGCTGAGCCACTGGAGTGATTTGCTTGGAAAATTGTTAAACACTCGTTTATTGTAAATAAATTGCACGTTTTCTGTTTGTCCAGTGCTCATGTGAAATGTTTAATGTGAAGTGATTGTATTGATCTATGTTTCAAAGAATGTTGGTCAGTAACAAATTATTATTTTGCACTTAGAACCAGCCTTTGAGGCCTCATTTATCTCGTATTAAAGTCATCCCTAGCATTCCAACTTTATTAAATTGAAAAATCATTTATCCCAAACCCAGAACTACTCCCTGACCGAAAATCAGCTCATTATCCTGACCTCCTGATGCTCATTTCTGAAATTCAAAATCAAATATCATGCATTCCAATCAACACCGACCCCAAAGACCCTTAGCCCCAGCCCTCAAAAGGCGGATTTGAATTTAATTAAAAGCGTACAAATTGATTTAGTCAAGTTGTGGAATCTGCAGGAAGAGGTCAGCTGAAAATTTAAAGCCGCTCTCACAGGTTAAAGCGTCTTAAGTGGTAAAGCCTTGCCAACCAGCCCCAGACTGCCGCACTGCCAGCCAGCCCTCCCAGCCCACTCTTATTCCAAATTAATTATGCTGAAGCGAAAGTTTAATTGAAGATATTGAGGCAAGGCCTGTCGGCCTGGTCCATAATTACACCTGTCCAAGTTGTTTCCACTTTGTTTCGGGCGCTTTCAATTTCACGAATGATAAAACACAAATTAAGATTACTCAGCTTAGCACGGAGACTGAGGAGAAGGGACTAGAAGGATGATAAATTTAAGGTATTTTCATTTCTTTTCCTGTTCAAGTCGCCTTTGAACTCGTAACAGTCAATTATGGGCTCAAGGTATATTATCAATTGCTGATTATACGACCCGTTCGATATTCTTTTATTTGGTTAAAGCCGCAAAAAGGTTTGCCAATGACCCACAATAAATATGCCCCGAAAGTAGCTCAGTCTAGACTCTAGACCTTCCATATTTTTTCTTCAGGTATGCTCTAACTTCGAAAGGGGTATATGGCTTTTAACATACACATTTTTATGTATATTTTAAAAAGATTTATAGGAAGAAAGTTTCTGCTTCCAGTTTTGAAACTATTAAAATTTTGAACTCAGTCATTTAGAGAGAGTATTTAAAGCCTAGCTGCCAGAAAAATCCTTTGCTGCTCCTTGCACAGGCATTCAACTATAATAAAAACCATAAATGGCGGCGGAGGCAGGAACTGAAACTGAAACAGAAAACGGGGAAACCCCCGAATGGGGCACGAGGCAATCAAACAGAAAGGCTGCTGCTGCCTCAACGTCTGCCTCTGTGTCTCTGGGCATGGGTTTCTGGGTGTGTGTGTGAAAATGGCTGCCGGTTAAATTGGCAACACTTTATCAAAAAATATAAAAAGCACTAAAAGTCAAAACGCATGGCAAACGGTTGCCCAGAAAAAAAAAAAAAAAAACACAGAAAAAGAATAAAAGTCTCTTGAGCTGAAAGGGACAGAGTCCAAACGGGCCAGGACGATGATGATGATGGCAAAAAGGCTTGCATATAGATTGGCAATAAGGACAAGTTGTATCATCATCCGAGAGGAGGAAACATCAAAATAGCGGAGGAACCGAGTGAGAGAAACAAAAAAATATGCAAATATTTCGCATAATTCATGGGAAATTGTTCTATTTATGAAATGTGACAAAGAAGTATTTTAAAAGCCCCTCTTTTCATCGCTTGTTGTCACAATTTAAAGAGAGTTGTTTATGTGTTCGTTGCGATTCGGCATAGTATGGCAATATTTTATTAAAGTTTTCCAATAAAATGGTGAAAACTTTTCGGAGCTTCCATTAAATTATGCATTCACTTTTTGCAAGGCTTCGATTGTTTGTTCATTTTTTTCTATTGTTGTCAAGTTTTATTTATAATTCCATCGGAGTTTTTCTTAAAACTTTTTAAATAATGCACACAATATTCCTGGATCCCTGTTTCATTAACAAATAATTCAGTCATTCCTCATTCTGATCATGAAATGTTACCCAGTTTTTTTTTTTTTCGGTTTTGCTGATGCAATTGTTGTTCTTTGGCCAAGATTGATGGAAAGTTTTTTGCGGGCCCGGAAAGAATTCGGTTCTGTTTGTTTTTTGCCATGTGTGTGCCTGATTGAACAGCATTGATGATGTTAAATGAAACTATTTTTTGCTGAGGTGTGTGCATTAAATTAAAACCGAGTTTTTCATGCAAAATATCGGCTTGAAATGGCTCGAACAAGAATATCTATGGATTTAATTCAGAAACAATTAATTGTTCCTACTCCCCAACGATGGAGTACATTAGCATAGCTTCAGACACCAATTAAATTCAATATCAAAACCACAAAAATATCTAGAAACACTTGTAGGTAAATATTCAAGAAAAAAAATCATCCCAAGACAAGAAAATCTCCAGACAATGCCCAAGCGCAAAATGTAAATTATTCAAAAGGTAGCTGCTGTAGAAGAATATGCCGCGATGGATGTCATTTCCCAAAGAATCCGGAATGGAAATTCCACTCCTCGGGAAAATACATTACAGAATAGTGAAATCGTGGATGAGGTAGCAACGAACGAGGGAGCTTGCTGCAAGCTTGAAAAGTGCCTCCGAAAATGCATTAAATTCAGTTTTCATGCAACTGAGACAACAGTTGAGTAAATTATGGCAACGAGCTGCCGCCAACTATCCAAGAGTAGCAAACTTGGAGCACTTGGTGGTGAGAAGGCCAAAAAAGTAAAAAAAAAAAGGATATATAATGGAGAAAAACCCGAGGGTGTCAGGCTGGCTGGTTGGCAGACTCTGTTTGGTCTGTTGAAATTTTTATGAGGCATGCTGAATTTTCTTCAATTTTTTATGCTATTTTGTGACTCAGTATGGTGTTAACTTTAAAAGTTGAACACCAAGAGATTTAAGGAAATAGATAAGTTGAATTCAATTTTTATTTTAAAGTTTTAGGTGTTAAAAATTTCTTTTAATTTGTAATTCCATGAAATGGAATTTATTCTCTATTTTATTAAAACATGAACTCTTGAAACAGAGTCAACAAACTCTTTTATTTACGTATTTAATAAGCAAATATTTGTAAGAAAAAAAGTCAAAGCCTTTTCCTCTGAGTTGTTTCATGTCCTGAAGCCAACTAAACTCTCATCCTGAAGAAGACCGAGCCATTCGCTTACCATTTCGTCAAGTTTTCAATCAGTATAAGAGTTTTTCTGGCGCATGCGTGAAAATGATTAATTTTTGGAGAATTTCGCGCTCTCCGGAAGTCAAAACAAGTTTCTTGTTTATAATGATTTAGGCCGAAAACACACAACTTCCGAGCTTAGACAAGAAAAAAATTCACATCGAGCAGGAAGGAAATAAGTAAAAAAAATCTCAAATTTCATTGGCCAAGAAACCCGTCACAAATTAGAGGCAACTACATCGAAAAGAGAAAGCTAATGAAAGCATATTGCGGTAGGACATTAGAAAACAATATTTTTCTGGACTTAAACTACCACAACATTTTCTGGCTTGTGCAAGGAGAAAATATGAAAATTCATTGAAGTCCGGCAGTAACTTTAATAGAGATTCTCTTTGTGGTCTCTTATGATGTGTGTTCCCCTGCATTCATCACTCGAGTGAGGAAAAAACTCATCACAAAGTGGTGTGGATATTCACCTACTCCCAGACCCACAGAGGAAGGATACAGATACTGCAGCAGGAGCAGGCACTGGAGAAGGATTTACAACAGGACTCAGCATATGGGCATCATCTTTATACGAGTGTCTGTGGGCTGACTTGCCTTTTTATATTTATTGCATCGTTCGACGGCATAAACTCGCATATTAAGTGGATTGATGTATTAATATTTAAACGGCGATTTGTGGTTTGTGGCTGCTTGAGTTGCCCTCCCAGGGAACCTGTCTTGGGGCTTATAGTTAGCCCTTGACCCCTGACCCTTTTACGAGCATATGGCAGCCACTTTGGGGCTTAATGAGCATCTGCATATCGGTTATCGATTGGGTAATACTCCTACCCATCAGTAGGAGTACCATTTCTTTGCTTCTGCTGGCCACATTAAGAGGCGACACGCATTCCGGAGTCCCGTGCGAACTTTTTGTGTCAGGGTTCATAAATAAAACATAAAGTCGCCCGCTTTTTATTTTTATACATTTTATATGCTGCTGCAGGCTCCGGCAACTTTGCGAGGCGAGGTCGGAGCTCGAAACATGTTTGGAAAATGTTTATAAAATGACGCAGAAAGCGTACGAGTCATAAATAATGCGTTCGAGCTGGTAGGGACGGAGGGGAACCAGGACATCTGGGGAAGGGCTGCGAATCGGAGTTGGAGTGTCGCAGTAATTTGAAATTAGCACGCGTTTGACATGCAAATATCTGGAAGCAAGTTGAGGCATCTACCAGCTGGAGCAGGCAACACGGCGTATGCGCAATATGCTCCCATAGAAACCGCAGCTCATCTTTCAGTTTTTAATAAGGGGAAGCTGGGGACAAGGGTCACCTTAAGATGTCCCTATTATTGACCATTCCTTGGGCTGCTGTGCATACAAATGAGTTGGGGACTTTAAAGCGACCCTAGAAGAGGTCAACTCCAGGTTTGATTTCCTCGAATCCTTTATCCTTTGTTGTTAAGGAATGTCTTTGGAAAATAAATAAATTGCAAGTGACACATTCACAATTATTTACAATTAATTATGCCTCTGACACACAAGTTATCCCCTGGCGTCCCTCTGAGAGGCAAGAGGCCCTTCCCTCCTGCCGTCGAGGGTCCTTCTCACGCATGCAGTTGAGGGGCGTGGCAGGCGACTAACGCCCACACGTACTACGAAACACAATCGATTAACATTTAATTGCATCTGTGGCTGCCAGAATTTCGGACCTGTGACTCCGTAATCGAAATTATTGTTTGGGTCTCTGCGACAGAAATCGTCGCATTTCGCCCGATCCCTGGCTATATATGTACATTATGCGATGGGCGTTTGCAGGACGTGTGGGCAGCTCATCAGGTGCAAGCTGCTCATCAATGAACAATGAAATTAGGACCTGCATTGCGAAATACAGGATCCAGCTCACCCTCCCTTCCCTCGGAAGGATTTCCATCAATCAGTGGAGCACTCAAGTGGCCCCAAAAGCCGGAGGCAAATTAACCCGGATGTTTTTCCAAGGAATCCCCATTCAGAAAAGTACAGAACCTGAGAATGGGAGGAGGGAAAGTCTGAAGGCGCTTTTCTGGCTGCGGTTGCCCTCGGCGCTCCTTCAATTCCAAACTTCAGTGACAACGAGCAACAAATACTTCCGCATTTCACACGCTTTTTTTAACAAAGACTGCCGGGAAAGAGGGCGGGGAGTGCCACAAGCCTAGCGCCAAAAATAACATTTGAATACCCGAAAAGGTTTATTTTCATCCTCGTCTCCGGGTAACGAGGATGGAGAGCTGGGAAAAAAGGCCGAGATTCAGTGGGATGGCGTGGAATGGAAATGAAAATGGAGACGACTCCATTTGGAGGCATGCAGCTATTTTGGGGGAATGTTTCTTCATTTGCGAGTGAGTGAACAAGTGACACTTTTTTTCCCGCTGTTTTCCCAGACAAAAGGCAAACAAACCAACTGAACCAGAGCTGCGAATAATTTTTCTAAATTGCCTTCTTTTTTGGTTTATTTTGTTACCGATCCGATTGGAAATCGGTGAATGGCTTCGCAGGACATTAATATTTGAGTTTGATGTTTGTTTTTAATTTGTTCCAGAGCAGGTTTGTTTAGATTCCCCCATTACATCAACAGATATCCTTCCACTCCACTCCCAGAAACTGCACTCTGCTGCACTCCACTGATGGAAATCGATATGCGGATGAGTTCTTGCTACTGAGAGTGCACTCACCTCATCTTGAATCAGAATGGAGCGATGGATGCATCAGATACCTCCTTGTCTTGTCTTTCAGAGGATATCCTGCTTCCCTTCTTCACTCTTCCACTCCAATGACTTTTCTCGGAGATTTCGCAGGTTCAGGAGCTCAAACTCCTTTCCGTCTCAATCACTTCTGAGTGTCGATTTATAAATTTCTGTTATTATTTATGCCCTGGCTTAAGCTGCTTTCCACATTCCAATGCAAATGCGGAAGCATCCTTTCATTTAAAGATCTTCCCTTGAATACAGACCCTTTCCAGATGCAGGAGCCAGTTGGCTGGGTCAGAGGCTAAAGGCAAGCCAGCTTTCAGAAGAAACACAGTCCGAAATCAGTTAGGATTTGACCCATTTGTTAGACCCGAAATACTTAAATTTCTATATATTTCATCATCATCTGAACCAGCTCGAGGCTTAAGTCCTCATGTGAGGGGTAAAAGGGAAGGAGTCCTTCTGGAATGTGCCAGCTGTTAATATTTTGACAATGATGCATAAGTCCTGGCTGGCGGACAGAGGATACTCCACTCCTAATGCCCGACAGACAGTTGGCAAGATGAATGTCGACAGTCGGACGAAATCCGAATTTCATATTCAGGCCAGGATTCGGGGCCTCGACCCCGAGCATTCCTCCTGTTTCTCAGTTATTGTTTTATTGTTGCCGTCCTGCTGACGTCCTTGTCGTAGTGCTGCCGTTTAACTGGCACCTTCATTAGTTATTCAAAAATGGTCGGTGGAGGAGGGGTAGGCTAAGGTGGTGCCCAACTGGACTCGTGTCAGAACGGATTGGTTGTCCTGGGCCAGGAGCAGAGTGCACATGTGGATCCCGACCAGAAATAGGATGACGAGGGCCAGAAATTACTACATTTAAGTGAACATTTATGCCTTCAGTTTTCAGAACTTAAAGAGCTTAACGAGGAGAGGTTGCTGGGAAGTCCATTGTAATTCCTCTAATTGTTTATATTTCTATCGGAGCTCGGAATAATTCTCTCCCACAAATCAAGACAATGGGGCGATTACTCATTGTTCGGGGTTCATTGGTTAGACTTCTGGCGAGGATTGTGGACTCCTCCCCCTCCCCGATTCAATTAAACTGACAAGGGTCGTACTCGCACCTTTTCCGATATTCGTTATCCAACAAATGAGCGAGTAATTGGGCGATACAAGTGAATTACAACATTTTAAGCGCCAATTGCCAGTGGCAGTGACAGCAATTGTTGTCCGGAGCGTGTTAATGAGTTGTTAAGTCCCCGAAAGAGTCCTTTTAACCCCCGACTCAGCCTTAACCCGCTGCCATTGTCTAGTACTCAGTCGGCAGCGATAAATGTCAATTGCAGGGCCTCGGCATGAATTGGAAACAGGACCCGAGTCCGAATCCACGTCGACGATGAGCTGGGATGATGTAGCGGCTATTCAAAGTTCAGCACCCACTGCGGCTCATTACATGTCCGAAATGCCTTCCATTTCCAACGAGGAGGATATTTTGGCAGTAGATTCCGCATTGAGGACTCCCTATTCGGAGAGGGCCAATGCAAACGAATTCGGGGAACGAGGGCAGATGCATTCGGACCGGTCAGGATGGTCGAGTGGGGCTCATAATTTATCCTGGCTAATGCCGGAGTGTGCACTTCATTCGCCTGCTGTTGGCATTCATCTGCATCGGATCTGTCCTCTGGGAAATTCCAATTCAAATCGAGCTCGCCGCCAGAGGAATGACTTTAAAGCGTCTTATTATCGAGAAAGGGTCAGACAAGGCCAAGTCCTGGGTCCCAGCATTCTCGCACTTTTGTCTGACTTTGGCTTTGGCCAGGATAATCGATTTGCCGGCTCTGGTTCGAGCTGGGGATTTTTCGGTAACCGAAACTGAAATCTGATACAGACCCAGACTCTGGCACTGGCAGACTAAGGACGAGCGAAAGTTCATTGAAATTGACAGCTTTTGACAACTCTCTTAAAGTGGTAAAGAGACAAGACTAAGGGATGTGCTCCACAAACTTTAAGCTGAAACGAACTCTAAGATTCACAGAGATGTCCCACTTTCGCAAATGCAAATGTTGGCCAAACAAAGATTCAATCCCGAGTCCCTGGACAAACATCACGAACTAACCAAGTTACTCATCCTCCGCTACCCTCAAATCAGAATGTCAAGATGTCAAAGCAAATTGATTTATTGCCGCGCCAAAAGCCACAGGTGTCCTTGTTCCTAGCGCCATGTCCTGCTGCTGCTCCCCTCGGCTACTCCAAATGGCTGTCCTTCCTCTTGACAGACATTGCGGTCGCCATCTGCGGAATCCTTGCGGCCTAATTTTCACTTTGTTGTCCTTCGATGGCCTTCTGTGCGGCACTTCGAACTGCGTTTGTGTTTTTTGGCCTGTTGAGAGGTCCTCTTTCCGCCTTCATCGATTCAATAAATCTCCGGCAGGTTTCAGGCAGAATTTTTCCTCAAGTGTTTAGCATTTTCCGCCCACAACGTCTCTGCAGTTTCACCTACTAATTCGAATTTAATGCCCGCTGCTCGACATGACAAACACGGCATCCTGTCTGACTGGGTGTCCTGCGAAGGCAAGTGGGAAAGTGTGGTCTGCTTGTGGTTCTTGGGAGTTCCAATCCCGTTGACAGTTTAATTGAATCTAAATCCCGAGCAGGACAGAAAATATGTTTTTAATTTCATTGTTTGCCGAGCTCCACAAGGACTAAACAAGGAGATTTATGAGGCTGGAAAGGGGGGAGAGTCTGGACATCTCTTTTCTTCTACGATGAGCCACATGAAAATGTTCAACAAATGAGGAAAAGTGCAGGCTGCTAGGTTCTCACATATAGAACTCAGGAAAAGTATTTCCATAGCCCGTAAGCAAACCATAGAAACTTCAACTTTATGTCCGAAATCTGGAGTTGGGGATTTTTTAAACTTCACTTGGGTCCTCTTTTTGGTGGATCTGCCCTCCGGCTAAAATGATTTATTATCTAGCAGAACCTGCAACTAAACAATTTCAACATTTCCGTGCTGCTTGTGGCAGCCAACACTTCGATAACAACAACTAAAGTGACATTTACATGAATTTTTTTTTACCTTTATCTCGAATTTGTTGCGCAATTGCGATATAACTGAAAAAATATATATTGTGTTTTTTACAATTGTTGCTGGACAAATATATTTCACCTCTCGGCCATGTATTACAAATATAGGAAATATTTTCGGGCCGAATTCCGCTCAACAAATTTATTGACATTAAAATCGCATTTGTCTTGCGGCCTGGGTGAAATATGTCAAAACTTTTGCTGCGGCTCAAATGCTTTCTCCGGGCCAAATAAATCTAAATTTGGGCCAAAACCAAAAGAAACGCATATGTGAAATCCGGGCGCAAAAGATTTATCGCTGACCCAATACCATAAAACAGCTGAAACAATCAACTGGGAATCTGGGAGGAAAATAAAACTGCCGCCTCATACTTCCTGTTGGTTGGAGAATCAAACGGAAAATCAGGAAATTATTTGTTAAATAATTTTCAATTGTCTCATCAATCAAAATTCAGCAAGATCATTTTCTTGCCCTAATTGTACACTTAAACAAAAGTTACTGTGTCTATTACCAAAACAAAAATAAACCCAAATTAAGGGGATTAATGGTATAAATCATGAATGGTTTTTGATTGGTTGATTGAATGGCACCATTTTTTAAATTTTCTTAATATTAGCAAACAAGTTTTGGAAGGCTTAAACTTTGGAAGTGTTCTCCTGAGGGTACAATAGTTTCAAACGACTCCTTCTGAGGTAAGCTTTCCTTCCTTGTTTTATGTGGTCTATGTATGCAATATAATGAGCCTTCATACGATGTCAAAACTATGGATTTTCTGACACAGGAACTAAACATAGTCTTTTGCGGAATGTATCACTGAGAAATGAGAACTAAATATGTAAGAAATAAATGTGAACTATATTTAATTCTACAAAATGTTACACTCGTTTTGCACTATTATCCTCATTACAATTTTGTTCATAAATATTAAAGAACGTTTTTTAAAAAATTCAAAAAAGTGAATTTTATTTTTAGATTCCTCCAAGTGTAGCCAAAACTGCCAACGTCAGTTGGAAGCATCAAAACTGAGCTGAACTGAATAGAGCAGGATGCATCTCAGCCCAGACAAGCGAAGGGCTGGCACTGCCTCCCACTTCCACTCCCAGGACCAAAAGCCACTTGCACAATAGACTCTGTTGGGCATCGGGAATCGAGAATGACACACACCATGGCAGAATCGGCTCCTTGCCTGACACATGGCATTGCCATCATATTGGATGGAGACGCCCAGGCCCCGGCCCACTCCCACTCATCCGAAACAATTTATGAAGCCGCCAAGAGGAAAACTTTCGAGTCATAAATATGAATCCGCCACGGGGAAAGGATCCAAGGAACATGTATAGGAGGAGGAAGGGGATAGTTTCGTTGGCTGGTTCGCCGGCAACCGCCAGCAGCAATTATTATGAATTTATTGATTGCCCAATAATGGTCTGATATGCGGGAGTGGCTACCGCTGACATGGACTACCCTCCAGAGTCGCGGCCGAAAAAGCCGCAGCTCTAGGCCATCGAGAATGCTTTTAATCTGATTGCAGCGCCGGTCACGAAGTTCGCAGAGAAGATTACTATTGAATAAAAAATATTTATGCACTTGAATGGCGCTACATGGATCGATGGCGGTGGAAAAGTGAGGGCCGCCCGCTAGGAAGTGAAAAACTTTCCGGATTATAAATCAAAACTTTCAATTTTCTTCGTGCTTTCTAGGTCTCTTTTAGCTTCAGGGTTGTCGCTCGCTGCTTTGCTGACGGCAAACTTTTCCAGAAGAAACTTCTCTTTGCAAAAAAATAAAATAAAATTTGTACAGAAAAGGAAAACCACCAAAAAGTGTAAGAATTGATTGATTGACTGGCAGGTATTGTGGAAGACAGGCAATGGCATTGAAAGTGCAACTATGTATGACAACAAATGTTATTACCTTTCTGGGTTTCACTTGAATATTTTACAAAATATTTTAGAATATTCCTTGATTACAAATTCTCATTTTAATTAATATCCATTTCGTGCAAATTATTTATTCTGCTTGGTACACCTACACATTATCTGTCTGGCCTAATTCCTGACCGAGATCTTTTCTGGCCTGCAACCTCAAGGCATAGCTGCTATTTAAACGTCTACTTAGAATTTAGCCACAACCTTTGCTAAACCGAACCCATAAACACAGAGACAATGAAAATGTTTCACAAAATTACTTGTGCGTCTGTTTTTGTTGTGCTAAACCCAAGATATCCGGCTTGCCCTGGACCGCCTTGCTCCTTGGCGTAAAATGTAATCAAGAAAACATTTAAATGAATGGCAAATTCAAAATTGCATGCATATTTCATATGTGCAGCCACAAAATGCTCATGTAATTGCGCCCAAGTTTCCCCCCAGACGAGCTCAAGAGACAAGAAGTTCGTCCCGAAAAATGGGAGACTGAGTGGGTGTCCCGCCCGAGACTGGGCCGGGTGGGGTTGCATAAATTGTGCAACTTTGGGGCAAGCATGATGACAAAACGAGCTGCTGAAAATGCCGCTCTCGAATGCCCAGGCATGCTTTCAAAATTTGCACATTGATTACTAGCCGGAAGTCATAATTAAACAGCAACATCAAAGAAGTCAACTTTCCATAAGCAGAATTAGCACATAATTTGTTTACCAAACACGTCGCCGGCCCCAAAAGGGAAACTTGACCGGGTCCCAGGGTCTCACTAATTGAAAATTCCGAGCTGTAAGCTGATAATGTGACAAGGCGACTAAGTTTCTGGATCTGACTTCCTGATTTTCACACATTAGTCCGGAGTTTCCTCCCTCCAGGACACACACACGGAACTATCCAGGTAGTCAGCCAACCACACCCAGCAAGTACAAGTCGTTAAAAAGTAAAAATCAATTTATGAGTAAACGTTAAGTGAAAAAGTTTTGCCATTAAAAGACAGAAGGCTGGCTGAAGGCGGCAGTAAGGCAAGCAGGCAGGCGTTGCCGTGAAAGAGGTGGGCCAAGCTTGATAGACCTTCGGGCCTTCAAGGTGTTGAGAAGATAAATCAATTTGCTTGTTGCTCAGTTGCCAGTGCCAGTGCCAGTGCCGGTGCCAGTTGCCAGACCAACAAAAAGGTTTAATTAACGAACAAATGTCAACTGGAGCGAGCGGCAACACACTTAAGCACCATCCCCAGCCAAAGCAACTTTTGTCCGCAATTAGGGCTCGAATGAATGACAGTCTGAATGAATTACTCGCACCGACTGAGTGCCGAGCTGAGGGGGTGTCTTGTTGGCTGAATAAGCATTTGTGGGCCAAGAGATTTCTTCTGCTCAATTAAAGCCAAAATTTAAGTTTAATTCATTGACCACTTGGAATACCAAAAAGAGCAGTCACCAGGAAATGTATGTTATTTCTCGACAGAATCAAGTACTTAGGAAATGGGTCAAGTTTACATTGAAAGTGATTTCAAGAACATTGCGAAAAGAGCAAATTGTGGATATTCATTAGCCTTAAAAAAATATTGTTTTAAGTAAAGAAATTAAATGTTTATTTTACAATTAAAACAGTTAGGGAGATAAACCCAAAGTAAATCTTTCTTCAATTTCCTGCAATTTTCCAACAATTCAAACTCACTCACCATTGTCCAGGCTAGGGTTCAACCCAAAAATAGTCCTGGAAAAGAGCAAATTCCATTTAGTTTGCCCACTTAAGTGACTCAAAATTCCAATGAAATTGAAACCGAAAAGCCAACAACTAACAAACCAAAAGCGAATAAATTGTCACTTGCCAGTTGCTTGAATTGAAAGTGCAAATATTAACATTCAAAACAAGCCAACACTTCTGGAATATACTGTTGGATATCCTATATATTTAGAGGGGGGCAGTCGGGGGGGACGATTTGGACAGGAATCGTCTTACAACAATGCCCCAGTGACAAGACTCTCAAGTCGGAGTCAGCTTCAATTCCCTGCGATGTTCGCTCTCAATCTTCTGCAGCAGGCCAGCCAGTCCTCTTCAGAAATCAAAACTTGAATCCGAAAGCAGAGCAAACAGTGAGTGCTAGTAGTGCAAGGAGGACTGCCACCGTCAGGCACCGCAGGATATCAAATAATATTTGAACTCAACTCTTGAGTTTCAAGCCCCAAGCTAGGATGAACATTTTGCATTCAAGTTAAAATACAGGCAATACAGAAAGAAAATTCAACGAAGAGCTCTTGTATTTAATTTATTATTATAAGATAGCATGGTAGAGTACATTTTAAAATAAAACTAATTAGCCACTCTTAGACTATAAATATTATTTATTTTCATGAATATTAAGACTATTTCCTTAGTGCATTGGTTTAACATTTCGTTGGATATTCGAGTGTTAATCAAATTAGAGGCCTCGACAAACATGGCCTGGTCAATGGAAACTCTGCAAACAGCCAACATCGAATGGAAAATAGCAAATGCATGTGAACTGCTTACAAAATGTCATAAGCCCGGGCAGGAATTGCTGGACAAACAGTAAAGGACTAATCTTTGAAGGAAAACTCATTAGGTCCTGGCTCACATTGCTTAAAAGTTCTCCTTGGGGAAGTCTTTAGGGTTATTAAGGATAATAATTAAGGTCCTCAGACCATGTCACATTATAAATAATTAATGCCTCTTTTAACTTATAATGTGTTGGCCATTTAACGCCCTCATGGAGGCATTTAGGTAAATAATTTTTGGTGCTTATTAAATTCAACGGCCACTGTTGAACAGGGCGTATGCGTAATTCGGGCTGACAGCATGCACACAAAGTGAAAATTCAGCAGAAATCTTTAAGACCCAATTAGCCAAATGTATTCGATGCTCAAAGTTCACATTTCGCATTGGAAATTAATTCAATTAACTCGATAATGAGTGCGACACAGAATGTGGCATGGCGAGAGCAATTTCCCATTAACCCTCGACTGCCAATGCACATTTTGTGCAACCAAAGCAAAACTGATAGGAGATAGGAGAAAGATTATACATTTTTGGCCAGGGATTACTACGGGCTCTAGTATGTTGTGAGTGAAATTGTGAATTCAATTTCAATTAAGCAAAATGCCTGCGTAGTCGCCCGTTGAGTAAATTTGCACACAGCTCCGTTGTCGGACATCCAATATAAAATAGCTGGACAAAAATGTATAAAACTGAATGAATTATTTATTTAGCAGGTGGCGCTGACTGAACAAACCCGCATATTCCAATTAACACGAAACGGCAAAAACAAATATTCGCACAAACACCCGCAGAGAATGTGCCGTACATAAATTGAAATTCAAAGAAGAAAAAAAATAATGAAAAAATTTATATATTTATGTCAACTTTAAGCCGATTAATGACCAACGGAAAGCGAAACAATCCGGCCGGCTACCTATTAAAATCAATTAAAATGCCAATGCCAATGCTAGGCCAAAGTGAGCCCCCCGGAGGCCTCAATTTAAATGCATTTATCCCACTTGGGCAATAAATTTGTAAAATCAAAATGGCAATTTGGCCCAAATTGTGGGCTGTCATTAAAAAAGTTCAATTATCATCTCGACCGAGCCAACGAGGGCCGTAAACTCTTCAAATTACAAACTTTAAATTGAGTCATAAAATCGGTCACAAAAATGCTCGTAACTGGAGGTCCGTCACCGGTGTGTATCCATTTCCATCTCTCGTCATCCTGTTAATCCTGCCAAATGGAATGCGATTAAAACTTAATGCCAGCAAATACATATTTAATTAAAATTTCCTTTTTATTTTTGTATAAATAAATAAAAAAAACAACATATGTAAGCAACGCGGCGGGTTATTATTCACAACTGCATCAGATTTTAATTGACTTTGCAAATAAAGAAAATTATTTCCATTCTATTGAAAATAGCAATTCCGCTAGGGATCAAAAAAAGACTGTTAAGTGGATAAAAAGCTTAAAGTCTGAATAATCATTTTTTTCTTAAAGAAGCCTTTTTATCTGATTTTCTTTTTGTTAAAGTTTAATCAAAGAAAAACCACTTCACCACGCTTCATAAAATGGCAATGCGGAAAAGCGGAATAATCAGAATCATAAGCATTTGCCTAAATGGTCTGAGAGCTGGGTGTAAAAACTAAAAACCATGAAGCTGGGCCAAATAAAATATTAAGCATTAATATTCACACCCTCCGAAGGGACCAAAGCGCGGGGTCATGACCTGGCAGGAATCTTTCTGGGCAATCGAGAGAACCACCACCCTTGGCCACCGACTCGATCCCAATCCCAGCTGACTGGGCTGACCTTTTTGGCCAAGTGAGCAGCAATAAAAGTTTAAATAGAAGTGCCAACAAACCACAACAGCACTCATCACGCTCCAACGCCATCGTCAGAACCATCAGCAAATGGGCCAGGTGGTAATGGAAGGGGATTTGGGGGGATTTTGGCCAGGCCAACAGGAAAAAAAAAAACAACACAGAACACAGTAAACCTCAAAGCAGACAAGCTAACAAGTATTAGGAAAAGATGTGCTCGAGGCAGCATTAGCCAAAATATATTTTCGGTTTGTTTTCGTTTGGTTTTTGGCCAAAAAGCCCAGAAATTTTTTAATTGATAAACCGAAAGCTAGAAAGTGATTGAACCCACTTTTCAGGGGATTTTCAACCACATTAGAGGTAGGTTTAATTAGTTTTATTTAGCCGCGGGCCAAAATAATGCTGTAATATGCAAATTATATCTAATCTGGCGCAGACTAATTTGTTTATGAATGTAATGGAATTGAAAGTGTTAAGCCCATTCAATAACCAGATTATGGAAATTGTTTTCTGGTTGGGAATTAGCTGGCGAAGTCAAGTGTAAAGGTTGGGGCTTAAAACAATTGAATTATTTTGACTTTTATATGATTTTGAAATGTTATCTACCCACACAAAATCTGCTAATCAAGAGCCAAATGTCCCCACTTATTTTCAATACTCCATTAGCGGGGAAAAAGCTCGCGGAAAATGTGCACAAGAACCCAGTACGTTTGTGGCTCAGCGCTTTTTCCCCCATTTTCCTGGCATTGTTCGAGGTTAAAGGGTAGAAGTAATAATACTCAAATAAAACATTTACAGGCGCAGACGACGAAAAACTGTAAATGACATGCCCAGGGGTGGGGTGGGGTGGTGTGTGGCAAGGACTCGAGACGGGGAAGCTGCGGTCGGACCACAAAAACAGAGCAGACTCGATGCCAGTGTCTCTTGTCGTTTGTCGTTATCTCGAGTCAAGTGGAGTTGAAGGAGCTGCAAGTGCACTTCATTTCGTAGAGGCCCCCCAGTCCCTTTACCACTTGAAGAAGCCCCCGTGCCTTGGAAAACCACCTCGTTTGCAGAACCCTTTTATGCCCCATGCTGCGGTAGCATTTGCCTCATAAATTGAAACCGAAAAAAAAAGTTGCGCCTGTGTCAGGGGCACTTGGAAAGAAGACTGCCTACAGCGAATAGATAAAGACAGAATCCCAAAAAAGGTGAGCAGGAACTGCAGGTGGTGGCAACATTTAGTTCACTTTACCTGTTTCCTTCCCAGCTTGCCACCGATTCGCTCCACTTCACTTCACTTCACTTTTCTCCATCCCGGCAAAACAACGAAACCGCAAATGCGACAAAAGTAGAATGCAATTCGCACTTGAAACTCTTATTCTCCCAGAACCCAACCGAATCCAAAAACAACAACCACAACAGCTCCTGTTGGAGAAAGAGTGAGGTAGAGCCTAGAAGAAAGAGATGGCAATGGCGACAACAGGATGCATACTTTTGTGGTAAAAACCAAAAAACTTTCCCAGGCAAAAGACCGCGTTTGCTTTTCCACTTTTCTTTTTCTCACCAGCAGTTGGCTGCCACCTCTTTTATTTTTTTTTTTTTATTTTTTCCCCAATTTGCTGCAGAAAATGAAAATTTAAATTTTTAACCAACGCAGTAGTATGTAGTAGTAGCAGGCTGGCCAAAAAGTTTTGCTCAGTTTTTGCCGCTGCCGCTGCCGTTGCGATTGCCATTGCAGCTGGGAAATTTCACACATTTCCCACAGCGCATTTGCGCAACCTGTTCTCCTGTTTTTTATGTCCTTTGCTTTTATTTTGTCAACTAAAGGAAGCCATCAAGCAGCAGCGAAGAGAGTGATGAATGGTTGTGGGGCAGTGTGGCAAGACTGCCTCCCAGCCCCCCTTCCTGCCTCCCTGTCTCATTGCAATCGCTTTAATTCAACATAATGAAAAGGAAAACCCGGGAAACCGAATGAAGTGTGATTGAGCTGGAAAGCGGTAGCCTGGATTCGTGTCGAGGAGCTTCCTGATGGCGGCGGGCTTTTGTTTGTTTGTGTTTCGCTTCTGCCTACGAACGAGCTAACAACAATCGTCAGGCCGGGACCTCCGGGCCAAGGAATGCACATCCGACACCATGCATCCTGGCCACTTTCACTCCCCAACCGCCGCCGCCGCCGTCCTACTTCTCTGGCTTGCCTCGCTTTCTGTCAGCATGCAACAAATGCCTCGAGTGCATAACGGCCTGCCAGACTATAAAATTTGCACAGAAAAAAATGCATCCTTCATCTATTAAAATAATTATGTAATAATTAATAATAAATTCCGTTTTCTCATCGTATTTTAAAGTCTAAATAGTTACCGTAACAAACTATATTTAAATTACAAAAATAATAATAGTCCTGTTCAATTATTTTTCACTGTGCCTGCTCTAAACTCTGACTTTCGGGGTCGGGAGTGACTTTGGCATAAATCATGGCTGGCATTTGCATGTTCCACAACCTCCTCGCCTGCATGCAGCTAATCTTCGTCCTGGCCAAGTGGGAAGTGCATCCTTTGTATGCCTTTTGTTTGCTTTCCATGTACTTGCTCAATTAAAAAATTGCTTTAGTTTGGGGGCCAATTCGGGTGTTGTTGCCCTGTCCGGCAATTAATATGTTCGGTCTCCGGGCCGTAGAAGGCATTTTTAATTGCATTTCAACACGAAATGCCGCAATTTTGCCTAGCTGGGATTTTCACACCTATAAAAATGCAAATTTTTCCTTTCACCTGCAGTGAAAGCTACAAAAAATATCGTCCTATATCTCCCCAGATAATATTAATTGCCGCTGCATTTCTGTGGATATCCTAGCTAGTCCTAGCTAGTCCTGTGGATATCCTAGCTAGACCTAGTTTCAGAAAGAAAATTTACGTTCTTGGGAAAGTGACGATGGAAGTGACTACGTGGTGGGTGCCCGGCAGGTCCTTTTGCCTTCGGCCTCGGCTGAACAGCAACTGTTTCTTTATTTAGATAAATGAAATAGAATTCCCTTCGTTTCAGTCTCTCTAAAAGCCGATGTGAAAGTTCTCCGAACGAAGGACAACGCAGGCGCCAACTTTTATTTCGAAAACGGCGGAAATCTCTACAAAGAGAGACGTTGAGAAAAAAACAGAGAATATGAGATTTTTGTTTGAGATTTTAGAAGACTGACCGACTCTATAGTGAGGCACCATATGGTCGTTTTTATGATGGAGACCACTCAGGACTTTTACGATCTATTAGAAAATAATATTACATTAAGTGACTAAGGTCAAGGATAATTGCTCTGATATCCTCTGATATCTGCCTTAAATATTTAAACAAAATATTCTTGACTTCATTTACCAAAACGGAATTCTCTCAATTCTCTAAATATTTTTATTGCATAAATTCCTCAATTTAAGAATTGCTTTACAAGCCAGCCTCTTTTCTATCTCAATTTACATTCCAGCTCGGCCATGTAAAAATATTTTCATTACAAAAATGAATCTCAACTTTTATTCATGGCCTTACAAAAAAAAAAAGGCTTTATATATATATGTATAAGAAAAAATATTTTTCATTTTACTGATTGTACTAGACTAAAAAATAACACAAATACATCTACAAAGGTAAATGCAGAAATTCTTATCATGAAACGTTGCAAAAATGTGTGCAATTAAAAACTCTCAGCAACCTAAAAAAAAAGGATACGATGGGAAAAAAAGGATAAAGACTTTTGGAAAGAAACAGGAAAAACAGAAAATTCAACAAAAACAAACATAAAAGAAATTAAAGAAAAGCCAAAGGATGTTCACGGAATCATTGGATTTTAATTAAGATTAAAGCTAAAAGGGAATAGAGACTGAAATAAAAGAAAACAAAGCCAAAGGACCTTTGGCCTTAGATGAAAAAGGAAACACATGCATATTATGTGGCCTTTGATTGTGATTTGTTGGTTTGTTGGCCATGTTGTCTCTTGGGTTTAATTCCTAGTTTTAGTTTTAAGACTTTACTTTGCCAATTCACTGTTTGATGGGTTTTTTGTTTAACTTGCAATTTTATGAACCCAAGACTCTTACTTAAAATAATATTTAGTAGAAATCAAATCAGATATTAATAGAATCATATGTGGGTGGAAAAGTAACCACTTTTGGGCAGGGGGAAGAAACAAAAGCCCCATGAATCATGGCCCCAGCATGCAAACCACACAGACTGCCCTCCTCCACCAGCACCTTCGTCAGGTGGCTGCGAATCGTTTCCAGTCGGTGGCGCCGCACGCACCGGGTCAATTTCATGCAACACAAACAGGAGGAGCATCCAGGGTCGTTGGGGGATTTGTCCTGCATGGAGGACACGTTCACCTCGCTCCGTCGTGCCCCTTTTCCTTTGAGAGGCAGCCAGGCGGGCAGAAAAGGCGAGCGAGCAGGTGCTCGGTTGGAACTAAACGTCCGTTTTAACATTGCCACCTGATGGCCTTCTTCTGATGCTACTACTGCTGTTGCTGCTTCATCTTCTTCTTCTGCGGCATGTGGCATGTGGCACATGCCAAGGGGGCTGGTCACGTCTCGTGCTGGGCCATAATTGATAGTTCAATCTGTTGCAGATCAAACGCTTGACAGCAGCCAACAGATCAACCTGAAAAATTGTCCAAGCACTCACAAAAAAAAGAGGGAAAGGGGAAGACATTTGATTACGGGTATCTGGAAATCAGAGGGATTTAAGCAATATTAATGTGGCAAATTAAGGTTGAGTGTTTGCGGGAAAAACTTTATTTACATGGAGTAGCTTGAACCATCAAATGGTGGAATGGAAATCAGCTGAATACTAAGTCTTCTTAGCATACCCATCAGAATTAATGCCAAGACACTTTCTTCCTTTCACGAACTCTTTAAATATGAATACTAAAATATGCTACATTTTCTTTTCAAATACAGCTTCATATTTATTTTACTATCTCTGGCCTTTCAAGCAGCACTTTATTTTGCCAAGAAGGACGATGGCCGTTTGTCAACCCAAAGGAGTAGGAGCCAGGCTTCTGGCCAGGCGCTGGCATGAAAACGTCTCTCAGCCAAATAGATTTTTATGCTTTTAAGTAATTTGCCGCACAAATTGAAAATCTCCCAACTGCAGATGCAATTTTCAGTTTTTCCTTAAACTTAAGCTGGCATATTTTAAGCCAAGAAGAAAAAAAATATATAATATTTTTGGTTGAAGCTCTTTTGTTTGCAACTCATGTTTTGTCGCTTAATTTTAATGGCTTGTTGCGCATTAAACTTCTAGCTTCATTTATGTTTATGTGCGCATTTTTATTTGTGTAATTTACGCTTCGAGTGCTGATCATAAATTGTGACACGAACTTCGGCACCGGAAAGGTCACGTTGCCTCATTAAAGTCCCAACAACGGCAGCTACTCGAACAACGGCAATAAGTGTAATACCAAGGGCAATAAGAATCACAATCACCCATACACCCACGTGTATGTAAAAGGGCCAGGAGGGAAAGATTTATCTTAACAATGACGGAATAAAAAATGAAATAGACCTTAAAGGGCCGTGCATGGTGAATGGGAATCACTTAGAAAATACCTTTGATAATATTACCAATAAATTTCAAGATTAACCTTTGGCAACTGACAAGCCTATGACGTACCTTTATTTTAATCAATATTACGTATAATGATAAATTAATTAATCAACGCCTCATTGGTTTTCTAACTGCGCGTGTTGATATTCAGACAACCCACTAATTCGGAGCCTCAAGATAACAAAACTTCCACTCCATTGATTAGTAGACCACCAAAAATTATTTCTAGTGAAATTCAAAGAATTTCTAATTAAATCTAATCAGAGTGTCATTAATACACTTAAGCTATCAAAATAGTATCAGGGGAAGACCAACAGAACCTATAGAATGGCCGTTTGGCCCATTTTTCGAATCAGTTTCAAGTTGAACGCGGAAAAGGAAAGACTCTTTAAGGAAAACCAAAGAACCTGGTTAGATAAATTGTTATGAGAGGTAAAAAATATTTTTTCTAAAAGTTATTAACCAAGTGATATCTAGTTTGTAGATTTTTCAAACTTTAATGGCAGTTTTCTGAAAAGAATATCTAAATTATAAGCAATAAATTGACCTATGGATTTCCTGGGATGCCAGGGCAGTATTTCCAACAAAAGTTCTGTGGTTCAAAAAGTGCCAAAAAAATAATATTATCTATCGAGGAAGGCCAATCAATTAAAGTTAATTAATCTATGAAGTGTCTATTTATTTCAGTCAATACTTCAAAGCACTTGCCATGGCTTTTGATGATTGTGGCCGTCTTTTGGAGCTGGCAGCTGAATGTTTTGGCCTTCAGCAATGTCGAACCCTTCCACCAAACCTGTGACAATGAGAAGCGTTACGAAAATCAGGTGATGTGCGCCGGCAAGGAGTTTGGCTGCCTGGTTCCCTATCCGGATAACTGCAGCTTATTCCTGGTCTGTGATTGCCTCTATCCAACGGTGAAGTTATGTCCAGCGAATCTCTGGTGGGACAATAACACTCAGCTATGCAATTACCCACAAGCCGTCGATTGTATTTACTACGATATAGAACCGACAGAGCCATCGGATGGATCCACTTTGACTACTCAAGGGTCGACAGCGAGTACCACTAAAGGGACGACCACAACGCCAACGATTACCTATCCAACCTCGAGCTGGGATCCACCGCCACCTCCACCCGGCATTTCAGACGACTTTTGTCACTCCTTCAGGGATGGTTCCGTGCACCGATATCCTTACGATTGCCAGGCGTACATCAACTGTACTCATGGATGGCCAGTTTTGAACTATTGCGATGAGGACAAGGCTTTCAACGCCCTACTCCTCATTTGTGATACACCGGATGCGGCTAATTGCACAGCGGTTCCCCTGCCCACAACTACAACAGCGGAGGTACCTTCTTCAACAAAAACAACCGATATCCCTACCACATCCACCACGGAGGGGTCTTTTACATGTGGCCCTGGACCAGAAGGTATAGAGGATGATTACTGTCAGTCCATGGGGAATGGATTCTACAAGTATCCCTACAACTGCAGCGGCTACTTGGACTGTCGAAATGGCTGCACCGATTTGGATTATTGCCAGGAGGATAAACTTTTCAACGACCTTCTGCATATTTGTGATACCCCGAATTCAGTGATTTGCGATGACAAACCCTTTCCCACCACGACCTCAGCGGGTACAACTAAACGCACTACTACGACTCCTCTTACCACATCTCCCGTCCCGACATCAGGGCCAACATTCACCACTCAAAGCCCTACCAGCACTACGGTGGGAACCACCACAACCACTCCAGGACTTCCACCGGATGTGGATCCTGAAGATTGTAAGGGTTACCCGGATGGAACCATTTTTCCTTATGCTGGAAACTGTTCTCAGTACCTATTCTGCAAAAACAATCAAGTGGAAATGGGTGAATGTCCTTTGAATTTGCTCTTCAACTACAAGATTCTACTTTGTGACGAAGCGGATGATGTTGAGTGCTATGGAGATCGCACCACTACGCCGCTGCCAACCACTAAGCCACCAACGACAACCCCAGAGCCAACAACGCCTACCACGACAACGACCACAAAGGCCACAACCTTGGGACCCAGTGAACTCTGTGAAGGTCAAGCGGTGGGGGCGTCCTATGCCTATCCTGAAGACTGCTCGCAATACTATTTGTGTTTGGGAAACGGAAAGTGGACTCTGGCACCCTGTATTTATGAAAGTTTCTTCGATCCATCAACTGGAATATGTGGCCCAGATGTGTCCCCTGAGGCTTGCAAAGCAACAGCCACTACTACAACGACAACAACTACCACAGTGTCGACAACAACTGAGGAGGTTACCAGCACCAAAACCACAACTGTTCAGCCAACAACTACTCCGCGAACCACCACAACTGAGGGCCCCTCTTCCGGAATATGCGCCGGCCGCAATGATGGCGAAAATATAGCCTATCCGAACAACTGCAATAAGTATATCGTCTGTGTCTCGCCAATTCCTATTGCTTTCTACTGTCCGGCAGACACTTTCTTCAGTTCTGAGGAAAAGAATTGTATTGAAAGCTGGGAAGACAGCGATTGTGAGGATGGGCAGGGCACTACAACTTCAGAGCCGGGTTATACCAGGCCTCCTCCTGAACCCACAATGTGCACAAACAGCACTAGAGATACTTTCCCATATCCGGATAACTGTCAGTGGTTCATCCGCTGTGTGGACGATTACATTTACATGATGGATGTCTGCAACTGCGGGGAGTATTACGATCCCATAGCGCAGAAGTGTGGACCAGATGTACCATCAGACGCTTGCCGTTGGGATTACACCTCAACCACAACCACCGAGCAGCCCACAACCACAACTGAACCTACAACCACCTCTCCTGTTACCAGACCTCCACCCCAAAAAGGACCTTGCGATGATGTGGACGATGGGGCTTTGGTTCCTTATCCTAATGATTGCACGAAGTACATCCAATGTAGTCGACCCATTGCTGAGGCTTTCGATTGCGATGAGGGTGACGAATTCAGCGTGGAATTCGGAAAGTGTGTGGATGCTGAGCTTGCTAATTGTTCGATTACTACCACTGCTAAGCCAACGGAATCTACGACGCCTACTACTGAAGGAGATTCCTCAACAAGTTCAACCCAACCGACAACAGAACCTTCGACATCAACAACAACCGAGCTCTCAACTGTGTCTTCCACCCAAGAACCAACCACTTCTACTACTGAGACATCCACATCTCCATCTACCACAGTTTCTACTACCGAAGAGCCAACTACTTCTTCTACCGAGACATCAACACGTCCATCCACCACGGCATCGACTACAGTTTCTACTACACCTGAGCCAGGATCTTCAACCACAGTGAAGCCAAAGGATGGTGTTTGTGATGGTAAAGTAGATGACTCTCTCGTGCCTTATCCAAATGATTGTGGAAAATACATTATGTGTCAATATCCGATACCTGTTGGCTATGATTGTCCCTATGGCTTGGAGTTTAGCCCCACTGATCTTACTTGCATGGATCCGGACTTAGCTGGTTGCAGTCCAAAACCAACGACTCCTGGGCTAACAACCACAACTACTGAAAAACCAACTACCCAGGGATCTACCACACCAAAAACGACGACAACAGAATCAACAACAATTTCATCCACAACAGCGTCTACCACAGCTTCTACAACCCCGCAAACGACGACAACTGACTCCACAACAGTTTCCACAACTCCGAAGACTACAACAACTGAATCCACAACACCGAAAACAACGACCACTGAGTCAACAACAGTTTCCACAACAACCGAGTCCACTACTATTTCAACAACCCCAAAAACAACGACAACAAAAACCACAACCGTTTCAACAACACCGCAGACAACCACAACCGAATCCACAACCGCTTCAACAACACCAAAAACAACGACAACCGAGACCTCAACTATATCAACAACCGCTTCCACAACGACCGAGTCCACTACTATTTCAACAACAACCAAACCAACAACTCCAACGACAACGACTGAGGCGCCCCTTCCTACCTTGGATCCGTACACCCCCAATATTTGCTGTGGTCAAGCCCTGGGAACATGGCTGCCTTATCCCAATGATTGCAGTCGCTACGTGGTGTGTGATTATCCCATACCCTATTCTGTGGACTGCCCAGAGGGAACTGTCTTTGACGATAAGCTATTGCAATGCTCCGCAGTACCTAATGAAAGGTGTCTTTATGAGCAATATTAAACAGTATCTTTTAATAAAGATCATATGAGCACTTACTATTTAGTTTCTGTTAATTTTCAACCCCCGAAGTCAATTGTCTAAATGCACAAATGCCCAGCAATTGAGAATCACTTAGCATACATTTGAAACTTTTCACTTTTAAGGCTTAACGCATTCGCTTTCTAAATTCCTTTTGGTATCAATTACAGGTAAACCCCTTTTCAGTTATTTGTCGCCACAAGAAATCGAAACCTTCACAAAAAATAATTTACCACTTTACACAGTCAACTCCCGTGACAGGTAACGGAGCGGATTGCTATTGTGGAACCTCCTGTCGCAAGGATTTCTGGCGAAGACCCTCAAGAGAGGCACAGGACAGAATTTTTAGCAACAGGCTAAAAGCAATTTCCCCTCAGCAGTGCCCTAATATCTTCTCGCTTACAACTTTCAGCCATTTATCGTAGTTTGATACTGGCGTTGTGGCCCCCGAACTGGCTCAAACCCTCGCATAGGAAGCCTAATCAGATTTGGGGTTGGCCACATGAAAACACAATTGCCAAGGAATTATTCGGAGGGCGTGGAGAGTGGCGCCTGGGTGGGAATCCAACTGGGGGTAAACATAACAACGACAAGGATAAGTTGTTCAGTGGCTTTCTGTCGGAAAAAAAGAAAAATAAAAAGGAAAGCGAAATCAAGGCACAAGTTATGTATGTAAGTAGCAATGACAGTAACGACACAAAATGAACACAATTCGAGCAAATTGTTTGGCAATAATGTTAACTTAATGCGTTCCATTTGTCGCACTTCAATCGATAGACACGCGGCACAAAGCTCCTTCAAGTGATTTGTAACGCTTTGATAGCCCAGCTCCCCAGGACCAACAAGGATTTGCGCTTGTGTCTAGGGATAATCAGAAAGGAGCCGCCACTTTTCAAATTGAGCAACAAGTCACAAGAGCCTGAAATCCATTTAATTGAAGATAAGGCTTACTGAACCCCGATTAGAGGAATTTAAATTGGAATATTTCAATCCTGAAAATGTATTTCCATGCCAAAAGTAAGGTCATGAAAAAACAATTTTGCCAATTTAGCATTGGACTCTGGCCAAGTAGAGATGGTTGCCAAAAAAAAGCGTACCAAAATAACACCCAGAAAGCTAACACCATTATAAAAATATTTTAAAAGTATTCCTTTTTATTTTAAAGCTCCAATTTAGTCTTTATTCTGTTTGGCAAAGGTCCAAAATAGTTCATAAATGAATTCTTTGGAGTGCATATTCCCCTCTAAAGTTTCGGTGCATAAACAACACTTAAAACTAATTACAGGTAAGAATTCCCAAGGTAATTACAAAACGAAACCAACATTCAACTTGCAAACGATATCCAGACATAACTAACAATTATCAAAATCTCAAAGCTGGGAAAATCACTGGGAAAGCATTTTCCCAGTACTCGACACATGTTGGTATACCAACTTCCCATTCTAGGTGGAGTTTCGGGGAATCGGGGGGCGTTTTAGTTTATGAAACTTTACTGGCGCATATTAATGTGCAATTCCATCCATTTATGGAAAATGTATTTTATGTTTCCCGCGAGTATTTCACTCGATGTTGCATGCCCCAACAAAGCAGTTAGACAGACAGCCAAAACTTTCCCACTTTTTTTTTTTATTTTCTATATGCAGTGTTGTTTATGGCATATTAAATGGCATCGAAAAATTGCAAAAATTGGAAACTTTGCAGTATTTACATTTTGGGAAATTTTCATAAAAGGCTTATGAAAAATAAATGCTTTATGGAAAAACAGGAAAAATGGTTTTGGAACATACATATGAAAACTTAATCAAATGTTATGGCTAGTTATGGTTATTAAGCTCTATCAGACTGGATTCTGCTCTATGACTGGAAAAAGATATACGAAATTCATAATAAAATATAAATCTAATCTAAAACTTATATCATAAACCAAATATAATCGTAAAATACTTATCCAATTATTGGATTTGCTTATCGAGTCACATTTCGAGACTCACCTGAAGCCGAGGCATCCAGGGATTCATTCACCTTCGTCACCCAAAGCAATCCATCCACTTAAGAAAGGAAACCAAAATCTCCACCTCCTTTTAGATTCAAGACACTTCCAGGAAGATAACAGCATGTAAGCGTTGTCATAACACGATCCGGTCATATAAAAACAAAATTCGCACAAATTTAACGCCTCCGACGCAGACGTTTAGGTTTTTATGGTGTCCCCCGCGAAAGCCACGCCCCTCGAATAAGGGCACCCCAAACGCCCACCACACAGCATTCATATTCATAAAAGGCAGCGACTCATCATTATTTGTCAGGGATGCATGTAAACAAGTCAACAAAAAAGAGCCAAAGACAAAAATCATGAGTCACGCATAAAATTTTATGAACTGAACGGGTGGGTGGGTTGCTGGCTGTTGGGCGGGATGAAGGTGGAAAAGGACGAGAAAGGACATCAGGGTCCTTGGGTAAAAGCGGCATGTGGTGTATGTTTGTGGCTTAATTAAAAATCAGCGAGTGGTATTTTGAACATTTACAGAGGGCTGTGGATGACATAACCATAGATATATGAAATTGATTCAAAAAAAATATACGTTAAATATAATTATAAATTAAATAAAAAATCAGAGTCTTTTTTATTTAAAAAATATATATATATATTTTAATACTAATTTACTTTCAGATGACAGTAATGCCCATTTCAATTAAATAAAAAGTATAAAACCCGATGGACCCGCAGGTGGTTTGGTGGTTTCTGTTGATTTAAACAATCTCTGGAAATGTTTGCCTTTCTTTGCATATCTTCCCGCCGCATCCCTTTATCTCTGAAACCGAAATAAAAAAGAAAGTCCCAGAAGAAAGTACGCGTAGTGAGAGCGAAAGTAAGTGAAAATTTAATTAAATTGATTTCCGTCACTCCCCACGGGGCGATTTTAATTAAACCTTTCTCGATAGATTCCCCACCAAAAGCAGTAAACCATTAAGTAAACAGTAAGCCAACGAATTGCAGTTCGTCTTTGAGGTTTTACTTCCGAAAAACCGAGTCGGATTTTTTCCCCCCTTTAAGAATTTTCATTCCTCAAAAAGTTTGCGAATTGCAAATTTTGTTATTACAAGCCAGACAAGCAGAGCGCTGACTCGCTCCACCCACAATTGGCTTTCTTTCTGGCTTTCTCCGAGGAAGTTCAGCTACAAGTCAAAGTTTCTGGGGCCCCCGCATGTGTACTCGAGTCGGTGAGGAGTCGTGTGTTTATTTAATATCTATAAAATAAATTAAACATTCATATTCCGTTTATTTACTTAGGCAAATTGAGTTTTCGCAGTTGACATGCTGAATACGCAGAAAAGGGAGAAAACGCGACTCACGGGTAGGACGAGTGGATAACCCGGCCATGCAGGTTTTCCCAAAAGCAAAAAATAAAAAAATATAAATGTAAAAGTTGGCTAGCTGTGTCATATCCACATTGGTCTGTAAACAGGAAACGAGTGTCTGTTGCATGCAGAGAGTGACAAATGTCATGAAATATTCAAATTGACAGAAGTGTGGCTGCCGCTCTAACTCACTTTAGGCTAAACTTTAGTGGCACAACTTTAATGGTACATCTCGTCCTTCATATTTATCATAGACATACAAACTTAAACACCTCATAATTGCCAATTGAGGCTGCCATAAATACAAAGAACACAACCTCCATGACATAAATCACAAGTCCTTAAGCCAGCCAACATAAACATTTTTAAGTTGTGCCGAAAGCCGCAAACATGTCCCCCTTCTAGCCAGCATACATGGCAAACGCTTCGTTTTCATTTTGTAAATATTTAAGCAAACAATAAAATTCGAAACTGAAGTCTGGAGGGGAGAGTATTCAGCCGTAGCAGGTGTCAAATGTTGCGGCCCAAAGGAAAAAGGGAAAAAAACCAAGCCAGTTAGCCCAAAAGTTGCCCCAGACTCTTGTTCCTTTTCGAAAATTTATGACAAACTGTGGAAGACACACAAACGTTTGATTTTTCCGGTATGTGGAAATAAAAAAGTAAGTTAAAAGTTGATTTAGAATGAAATATACTCATTAGTTTTTAATAATTTTAATTCCAGTCGTAACTATACTTCTATTGTATATTTTTCTTTCTTTATTTATTTAAAATAGCCTTTAAAATTTGAAGGATTTTTTGATAACCGATTAGACTTACTAAGTACCCAAGATTCCCCATTCTACTCATCCTTTGAGGCTGAAAAAAAAAATGGTTTTGCGGAACTTTTGGGTACGTGCCACTTTGGATAGGCACGAAGCTGTTGCAGCTGCCTCGGAACTCCAGTGTTCAATGTGTTTTGTGTCTTTCTTTTATTTCACTTTTTTCCTAGGTCTTGGGTGCATGACATTAGTTGTAAGCACATAAAAAATAAATAAATTTTACACACGTCATTGGATTTTATTACTGCAGCAATGTGAAATAGGCGAAGAAAATGATTCAAACTGTGCTGGAGAGCTCCAGTCATGAAATTGTCAAGACTGGTGGCATTCAATCAAGTTGAGGTGAGTGAAGGATTTTAATTAGAGGCACGAAGCAGGAGGCACCTTGAGCGGAAAAGTTGTCAACTTTGGATCAACTTTTCGGTAATCTCATTGCACACGCACTGAACTTTTGCGAATCGTTTCACTTTATTCACTATGTACACGTTGATGCATTCAATCCCTATATATATATTACATATACATACATATTTGGCAACGAATTATTGACAATTGCAATTCAATTTCACACACAATTTGGCCAAAAAATGTCGTTACGCCGGAAATGGCGTAAAAACTTTTCTCGGGAACTGGAGCTGCATCTGAAAACTTTTCACTTGGTGCTGTCAGAAAAGCTCGTGCCGGCAGCTCCATGAAAATGTGATTCAATGCGACGCCCTAAAAAAAATAAAATAAAATAAGGGAGTAAATACATTTTGGGTAAATATTTGGGTATATGTTCGATTGAATGTGACGCTGATTGAGGAGCGAATGGTTATCGAGAGATTCCTTTTTTGGTTTGTAAATTTGAAAGAATGGCTGAAACTTTTCATCAGTTTGATGAATGGTTTAATTGGGAGGAGTATTATAAAATATAAAGTAGAGTGCCATGTTTCAAACTTTTTAATTCTTAAGAGTTCTCCCATACACCAGAAAAAAATCCTCAGTTGCAATAAATCACTCGGCGTCCCAGTTAACATATGAACACCCCTCATGTGGATATACCAAAAATACTTTCATTTCATATGCAAAACCATCTTTCCCATTTTCATCCTTTTACTTACACTTCAAGCAAAAGTTGTTCCAAAACATTGAGGGGAATGCAGGTGGCCAACCCTCAAAACCCTCCATTCTTGGCCATTTATATATTTTTTTGTTGTTAGCCAACCATTTTTGTTGAGCATGCATAGGAAAAGTCAAATATGAAAACTGTCAGCAGTGTCGGGAATTTATGACTCTGCTAATACAATACCCACCCCAACATACCCTCCCAAAAAAAAAACCATTTGGGTTCTCTGAAAAGTATGCTACAAATTTCGAATTAATATGCAGCCATAAAAAAAAATTTTTCAACCTCACCTATGAGGATATTCCAGTCCCGACGAATTATCGGTAGGAACTCAGGCTGAAAGAAGTTGCAGAAAATGTACTACGTGATTTGCTTGGAGGATTATAACTTTTGAAAAGAAATTTCGGGAGTGTGAGTTCTCATATATCATTTGGTAAATGACACTTTTATTTTTGGAAGAATTTAAAGAATTTTTAATAAGAACCTTGAAGCTATTTTAAACTTCCTCATGGATAACTCCCATGGATGTACTGTTTTACCTTTGAAGAGAATAAAGAAAAACAAAGAAGTCAACTCTCGACTTAAAAAGAGACTTGATTGATTAAAAAAATGTGGTTTCATGTCCCAGACAGTTCGCAATATTTGCAGAATCCTCCATGCGTTTCATTTCGCCACATCCTGCCCATCCCGGCGCTTGCCACTTGCAGTTAATTTAAGACTTTTCACATAATTTCCTTTTGCTGTACAAACACGAAATGCAAAGCGCTGCGAGGGGGGGATAGTACACCGATGCAGGCACTGCAATCGCCTTAAGAACTTCGCTTAACAAATGTGCGAAACGTGACTTAAGCATGAATACAAAATTCCAAAGTGCATACAAAAGCACACACATGAAAAGCATGGAGAAAGCATAGAGAAAGCAGGGAAAAGGCAGGCCAAGCAGGGAAAAGCGCAAATAGAGCTACACACTTGGGGCCACGGCAAAAACTTGTGAAATGCAAAGAGGGATGGGGTGGGGGATGATGGTAAAGAGGAATGGCTATGGGATAAATGTAATCCCTGCTTGCAAATATATTTGCAGAAATTTATAATTTATTAAAAAACGTATAGAACACCAGCCACGGGCCAGCCAGCAACAAAAACAAAGGCTTCAGCTGCATTACACGCCACCACCGCCACACTGCAACGCGGCCTGCCCCCTCTGGTCCCTTTCTCTGTCCGCCCAGGGGCACACATGAGTAATGTGCCAGTGTCGACGAAGAGAGCAGCGAAATCATGGGGGGCCGGTGGGCCACCTTCCACCCAGCCAAGGATGCTTCAATGGAATCTATGAAAACAGTCTCGTCTTTTTTCATTTTTTGTAAAGCAAGCTTTGTTGAAAACTAATATTGAGTTAGTTTTCAGAAAATAAATAAGTTAGAACTTTATGAACTATGTTTCATGATTTTAAAAGAAAAAAAATATAAACTATTAATTAAAATAAATATTTAAAATATCTATGAACTTTATAAACTTAAAAGCCCAATATTATTAGCCTTTGAATCTTTCCTTTCAAATTAACCCCACAAAACCAAGTCCTAAATAGCCCTTTTTATATCCTTGCCCCTCCTTGCTCTTCAACAGGTATGCGTATCGCTGTTCCTGAGCATTAGTGGTGTATCGTTAGTGGCAAGTTGTCCGATGTTTAATAAGCTGCCATCTGGGAGTAAGCTGGGAACATCGTTCAAAGGCAATAACAACATTTGCCAGGCTCCATTGTTTTTGCTACTTAAATTGCAGTTTCCTTTCCTTTCTCTATCTTTTATCATATTTTTATACCCTTTTTGGAAGGATGTTTAAGCTTTTATATAAAAGAGATAGACTTGAATATTTCCTATTGGAGTCTTTGGTATATCTAAATGGTTTTAAACTGTTAAATTTGTGTAAATAAATATATATATTTTATTTAGTTAGTGTATTTATAAGTCTTTTATTTGCTTTACTTATACTTTTCCTTTTTGTAAATTTTCCAGTGGGAGTAGTGGGTGTTGCATTTGCCCCAAAGGGACAGAGTAAAATCCACATTGATGAAGCTGCTGCTCGCTGATGAGGATGATGCTCATCCTGAATCCTCCTGGAGATGATGATGCATCTTCTCCTGCTCCTTGCTTTTTTTGCCCTGCCTTCCAGTTTCTTCTTCATTTTCTTGCGGCGCCCGAAGCTGCCGTTTTGTTGCAATGGAAAAACTTCAAAGCAACTCATTTCGGTCGTCTGTCCATCCAACTTGGCATTTTTCCGCTGCATAGCTGCGCATCGAGATTATTAATTTTGATGTCTGACTTCCCATAATCGATGCATTCTTGTTTTTCGTTGTTTTCCCAGCTCCAGCAGGCCGAGACTTCTTTGAACATTCCAAGCCATCAGCCGGCGGCAAAGTTAATAAGTCAAGGCTAAGCTGCAAACGGCAAGCGGCTGGTTTTTGATCCTTCTGCACTTTGCATAACACCCAAGGCTAGTGTTTTTAATTGCAACTCGCTTTAATTATTATTTTTACATGTAAAGAAAAAAAGAAACATTTTCTTATGGATGAGAGGGGCTTTAATCGGAGCTTATCTCACACTCTCTGGTTTAATAATCCATATCCTTGTTTAAAAGCATGTCTTTAGTTTGTAAATTGTATTGGAATAGTCCAAAAATTGGCGTAAATTTGTGCCAGCAATTCAATTGTCCTCAATGCAATAAACTTTGACTGCAGAAGCAGTAAAAAAACAAGCAAAAACCGACAATGTCCTGGGGAGTCTGCAGCGTCGGGTGTGCATGTGTGTATATTTGCATCCGAAAATCGCAGCTCGAGAGCCTGAAGTCCATTATCAGGGCGATAACAAAATGTTTAGTTTTCGCTCCGGCTAAAACTTTTTTCGGTGTAAACTTTTCGGCAAGTGCATATAAATTGAATGTAACTTTGCACTCATCTATGCAAACATCCTTTCCGTACATGCTCACTCACACAGAGGCGTCTAATATGAGTGTGTTTGTAAAAATGGCGTCCGTTTCGATATCCTGTAAAAATGGAGTCTTGAATAAAAAAATCTAAAGAAATTAATGAGCGTAAAATATGACTCAATTAGTGAGCCGTTTAATTTAATTTGAATAAATATGCTTACCTTCGAACCTATTTTAAGGGTACACCTATATTCGACTTCGAAGCTTCCACATCCTCTTAATTTTTTCTCCATAAGGGGAAGTCAAATGCAATTTCAGGCATTTTTGGCTCTGTCTCGCCATCCCATTCTATCCTAAGCAAACTTTTCATATATTTCATTCACTAACTGAAGGAAGTTCGAAGGCGAAACGGAGAAGTGGTGTCCTGTCGTCTTGTCCTTTTTATCCCACTCACTGGCTCCTTCGCCCTGCCTTATGTCGATACTTTTGATATGCAAAAGATATGAAGGGACAGCTGTTTCCTGCTCCATTTGCTTGCCAAAAACTTTTCCCAGGACCCGATGCATTCCTGCAACTTCAGCTTCAAGTTGAAGCTGGAAGGCGGCATGGTTGGCATCGATGGCACTGTCTTTAAAAACGAGAAGCAGGAGCGGAAGAAAGCATTTAAAATTTCAAAAGGTTTGGTTGAGAAGTTTTCACACTTATTTTATGGTTATTAGCATTTTTTAACTACTTTAAATATTTACGATATCCGAAAGGTGGCCAGGTGCATTACTCCAGGAATATCTCGAATTTCCGCTGTAAAAGAAGGGACGAAAACTTCGAAGGAAGTTGAAAATTGAATTTTATGCTTATTGAAGGTGCTATCGATGATGGGAAAAGTTTTTCTCTAAAAGATTTAACAGATTATTATCTAAAAAGAAATTTAAATAATCTAAGGATTTTTTAGAAATAATTGTCAACAACACAATAATTACTATATAAGAATATGTTTGAAAGAGTTCTGTGAAGTTTTTGTTTTTAGCTCGAAATATGATTGAAATAAACCCAAAGCTTTGCTTATCGAAGCTTTGCTTATATGGTACATTTTCTCTTATTTTTATATTAATTTTTATTAAATTAAAAATGCTTCATCTTTGTGCGACTGTAATTTCTTCCGGTGCGTAACACCTTTAGCGCTCAAACGTAATTTATTTAGTCTACTTCACGCTCATAATGCCACACATCCCGAGCGAGCAGAAAGGACTGTCGGGACGGGGGCTGGGTGACGTGAAGCTTTCATGTCAGTCGCCAGGCTCAGTGCCCACCATCCTGCCACTCTGTCCTCTACCTACGTAGTCCCTTTTTCCGCCTCCTCACCCATCAAAAGATCCTTGCAAGTGGCAAGTCGCTTGGAAAAATTATGTTGCACGTGATATGCTTCAGCAAATTCGCTACATGTAACGCATAATGGGATGAAGGGATTGGGGGCAGGGGGCTACAGTTACAGTTCCAGCAGCCGGTGGCAATACCAACCCCACCCACACCCACTCCGCTACTAAAGATGAGTTCCACTTGGAAATATAAATTGAAATCATCAACTGGCTTTGTGCGTTTTATCAACATTTTTACGTGCCGCGCTTCAAGTAAGCGTTAACGCTGCACTGAATCTGCCACGCCCACACGCTGCTACCCACTGGCTGCCACTCGGCGCTTTTCTTTTTACTTCCAGCCCCAGCCACTGCCACTGCCACCGCCAATCTCCTGGCTTTCCCGGAATCAGATTTACTTGCTCTGTTTCTGGCTTGGAGTGCCAACTGCAAATTAAGCAATTTTCCAAAGGACTTTTGGCTGCTTTTTGGTTTCCACGGCTTAATGTCTGACTGAGTGCGCGGTTTATTAAGATAAACGATGATGAACGGGGAATCTGGTGTCTGGGTTATGGTTATCCACCTGCAGCTCGCTCTCTTAATTGACTGCTCAGAACGGTTCGCTTTCCCTTTTTCGCGATGAGTGGGCGGCAAGTCCTCAGGGTGGAATGAGTCCTGGCTCATTCTATTAAGGAATTTGCATGCTTATCTCATTAACACGGAACACAAAAGTTCCGGCCAAGGGATTTGTTTTTTTCCAGATGCTCTTGGTCTGGGATAGCTACTTTTTAAAGCTTTATAACAGTTGTTATTGTAATGGTTTAACTTAAAATGAAATTATTAGAGTATCTCCACTAAAGGTCATGTGTCTTTTTCTGGTTGACCAGCCTTCAGTGTCCTGACTTTGACTTCTGCCCTTGCTCCTGTTTCCGGCTACTTACTGGTTGTGGAACTTTGCGCTTTTGTCGTGGTTTTCATTATCCCCTTCCGCCTGACTTTTTGCCTCTCATAAGCCGCAACAACCCTTTTGCATCCTGCCACTGTTTATCCACCCGGCTCAAAGCGGACTGCAACTGACACATTTGCCAATATTGACTGTCGACCGTCCGCAGAGTCCTCTGGCTCTTTATAGAATTTGCAAGCCATTCTTACTTTTCCCTCCGAGTTTCCGGAACGGGACTTTCGGCCTATGTACACAAAGCCTCGGACCTGGGATCCCCGGACTAGACTCGCTCTTTTTGCCACTCATTAGTGACAATTTTCATGTAGTTGACATTTGCCACGGACCCTCCCATTGCACTGTCGCATCCCCTTTGCGGTTGCAGGACAAAGTTTTTATGTTTATACCATCATCTCAACGGTCTCTGTCGAAACGGGCAAAAATTTTAAAGTCAAACTGGAAAAATAAAAGTTCTCTATTTTTTTCCGGCCTTGTAAAGAGGGCTGGACAGGTGAGAAGATGAACGGTCAGGTGGGATGTTAAATTTTTGATGGAAAACCAATTAATTGGAAAAATTAAAATCAAATATTTGCCAAAGCGCTTCAACAACACTTTACTGAAAAACTCAAAATAGAACAAGAAAGTGCAATGCTACACAGAAAGAAATTTTTTGACAAAAAGAGTTAAAATACCTGTAAAACCAAATAGGACTTACACCCATCTTATAGTCCTTATTTAACCAAAAACTCGATTAAACTTAGTTCGGACAATACATATTAAAAAGAAATAATTTTAAGAAATTCTCCCAGTGTTGGGGGAAAATATATGGCTGAGCTCGTTGCTCACTTTTTCGACGTCAGATCTAAGCGTTGTCCTTCATTTATCCTTTCGCCGTGTAGTGCCAGTGTGTGAGTGTGAGTGCGAGTGCGGGGAAGGACTCTCAATCAGCGCATGTTGGCGCCCACAGACTCACGTGCAAACACTTTACGACAGGGACTTTTGAAATAAGCAGTGAGGGAAAATTAGGACCAAGAATGGGTCGGAGGAAGCGTTCGAATAAAAGCAGTATACATCCAGGACATCCATAGGGATCCTGCTCTCGTTTTGAAGTGCAATTTTGCACAGCCACAGATTTTCCTCCTCCGGCTCTCAGGACCTTTCTCCTTTGGAAATGCTTTTCAAGTGTGCGGTAATTAATGCAATGAGAACGAGATGGGTTTTGGGGGGGAAAAAGTTACGCAAGGTTTGAATGTGTTCTACCTTCCTGGGAAAGGTGCTGGGCATATTCGAGCTATTGGCCAGGTTACGCAAGAAGGGACAACCCAGAAAAAGGAACTTTAAGGTTACACAAGAGAGAACTTAAACTTAACGAGGAAATAGTACACAACCCAGAGATTAATTTATAGCACAATAAAAGCTTAATACTAAGCTGCGATAAGTCCCCATCCTAATCCTTATCATAAATTTCATTCATCTATAAATTTTTTTACAGCTTCAAGGGTCATTAACAAGCTGCAAGGTTCAATGAGCACCAAAAACTGTGACCCAGAGTCCAGTTTCTTTCTTAAAGAATCAGGAAATCTTTAAGACTTTTTTCAGCTACCGGCCAGAGCCACAAAATGATATAAACAAACACACAATTTGCGCCACTTAGCAGAAAATGGACGAGGCTATTAATAATTCCATTTTTTTCGTAAGGTCAACCGCAAAAAAGTCAAGGGGCGAGAAAACAAAGCCAAAATCCACCTCACTCCGCCCAGATAATAAGGAAATATGACTTGAGGCGGACCGCAAGACGTTGAGGGAAATGGGAAAATGGCAAATGGCGGCCACAGAGTCTCAGAGGAGGCGACAGGGGGCATGGGGACTTGCCGCACAAACACAAGTAAACATGGCGAGACGGTCTTGTAAAACAAGCCCAGCAACAACAAGCACAACATACAAAACAATAAATCGAGGGGAGAGTCCTGCGAGGAGCAGCAGGACTCATAAACAATGTAATAATAAGGCCAAGATTGTGTGAGAAGTTGTGTCCCTCCGCAAAGTGTCCCTCCCCCTGCGCTTCAATAAATCTTGCTTTAAGCCGGGAATCCCCCTAATTGCTGGCCATTAGAAAAATGTTAATTGTCATTAAATGGGTACGCCAAGGATAACCATTAGAGCTGAAACGAAAAGGAGGCAAGAATAAATCCAATCGGAAGTTAACGTTAAACAAAATTAACACTCATCGCTGGTGTCCCATTTTGTGCTGTCCTTTTAGACAACTTTCAGCTCAGATCGAACAATTCCAATTTAATTAGGTTGGTCGGAATTATTTTTCAAATTTATACCAGAGCTTTTTTTGTCGTTTTTGTGATTGCTCTATGTGACAGGATAATAAGCTGGATGAACTGTCATGGACATTTTTAATTAAATCCAACATCCAAGATCTTTGTGATGGCACTTTTTTATTGGTCTTTCGAGGAGGATTTGAAAAGGAGGAAGTGGAAAATGGAAATATGATTGCAAATAATTGCATAGGTTCCTTCTACTTCGGAAATGAGAGAAGATTGAACGGAAATTTTAATTCATCGAGATGAGATAATTGCAGTGATTGCATTTTTAATTGGGATTTTTCATCTCTTGTTTAGTTTTTCAATTAATTAAGAACTGGAAACTTGATCAGATTAAAGGGGGATGTACAATTCTTTAGAAACTCTAACCCATATCACTTGACTTTCATGTTAAGCGTTTGCCTCACCTGCGGCAGTTTCTAACACCTTAAATGTTCAAACAAATCGATGGAGCATAACCCTTCACTTTTTGTAGGACCTCTATCATTGAGTCACTCAGTGGACGCCCCAAAGGCAAAGGGGAGTGTTATGGGCTCTCTATAAAATGGCCGTAATTGCTGGGCTCCCATAAAGTTGCCCTTGGTGTATTATGTGCCACAACAAGTTGGCCTGCACTTTCGGTTCGTGCCGCTAGCCAAGGGCCAAAAAGTCAGCAACGTGTCGGTCTGCCACAAAAACAAAAACGCGCCAAAAACAAAAACTAAAACCTGAAGCAAATTTCAGCTAAAATAGAAGCGTTAAAATATTGCCAACATTTCCGCGCTTTTAAAAATTGGCGGCGGGGAGCGAGGTTAGTGGGGAAAAAATAAAAACATGACCGGTTGGAAAGTTGGGTCGGCCGCCTTTGGAGGACCAGGCCAGGAGCAGCTGATCCTATCCAAAGCTTTTAGCCCCAAATACATCGGTGACTTGGAGCGGAAATTATGTAAATTTAAGTGTTTTTGCCCGCTTTTGAGCAATGAAAACATGAAAGCAAAAATCTACACAGACCACTAAAAAAAAAGCGAGAGATATGCCAACAAATAACCAATAAAAAGCAACAAGCAACGAGCGACTGGGATGGCGGGCATGACGGCCAAAAAGAAAACAGCATAAAGTTGTGCTTGGGAAAATTTCCCACACTTGTACGCCGGAGTTGAGTTTTCCGGGAGGGACTTTGTAGGCGGAGCTGGGCCACCCAATCCTGGCAACAAAGTTTTCGTAATTGTTTTTGCATTTTGCGGCGCACACATTCGGGCCAGCGGAATAGGGGGCCCAAATGTGTCCTTTGGTGTATTAAAAAGTTTTCTTTTTTTGTTTGGCCAAAAGCGAAATCGGAAGTCAGGCAGGAGGCTGGGCAAACATTGGCGCTCATGGGTTCGCAGTTCTTGGGACGTGGGCTGTGGGCTGTGGGCCGTGGTCCATTGCCCATTAACATTTTATATGCAATTATGATTATTTTACCTTTGTGCATTTGCGGTAATCTTTGGGGAGCGACCGTTGAAAGTTGAGCTGGCCAGGCCAACGGAAAATTTAATGGGCTTCAGACGCTCCAGACTGGACTGGAAGGCAAGGACGGGCGGGATTCAAATCGATAAATGTTTAAGTGGGTGGCAGGTGGCACTAGCTGCGAATGCCACAGCAGTTGAAGCCACATGTTGCAGCCAATTAATTGAATTGGTAAGGAATTTAATTTCATTATGCCGTGATTAAAATTGTACGGCTATTTATTGGTAATTTCGAAAAGTATTTTTGCAAATTGCATCCCAACGGAGGTAACAATGAATGAGCATGGAAATTGTCATTTAAAGTATTTAAAATTTCATAAGCATTTTATTTACTCATTGTTTTGTTGACTATTTGATGTAAAATGTAATTTTGTCTTTTCAAAAGGACCTGGCTATTACCTGCTCAACCTGATCCCCCAAAGTGTCCCTTTCGATTCCATTTCTGTCCTTCTAGAGGCCAAACAACGGATGTCCCTTTGCCAACCAGACTGACTGCAAGCAGCAGCCATTCTGTGGTCATTAGCCCAAACCAAACTTGACTTCTACTCTGGCCTCAGATTTTCTGCAAAATTTGCAAAAAAAAAGAAAGAAAATGAAAATGAAAAGACAGTACAAGGACCATGAAGGGGTAAAAATGTATCCACAAAATGCGACGGGGACACAAATCTTCTTTATTGCTTGCTACGTTTGCATGCCCAGCCTGACTTCTAAACATGAAAAAAATTTTAATAATTTATATTTTCCAAATATTTAAATAACAAGAGGCTATAAATTTCCTTTAAATATTTCATTGAATTGTAAAAAGAAGCCTAAAAAATACTTTTCTTTAGCTTAATACCTATTAAATTTCCTTTCAGTGCACTGTATGTGTTTTGTTGTCCTGGCCCAGTGTCTGAGCATGGACTTTGACATGAGGACATTAGGCTGGGTCCTGGACAAACAACTAATGGCCTTTCGAGGGCATTTTCCCTGGTCACAGGTGCTCGGGCCCTGGCTTAGGTACCTTCGACCAGGTTGTTTTAAATTAAAAATCTATACGAACACAAAACAGGCAAACATAACGAGCCCAACATGCTAAATATTCGTAACATGCTGTTGCAGAATTTTTTATGATTTATGCTTCGGTTGTATCCAATAATTTTATTGGTTTTGTGGCTGATGCTGCTGGTGCTGCTGCATTTAGAATATTGCTTATACGCCGCATTGCCCGGCCAGGCCAAAGCTCAGTGTCCACATGACCGAACACCCTCTAATGCTGACTTGATTATCAACACCCGCTGCACATCACCACACTCCAGCATCTTGCAACTGATGCAGATCCCAGCAGCTGGCATCTGACAGCTGATGATGTTGCACATTTGCCGCTAGTCGGTGAGTTTTTGGCTCCACGTGCCACCAACTCAACTCTCGTCGCTTGCCATGACCAGACTGATTATGCAAAGCAGTGTCTCAAGCTCCGGAATTAGGATGAACTGATACGTAAGTACACTGAAAATGCGGGTACATAATTTAAAAAAAATTTTGTTACATTGTTTGTCATTTTGGAGGTGTTTTGAGGTGCATACCCAAAGCAATGACTGTATTTTGGTCCTAGAAATGTATCTAGAAACAATTTTTGTTCTAAATTTTTTGTCAAATTTTCTGGATGATCCCCTTCCAGAATTGGGGAAACTACATGGGAGGCCTATATGGCCCACAGCGATGACTGTATCTTTGCCAATTTTTATCCGATTCTTAAGCGGAATACCTTAAACGATTTCTGGATCGATTCTCCATCAATCTGCATCACAATCTAGAAACAAATTATTTTTTGAATTTTTTGTCAAATTTTCTGGATGATCCCCTTCCGGAAATTGGGAAAATGCATGAGAGGCCCAAATGGCCCACAGATATGACAGTATCTTACCCAATTTTTATCCGATTCTTACACGGAATACCTTAAATGATTTCTGGATCGATTCTCCATCAATCTGCATCAAAATCTAGAAACATATTTTTTTTTAGATTTTTTGTCAAATTTTCTGGACGATCCCCTTCCAGAATTGGGGAAAATGTGGAAAATGCATGGATGGCCCAAATGGCCCACAGCGATGACTGTATCTTTGCCAATTTTTATCCGATTCTTAGGATCGATTCACCATCAATCTGCATCAAAATCTAAAAAACAAATTATTTTTTGGATTTTTTGTCAAATTTTCTGGATGATCTTCCCTTCCGAATTGGCGAAAATGCATGGATGGCCCAAATGGCCTACAGCGATGACCGTATCTTGGCCAATTTTTATCCGATTCCTAAGCGGAATTTCTTAAACGATTTCTGGATCGATTCTCCATCAATCTGCATCAAAATCTAGAAACAAATTATTTTTTAGATTTTTTGTCAAATTTTCTGGATGACCCCCTTCTAGAATTGGGGGAAATGCATGGAAGGCCCAAATGGCGTACAGGGATGACCGTATCTTGGCCAATTTTTATCCGATTCCTAAGCGGAATACCTTAAACGATTTCTAAATCGTTTCTCGATTTTTATCCTTTAAAATTTACCTAATTATATAAAACCCAAAATCTTTCTCTTTAAGAATAAAAAATGCACTTCCTCTTGCTATCTTTGCTCACGTGTGTTTTTGAGCGTTTTGTGTTTGCACTTATGATAATTTTGAAGTAATTTTCGGTGCCCTTAGTATGAGGCGAGTCCTGCTGCACTTACATACTTACCTTATCAGGAGACACAGGCTGGGAGCTGGTGCTGGAGCATCAGGAACTGCGGGAGCCACTATCAGGTAGTGCGGCAACTCTGCGCAGCCAAGTGGTAAAAAGTATTCACATTAATTCAAGCAAAAATAAATTATAAAGGCAAAGGGCCATCCCTGACGCCAGCCCCTTTCCCGTGGCGCCTCCCCCATCTTTCGGCGACTTTTAGCTGCGTTGTGCATTTTATGACGTTTAATGTGTTTCTGCTGTCAGCAGCAGAAGTTGCTGCCACTGCCGCTGCCGCTGCTGCTTCTGCTGCCGTTGCATCTACAGTCGCTGTCGGCGTCGACGTAGATGCAACTTTTTTGTGCCGCCGCGTTGAGTGCATTTTGTTGATTTATAATAAAATAATGTAAAAATATTACACAATAATGAATGCGCGCGGGGTGGCAGAGGGGCGGACGGCTGTCCTTTTCGCGCCTTCTTGCTCTGTCTCTTTCTTTGGCCTTCTTTTCGGGATGAAATATGAAACAAGGAAATGCTCGAGGTGGAAAAAGTTTCAGCCAAGAATATGAAATATGCGAGAAATAAAACTTTTAACTAAAATTATATATGTATGTATGTATATCGCCTATACATATATATCCGCTGGCATATGTTGGTGTTGGTGTGTTTGTGTCTTTGTATTTGTCGTGTTGTTTACGTTCACTTCTCGGCCATATTTCTTTTCTCCGGAAACTAGGGGAAATATTCTTTGTGGCTTGCAGCTATTGGAATGCTCTCATAAAAAAGAACATGAAATGGAAAAATGTAAGATATTTATAAAGATTTTTCTTTAAAACTTATTGAATTTAAAATTGAAAACTTCAAAAATAATTATGGAACTAGAGTAAATAAAATCATTACCATTAAAAGCATTTAGTGTTTTCAGATTTAAAAATTTGGTTTTTATACAAAGAATTTAAATCCTTGAAACACATAATTCCTGTTTTCTGGCAAAGTCCCTTTTATGGCCTAAACATTTTCGGTTAGAGTAATGGAGTAACTTGCCCCACAATGACCCCCTCAGCTTTCTGCACTTAAAGTCAAAACATGCAGGACACATTTTGATGCGCTTCCAGATCGCGGCGTTCTTGCAACTTTATCGTGCCAGAAATTGCATCATATTTCACAGACCTCAGCGTGACAACAAAATATATACATATATACTAGTACTTGCAGAGTGTGGATAAAATAAAGAAAAAACAAAAAATGTTGGAACAAAGTTCAGGAAAGGTAACTTTGCTTACCTGGGCACCGTGAGGGGCCAACTAAGATGTCTGTCAGCTCAAAGGAGCAAGGGAAAAAAGTTGTCAAAAGTTTCGCGCCACACGTCGTATGAGTAATGTCAGAGAAAAGTCACAAGATGCTTTAAGAAACGCTCGATTTATTAAAAGATGCCCCAAGGGTGGGGGAAATCGTTTCATTATAATTTACAATCATGCTCGTTCGCCATCAGAGCGCAATCTTTGGCATAATTTTGAAAATCCTGAGATAAACTTTGAGCATGCACATAATTAATGAAAGACCGAATGTCGTCTTCAAGAGAGTGTGCAGGAGGAGCATCCTGGGCCAGTCCAGTTACAGATGCATCAAGGAGCATCAAGGAGCAGCATGCAAAAGGGAGTAAACAAAGTGTAATTAAAAACTACTTAGCGAAGGAGGGCTCTCCAGCCGAGCCGGTCTCTTCACCCAGCCCAGTTCTGGTCCCGAAAACCTGGAGTCAGACTCACCTGCGATAAATAGTTTTGCGCTGCTGTAATTTATTATCGTTAGCGCTATCCTTGAAGAAGTAGCGCCTGATGCCACTGAGGTACGAACGGAAATATTCGCTCCAATTAATCGTGGCAATGTTGAACTGCAGCACCCGACGCTCCTCGCGCGGCAGCAGCTCGTTCAATTCGTCAATGTTGCGATGGGCGAACTTCCACTCCTTGAGGCCGAACCAAGCCATCATGTCGATTATGCGAGAGATTTTCCCATAAGCCTTCACATATCTGTACACAGGACGAAATTGGGGTTATTATTAAAAATAAACTACCTATTCAAGCAGAGATATAAACTGGTTTGGAGGCACGTGTATGAATGATTTATAAACCTGGTGTCTTTTCATCAATGAATCTCAACATTTTGCAGCTAATGCGCTTTAATTGGAAGCTGTTAAGTATGCCATACGAGGTTGCAACTAAAGAGCTTTGCCAGCTAACTAAGAGCTAATCAACGACTAGGTAATGCTCTGTATTATACGCATTCAGTTTTTGTAAAATATGATATTAATTATCATGTATGCCTTTATTTGATATGGAGTTACGATATATTTAAGTTTCAGATATACGCCCGGAAAACCAACCCTCTACTTAAACATTAACCCCCTATAAAATACCCTAAAAATGGTCATTCAATTGCCTTTCCATGTACCATTTAAAATCCATTCAATGTAGCTTACCCCCGAAAACCACACACTACTTCGATGTCCCTGCCACCTTGGAGGACATATTCTCAATGGGAAGAGGGAGGGGGCGGGGCAGTGAGGTAGTGGGGCAACAGGATACTTACATGCGCTTTTGTCCGGTGACCATGGCAATTAAATCTAAAATATAAGCTGGGATATTGTGCAAGAAAAATGCAATTGCACAATGCAGAGGCTTCGATGGTATTATAACGTACGAGAAGCACCTGTGACAATAATGCGGTCGATCGAAAGGTGTGTGTGTGTTTGGGGATGGGGGTGTCCGATGCATGTCCGAGGGGGGTCCAGGATATATGGCGATTCCAACGATTCCGTGTGGCATTTGGGTTCGATTTGGTTTAGTTGGAAATCCCCATACCGGTTTTTGTATTTTCAGTTTGTGTATATTGGTTGCTCGGTTTCGGTTTTGCGTTGTTTAAGCCCAGTTTTATTTATTCCGTTTTTGTTTTTTGTTCAGAGAGCAGGTTCAGGTTCAGGTTTCGTTTCGATTCAATTCGATTCGTTGTTTCAAGGTATTAGCAGAGAACATAGATAAATTTACCATTCCATTCGCAAAAATTCGGCAATATTTAATCAAGGGATTAGACATGCACGGAATATGCCAGCCATTCATATATCGTATTTTTTTTTGTTTGTTTGGTGGAAGTAAAAATTCAATAAAAATAGTATTTATTTTATATCGAATATGTTAGCAACGTTTCACAGTGTTTGCGGGCTTAACTCACCAGAGTGCCTTGTCGAAGGGCTCGTGAAATCCTTTGCGCGACAGACGCATGTACTCGCCCCAGGTTATGTTGTTCACCTCCGAAACGTAGTTGTAAACGGGCAGCTCTGATTTTCCATCAATCTGACATTCCCGGAGCTTAAATCTGAAAAAGTGGATTATTAGGATGAAAGGAGTAATCTATTTAAAGTCTTAATTTATGTAATTGAAAGGAAAATGGTGCGATATATCTAAAACCACTGGCTGGTTCATCTTACTTCCATTCGCTTTTGCAACTCCCTCGGTATCATCGCCAGGCACCTTTGGCTTTCTTAATTTTCCAGTTTTTGTATTTACCAATTTTCCGCTTCTTTCTGCTGTTGGCCAACAACCAAACGCTATCAGCTTGCGGTGCAACTCTTTTACAACTTTTACACATCCTCCGGCACCGCTTCGGCACCGTCAGGATCTGCCTCAGAATGTGTGCTTGTGCTGTGTACTTGTGTGCTACTGGTGTGCCGTTGGTATGCTGGGTAAGGACTAACCTTCGGGATATGTCCCAGGCGGTTGCTATCATGGCATTCACCACATAATCGGCGGGCACCATGTTCGCCTTGCAGCTGGCCTTCCCGTAAATGCAACGGACGAGTCCCCGGGCAGACCAAGTGCATAAACCTGATGGCCCGTACAAATTATCAGTCCAGCCGGGAAATGGATCCTTGTACGTTGACATTACTGCGAATAAATAAGAATTAATGGCTGCTTTGTTCGCCCCGGCATCCTCGAGAATGGGCAGACGGTGGGGGAATCCTTGTTGATTTTAGCCAGCGTCAAAGCGATAATGGTTGCGACCGGTCGGTCCACCAGAAACCCACAATCCCAGCCCCAACTTTCCACCCCCGTTCACTATTCCACTCCGCCCAAAGCCCGGCTCCCTCCTCCCATGTCTTTCCATTCCATTTGCTATTTGCTAACTGATATGCCAGGCTCCCAATTGCAAGTTTTGGTTGTGATTTTTTGAAAACTATACTCTATACAAAGGGATTAGGTGGAGTGATTAGAAAGCCTTTAAATTTTAAAATTTTTCAACAAAAGGGTCTTTAATAATTGTGCTTTAATAGACCCTATTAGTAATAAATTTGTTATAAAAATTTATATATTTTTAAGAGCATTAAATTTGCAACAAGCCGATCTAAAAATTCTTCCATTGCCATTCTCGTTTGGAAAGGCAGCTTAGGATGCAGCTGCATGAGGAGGATGCTTTGGCATTTTTGTGTTAAAATAAATGAAAATTTGTTTGTGCTTTGTTCCTCGAGAGCTTCGAGAGCAGCTCCACCTCCACCCCTGAGCCAGACGGGAAAACCAAGTCAGCCATGCTTCTGACTTTTTGTTACGTTTCGTTCGTTACGTTACGTTGCGTTTCGTTGCCATCACAAACAAGAAACCAAATACCTCCCCTCCTTCCCAAAAAAAAACAAAAAAAAAAACAGAAACTGAAAATATAAAAACTTTTTCCACATGCATTTATCTGGTAAACCCAAAGTCTCCTTCACCCTCTAGTATACCCGGCCAGGAAAGACAACTGTGTTGGCTATTTTTCACTAAATTTTAAATATTCCTTTTTCTTCGTAGTTGGTTTCTTTCTGGGGATCCTCCGGGGGATCTATCTGTGGCAGAGTTGAAAATGTTTTCGTTTGTTTACATTGTGTACCTGCCCCTGGGTATTTGTGCTAATTATCTGACAATTAGTTTGTTAAGTCAAGTCTGAAAGGGCAATAAATATCCCATATTCCCACCCATTCCACTCCCCAGTCACCTATGGGCGGCCGGAAGATGCCAGCCGGCATGTGAAAGGCTCGATGATTCACCAGATTCTCGGCACATTTCTTGGTCATCGTGTAGGTATTGGGCATTTGGCCTATAAGGCAATGTCGCATCTTCTCCAAGGTTTCGTCATCAAAGGTGCGATAGATCTAAAGATTAAATTTAAATTAAATAAGGACTTATATCTTAAGGTAAGTTTTTATGAGAGATCCAAGATACTCCTAAGGGTATCAACTTAAAACAAAAACCATAAATATTTATTTATTTTTTATATTAAATAAATTTATCATTTAAGTTTCATATCTCATCTTCTGTCCCTTTGTCTCTCTGATTTATTTTATTGATGTTTCACTTTTTTATGAAAACGCATTACCTACCTGCATGATTTTTTCGTAGCCAATTTCGTTCTCGTACACTTGTTCCTTGATAAATTCGCGATTGCAGTTGCAGTATAGTGTTGAAATGTGTACGAAGGACTGTGCCCCGCGGAGTGGCAAGCGGCATTGCAGCATGCAGCATGCGGCGAACGAGCATTGCGGAAAAACACGCATGTCGAATGTTGATTGAATTGTGTTGCAAATTGTTTGCCCGCCAACGCCGTAAAATATGCAACAACCAAATAAGTCGGTTGGGAAAAAACGAGATTGGTCCAAAATGGAAAAGTACATTCGTAAATATTACAATTCATACTCAAATATTTTTGCAAGCCATTCAGACATGGAAATTATGTATTTTGGTTACTTAAACGCGCGATATGCAAATATTTTACTTTGGCATTTCGCATTGTTTATTTTTACTAATGGAAGTGTGGCTGATAGTGTGATTGGGATGTCCATTTAAATTAAGACTTTAAGAGCTTACCTTTAATTGCTTCATTTCCATGGCCAGATCGAGTATCTTCTTGGTGCCAAGGACGTTGATGTCTATGGCGTCGCTGAGCTTCTCATTGAACTTCACCGATGCCACCACATTAAAGACAATCTGCAGGAGCCACGGATTGTAATGCATATTAAAAGTCAAAAAAAACACAAAGCCAAAAAAGCAGCTCATGCAAAATGCACATGAGATGCGCATACAAAGCAGCACATGGGCCAGATGGGGCATATGGGGCAGCTGTTGAAGAGATCTGTATGGCTTGGTGGCTCAAATGCTTGGCCTGCGTTCAACGATAACCTCAAAGTCAGCACACAAAATCCAGAAAAAGAAGCTTTAGGAGCAGTGCCAGGACGCATGCATTGAACATCGACAACAAAGCAATTTCAGCTTAAAACAGTGCCAGCGGAGGACTTCTCTAAACAGAACAGAACCGAACAGAACAGGACCAGGCAGTGGCAGGAAGACCAGGCCGTCGACGGAGTGACTTGTATGCAAAATGTTTTCCCCAAACACTGGGCACTGGGAGCGAGAGGAAAAATAAAAACGACCAACGGATGCGGACGCGGATCCGGATGAGGATGAGGATGCGGAAGTGCCCGGATGGCAGGACAATGGCTCGCGCATGCCAAGCACTTGAAGCATGCACAGGAATTTTCATTTATTTATATATTGTGTTTTATAACCAACAGCAACCAGCAGTAGCAACACCACCAGAAGCTTCAGCAGAAGTGGCAACAACCACAGGAGCAGCCGTTCGGCCAGGATGCAGCTCTACACATTTTCACAGTTTTACGTGGCGGCGGCGAGTTTTCAATTTTTGTTGAACAAAAAAAAAGGGAAAAACAGGTTCAATATATATATATGCATACATATCGTATGCCTCTTGTGATCAGCAAAACAAAACAAAAAGTAGAAAAATACAAAATAGAGCGAGAAACGAAAGAAATAAACTGACTGGCTGACTGGTGTTGTCGTAAACATTGCGCCTGCCTTTGGCATGCAACGTTCTACGTATACGTAATGTGCAAGCCAGATAGGGGAGGAAGGTGGAGGGTAGCATAGAGATAAAGAGAAGGTAACCAGATACACTTCCAAAAAGGGTCTACAAATTGTATCAATAAAAAAACTGACAAAAAATAGTCTTAAAGATTTCAAACTCATAAAGATGATTCCTAAACTCCAGCTCTTTCTTTCTTAAATTTGAAAAAATATAAACCCTTTTTAAACCTCTTTTCTCGCAGTGTAACTATATACAAACTGACAGGAATCGGGGGAGCCATCCAGATAGGCAAACACAACAAAAGCCCATGAAAAGTTTCTCACACAAAAAGACCATTGATTGAATTGCCAACGGAGTCGGGTTTGAGGTGCAACAAGGGTATGGGCGGCAAAGGAAGCAGGCAGTAGGTAGGTAGGCAGGACAGGACCAAATCGAGGCAGAACATCAACAAAACTTACTCACCTGGACCTCAGACGAGAGCATTGCTCGGTCGGCGGCATCAATGTCCAGGTCGATGGCACTGTAATCAGCGCGTATCGGATGCACCTTCTCCAACAATTGCGGCGACTCGTCGCGCATTCTATTGAATATCTGTTGGAAGGCACGAGAGATGGTCGAGATGGGTGACTTTCAGTTGGTGATAGTGGTAGGGGTGATGGTGTTTCCAACATTTTTATCCAGCATTGTCCTTGTCTGCGGGCCCCCAGCATTGACAGGCTGCCACTTCCTCCCGCATCCTGGACTGCTGCTGCTACATTGCTACTGCTACTCTATGGCTGACACTTACCGATTCATTGAAAAAGCCCTGCAAACGCTCCTGTATGCTCATGTTGTCCTTGCTGCGTATCAGCATGTAAATTTTACGCAATCCAAACGAGCGTAGCAATTTCTCTGTTAACACTTTGCCCACGAATCCCGTTCCGCCCGTAATGAGTACGGTGGCGTTGCTATAGAAATCCGTAACCGGAGTGGCACTCACACAGTGGGCCAGCCCAGTGGGTAGGGATCCGGGACTTCCATCGATGCTGTTTGTCCTCGTACTGGAGGCTGCCTCCTGAAAGAGCTGCTCCTCCTGGTCGTCCTCTTCCTGGTGAGCACTGGCCGTGGCAGGATCATTGCTGCTGCGACGCGAAGAGCTCGTTGATGAAAAAGCCTTTTTGGAAGCTAATTTGACCATTAATGAAGAATTTTAAATTAGTTTTAAGGATTAGGAATGCTTTATTAATTTTTGAAATAATTTAAGAATATTTTAAGTAAATGATTCAATATTTATTTAATAATTTAAAGGCCTTTCCAATCCGATAAAAATTTAAAAAATCAATACATTCCTAATAATAGTCACAGAAGATGTATATTTTTAGAATCAATTTCAAACAAACTGTACTTTAAATTGGTACTATTCTTTTAGTTTTATGTTGAATATATATTTCGTACAGTTCATAGTATATATATTAAGCCAATAGGCCTTCTTACTTTTAGGAGAATTAGCTTCGTGCATTTTTCTTAAAGCCACACAAAAAAAAATCCAACCGTTCACTTCAAGGGTACAATGTACATTGACAAGTTTTCAATTTAAAAGTGGTTAAAAGTTGGATTTTAATCAATAAATGCCACTCATATATCGTAAGGATTTTCCCACCGTATGTCAATTATATAAATATGAGCCATTCTAACCCAATTATTCCATGTCGATTTGCGTGTGCACTCTTTTTTCAATATAGTCGTCTATATAGACGTGTGTATGTAGTGGTCTGGCTGACATTGCGGTTGCATTTGACCTGATGACCTGCCCGCCGGATGTCTGGCGTAACATCACGGAAGGTACACGGAAGGGAGAGGGGAAATCTGTGTCTGTCTCTGTCACCCGTTCAGGCTCGATGGCGTCCGCTTGTTGAGCCATTTTAAACAATGTTAATTATTCAATTATCAACAGCCAATGCGGCTGCCATTTGACCATGTGTCCTTCTAACTTGGTTTAAGCCAGAATGTGTGTCGACATGTTTCCATATGTCTACTTGTGTGTGTGTGTGTTACCATATTCCGCACTGCCACAGTTGGTACTTCCCTCGCATCGCGTGTCTCCCCCCATCCATCCATGGGACAGCATATGTTGTTTGATTGCAGACGAAAAATGAGGTGCAAGTGCCGCACAGGCACACAGACACCCATCCATACACACAGAGAAATACTAATGCCCCATTGCGTGACACAGTTGTGGTTGTTGTTGCAGCCGTCATATATATATTTTTGTTGGCAATTGTCATCGGCCACATGACCAGTCTGTCTTTGTTTGCATTTGGCAGTGGGGTGGGCTTTGGGGGTAGCTTGTGTTGCAGGACTGATTATGCCACACCATATTTTAAAGGGCTTAAATTTTAATTATTTACAGGAAAGTAAATAAAGGGAAGTCATCAACAAAATTAAACCACAATATCGATAGGCTTATGGTTGCATTTTAAAAAGTAACTGGCATTTTATTTATCTAATAATTGGTCTATCTTTTTAGAATTATAAGCAAAAATCATCTTTTAAAAAAGATAAAGCTACTTAAAGCTTATCCCTAAGATATTCCCAATTCACCGCCCAAGAAAACGCTACCAAAAAATCCATCACCCACCAAGGGTTAAAGCTTTTTGAAGTCTACGCAACCCACAGGAAAGCTTTTTCGACCATCTTGGGCTTTCGATTGGCCGTTTCCGGTTCGCGTCTCGGCTAAGCCTCAAACGGTTCAAGCTTCCTCTACTTGAGTAAAATGTCTTAAAATATTTAAGTAGATCTAGCTGTAAAGATAAAGAAAAATACTGAAACCAGCAAACTAAAAGCTTACCATGGGAGTTTATTCAAAGTGCCGCCAAATGAAGCGGAAATGGCAGGCCATTTTTGTTTTTATTATGCAATTTATGACAATGCATAACGCATTTTAATTGTCCTGGAATGTAATTTAAACAAAAATGCTCGTATATTGCATCAGTTTGTGCTTAATGACTCGAAAAGTTTATTCGTTTTCATTTGGTAATTTAATACAATAATAATTACATTAATTAGCCTTTCAGATTTTTTGTTTTCCTTTTTTTATGACAAATATTGTACATTTCATTAGCATACATACTACTTTGTATGTGTGCCGTGGTTTTAATACATAATCGGATTTTCATTTAACAACTATCTCAATAATTTAATGTAATGCTACTTAATTGATTTCAGGTGCTTATTGTAATACTTATTCCGAGTTTGATTTGGTGAATTTTGGCTTTGAAAGAACGACAAACAAATGGTATTGTGCTTTAAGGAACGCATCTCGAAGTTACAATATATTTAGCAATTATAATACTGTACATGGCTCACGACCAGCATTCACACCCAATCAATACAAATCCTTCGAGTCCTGCGACTCGAACGCCCATCCATCATCGAGGGGACTTGCCATCACAATTCATTAAGACGAAATCACAGAGCTAACTTAAATCACTCTATATTATTATTTTCCCTTTTAGTTTGATTATAGAGGCTGCCAGAGGGATTTCCCAATCGAAGCAGTACCTGGTGGGGGCAAGTGGACCCGGGAAACTTCACTGAGGATGCAGGTACCGTCGCACTCCGTCTGGCTGCCAAACTCCTGCTCGCAGATGCAACTGGAGCTCTCCCTGCTGAGCAGGGCCAATTGGACTCCCGTGGCGCTGCTGACCGCTATCTCCTCGCTGGGCGGCGTCGTCGATGGCATTTCCATGAGGGCCATATCATCTTCGCATTCGATGACGTTCGGATGAAGGGGCTTAAAGTTGTTCCGGCGCCACGGTGCCATCGCGGTTCCCTGCCCATGAAAACCTGTGCCCGAATTCAGGGCTGCAAAGGTAACCACACTTTGGTGGTGATGCTGCCCGTGGCCATTGTTCTGGCTGCCGTTAAATACACCACTCGTCGCACTACCGTTATTGCCAGCAAGGCCATTCGGCGGCAAGTGCAGGCCGTTTTTGCCGTTGTTAATGCCACCGCGACCTGGCCCAAAAAGATTACTCCGAATCCGCATCGAGGAGTTGGCGTAGGTCGACCTTATGGAGGTGGCACGCGTGTGCATCGAGAAGGTCCTTTCGTGGGCATCCAGGCTTGTTTGGAACTTGCAGAAGCAGGCGGCGAAGCGTTTATTAAATTCACGCTTAAACTTTTCCTGCACAGATAGAAAAAATTCAATATTTAGTAAGTGATTCAATATTTTTAGAGGCTTTCGTTTATAAAGTGGAGAGCTATTTCCATTCCAAGAACATTTTGAAGAGCCTCTGTAAGCCCACTTATTTTTCTCACTGTTACATCCTACTTGGCTAAAATCGAACTTTCAGTCTTCTTTTGGGTTAATTAAAAAAGTATATTGGTGGGGCAACAAATTTCCAGGAAAAAACAAAAGCAAAACCTGCCTTAAGCGAAGGCATCTGTTTTTAGACTAATGAATGTGCCCCCCTAGCACCTCCAAGACCAGGACCTCCCACTCAGCCATAAGCAAATGCCATTTGTCTCTGCTGACAGTAAAATAGAATATTTGTTGACAAAGTTTTCACGCACACCCCCAAGGAAAAGTTTACGAGCCTCGCAGATCTCCGGCTCTCAATCTATCTTTTACAGACAATTTAAGTGTCAAAGAAAACAGCCTTTGGGGTTTTTTTCCTTCGATTTTCACAATTCGCCGCTTTGACATAGCCAAGATTTTTGTGGATTTGGCTAAAATTTGCGGCTTGCCAGTTCTTGCGGCTCAGACAGTAGGTGTTTGCTCATTGGCTACAGTGGAACGTTGCTTTAATTAACTTTGACAAAGTTTCGTTCTATTTGTGTCAGCGATTTTCGAGTGGAACATTTTCTGCCGAGTAAGATGTAATTTATTTTTAGATGAAAGCGCCGCGGATGCTTATAAATCATAAGGAAAAAATATTTAAAAAAAGCTGGGAAATAAATCGATTGATGGGAAGCTAAAAGTGAAATGAAGTGAAATGAGTTATTGGTATTTCTTGCCTTTCAATTTATGAGCTTATTAATTTTTTGATAAAAGTCCAATAGGGTATGCTTTTATCTACAACTTGAAGGACTTTATCAAGGAAACTTTAAGGACCTTCTCTATATTAAGCTGCAACACTTTAGATGCCACAAAACTAACCCAAAATAGCCTCGAGTCCCAAAACTATCCCCTTTTGTCCCCTAACCTTATGTTATGAAATAGTCCTGCCACAAAATGTGTCCCTTGGGGGTTAACTGGGGTAAAACGGAGAGCACCAATCAAATGTCAGACTGGGAAATGTAAATTCAACACTCCATAAACAAATCGAGCCAAATCATCATTGCCATTTGGGCCAACTTACGTTGTAGATGCCATAAATAAAGGGATTGTAACAGCTATTGCTCATGGCCAGCCAGTCGCAGCAGAACCAGACGATGCTAATGAAATGGTAGTCGTTGATTTCCGGTATCGTCACATAGAGAATATTATAGAGTTGCAGCGGCAGCCAGCAAAGGCCAAAGATAACTACCACGATGATCAGCATTTTAATGACCTGGCCGGAACAGAAAGAGAGGAAATTAAAGCGCGGCCGGATTTTCATTTTTGCAACAGGGAGAGAAAAGTTTCACCAAATGTTAGGAAATTAAAAAAGCTTATAAAATATTTAGAGTGCATTTGAAATAATTTAATAATTAGTTTTAAAAGTTTATTAATTGGTGATGGGATTTATTTTTTGAATGTAGCACAAAGTACATATATTTTTTTACACCTTTTCTAGTTAACTGCAGTTTACACACTGCCAATATTCTCACCTTTTTTTTGTTTTTTAACAGGGTTATATCCCGCGAATCCTGGGCATTGCCCGGGGCCCTCGTGCCCCACAATCGCACCGCCATTTGGATGTAGACAAAGCTGATTACACAGAAGGGAACCAGATACTGCACAAAGACCAGGGTATAGCGAAATGTTTGCAGTTGATCATCCGATAGGTTCTTGTTCATACAGAACGGTCTCGTCATATTAAAGGTCTCATTATCCTCTAAACGTTTTTTGTTTTTTTTTTGGTTTTGGATTTTGATAAATGCAAAATTTGTTTGATGAGAAGGCATCGTGCAGGCATTTAATCCTAGAAAATCGTATTGACTTACCACGAAACCTTTCGGTTAGCTCCTCTACCCGAAACGCAATAGCAAAGGGCACAGCAAACAGGAGGGCCAGCAGCCAAATACCCGCAATTATGAACTTTGATATGAACTTGGTGGGTCGTGCCCTGCATGCAAAAGTGAACGACGATTTTTAATGATTCCAGAGCTCAATCGAACGTGTTCGTAATGGGGTCTTACCTCAGTGGATTGATGATGGCCCGATGGCGATCGATGGCAATAGCGGTCAGAGTGAAAACCGAGACGTTGACACTTAGTGCCTGGACGAAGGGGCAGAAACTGCACATGAACCATGGCAAATTCCAACTCTGCAACAGGGCAGCCTGAAACTACACAGAGGGAAATGTTTGTGTTAGAAAGATCTAAGGAAAATAGTTTTTTTTTTACAAAAATATCAAGTGTTTGGTACAGAAAGTAACTCTATGTTTGATTTACAAAGTCTCTCTATTGTTGACTTTGAGCTAATTATTTTTCTCAGTGCCAAATATAAGTAGAGAGGGCGACATGTGCTTGTCAGAGCGATGTGCGATGATTAAATCAACCCAAAATGGAATCCCGCACAAGTCTAAGGCCAAATATCATTAATGGACACTGGACTGCAAACATCGAGAATCCGTGCAGAGTGTTTTGTTTGTGCCTCATGGCCCTGCAACAGTATGGTGGAAACTACAGCTTCCCCAATCTCTGTCCCATTGTTGTGGAGTTGTTTGACACTGATTTGGGGTGGCGAGTACGTGAGTGTTGCGGTTGCTGCGGACATTTGTGGCAAGCGGTAGGTAGCAGTGGCCATCACAGTGGCACAACTAAATCTCTATTTGATTGTGGTATTAAGTGCGGAGAGTAATGTCGCAGTTTTTGGTAAAATTCCAACGTCAATAGGATCCATTTCCAAGAGCTTAATTAAATTGTCCGTTTCTGTTATTTATAGTTACCATATCAAGGTCAGAATTTATTCTAGACAAGGCTTCAAATATTAAAGCAATTTAAATTATTAAAGCGTTTCCGTAGGCTCAAGCATTTCTATACAAAAGCCCATCCTTTGTGCTAGCTTGTACTAGTTTTCCTGTTTAATTAGCAACCTAAAAGTCCCCTCTAAAATGAACAAGTAAATTCAGCAGAATTTTGCACCAAAAATAGCCATGTTTCCAGATAAGCCAGGATTAATTAAACATGCTTTATGGGAGCACTAAATCCTCATCTAGTATTTTACTTTTATTTTGAAGAAGGTCGCTCTTTAAAATGTGCTAAGCACAGAGATGAAAATTCTCGGAAAATACTTTACTTAAATGAATTTACATTCCTATTATTTTATTATAATTTCAGGGTTTTTGGGGTAACCACTCCATGTAGATTTAACTTTCTAGGAAAATACAGCGCTTTGCATGGCGCCAATAACAATTGCTTATTCAAAATAAACATTTTCCGAGTATCACATAAAACTGCCGACACCAAATATGGTATGAAACGAGAGCTCAATTTAGAGACAGGGCGAGAAAATTGTTCACTTGGCTTTTAGCACTTTATTCCCAGTGGCTTATACTGAATACTAATCCCATTAACACATAAACCGAAAATCGCATTAAAATTTCAAGTAGGTAATATTCCATTACCCCAATAGCAGTGGGTGTAGGCTGTGCCAAATTTTGTAATTCCAGCTATGGAGGCGTTCAGTGTCCGGAAATTAAATTGATGCCGGATTATACCCAAACTGATGTCCCTCATTCCCTGCGGTGAGGTCTATACTTTACGTTCAATGACAAAAATAAGTGAAAACTAATGCTGATTCCAATGGTCGACCTGATTTATGCCCGTAGAGTGTCAACGGCGGCGGGCAACTAAACTCATTTGAGTCGAAATCCATTTAGCGGGTGCAACACTGCGTATACGCTACACTTATTAAATGCATTTTAAATTTGCATAAAACTAGCCTAATTACCAGTAGGAGTGCAATCAAATATAGTGGCCATAACTCACCTGAAATGGTATGCAGAATAGGCCAATAATGACGTCGGCGAGGGCCAAATTAGCGATATACATATTAGTGACCGTTCGCATTTGCCGGGTGGTGGCCACCACCCAGATGACCAGGGTGTTGCCAATGACAGCCACAATACTGATGCCGCCATAGAAAATGGACAAAAGTGCCACAATCTCAGCGGGTGCCGCATACAGGCGCTCTGGAAATAAATATAAAACATTTATGTGGGATTGCTCGATGGCAGGACTGTTCTCTTTAATAAAAAAAAGCTTTGCAATTTTTTAAACATATTATTATGCTGTTTTTCTGTCAGTGAATCTTTCCAGTCTGACAGTCGCCGATTAATTCAGGTGTCAGTTGTCACTCAGTCAGGACAGGACGGGACCGGATTGACGTTACCGAAGAGCGTTAGGCATCAAGGAAATTAAATTCCAATTGATATAAACATAGTGGTATAGATATCCACAAATCCTGTTTTTCCGGTATAAAAATTTCAAAAAATTACATTTCCGTATTCCATTCCCCTGCCAATCCTCTCATGTCTCGCATTTTATGCGAGCTTACTCACTTTCATGTCTAATCCCCAGGGTCTGAAAATAAAACTCATGAATGATGCAAGATCAAAGCACTAAAGGCGGTCTGTCAGAACGTAAAGAAACTTGTCAATATTTTGATTGATGATATATCAAGTCAAGTGTCCCCGAGTTATTCCACGAAGGGATTACAAGCCGGCTTACCGAATTCCGCCTCCTCCTCCGCTCCGGGCAGGAAGTCCACTCGCGATTCCTCCTCGATTAGCTCCATTGCCATGGCACAGTTTTGATTCTTTTTCTTGGCGATTCGGTGTATCCTAATGAGGATATAATCTCCCCCAAAGCTACACCTTAAAATTGTAGCTTGTTTCTACTGTTGTTTATGAGCCACAGTTCATCTTGTGTGGGAACATTTTCTTGAATCTTGAAGAAAAGGAAAATGAAAACCATTAAATTAAAATTGTCTGAAAATTGGATTACAAGTTTTCTGATACTTTTCAGATGGTCAGATATATCAAAAGGGCAGGAAATAATAAAGAAAATCCAAAGCTACCTCCAACGTTGGTAAACTGACTAATGGTCCAGGTGAAATCAAATGTCAGCTGTCGGATGTGAAAAGTTTGTTTTGTATAATTGAAAAATGCACCAAACTCATCTCTATTCCCTCTCATCGCCCCCAGCGCCATAAAAGTGCTTGCACTGCGTTTCGCATCAAAACCATTACTTCCCCAATAATATTTTCATGTTTTTATTGGCAAAAATATACGCCAACGTAGTATGTGGGTGGTTTCAAACAAAAAATAAACAATGTTTCATGAATGACTGAAAATCGGATGCTCAGTGTGTTTAATTGGCCATTTATCGAATGGTTAACATTGTGTCGACTCGTTAATTTATCTTCTATTGTGTAAACACTGTCAAGACTTGTTAATTTATTGAGTAAAAAAAACGGTTTTTTCATACTATATAGTCTTTTATAAAAAGTAGTTTAGCCTTCTGCTTTTTATAAATTTCGAACTTTAAAGTGAAAATGCTTTTTACCGCAAAACAAACAATAGTCCAAGGCTATAAACTCCCCACAATATGGCTAAGAATTTAAGGGGAAAGCCCTTCCGATAAAAGTATGCAAAAATTCTTCACGGGAACTTTTATGACAGGCTGGAATACATTTTTCCCAGAATAGTTTCCCAGAATTCTATGGCATCCACCCACTCCCAAATTCTTTTGGTGTATTTTTTTTGTGCCACCTAACGTATGGATAAATATTTGCCAAGGTATTATGGCCAGAACTTGATAAGAGGCAACCTTTCTTCGAAATTAGCATTTGCCGTAATCCTATTTTACTTGGGAGCTCCAAAGCCCACAATCACTCCCATTTCCTAGCTGCAGATAATGTGCCAGCTTAGGATCTAATAGGATTTTCCAAGTGAGAACTAGTGGGAGTACGATTCATTGTTCAAATTTTCAGTAAGTGGTCCGCCGATGCCACCGCCAACTCGTTCTGTCAGCGTCTTGTCAACTGAAAAGTTCAACGCTGTCAAGGCCAAAACAGAAACCAGAAAATGTGGTTAAGTTTTGAGGGGATACTATGCAAACGTAGTTGCTGCTGGCTTTTTAATAAATTACATTCTTCAGTAGGAGCTTCTATAAAGCTTCTGGCAACAAAGAGAACAAAAAATAGTCAGGATCCGATTATACTGCTTACGTTAAATGCAATTAGTCCAGCCAAGCGAAATGGCGAGATTTTCTAATTAACGTCAAAGGAGACTTTTTTTTTTATTCTGGTTTTCCATCAGTTTTGATGGTCAACTAATTGAGAGGCAAGCATTTTCGGGCCATTAAGCTTCTATTCAGTGTGTGTGTGCATGTGATTTTGGGGCGAAAATCATGCTGGCGGGAAAAGTGCTGCTATTGGTATTGCTCCTCTGGCAGATTTCCCATGAAACCCACTTGACGTTCACTCGAGAACAAAGCAACAGGGAATCCACGTCGTTCAGGTCCTAACCATTAATTTGTAAAATTTACAGACTTTTGACTCCATCGGATACACGTGTAGCTGGCTATATACATATGCCTGGTGCTAGATGTGTGTGAGTTCTGAAATTTGGGTAAAATATTTGGTTGAATAAGAAATTTTTGTTGAAGCAACGAATATTATTAAAAGTGTATCCTATTAGAGCGTCATTGGGGCGTTCAACATCAAAGTGAACATTCTTATTAGACGGCAACGGTGAGCAGCACAAAGAAGGCGGGCCACCGAATTGGCAACAATGTAGTATGAAAATGTCCCACCCACGACATGGTCCCTTTAAATAACACCAAACATTGCGCATACGACACATAAGCCAAGAGACAACAGACGCATTATGGCAAGGCTTAGGCCATCGCATTGCAAAGGCCCAAGGCGGTGGGCTTTTAATGAAAAAAATAAAAGGGAATGGCTGGGAAAAGACAACATGTCCAATAAAATCGGAAATGTGCACTGGAAAAAATATCCTAAACGAAAATCTTTACACCAATGATATACTGATGTCTAGCATTGTCCTTCTTCTATGTATTTTTTAGTCCATATCACATTTTTATTCAAAGTGTAATCTATTTATACACTTATTTCTTATTTTTTCTGAAGTTCGTGAGGTGAAGGGACAAGTAGAAGCTTAAGAATGGAGCATGTAATTTTTTTGGGCTCTGTCTCTTTGTTTACAATGCCTTCGGACTTTTGGTTCTAAGCCTGAACTTTGGGGAGGCTTGGATTTTTACGGTTTCTGGTTTGATTGCGCTTTTGGGATCCATGTATTCAGGTGTCTAGTCGTTATTTGAATAAAATATTATCTATTTCGTGATCATTGCAATTAAGATGGTTATTTTGGGAAACGTGTCAAAAAGGTGAATAGACATTCTTCCTTTTCTGTATTCTTATGCTCTTGAACTTTGTATTTTTCCTTTTTGTGTACGTAATTATTTCCCAGACAGTTTCAATTGCCTGTGAGTCCGAAATCGAAAACACTTCATCGCATTTTATTCAATTTCCAGCTTAAGGCCTCTTTGCTGGCAGGCCCCAAGGGAAAATCAATTAAAAATTCATTATATTTGATTTTGAAGGTAAATGATTTTAGAGCACTTAATACATAATTTCTACCAAAGCGAGATAAAGTGCTTTCTCCCAATCGCTGACCCAAAAGGATTGTCTGCCCCGAAAATGTAAAATTCTGTTGAAAGCACTTGAGAGGACACTTTCCAAAGGAAAAAGGCCCTGGAACATTTCCGCTGATTTGACTGTCGGCCCATCATTCAACCGGGTGGATCCTCTTTAAAGTTTTCCTCCAATGCCCTTGACTATCTCATCCAGAAGTGTCCATCAAGGGTCCATGTTAAGTGCCTGTCATTATGGTCGCAGGTCCTTTGACATTGTTTGCGTAATATCCTGGCAATTTGCGGCACTGTTTTGTTTGGCCTTTCCCCTTTTCCCCCTGCTACGAACTTGCCAAAAATTAGTCAAACCTTAAATCTTTTAAAATTAATAACACAATTAGGTTGTCAACAGCGATTGCCTTTTTGCCAGCAATGGGAGCAAGGGACTTCATTTTGACAAAACAGACAAGACCGCCCTTGAAAGTTGGCCTAGGTGTCCTGTTGCCTAGGACACGTGGCTCGTAAAAATGTGTAACAGAGATGCCAGTTAATAAAGAAGTTAATTGGGCATTCCTTTCACTTTTCTTTGTTATTTAAGGTATCGCATAAAGGTACGGTATTATGGACTTTGTTTTTAAATTAATAAACATAAACATTTTTTAATGTTGTAATGGGAATTTAAGTCCTTATTATACCAGTAGCCCGTTTCTATGGCAACGAGAAAGCTACCTTTGGATTTATATTTTTTTAAATTTGGTCTCACTTAGTAGGCCATTCCTTCAAAAAAATGTTTGGACCTCAGTGAAAATTTTTCCTGAGTTCAGTCTGCCTCCGACCGTCAACATGTGAACATCTATTTTTATTTCACAAAAAAATCATTTATTTGTTTTTCTTTTTTTATTAGTTCTTATTTATTTTTAATAATATAAGTATTATTTTTTTTATTTATTACAATTATCACTATAAGCAATGGGTTCTCAGTTTCCGTGTAAGTACGATTTGGACATCCTGCTTTCCTTATTTTCTTCGACTCTTAGCTTTTTCATCTTCCTCACTATTGGTTGCCTCATTTTTATTATAATTTTTTTTATTATTTAAAATTAATTGAATTTTCAAGAAAAGTGGAGTTTTCAATGGGCCTATAACTACCGACGTGTGAAAACGTTATTTTTATTTAATTTACTTTTTTTATTTATTTACTTATTTCATTTATTACATTTATCACAATAAGCAATCGGTTCTCAGTTTCCGTGTAAGTACGATTTGGACATCCTGCTTTCCTTATTTTCTTCGACTCTTAGCTTTTTCACCTTCCTCACTATTGGTTGCCTCTTTTTTATTATAATTTTTTTTATTATTTAAAATTAATTGAATTTTCAAGAAAAGTGGAGTTTTCAATGGGCCTATAACTACCGACGTGTGAAAACGTTATTTTTATTTAATTTACTTTTTTTATTTATTTACTTATTTTATTTATTACATTTATCACTATAAGCAATCGGTTCTCAGTTTCCGTGTAAGTACGATTTGGACATCCTGCTTTCCTTATTTTCTTCGACTCTTAGCTTTTTCATCTTCCTCACTATTGGTTTGCCTCATTTTTATTATAATTTATTTTATTATTTAAAATCAATTGCATTTTCAAGAAAAGTGGAGTTTTCAATGGGCCTATAACTACTGACGTGTGAAAACGTTATTTTTATTTAATTTACTTTTTTTATTTATTTACTTATTTCATTTATTACATTTATCACAATAAGCAATCGGTTCTCAGTTTCCGTGTAAGTACGATTTGGACATCCTGCTTTCCTTATTTTCTTCGACTCTTAGCTTTTTCACCTTCCTCACTATTGGTTGCCTCTTTTTTATTATAATTTTTTTTATTATTTAAAATTAATTGAATTTTCAAGAAAAGTGGAGTTTTCAATGGGCCTATAACTACCGACGTGTGAAAACGTTATTTTTATTTAATTTACTTTTTTTATTTATTTACTTATTTCATTTATTACATTTATCACAATAAGCAATCGGTTCTCAGTTTCCGTGTAAGTACGATTTGGACATCCTGCTTTCCTTATTTTCTTCGACTCTTAGCTTTTTCATCTTCCTCACTATTGATTGCCTCATTTTTATTATAATTTTTTTTATTATTTAAAATTAATTGAATTTTCAAGAAAAGTGGAGTTTTCAATGGGCCTATAACTACCGACGTGTGAAAACGTTATTTTTATTTAATTTACTTTTTTTTATTTATTTACTTATTTCATTTATTACATTTATCACTATAAGTAATCGGTTCTCAGTTTCCGTGTAAGTACGATTTGGACATCCTGCTTTCCTTATTTTCTTCGACTCTTAGCTTTTTCCATTATTATTTTTTTTTTTGTTAAACCAAATATTTTTCGGATCTATATGGTCCACGTTGTTAGGACTATGTATGAGTAGGCCAGACTATTATTTTTAATACTCATTTTATTTTAATTTATTTTTTTTTATTTATTACATTTATCAGTATAAGCAATGGGTTCTCAGTTTCCAATGGGTTCTCAGCAATGGGTTCTCAGTTTCCGTGTAAGTACGATTTGGACATCCTGCTTTCCTTATTTTCTTCGACTCTTAGCTTTTTCATCTTCCTCACTATTGGTTGCCTCTTTTTTATTATAATTTTTTTTATTATTTAAAATTAATTGAATTTTCAAGAAAAGTGGAGTTTTCAATGGGCCTATAACTACCGACGTGTGAAAACGTTATTTTTATTTAATTTACTTTTTTTATTTATTTACTTATTTCATTTATTACATTTATCACAATAAGCAATCGGTTCTCAGTTTCCGTGTAAGTACGATTTGGACATCCTGCTTTCCTTATTTTCTTCGACTCTTAGCTTTTTCATCTTCCTCACTATTGGTTTGCCTCATTTTTATTATAATTTTTTTATTATTTAAAATCAATTGCATTTTCAAGAAAAGTGGAGTTTTCAATGGGCCTATAACTACCGACGTGTGAAAACGTTATTTTTATTTAATTTACTTTTTTTATTTATTTACTTATTTCATTTATTACATTTATCACTATAAGCAATGGGTTCTCAGTTTCCGTGTAAGTACGATTTGGACATCCTGCTTTCCTTATTTTCTTCGACTCTTAGCTTTTTCATCTTCCTCACTATTGATTGCCTCATTTTTATTATAATTTTTTTTATTATTTAAAATTAATTGAATTTTCAAGAAAAGTGGAGTTTTCAATGGGCCTATAACTACCGACGTGTGAAAACGTTATTTTTATTTAATTTACTTTTTTTTATTTATTTACTTATTTCATTTATTACATTTATCACTATAAGTAATCGGTTCTCAGTTTCCGTGTAAGTACGATTTGGACATCCTGCTTTCCTTATTTTCTTCGACTCTTAGCTTTTTCCATTATTATTTTTTTTTTTTGTTAAACCAAATATTTTTCGGATCTATATGGTCCACGTTGTTAGGACTATGTATGAGTAGGCCAGACTATTATTTTTAATACTCATTTTATTTTAATTTATTTTTTTTTATTTATTACATTTATCAGTATAAGCAATGGGTTCTCAGTTTCCAATGGGTTCTCAGCAATGGGTTCTCAGTTTCCGTGTAAGTACGATTTGGACATCCTGCTTTCCTTATTTTCTTCGACTCTTAGCTTTTTCATTTTCCTCACTATCGATTTGCCTCATTTTTATTATAATTTTTTTTATTATTTAAAATCAATTGAATTTTCAAGAAAAGTGGAGTTTTCAATGGGCCTATAACTACCGACGTGTGAAAACGTTTTTATTTAATTTACTTTTTTTATTTATTTACTTATTTCATTTATTACATTTATCACTATAAGCAATCGGTTCTCAGTTTCCGTGTAAGTACGATTTGGACATCCTGCTTTCCTTATTTTCTTCGACTCTTAGCTTTTTTCATTCTTTTTTTTTTTATTAAACCAAATATTTTTCGGAACTAGATGGTTCTTTGTATTAAGTACTTTATATGAATAGGGACGATAGGGATTACTATTCCTACTTTAATTAGTTAATTCTCTAATGGTTAGGGCTATCACTTCAGCACTTTATAGGCCCACTTTAAATGACTCATCACGTAATCATCTCTTACTTCAACTGTAATCCAATAAAATAAAACCTGGACGAATTAAAAAGCCATGGAGAAGTAAACGAGCTGCGAACTTATTTTTGTTATGTTACTATCTTTTTTCCATTCCTTATATTAAATCCAATCTTTTGTTTATTAATAACTAAGGCGAATTGCTAAAAACTCTACTCAAAAATATGGCTCATTGAAGAAAGCAAACATATATTCAAATATGCTCAAGAATAAAGTGTGATTATTACCCGTAGGTGCTGTGGGAAACCACAAAATCGTGAAACGCACTCCCTGGCACCCGAACTAGCTCCGAGCTAAGTTAATCGAAATGTACGAGTAGTTACATTTTATTTCACTGCCTAATTGCCGAAATATGCTCTGGGACGCAATCAAGTTTTCCGTGTGAAATTCTAATTAAATTCTCGAGGCGATAGAGCCCTTTTCTGGTGTTCACTTTTCGCCGATTATGGATTCACTTTCACTGGAGGCGGCAACCTGTCCGCAAGAGTTCCCGTTATCAACTGTTGGCAGAAGGCCAGGAGTCTTCGGGCCGAACAACTGTTGAACTGTTGGCAACACGGATACGAGCCCGAAAGCGAAGCCAGGCCGAACCGGCGAAAAAAGCGAAACGTCTGCTGGCCGAAGGATATTCAAGGATATGCGGGTCTTTCGGCACTCTTGAGAGAGCGTCAAAACACAACAAGTTGCACTTCAAACTTGTGGGCCATCGAACACGTTTCGCCTAAACCTTAAAGACGTAAATAAAAGAAAATGTAATAACTGAAAAATTATGATTTTTTTTATTCCGCCAGCCAAGTTTATGCTAATGAAATATTAGCAAGAAAATTAGTTAGCCATTTAAGAGAGTTTTTCGTATTACTCGGAGGAAGCTTGGGTTATTTTTTCAGTTTTCTACTTATCACGGCTCTTCCATGTCATCAGATTTAACGTTAGCCGACACCTTGACATTCTGCCAGCCAGGAGCTTACCAAATCCAAATGACTGCGCACACAGGACCCATTGAGGCTTGCACCTTTTGTGGCACGCCCGCGTTTCCTGAATGGGAATTAAATTACACATCATGCTGACTAAAAGGAACACAACTGCCAACAATTTGTACCACACTCTGAATTCTTTACATTTTGGCCAAGATAAACATATGCAAATTCGGTGGAAAATGTGGCGGAAATTGAAATCAGATAATCTGAAAAGTGCTCATTCAAAATAAGACCCGTCAGGGGGGCTAACAAGTTGACAAATCAAGTTGCCAAACCTGTCAGACATTTGATGGCAGCAATTAGCCAATCTTCGACCCGGATAAAAATTTTCATCTCACTCTGTCTTATCTTGAATACTTTATGATTCTCTGGAAAATTTGGGGCACATGCCTGAGAATAAGTTTGCCACACGTGTGCACTTTTGGCCTTTTTGATGAGATTTCATAAGCCGATCACGTTTTGTGGCAACTCGTTAATATGTGAAATGCTCTAAAAAAAAAGGACATGATTTCTTAATTAAATTCCCAAGTGTTTGGGGTTCAAAGAACCCGCAAAGAAGAAAAACTTACAGCAAAGGGTTTCTTCAAGGCTTGATTTAAAATTCAGGGATCTTTTTTCTTGTGACTAGACTGAAACCCCCAGCGTTATGAATTGGCAATCATGTAATCAGCAATTTGCTTCAAATGCCAAAATTATTATTACCTTTTTGGGTGTTTGGCAACCTGTCCTTTTAATATTCTTCAGCTTTTGGCTTGGCAAACAATATTGACGCCTGACAGGTGCAAAATGGGCGTAACTGATTTCGTTTAAGTGTGCTTTTTGGATTGAAACATATTTGGGCTTATAAAGAAATTGATTTCATTTCATGCTCACTCAGCATGAGACTGGCATACTCCAGAATAAACGGCATTTTCTATGTGAATTTCAAACGGAGCATCAAATTCGAAAATAGGCAATATTCCTGTCGTATCCAAGAGCAGGGGTCCATCCTCTATTCAATTAAAATTCTTGGAATTGTAGATTATGGATAATTTTGCTTACGCACTTGTCACATATTGGGCAACAGCTTTCAATCTAGTTGTGGCCAGAGTCCTAATTAATTTAAGATATGCTTCGTTGATATGGCAAACGATTCTTAAAACCCATTCGATTTGAGTATGTTGACTCGGGCAGATGTTCTTGGCTTAGAATATTTGCATATCCAGCCAAGGCATTACTTGCATCGCTTGGCAATCGATGAAGCAATTGAAGTGCATTTAATTTCACTCACTTACAGTTCACGGCACTTCTCTTGAGGGGTTTCTAAAGAGGACTTTCCAGTCAAGGGACTGCAATGGCAGCGACAGACCTAAATCAAGTTAATCAGCACATCTAAATGCACATAAATGGCACAAAAGCGACCGCCTTTGCACGTTTTTTCGACACAAAAAGGATAAAGGACGTCGACAGAGAATCCCACATCTAATCGGACATCTCAAGTGACGACCCACAGGGCCAATCCCCGCGGAATACATCCAACTTCAGACTTCAGACTCCGTACAAGAAAAATAAACAAATTTCCCTGTCAATTGTCAGTTGGTTGAATAAACTGTCGCCGTGAAAATATTCAGAGCCACTAATTGCTGTCCTAGTGTTATAAATATTAATAGAACTCCTGGCACGGGACTGTCTAGAACTGACTGATGTGTTTATTTCCAGCACATCATGTTCTTAATGAAAGTCGTTGAAGATATACGTCGTAATTGATATGTTAGTTCTTGGCTCTGGTAAACCAGCATGAATTATTTATAATGGAAAAATAATCACATAACCAAAATGTCAGAAATTGTGGTTGTGAATAAATTATAGCCTGGCACAAAAATAGTCTCTAACATATAAATAATTCAATTAAAATTTGTCTTTGGTTTTGTAATTAATTTTAGGCAGTATTGTAGTGAGTTTCACAATTATGTTTCACTTTGCCCTTAAGGGGTTATATACAGTTGTGATATATGAAAAAATCGATTTTTTTTTATTGCATATTCTTTAAGTATATTCTATTGGGAATACTCTCACAAAAATTCAAAACGATCGGAGCATTAGAACCGAAGCTGTAGCTATTTATAGCGCACTATCTGCATATAAAACTTGAACAAACTTAAAACTTTAAACGCGATTATCTCAGAATCTTATTTTTGGGAAATTACCTTTGCGGTGGACACGAATACTAAAAAACTACTAATCCGATCAACACCAAATTTTGACCACTTATTTATTATGATATTAGCTAGTCCGTGAACCAGGGATTTTCAATTTTTTTGAAAACTCCTTTTTTAAAGCACAAAAAACGAAAATCTTAAACGTTGAAAAAGTACATTTTTTGTTAAAAAAGTCGCCATTTTTTTTTAATCAAAATTTTTAAAAATCCCTCGTTCACGGACTAGACAATACAATATACTAACTAAACTTTTTTGAATTTTGGATTTCGGATGAACCGTTTTCGAGAAATCATGTCCACCGCAAGACACCATCGAAAAAAGACGATCCGGGAATTCGGCTATAACATTTTTGTTATGTAATATTTTTTTATGAAAAAATTTTATTAAGTACCCAGAAACATGTACTAAACAACGTCGGTAAAACATTTTTCATAAATATTTTCTATGGTGTCAAAAAAAAATCGATAAAAATCCATATTTTTGCGCGGTACAACTGTATATAACCCCTTAACATAATCTTTTGTCATTATTTTAAGCCAGCCTGCCAAAATTCTCTGGAAATTGACAGTTTTATTATCATGCTTGAATATTTTCAATTTTCCTTACAATTGTCCTGATTTCATTGCTCCTTTAACCATAATTGACCTTTATTTTGTCCTCACTTTCAGCTGACACAGCTGAGTCCTTCAAGAAGACAATCAAAAACTTTAAGAGAAAATCGAGAAAATTCCTTTGCCGACATTACCATTTTTCTATAAATAGAAATATTTATACAAAAATTACGCGTCAAAGATTCTTTCTATTCGATAATAAAAGCATTTTATCCCAGAAAAAAATGACAAAGATTTGCAAATAATTGCCATATTACTTTCGCTTTGCCCTTCCCTCACAACCAATCCAGAAAAGACATTTTCAAGTAGAGACTTTTGCAAAAACAAGGGTGGAAAATTTGCATTGCTCGTGATGTTTTGTTTAGGAACCAGGGAGCCCTTCTTGCTGAAAACAGAAAGCGAAAAATGGCAGTTTTTCAATAAAAGTCAACAAGCTAAAAGAAAGTGAACGAGTAATATTTACGTGGCCAAAAACGTGTTGGCATGAGGACACAGGACTCTGACAAACGGAAACAGAAGAACACATTAAATAATGGAAGGATACCTCGAAGAAAGCAAAAAAGGCTATGTTGATTTTGCAGGTTACCAGGGAATATATGATAAAAAATGCATACATGAATTTGGAGTCCGAAAAAGGCAACAATAAATTGTTTAAAAAATTTCCTTTTCCACATTCCACAGCCTGCTTTGTAGAACTAAAGCCGTAAAGCCAAACAAAGTAAATGGTAAGTGTTAGAAAAGTTTTCAAGCGGAATTTAAGAGTACAAGCTCTTACAAATTCTCGGCACTTGAAAGTTCTTTAAACTTGCGAGATAGCCTCCTTCACATGTCCTCAAAGATCGAAAAAAGGAGAAAAACTTCTTAATTACCCGAAGCATCTGGCTCCAAGCCGTACAATGACCCTTTGTGAAGAATCTTAAGTCGAGTTTCTTTCAATTGAATTCCCTTTGCACAATTTGAGCTAATTTTTGAGCAGGCATTCGTCGCTAATACAATGTGCCATTACGAATTCCAACTGTTCCTTGACCTTTTCGGGCCAACAATGGCAATCACAAAGGTGGGACAAAAAGCCAACAAAGAAGAGCAGTCCCCCCGTCCCAGAGGTCCAATTAAACGATGCAAGCCCGATGGAGATGGTAGGCACTGCAACAGATGTTAAGTTCACGAAGGATTTTTAAATGACAAAGTCCTGCCACTGTGCCACTGAGTATGTGGCCTGAAAAGGAAGCAATAACAATATCGAAACAAAGCCGATGGAAAATGGGAAAATAAATGAGTATCTGTGAAAAGCCCTTCAAAGGCTTGAATTCTCAGGAATTTTGATTGCTTGCGTCAATACTGTTGCTACCTTGGACTTGTGGAGAGAAGGGGCCATCTGCAAAGAAACCCCATTATTGACGCTCATAAGTAGACTACACCAAACGCTGTAATTTTATGCAAATTAAATCAAAACTTGTCGACTGATTATTTTTGCAACATTATTATGACTTTGCCGGCTCAGTCCACCGCATAATAAAAAATACAAAAATAATAAGCTCCCGCAATTCGAAAGTATGGCGTGGGATTATTGCGCGATTATTTTCACAGCCTTTCAGGCCTTTAAGCGCCAAGGATACCGGGATAATTAATTTGGTTATGCGAGCTGTAGACAATCTGAGCCAAATATATTTAATCAAACACTTTGGCCCCAACGAAGAGGTCATTATCTGGCATCATAACTAATTAGTGGTCTGACAATTAAAAGCCAAAAAATTTTCAATCTCTGGGTAAAATTTAAGGGCTATATTTCTTCATTGTGACATTCCTGTTCAGAAAGTACAACACAAACAGGAAAAGGCCATTTGTTCTTTGTATTTTCTCACCTGGTTGTCTTGTATTTCATGTTGGCTTATTCCTCATAAAACATAAAAAGTATGTCCTTTGATAGACAAATAAATAAAATGAAACTCATTAGAAGGGTTGGCCGACTCCTTCGGTTAGCTCTCTCTAATGTATGAAAATGATCTGTTTTTTTGTTGTTCTTCCTGCGAAAGGGAAGCTGTGAAAGGGGTGTCAACATCCTTGAGGTGGTTACTCTTGTTTATTATCTTCTTCTTTCCCTATTAGCTGGTTAATTTTCTCACCAAGGCCTGGCATGTCGCACCTGTAATAATACCAACGCCAGCGTTCTGTAATTAATTTTCTCAGTGCCTGGGAACATCACCAAGGAGGTAAACTTTCTTAAAGTTTGAGGTGGAAAATATGTCAGGAAACTTAAGGCATCAAAGTTACAAGAAAAGGCGAATTCCCAGCTGCTATGCAGTAACATTCAAATCCAAAGAGTTTAAAGAAAAGTCTTAGCATATCTGACACTTCTAATGCTCAATGACTGCACGAGTACTGGGCAAAGACATTTTTGGCATTGTCATTTCAGAGAATAAACCAGAACAAAAACCAGAAGAGGGGAAAATAGTTTTCATTGGGAATTCCACTGGAAATGAATTAAGCACAAAACCTAAACTATTTGAATACCGCAAACAAACAAAACACTTTGTATTCTTTGCTGTTTCGTTCAGCCACGTGATGTATCGTCGATTGGATGCTAAAATTTCATTGATAAATTTCACAGACAACAAAAATTTACTGGCTGACTGGGAGAACGTTTAAATTGCTCAATTGCCAAACAAATGGTCGTAGTGTATGCGGTTTTAATAGATTTTTTATTATTGTTTATTCATGCAAGAACCCCAATCAAATGGCCTGTCATCGGTTCCCATCGCCTTTCAAACTTTTTAATATGCTTACAGAGTGTGAATTAAATACACTTAATTGCAATAAAAAGGACAATTTAAGTCCTTTTTTTGGATATCCATTCGATCGTTTGTAAATCGTTTTATGGATGCACTACTCACCGTATTCAACAAAATTAATTACTTCTCCAATGGATTTAAATGCGTTCCGTAATTAATTAATGAATTCTCATTTACCCGCCCGATGCAATTAGCCTTCTGGTTATTTCTCTATTGACTCCGCGGTCATTTGCTTAACGGCCATAATCAGCACCCGAGCAAACAAAATTGTATCTGTGTTTATTTAAACTCGTACAATTAGATAGCAGCACCGAGAAATTAGTTTTCAAATAATATTTTCAGCGTTTTATGCACTTATTCTGTGTATTATTTTTGTAGATTTTTTGGCGTTAATCGCGGTTAGGCGCTAGCTGGCTAATCAATGTCGAATAAATTTGAGTGAATTTTGTCGAGCAAACAGTTTAATATATTTTTGATACAGTTTCTCGATCGCGAGCCCACAACCGCACGATAAAAGCTCTCAGAGCCAACTGATGGCAATGGCAGCTCGGCAGGCAGGCTGTTAATTTTGGATATTTTTTTTTGCGTGCCGGCTTCTATTGATTCCCCTACACTCGAACACACACAGATACAAAGAGGGGCAGGCGCGCGCACACACACCATCTCCCTGTTTTTTTTTTTATCTCAAAATGCCGGGCCAAGAATACGCATACGTCAGAAGTTGCGAATGACACGACCGAAAAACTCAGGTGCAGCCCCAAAAGAAATCTTAATCAATTTGCCTTCTTTTGTGGCGCTGTTAATATAAATCCATAAAAAATCCAACGCCAATTCAGCTGGGAGTCTGGGCGTGTCTCGACTGTTTCACTTTTGTATACTCGACTATTTGTTTACTGATTATGCCTGCCACCCACCTCAAAACAAAATCGACAACAACCAGCCCTTTATTGCCTCCCCCACAACAAAATTGATACAGATAAGTGAAAGTTTCTGTGCCTGGATATTGTTGAATCGGTAATTACCATTTAATATTGAGTTAAGTGGATTTCTAGTGGAGTTTCCCCACTTCCGTAGACTATATCAAGCCCAGACAGTCGTCTCGGCAAGGTTTTCTAATTGCTAGGCCAGTTAGTTGTCATTAAATGGTGGGTTTGTTGAAGGGACTGAGGGCAGACTAAGTAATTAACGTTATACGAGACTAATAGATATTCTTATATATGCTTTAGTGTAACAAAATATTTCTAAGCAATTGCCATTTCCCTATTGTTTATGATGATTGTCTCCACAATGATTAATATTTCATCACATATTTGTTATTGTCAGTCATATAATCTTTCACCAGAGCTTATGTATACAATTTCCTTTAAATTCGAGCCTTTAAGCCAAGGCCATCACTACCATGTACTTCAGAGGGCTTTTTAAATTGATTGTAAGGACAAAAGGCTCATCAGGAGGTACACATGCAAGACAATGGCCATCAATGACCCACCTTAGGGGTTCTGATAACCCAGTGCGATTGTTTTTTTTTTTTGGATAGACAGACAAGCCCGAAGCAAATGAGTTTGAGCCAGACGGAAAATAAGATTTGGCCAAAAATCGGCTCAGGTTAAAGGTGACGAGGATAACAAGATTTAAGAAGCACTCTCTAGAGTAGCCTTTAAATATTTTATTACAATGCTAGCATATTAAATTACGCCAGGGGATTAAGCTTAAAATATCAATTTTATGTACACATTTAATTGCCTTTTAACTTCTTTAATTTGATATTTGAGCCTCCTTATAGCCAATCAGTGCCAGAAACTCTACAATGAAGAGCTACAAATATTGAAAATCTATCTCACTTACTTAAGATTGTTATTCAAACAGATTTCGAGCCCCTGGCATCGTGGCGTCCATTAGTATTCGGGTGCGAATTGAATGAAATACAAACTAATTTAACTAAATTCGCATTATCTAGAAAACTTTTTGTTTACAGACTCGATCAAACGGGTCTTGCGCGGACAAAACTCTGTTAATTTCCTTAATTAATTAAATTACTACCTCAGTGCATTCTACTTGACTTTACTTCACAGAGGCTAGTCAGTGGGGCATTAAAATTTAATTTTAATACATTTTCACTTGGCATCCTCGAGTATCATTGAAGCCCAGGATAAATACTACAATTTCTTTAATTCAAAGCTTTTTTATATTCTTTTATGTGTATACAGCAAATTGATTGATTTACCTGTCTGGCTTTGGCTTTTGGCTTGGCTGTTTGATTATTTGACTTGTGAAGTGTTTTTTTTATGGGCTCTCCTCTTTTCCTGAATGCGAATTGAATGAAAATGCCCGAATTGTGGTTTATCCATTTCGGCATCCCCTTAATTCAGTTCTCAGGCTTTTTGTTTGGGTTACATTTTTTACGCATATAATAAAATGCATTTATGCATGAATTCCGTTTCGTTGCAAATGGCGAATGTTAACAAGCGATTTGTTTTGATTTATCTGTAATAAATAACATGGCTTAAATCGATGCCATGGGTCAGATAGCTCCCCACTCACCACTCCACCGTATTATACACACTCCGTTTATTGTTTACCCTCTCTGTCTATCTCATTTTCTCTTGTTTTCTGTTAATGGAAAACACAAACAAAACAAAATGCGATTTGATAATGATTTTGAATCATTTATAGTCTGGCTTCCTTCCGCCGACACGTGCTAAACTTATCATTAGCCTAGGCCCTAGGGTTTTGCATTTGTTTGTTCAGCGGACCAAAATTTATGATTCGAATCAGTCAACCAAATTGGTGTTCCCTATTTCGACCTAAACAATACCAGGTTTTATGATCTTTGGACTGGCTTACATTGTGATGTTTGAGATATAAATTAAATCTGAAGCACGTGGCGCCTGTACAGGTGTTAATTAGGTAAGCATGCCATATAATGAACTCGCTTTAAGAAGTGACACAAAGACACAACTTCTATATAAAGCCGGAAAAGCACGATTAAACAAAGCCAGACGAAAGCGAGTTTTTTGCCATATCATATATAATTTGGCGCAGAATTTTGCAACGCCCCAAAAAAAGGCATCTAATTATTGGTTAGCATATTGATAAATTGATAATAAAAGTGTCCATTTTGTTGGTGCAGTTGTACGAGAAATATAGATTTTATGCGTTGAGTCTTTAAAGCTTTTAAAGTGAAATGGAAGGCATTTTTTTTCAGAAAACTCATCTTATTTATTCTTTTAATGTTTAAATAAAACCCCACTTTAAGGCTCTGAATATTGTTAAATAATTCCATTATCCCAAATTGATTTAAGAAAAAACCCTTTTCGCATTGCAGATGCCAAACCGAGAAGATGACGTATGGGGTCATAATAAATTTAAGACACGACCTTTGACCTTTTTGTTCTGCGAAAACAAATACCAAGCCTATCCTTTCGGGCCAGCTGCTGTCTATTAGCCACTTGGACATCAAATTTTCTCAATTTAATTTAAATCATGCCACTGTTTTTGGTAGATACCCCATGAAAAACCCTTCTTTTTAGTTGAAAGCAAATTCTTGTTCCATTGAACAGCGTGAAAGGGAAAACTTTCGAGAAAGAAAATCTGTTTGGCTAAGCAGGACAAAGTTCTTCCACAATTATTCGGGCCACCTTGGCACACAATTTGCACCAAAAGATCCACAAGAGTCTTTCCGCAATTACCACACTTGGTGTTTAGTTTTGGATTGCAACAGCAGCTGCGGCAAATTATGAACTTCAATGAAAAAGTTGCCCCATTTTCCTATAGAAAAGGAAACACTTTTCCAAGAACGATAAGAACGTGACGAAAAGCTTGTGATTTTGTGGACGGTTTTTCCGACTGACCGACTTGATGAAATTTTTAATTTAAACAATAATTTCCCAACTTTAACTTGGCTTGACCCTTTTGTATCCAGAAGAAAAGTCGAAATTTATTTAGCTTATTTCTCGTGACCTGCCGGCGCCACAAATTGCAATTTTATTTTCGTAATTTAATGCCCGGGCAAATATTTGCTGCGAACAAACTGGTGCGGTGCTCATTTGTTCAATATCTCCAGCAATTATATGCAATAATTTTTGCATTATTTGTTGGTGTATTTATTGTCACCGAATCCGCCTGTGCTGGTCCGTTAATTAAAATGTTGTTAACATTAGATTTCAACGCGTGATGCGGCATTTAATCCAAGCCGCTCGGCAAATAAATAATTCCATTTTCCCCCTTGGGCCAGACTTTTTATCGGTTTTTCTTTATTTTTATTTATTGTGGCTCGCGCAGCTTAATTATTTTTATTTGCCTTTAATGTAGAGCACAGCCGAACAATAATAAACAGTAGAAATAAATTAAGACCAAAACAAAATAAAGGCAAAACATATTCTTTCAATTCCATTTGATCATAATTTGTTCACTTTAATGACCAGAGAATTCTATCTGTTTGTGTGAGAATGTTCTAAACAATTTGCAGATAAAATTTGAGGCAAGAAAAAAAAATTCTTTATGAAATGTTTGTACTTGGTGTTCACCCATAAGGTTATATATCTGTATCTGTACCTATCATCTCTTTTTCTTGGCTGCGTCGGTGTATTGTTTTGTATTTTTATAGCTGCACGGAAGGAAGCAGCGCATTCAATGGAACCAACCGAAAAGAGTCAAATGCGAATGAATAAGTAAATACGAGTCTATTTAATAGATTAAAAAACCCACTGATTGTATGAACGGAAATTTTTTCAGTATTTATTATGCGGAGGAATTCTATTTGGAATTTTTGGCATGTCATGTGTTAGGGAAATAAAAACATGCCAGAGCAACATTTTAATTATCATTTCATTTTGTATCATTTTAAACAAGGGAATAGCTTTGAACAACTTTAATGTTTTGCCTTTAAAGAAATGGAAAATCTTCCAAAATTTTACAAATATTTTCGTTCAAGTTTGTTGGTCGGTGCAGCACTCAGATTGCCTTTTCATTGTTGATTGTTTTTCTTAAGCAGACTTTAAGATGTTGTTGGGGAGAATTTTCCACAGCTACATTCAGTTTAATTAATTTTCCTATGGTCTCGCATAAATTTGTACAAAAATGTTGCTTTATTTTTACAAGGGAAATCTATTAGGTTATCACAAATTGCCCTCAGTACATGCTCTCAAGTTGAAGGAGGTGCACTTTTCCGCAGGGTTTCCGCCGTCTCGGAAAATTCTGGCCAAAAGTTTACTTCACTGCATTTACGAGTTGGTGGGATACAGCAGCCGCGTCGAAGGGGAAAACATAAACATGACTTTTTAACTTAAATTTTAAGACTTAGTTGTTGGGGAAGCCGGAGACTTTGTCACCCCCGCAGAAACATCAAAACTTAAGGCAGTGCCGAGTGCGGTGCCGTTAAAGTGGTTTGCCAAAAATATATCCCACTGGAGGAGGTTGTTGTGCTGGTTGTGATTTGATGTTGCCTAATAAATTGCGAATATATAAGTTTACGATTTTTTGTGATATGTTTGCGGGCTGCGTGCCGGAGCGTGACATTTGGTTAAGTTCTTGAGACGGTCTTGGCCAATGACTGTATTAGCCATAAGTCGTGCGCACATAGCCGCCTGCAATGAAAGAACAATATATATTCAGAAAGTTGGCAACGCGACAGGCCAGCTAGCAACCGAAATTGAAAGCCAACTTTTGGGCCGAAGCCGCCAAAGTGCACAGACAGACGCAGCCACAGAAGCACTGAGAGCATCTGGAATATGAATGAATGACAAATGGACAGATTTGTGGGTGCAATTGGGCGTGTCCGCAGGTAATTTGAATGTAACCTAGAAGCAAATTAATTACGCGCAAAGCCAAAGCGACAGGTTACACATCAAGTTAGTAGCAATTGAGTTACAAATTTTGGTTTTATTATTAGTCGGGGCTGGGGGGTTAGACAGCTGTAACAAAAGAGCAATAACAAGCGACACAAACACAAAGCACATGGATTTTAGTCATAGCCACGGAAGGAGTAAGAGCCATAGGATCGATCCCTGGACAGTGGCAGGCCATAGCGATCTGTATCGCTGTAGTAGCCATAACCTCGATTCCTCTGGCCCTGATAGTCCCTCTGCCAGTAGCCCGAGTACTGCCTCAAACCTCCATTACCTCCATAGCCGCCATAGCCGCCGTATCCTTGGGTGCCCAGGATATTCGTCGTGGGATAGTAACTACCACCTCCGGAGTAGTAATTATTTGGAACATATCCTTGGCTGGAATAGACATTAGAGGATCCATAGTACCCTGTGTTGGGATAGTAGTTGGAAGATCCATAATAACTGGGATAGCTGGGATAGTAGCCATTGCTAGGTCGGTTGTAATTATAGCCATAGTTGGGGTATCCCGAGCCAAACAGATTGAGCACTAAAAGCATTGACGTTCTCTATTATGATTCTGATTATGATTCAGTGCCCGGTAAGCCCCCACCCATGTGTACTTACGCTTGGCGGATGTGGCAGCCGTGTCCAAATCCCCTGTCGTTGTCCTGGCCGCTGTTGCCACCTGATTTTCCGGCAGGACGCCACTCCACACTCCGGATACGGCCAGCTAGAAGGAGGCTTGGGTTGTCACACAAATTGGATGTGATTGGGAGCACTCACCATTAGCATAAACAGCTTGATGAGCATATTTGGCGTTCTAAAATTTTTAAATTTATCGACAGGAAACAATTTGAAACCGAATGGAAACTTTTCGGTAAAGGAGCTTTGAAACCAAGACAACTGCCTGCCACGATTGTTGGACGTTAAATAATTCTGTTTCTCAGACGAGAGGCCAATTTATATTTTTCATTTTCCGGCTGAGTTGCTACGCTCAAGTGAAGTCGCTGTCGACGTTGCCGAAACAAACAAACCGAAGCTAAAACAACACCACCAGCCAGCAGACAAAAAACAAAGCCTCCCACTTTTTAGTATCTCACTTAGAAGCCAAGCTTCGTTTTATTACTCATACGACACGTTGTGGCGGCCGAATGCGAAACTTTTGCTCAACAAATGGGAAACTTCAAAGAGTTGGAGTCTCGAGACTCAAGATACTATCCAGCCCTAAACAGTTCTCGAAATTGTTTATTCTAAGCGTTATTGCAAGGGATGCCAGAAGACCTTTTCTGCCATTGTCGCTATTATTATGTATTATTATTAATAATGCGCGTAATATTCTCAATTTCACGAGGCAGGTGACAAAATAAATGCCTCGTCTTGCAAGTGCGTGAGTTGGGTTTAATTTTAGCTATTTGCTGTTTGCCTTTCAAAAACTTTAACAAACACAAATAGCTAAACAGAAACCAAAATACAAAAAACTGAAACAGAGAAAAAACCCCGCCCCGGTAAACCAAATTTAATGTTTACCCTTAGTTCACAGATCGAATTTCTTTCAAGTTTTACCGCCATCCTCCAATGAATGAGAATGCCGGACGCTGTGAGCCGCGAAATGCGAGCCCAGGTCGTGCTTGTTTAGTATATCTATAATTCCAATTATCCACAGAAAGTTTGCCGGCCAAATATTTGAGTTAGTTGACTCTTCGCTGGGTCTTCTTGGCTTTGTTTAACTTTTTCTGTTATTCTATTGCATAATACCCGCCCTCACACCGATAATAAGTTTAGTGTCGCGGCCAGAACCCATAACATTACAAGCCAGAAGACCTTGAGCGTTTCTATTTTCATTCATAAAAATTTCTGGCTTCGACGCATGCGACGGGAAAGATTGGGAAATTATCTGAAAGTTTATTTGTGTTGGGCCTAAGTTTTGACCTCCAGTTAAGCGCTAAGCCAACTGAAGAGTTTACAACTCAAAGAAAAGAAACAAAAGTGTGAAAAGTATCGGGTTTTTTGGCGGCATGCGGGTTGGTTATGAATATTTTAGGTCTTCAGCTATTGACTTTTTGTAGTCGTAAAAATTGGCCAAAACTGGGTTACACATCAACTCAAGGTGGGTGCTTTTACAAGCCCAAATTGTCTATTCAGTACAAATTTTTAAAGTAAAATACTTTTTCAAAATAATTACATTGCTTTTCAGGCCTCAAATATTTTGCTTTTATATAAGAAATTCCTTTTAAAGCATCTTGATTGACTTCCTCTTGCCGTAAGCCTAATACTATTCATGCCAGCTATCCTGTCAGGTATTTTATTGAAATGAATTCCAGTTTATTCCATTTGGCCAAAATAAAATTGAACCAAAAACATCAGCACAGCACAAAATAAACAAAAGTCTCAATTTCACTTTGGCTTCACTGCCTGTTCTTGTTTGTGCTCATACACGTTTCAGGGCATTTTCCGAGGAGCTAGACGTAGGTCCTTCAAAAAAGCACAAAACAGCAAAACAGGATACTTACTTTCACCTGGGAAAGGGGGAATTTCGTTGTAAGATTTTTCACTTAACAACCATTTCACGCAGAATAAACGTGAGCCAAGAACTCATAAGAACATAAAAGAATATGAACTTGAGAAAAACTTACAAATTGATCAAAAACTGAACAAAATTATAGATATCTGACCTTTTTAAAGATGAAATTGATGATTATATATATCTTTTTTTGTAGAAGAGCTTGTAGCTTTCAAGAGCTTGCTTTCACTTGTTTGCTACATTTTGTTGCCAGAATTTTATTTGGTGGTGTCTGCTTCCTTCAATAAATTTCAATTATACGGTTCCCCAGTATCTATAAAAAAAATGTTTCCATTCTAAATGGAGTCTCACAGCCTTTGGGGCAAAGTAAAGTTAATTTTAATATAATGCAAGGTTTTTGAAGCCTTAAATCTTTATTTTTCCAATATTTATATTTAACGCTTATTACTAGTATACTTTTGGGTGTGGCCAACACTGTATGGTCAAAATCCAATTTTTAAAACATGGCCACCAGTGGCGCTCATGTAAGGCTTAACCCCAATTTTAAGCTCGGCTTTTATTTATATTTTACTATAAGTTCAAAATCAGTTCCCTAACAGTCCCCGTTCCATCAATAAATTTGCATCAAAATCTAGAAACATATTTTTTTTTAGATTTTTTGTCAAATTTTCTGGATAATCCCCTTCCGGAAATTGGGAAAATGCATGAAAGGCCCAAATGGCCCACAGCGATGACTGTATCTTGGCCAATTTTTATCCGATTCTTGAGCGGAGTACCTTAAACGATTTCTAGAACGATTCTCCATCAATCTGCATCAAAATCTAGAAACATATTTTTTTTTAGATTTTTTGTCAAATTTTCTGGATGACCCCCTTCCGGAAATTGGGAAAATGCATGAAAGGCCCAAATGGCCTACATCGATGACTGTATCTTGGCCAATTTTTATCCGATTCTTAAGCGGAGTACCTTAAACGATTTGTAGATCGATTCTCCATCAATCTGCATCAAAATCTAGAAACAAATTATTTTTTGTCAAATTTTCTGGATGACCCCCTTCCGGAAATTGGGAAAATGCATGAAAGGCCCAAATGACCCACAGCGATGACTGTATCTTGCCCAATTTTTATCCGATTCTTGAGCGGAGTACCTTAAACGATTTGTAGATCGATTCTCCATCAATCTGCATCAAAATCTAGAAACAAATTATTTTTTAGATTTTTTGTCAAATTTTCTGGATGACCCCCTTCCGGAATTGGGAAAAATGCATGAAAGGCCCAGATGGCCCACAGCGATAACTGTATCTTGCCCAATTTTTATCCGATTCTTGAGCGGAGTACCTTAAACGATTTGTAGATCGATTCTCCATCAATCTGCATCAAAATCTAGAAACAAATTATTTTTTAGATTTTTTGTCAAATTTTCTGGATGACCCCCTTCCGGAAATTGGGAAAATGCATGAAAGGCCCAAATGGCCCACAGCGATGACTGTATCTTGCCCAATTTTTGTCCGATTCTTGAGCGGAGTACCTTAAACGATTTGTAGATCGATTCTCCATCAATCTGCATCAAAATCTAGAAACAAATTATTTTTTAGATTTTTTGTCAAATTTTCTGGATGACCCCCTTCCGGAAATTGGGAAAATGCATGAAAGGCCCAAATGGCCCACAGCGATGACTGTATCTTGCCCAATTTTTGTCCGATTCTTGAGCGGAGTACTTTAAACGATTTCTAGATCGATTCTCCATCAATCTGCATCAAAATCTAGACACACATTATTTTTTGTATTTTTTGTCAAATTTTCTGGATGACCCCCTTCCGGAAATTGGGAAAATGCATGAAAGGCCCAAATGGCCCACAGCGATGACTGTATCTTGGCCAATTTTTATCCGATTCTTGAGCGGAGTACCTTAAACGATTTCTAGAACGATTCTCCATCAATCTGCATCAAAATCTAGAAACATATTTTTTTTTAGATTTTTTGTCAAATTTTCTGGATGACCCCCTTCCGGAAATTGGGAAAATGCATGAAAGGCCCAAATGGCCTACATCGATGACTGTATCTTGGCCAATTTTTATCCGATTCTTAAGCGGAGTACCTTAAACGATTTGTAGATCGATTCTCCATCAATCTGCATCAAAATCTAGAAACAAATTATTTTTTGTCAAATTTTCTGGATGACCCCCTTCCGGAAATTGGGAAAATGCATGAAAGGCCCAAATGACCCACAGCGATGACTGTATCTTGCCCAATTTTTATCCGATTCTTGAGCGGAGTACCTTAAACGATTTGTAGATCGATTCTCCATCAATCTGCATCAAAATCTAGAAACAAATTATTTTTTAGATTTTTTGTCAAATTTTCTGGATGACCCCCTTCCGGAAATTGGGAAAATGCATGAAAGGCCCAAATGGCCCACAGCGATGACTGTATCTTGCCCAATTTTTGTCCGATTCTTGAGCGGAGTACTTTAAACGATTTCTAGATCGATTCTCCATCAATCTGCATCAAAATCTAGACACACATTATTTTTTGTATTTTTTGTCAAATTTTCTGGATGACCCCCTTCCGGAATTGGGAAAAATGCATGAAAGGCCCAGATGGCCCACAGCGATGACTGTATCTTGCCCAATTTTTATCCGATTCTTGAGCGGAGTACCTTAAACGATTTGTAGATCGATTCTCCATCAATCTGCATCAAAATCTAGAAACAAATTATTTTTTAGATTTTTTGTCAAATTTTCTGGATGACCCCCTTCCGGAAATTGGGAAAATGCATGAAAGGCCCAAATGGCCCACAGCGATGACTGTATCTTGCCCAATTTTTGTCCGATTCTTGAGCGGAGTACTTTAAACGATTTCTAGATCGATTCTCCATCAATCTGCATCAAAATCTAGACACACATTATTTTTTGTATTTTTTGTCAAATTTTCTGGATGACCCCCTTCCGGAAATTGGGAAAATGCATGAAAGGCCCAAATGGCCCACAGCGATGACTGTATCTTGGCCAATTTTTATCCGATTCTTGAGCGGAGTACCTTAAACGATTTCTAGATCGATTCTCCATCAATCTGCATCAAAATCTAGAAACATATTTTTTTTTAGATTTTTTGTCAAATTTTCTGGATGACCCCCTTCCGGAAATTGGGAAAATGCATGAAAGCCCCTAATGGCCCACAGCGATGTCTGTATCTTGCCCAATTTTTATCCGATTCTTGAGCGGAATACCTTAAACGATTTCTAGATCGATTCTCCATCAATCTGCATCAAAATCTAGAAACAAATAATTTTTTAGATTTTTTGTCAAATTTTCTGGATGACCCCTTCCGGAAATTGGGAAAATGCATGAAAGGCCCTAATGGCCCACAGCGATGTCTGTATCTTGCCCAATTTTTATCCGATTCTTGAGCGGAGTACCTTAAACGATTTGTAGATCGATTCTCCATCAATCTGCATCAAAATCTAGAAACAAATTATTTTTTAGATTTTTTGTCAAATTTTCTGGATGACCCCCTTCCGGAAATTGGGAAAATGCATGAAAGGCCCAAATGGCCCACAGCGATGACTGTATCTTGGCCAATTTTTATCCGATTCTTGAGCGGAGTACCTTAAACGATTTCTAGATCGATTCTCCATTAATCTGCATCAAAATCTAGAAACATATTTTTTTTTAGATTTTTTGTCAAATTTTCTGGATGACCCCCTTCCGGAAATTGGGAAAATGCATGAAAGCCCCTAATGGCCCACAGCGATGTCTGTATCTTGCCCAATTTTTATCCGATTCTTGAGCGGAATACCTTAAACGATTTCTAGATCGATTCTCCATCAATCTGCATCAAAATCTAGAAACAAATAATTTTTTAGATTTTTTGTCAAATTTTCTGGATGACCCCCTTCCGGAAATTGGCAAAATGCATGAAAGGCCCAAATGGCCCACAGCGATGTCTGTATCTTGCCCAATTTTTATCCGATTCTTGAGCGGAGTACCTTAAACGATTTCTAGATCGATTCTCCATCAATCTGCATTAAAATCTAGACACACATTATTTTTTGTATTTTTTGTCAAGTTTTCTGGATGACCCCCTTCCGGAAATTGGGAAAATGCATGAAAGGCCCAAATGGCCCACAGCGATGACTGTATCTTGCCCAATTTTTATCCGATTCTTGAGCGGAGTACCTTAAACGATTTCTAGATCGATTCTCCATCAATCTGCATCAAAATCTAGAAACAAATAATTTTTTACATTTTTTGTCAAATTTTCTGGATGACCCCCTTCCGGAATTGGGGAAAATGCATGAAAGGCCCAAATGGCCCACATCGATGACTGTATCTTGCCCAATTTGTATGGCCAAAATATTATATATTTACCTTTACTTATTATGTTTTATTATTAGTTCAAAATCAATTCCCCAACAGACCCTCCCATCCTTTAAAAAAAAGTAAACCATTTTTAATTTTTTTTTCTTAATTTTTATTCAATTTCGATATTTTTCTTTTGACATAACAATTCATTATTCCGTCTCAATCATTATTAGAGTAGACATTAAATAAACTAAGAACTAAAGTTTTTAAAAAATCATAAAGAAATAAAACTGAACAAAATCATAAAGAAAATAATAAAGAAGCATACACAAAATGCATAATAAACAAAATGTCACAAAACAATTTTATCAATTTGCCAATTTTCCGGTGCTCTCACCTTTTTCGATTATATAGTATAGTTATATAGTTTAAGATGATATTTTACATGGAGAGCATCGGCGTGGATCGTGGACAGGCGGTCTGGAGTGCATTTATCCAAAAACTGCTGATTACGTAATCGTTTAAATCCAATCTATAACACAAGAAAGCGAACACATGCGCCGGGCTCCAAGCTGATTTGCCCATTTTTTAAATGCTGTTTCGGCCCTAATTGGCAGACACTAAAAACACTTAGACTAGGTTTAGTTTTTGCTTTTTTTTCGGGGAGGTAGGATTGAGGTTGGGATTGGATTGGGGATAAGGATTGGATTGGTTTTTCTTTATGTCCTTGTCTTAGTTCGTCTCGCTAGTCGCCTTGATTTCTGGTTTAGGGTCAGCCAGGATTTTGGCTTCCTCGGGTTCGATTTTCGTCTTAACTTCCTCGGAAGCTGCTGGCACGGGCTCAACCTTTTCCTTCACCTCTTCGGAGGCAGCTGGCTTGGGCTCAACCTGCACCTTGACCTCCTCGGAAGCAGCGGGCTCTACTTTCCCCTTAACCTCTTCGGGGGCAACTGGCTTGGGCTCAACCTGAACCTTGACCTCCTCGGAAGCGGCCGGAATGGGCTCAGCTTTAGTTTCTACTTCGGGCTCGGCCTTGACCACAACTGGGGCATCGGCATCGCTCGCCTCGCGCTTCTTGTGCAATCGTCCTGGCAGATTCTGGGTGCAGGAGCAGGGGCACATGCATTGGTCCTTGGGGGCGGAGCCAGTCAGGACGGAGTGGAGACTGAACGAAGCCGGCTGAACGCCCAGCGGGAAGGGATCGATGTTCGAGTGTTGGTAGACAGAATTTTCTTCGCAGCTTGAATAGTACTCCTGCGGCAAGATAACCACCGGCATGAGTGCGATCACCGCCCCCTTGGGGATCTTGTCCGGGGGATAGAAGGCCGGCTGTCCAGGAGCTTGAGGTATCACCGGCAGTTGTGTTAGTGACATGGCGTTTATTATGCTGCCAAAGTTCGCTTGTCCGTTGAAGCCGGAAAATTGTTTGTTAAAGTCAACAGAGGCTGGATTGGGATAGGTGGTTGAGGTGGTGGTGGTGGTGGAGGTAAGGGTGCTTTTCGATGAGTGCGTCTTATCGGCGTTACACACACAGGACTCGCTGATCGATGGCACATGCAATGGTGGAGAGGGACGTGGCGTTACTTTGGGTTCAACGTAAACTTGGGGTGGTGGTGTCGGTCTCGCGGTCACGGGCTTGTACGGAGGAACAGTCACTGGCGGTACCTGTGGCGTATGGTATTTGATAGTCGGCGGAGTCTGGGGAACTGGGGTGGCGGTATTAACCACAAAAGGTCGGGGGGTCGAGGGTTGGTACGGTTGCACCGGAATCGGTGCGGGTGTCGATGTCTTGGTCACGTATTTTGGAGTCGGTGGTGGTGGCGGTAGGTATGTGTTCTTTTCAACTTTACCCGGTGTCACTGGCGGTGGCGGAACGCTCTTAGGCTTATCCTTCTCAATAGTGATAGCCGGGACCTTTGGCTGTACGATCGTCGTGATTTTTTGGGATGGCGGAACAGGAACGGGAACATAGGGTTTGGGAGTGGAAGGAGAAGGAGGAATATAGGTTAGTGGTGGCTTAGTGGTTACTCTCTGCACATAATCATCATTCTTTTCGTAATTCGGCTTATAAACTACTTTTGGGGGTTCAACTTGAATGACTTGTGAGTAGGATGGGGGCGGAATTTTGGAAATTTTACCCGGTTGGACAGGTGGCAGGTAGCCGGGAGTCTCCTTGTCCGAGTAACGAGGATCGTTGGGTGGTGGTGGTGGGCCAGGGCGAGTGGGTCCTACAATAAATCATATTTTTTGTTAATTATCTCCAATGTTTATAGTTACAATGGCATTTACCTGGGGGTCCAGGGCGGGTAGGTCCGGGAGGTCCTGGTGGGCCAGGGCGGGTTGGTCCGGGAGGTCCTGGTGGGCCAGGGCGGGTTGGTCCGGGAGGACCAGGGGGTCCATATGGGCCGGGAGCGGTAGGTCCAGGAGGTCCGGGTGGTCCAGGAGGTCCGAAAGGTCCTGAAATTTTTTAATTTAGAAATTAATAAATGAAAACCAAATAAAGTTTACAAAATATACCTTTAGGTCCAGGCTTGGTTGGTCCCTTAGGTCCGGGAGGTCCTGATGATTTTGAATAATGAATATTGATAATGGTTTTAAGTAAAAATTAAAAATAAAATTATAAAAAAAAAAAACATTTTTGAAAAAGCTTTCACTTTTAGTTATGAAGCATCCATTGTTTATATGTGTAGGATAAAAAAAAATTGAAATTGTTTACTATTTAGGTTGATAAAAGAGGGTGCTATTGGGGAAATCAAGGGAAAAATAACATAACTAAAATAAAAATAAAAAAAGTAAAAAGAAATATAAGGTAAAAGGAGATCCGTTAAAGCCTTCTCCATTCAGTGATTTAGATCTACGACCCATCGATTTTAATTAAAGTAAAAATTATAAATGTCAAATGAAATATCTTTTTTGGTAAAAGAAGGTATACAAAAAAATTATGAAAGGAAGGCCTGCTGAGTCTCTTGATGAATAAGGAATATTGATAATAGTTTCAAGCAAAAATTAAAAATAAAATTATAAAAATAAAAACATTTCTGAAGAAGCTTTCACTTTTAGTTATGAAGCATCCATTGTCTATATGAGTAAAATAAAAACTTAAAATCCTTTTTTTTCTGGCTCATAAAATATTTAAAATGGAAAAAAAAACGGAAAACAAATTAAATAAAATAAAAATAAAAATAAAAAACAGAAAATAAGACGAAGAAGGAACCTTTCGGTCCGAAGGGACTGGCTGTAATGATTTTAAATGCCATTGCCCAGAGGGTATTAGAAAAAATTATTTGAAATCGAGAAAAAAATCGATAAGTCATGGCCTATTTGATTCGAAAAGCTTAAGTTATGTTGCAACTCTACATGTAGAGTGGTCACCTAAGCCATAAACAGCGATTTCAGGAATAATATCCTTTTGCTGGTGGATTATTTAATCTTACCAGGTGGTCCGGGGGGTCCGGGAGGTCCGGGGGGTCCCTTGGGGCCTATGAATATAATTAAAAAGTAAATAAAAGATTCAGATATAGCCATTGATATTACTAATTATTACCGCCGGGTCCCTTTGGTCCGCCGGGTCCGTTCGGGCCGCCTGGGCCTACGCCGCCGCCGTCTCCGTTGCCGCCCTCGCCGCCGTATCCGCCCTCGGGTCCAACCACATGGACATATGGGGGTGCTGGAGGTCCAGTTGGGCCTTCAACGTGAACATATTTGCCCGAATCATCGTGATAATATTTGCCATCGTTAATACCTGTAATCGCAAATAATATACAAATAAGTATGCTTATTTAAAGAAAATGGGAAGTTCAGGAAACTCACCAGAATAGCGACCATCGTTGGCGTTAGGGTTATATTTACCGTTATCTGGATAGGAAATTTAAAATTTATAGATAGCGTTCGATTAGTAATTTTCATTGAAGACTATTCATTTCACATGCTCACGTTTTTAACTACAAGATACAATTACTACTATCTAGATTCTAACTACATTTAATAGTTTGTTTAAAAAACTACAGTGGGTTTTCAAAAAAAAAACAGGTCTACAATAATTAATTACAATACTTTTACATTAAAGATTTAATGTCTAAACTGTCTAGACCGACACCAACACAAAAATCATAACAATAAAGCAAACAAGTAGGATGGGGTTAGTATCAACTATGGGGGTTTAATTTTGTGGGTTCAGGAACCGATCACCAAATAATAAACAATAAAAAAATAAATAAATCAAAAGTAAGTATTTAGTTAGTGGCAGTTATAGAGTTGGTTAGTAAATATTGCTCAAGCGGTTTTTCAACTTTTTCATGTGCGGTGTGTGTAATTATTTTACAATAAATGAGGTGTGTGTGTCGGTGTGGGTGTATCTGTGTGGGGTGTATCTGAAGAATCGGTGCAAGCATGGGTGATAAAACTGTGATTGCATCTCAGTAGTAAATGAATATGTATGCTGAGAAACAAAATCATAAAATCATTTATCATTTCAGTCGATTTCTTTTTTTTTTGTTGTGTGCATAGGATATAGAGTGAGATATATATAATATATAGGGAATTGTGCGCTCTTGGGAGAAGTGCTCTGATAAGGAATAACTAAAAATCAAAAAAGTGCCCTAGAATTGCCTAGCTTAGATGTGTGTGTTTTTGAGGCTTTAGCCAAATAAAAATTATAGAAAATATAGGGTGTGTTTACGGATCAGAAATCATTGTTTCTTGGCTGAAAATAAACGGAAAATATAGAGCTTAAAATAGTTTAAAATTTATAAATAGTTTTTAATATTATTAAAATAGAGACGTACGAGTAAGCGAAGAGAAACTATAACTAAAATCATTGAAGAGGAAAATTTGAACGAACTGATTGAACAAGATTTTAAAAGAGGTTATATCCTTATGGTTTATGATATTTCAGATTAAAGCCTTTGGTTTTCTTTCCACTCCAGCTGCAGCTCGTTCAAATTTTGCTCTCCCAAGCGTAGAAAATCGGTGGAGGGCTAACCTGCTTGATAGGCGACGGCCCCAGGAAAACCGGTCTCGGTGTACGTGTAGGTGCTCGTGTAGGTTCCGTCATTGCCAGGGCGGTACTGACCGCCGGCGGCGATTGCGGAACCGCTTCCGACGGAAACACGATCGCCGGAGCCGACTCCGCCACCGTTTCCGGTGGTATAACGGTCGCCGGAACCAACTCCGCCACCGTTTCCGGTGGTATAACGACCGCCGGAGCCATTTCCGCCACCGTTTCCGGTGCTATAACGATCACCGCCACCGATTCCGGAACCGCTGCCGACGGAAATACGATCGCCGTCCTTATAGACCGGTTTTCCTGAGGCTCCTCCTCCCGCGCCGACCGGACCCGGAGGCCCAGGTGGACCAGGAGGCCCATTAGGTCCGAAGGGTCCCTTCGGGCCTCCCGGCCCATTGGGTCCGAATCCTCCGTTGCCGCCGACGCCTCCGTTTCCACCGAAGCCGCCGCCAGATCCGTTGCCTCCGTTTCCTCCATTGGGTCCAACCACATGCTTGTAGGGATTGTTATCCGGCACGTACTGGCCATCATCTAGAAGAACATACAAATACTGGAGTCCCTCGATCGGAGATATCTCGGTAGCGCTCATTGCTTACTGCTGCTGCCCGGGAGCAAGGTGTTCACCGAGTGGAAAGACGGCGCCTGGTCGCCGGGATGACTGTGGTCGCTGTGGCCCTTGTCGGTGCCAAAGATTCCCGTGCTCTGTCCAATGGGACCCACGGGCTTGTGGATGGGCAGACTCTTCTGGTCGGAGCCCTTGATCACAATACTGTTGGAGCTGAACGATGGAATCGCATCGGAGCTTTTTTTGGTCTCTTTGTACTGCAAAATATTACACTGATCAGAGGGGAATTCTCTACTGGGATGGTTTCCGATATTTTTCCGAAAGTATCCCTCCAGAAAAAGGTCAGAAACCCGCCCGGAGAACACCCCTTACATCCTCAATGAAGTAGGGAACACCGTGTTGGGCTCCGTTGGCGAACTTTCCACATCCGATGGGGAAGTAGAGCTCGTCCCACTGGAGCAGGATGCCCGGCTCGGAGGGTCCTCCGTCAGTCTCTTTGTACAGGTGTGGTGGGAAGGTCTCCACCGGCTTCTCCGGCTCGACTGTGCGGTAACCGTGGGCGTCGGCCACGTAGTGTGTTGCCCGGAGCAGATGGTAGGGATCGATGAGGCCGTAGCAGCCGTAGGTCACTCCGTCGGGACCTCTCGTTTCGTGGTGGAAGTTGCCGGTCTTGCCGACATCATAACCATACCGATAGGCATCTTTTGGGTGTTTTTAGGTTTGATTTTTGGATTGGTGTTTGGGGGGTTTTGTTTTTGGTTTGAAAGAGTAATGTTTAGAGTATAACGTTTTGGATTGTGTGGTTTGTTGGGTGTGTGCTTGGTTTGTTTGGAGGAGTGCTGTGAGGACCTGGAAATGGTGTGTTCATATAACCCTACTACTCTCGACTAACTGACTGCGATCTAACATCTCTGAAAGGGCGCTGCAACTGAAAGTTTTCACACTGTTTGAACCTAATCGGATGATGTTTCGTTTAAGGAAAATGTTGGTGTTGTTGTGTGCTGTTTGTTGTTGGAATTTTAAATCTTTTTTTATCAGTTGTTTGTTTTTTTGTTTGGGTGATCAAGTTGGGTAATTTCGAGGTGGTGAGGTAGAGTTATGAGTATGCGAAGCATTTTTAAAGACGTTTCCTGCAGTACTTTTCGCCACTGAAGCGCAAAAGTGCTTACAAAAAACTGTTGAAGGAAGAGTATATTTATATGTGTGTAAAGAAAGAGAAAGTAGCATAGGGTAAGAGGGAGAGATATAGATAATGGTGGATTGATTGTTGAGCGTGTATATATATTTACAATTTGAGTATAGCTACGACGCAGACTACGGTTTCTACTGGGTGAGTTTAGTAAGCTGCTACAAGGATATATATAATGTATATATATTTATGGGAAGAGTTCTACAATTGGTTTTTGTTTCGATTTGGGGGGCTTGATTAATTAATTAATGTAAGTTGGTTGAACTATCCAGGGGATGGTCAGGGGGCAGTACAAATACTTAAAACTAAGGTACTACTAACAACTACAATAACAATTGTTTGTCAATTTATCTACTTAACAGAGTATAGAGTTAACAAAACAAAAACTAACTAACTGCATGGATGTGGGGATATATTCAAGATATACGAGTACATCTACGATATGGATACGATATGAGCGTACAAAACTCAACAGGGTTTTTACAAAGTTAATGGATTTTTCGATTGGTTTTTGGTCTAATTTTTGAGTTGGATGTTTTGGGAGATGGATTAAAGCGGCTAGGATAGAGATAATCGGATTCACTTACTTGTGTCAAAGTTTGACGAATAGTATTGCTGATTCGTTGTCTTTTGGTCGTTTATGTCGAGGATAAGACGACGGTTCTCTGCATCAAACTTGGCAGAGTAGACGCATTGCATCAAGATGCAAGCGACGGCCTGGAAAATACAAAAAAATAAAAGAAACGAATGATTAATGGGACTGTCTAGCTTGCAACCACCCGACACCAAATTGTACAACTGTCGAAAGATTTGTCACATTCATGGCACGCCCCCACAGCGAGTTATTGTATCTCAAAGATTTAAGTCTTGGCTTGGCTCGGCTCCGCACAATTTGCATATTGTGGCCGGAGAGCGGTCGGAGATGAGTCAAAAAACCAAGACGGCTTACCAAGTCGCTCGAGCTCGTTTTGCGGCCCAAAACCAAATCAGCAGCCATTTAGATCCGGTTCGATTCATTTAACCAGACCGAAAGCCGAAAACTGAAAACCCCCAAACCGTTCACCAAAATCACTGGCAAAATGTCAAAGGCATAATAATCAAATCACAGCGCATTCTTGGCGCACTCGTCAAACGTTGACAGACATTTAAATTTTGTCTGAAACCCAAACTGAATTTGCACATGCTAATTTCCCATGATTTGTCACAGCAGCCATCGCGAAAATGTCGAAGAAAAACTAGTTGTTCTCGACAGTAATGGACAATTAGCTTAGATATGAACGCACTTGTCGGCATTCGCAGAACGATTATTGATCGTGTTGGACATCAGCTTTCGGTTGGCCCACTTAATCGTTGGATCATCTCTTATTCGGGCCACAAATATTATATAAGTTCTTTATTTTTTTTCACACTGATTAGCATAAAATGCCCATATAGTTAATATAATCAAGCCAAGTTCCGGCTTCCTTTTCAGAAACGAGTTCTTTTAGGAAATTTATAGTAACCATATCCTAATATAGAATTCATAAAGGCGAGTCATATTTCCTAAATGTGTCGCCAAAAAAGAAGCTTCAGAGGGCAGGTGAAGAGACCGACCTTCGCATAAAGCCAAGTAATTAAGCCTCAGCCTCCTCAATCTCAATATCTTCATTGAGGGTGTGTTTGGTGTTAAGGTTAAAAGAGGGAATGCCATAATTACGAGTATTTTACTAACAATGGCATTTTATGGTTAACACCCGCTATAGATTTCATCTTTCAATAGCTCCGATAAGGTCAATAATTTTGCTATTTTTTCTATTCATCAATATATATTTTTTGTGGGTGCAAACAAAATGAAAACCAAACCATGTGAAGGAAACCGAAAAACAAATGAATTTCTCATAAAAAAAATTTATTCGCCAATCGCGACCATCGGCATCGGAATCGGACTTGATGGAGATTCCAAATGGCAGAAATATGAAATCGCTATTAATGCAAATCGGTGGCTGCCGCTTTTTGCTGGATAACTGTCTTTTGATTGGCATATCTTCAAGTTTAAAATGTTGCCAAATCGCCTGCTCCAAAATATTCGCCACTAATCAATAAGACAAAAACTACGAAATTATGAAAAAATATGTGTGTGTCCAAAAAATGTGTAGTTTTGAGTTTAATTTATTATGCCAGCCTGTCTGGCAGCCGCTGACATCGGAGGTTGTTTCCATCTCACCCACATTGGCGTGCCAGAGGGCAGGTTTTCACAAATAAAGTTCAAGCCCAAATATGTTTTTTTTTCCACAGTTTTTTAATATTTTTGTTACTAACTTTTCATTGCGTGCAGGAAGAGGATGGCATGGTTAAGTTATTACAAAAGTTTTCCATAATTTTCAGTGGATATTGATTTTCAACCTGTAACTGAGGTCGATTAAACCTGAAGATCCAAACTTTTTTTGTGCCTGGGAAAGCAACATATTGAGGAAGTTTTCCTTCAGTTAAAGTCAAAGAAAACATGGCCCATAAGTGATGGATTGATTGATTGCATGTGGTGGGCTTTCAGTTTTGGTTAAGTGACTAGGGATCTAATGAATTCTGAATGAAGTGGGAGAGCCACTAAAAAGGTTATTGGGGGGGGGAAGTCATCAGCCAACAAAGTTGATCAGAAATTGCTGGAAAACAAATCCCCGAATTATTTATTTATTTTCTCATTGCCACAAAGCCCCAGTAAACTTTACCCTGATCTCCGATAACTGGGCTAGGCCAATAACTGACAAATTCATTTCTCGCGGGTAATTAGTTTCTCAAATTGAGTGAACGGGGTGCCAAGCCAAGCCCGCTTTCAAGCCATGTACAGACACACAAAAATCTCTAATCAATTGCCAATCAATTAAACGCAAAATCCAGCCAACGAATGTGGGCCACAATTATGAATTCAAACGTCAGTCATGAAAGAAGTGCGAAGAGCTACGTTTTAGTTGCAAATGCAGTAAATCAATTTTAAGACATTCGCATACATCATCCACTGCCACTGGCGGCTGTCGAGTTGACCCAAAAAACGCACAGCTCCGCCTTGAGAATAAAATCTGCAGTTTTCTATGCCAGTATGCACAATGAGCCAATGAATCTTGAAGATACTTTTTGCATTTTGCATAACTCACCGCCGACAGTGCATGGGCAAAACAGTTTATCAATCGACTTGGTCGCACGCACAAGATGTTGTTACTTGGGATGTTTACATGATTTCAGCTACATACATCGTAACCAACATCATCATCATAATCATCTTCGTCCCAGGCACCCCAGAAAACCAGTAAACCGGTTTAGTCATCCATCCAAACTTTTCGGCGAGGCATCTTGACTGCTTTTGCCCTTTGGCGATGGTTGGAGCGAGGAAACTTTTTTTATTTTCGTGTAAGTATTTATACTTTTCAAGGTCAATGGATATCTTGTGCCGGCGGCCAATGGATCGAACATGAGAAATGTGTCGTAGTGTCTCTGTTTTTATAAATCGAATTAAAATGCAACTGGCAGTGGGATGCGACCTGAATCGATGAAATCTCTTTCGGGGATGCAGTTTCGGGCTGCACAACAGCTGTTGTGAAATTTCTTTTCAACGAAATCTTGTCGGAGGAGTTGTGCAACAAACATTTCCATAAAATGAGAAATGAAATGGCCGGACAAGCGATAAAAATGCCAAACAAATGAGCCTACCTGGCAACAAAAAGAGTCATTAGAACCTGGAATACTCCGCCAACAAAAATCAGAATACTAATAATAATTAAATTCGTTTTTTTGTTTTTGGGAGAAACAAGTATAACCAGCTATGGGCGATGGCCTTTTTGGTTTTTTGATTTTCCAGTTAATCCGGGCATGGATTTAATTAGCACCATCTAGAGTCTAGAATCTTTTGAGAGCAGAACTGTGCTAATGAGTTCATTCCTCATCGATGGCCAAACAAATGAGTTGGTCAGGTTGATCTCAGACAAAGATGGGAATTTGTCCACACAATGTATCTCATTAACAATCGGGGGCTGTCAGTGAACTTCCAGTCGACTTGTTCTGATTTATTGAAGCAATTAAAAAATAAACCGTTGGGCTCGGCACACTTGCTGCTTGCATTCCGGGTGACATCATGCATTAACTTTTACTTTCAACTTTTGGCATTTGGCTTGGAGTTAATAAATGCTTTTGGCGAAGCGTTTTCGTTTTCATATTTAAACCCGCCCGAAGACTTCCTCTTCCACCTTAGACATCGTCATCGTCATCATCATCACCATCACCTCCCAACAAATTCAGCTGCCGCCTTTGGCCATTGTCTCTCCTAATCGCTAACGAGCGATCAAGACCTAATTTGCATTTCTAGATTTTATTTTAGAGATACACGTATAGATTTCATATTAAAATTTGCCAGCCACAAAAAGAGCCATAAATTAATGGGCAGTCAAACCACAAATAAAACCTTTTCGGCCTTTAATATCGAAAGTCATAGCGGGAAGTGAAAAGAATAGAAGCAGCGACTAGCCATAAAAGTGAATGGGGGCTTCATCCAAGTTCCATGAACTCTTACATAAAGGTTCAGAGAAATGAGGTAAGAGTTAAGAACCTTAGCTGCTAGTTTCTGGTCTGAGTGGCACAGTTTCTAGGCCCTGAGGCCAAATCCCGGATGTAAATTTAATTTATTTTTCGCTCTAGATTTTTTTGTGATGTTGCTTAACAGTAAACTATTTAACGGACATGCCTAATGCCCTATTTGAGATTCAAGCTAATGCCATAATTTATTTCAATCGCCTAGGCGAGCAGCCAACTATTTGTCATGCCAGGCACTCGGCTTCTGCTACTCCACTTTATGACTCAACTCGCCTCCCACTGAACGATTAAATCTTTCCGAATTGCAATGCCCAGATGCCGGGAAGAAAATCTGCGCACTCTTTAAAATTCCACACAACAACGTTCTTTTTTCGGGAGATGGCCCAGAACATTTTTTATTATAAAAACAAAAAAGAAGTGTGGGCCAAGAAGAAATTCCCTGTCAACGCTTGTTGTGAGGCATTAACAATATTTTGTGCCTCAACTTTGGTTTTGGTTGCCTTTTTTATTCGTTGCGTACGTGTCTGGCTGAATTTCTCACCCCGAACCAGGGGGATTTAAGCCTCACGCTGGTGGCTGTCGAGATAAACTCAAAACAAGAAAAAATATAGCTAAAAAAAAGCAAAAATTCAAACAAACTCAGCACGCTTAACCCCAAAAGGAAGGGGTCAAAGGCAGACACACTTGACGCGCCGACGGGCTTTCTGGCAGGTGACAGAACCCATGGCTGGAACCATTTTTCTAGCCCGGATCCGAGATAATATCGCAGCTCACTTAGAGCATCATTATGACACCTTTTATACACAATATTTTTCGGGTGTCTGAAATGCAAAAAATTAACAGCTTTTGTCGATTATTATCTAAGAAATTATCCAAGAATTTCTGGCCATAATCAAATTAACACTGTTTTGCGATAGTTTCTCTTAATGAAGCCAGTCCTTGACTCATCGTTTAATTAAAGCTTAACTTTCGCAAATATACGAAATACTATACGGATCTGATCTTAGTTAAAAATGATACAAAGCTCGATTTGCATATATTTTAATTTATTGAACTCTCTCTTAGTCCAATGCCTAAAAATACGTTTTATTTTGTTAAAAACAACAAAGACTTGGAATGCCACATTTTTGGGTGTTGAATCGTCTTCTTTGCACTTTAACTAAAAACAAAACAAATTACGAATATCGATTCAACCTGAAATGACTACAAATAAATAAATTCTGTGGAATGAGCCAGTAAGGAAACCGAAATGACTTTGGGCATGACTTTTTTGCGTTGTGAGGTAAAATAAACAGAAGTGCCTGCCGTTTGCATTGAATCGTTTCGAAATTGCCGGTATTTGTACTATTTGTTTGCCCAGAAAAATGCCGGTTGGGCATCACTACTATTATTATTACTGTCCAGGCCATAATTGATGCCCATCTATTACCCCCAACTAAGTTATATTAGTTTGCCAAATAAACTGGACAAAAACCGCACCGAAATAGTTACATTTTGACCCGGACTTGCCAACGCTCGTTAAATTTGTATTGGAATTCCATCGTAATTGTATATTATTGGTTTTACAAAACTTGGCTGCTTGCAGTTTTTAACCTTCACTATTCGTTTTCAATCAAATATACGAGCCAGACGCATTTTCTCATCTTTATTTGTAAACATTTTTGTTTGACAATATTTTTAGCCAAGTGCTAAGTGCCATTGACATCCTACTAACAGACTTCCATGGTAATTAAAACAAGAGATGAACTAACACTTAATCCGGTAGCTTAGGCTATCTTGTAAGGTAATATTTAGAAAAGGATTCCCAAAAAAAATATTTTTCAAGGTCCTTAAATTGTTTTTATTTACTTACCATGCACAAAGCTGCACGCGCCATTTTCAACGAATTTTATGGTTTTTTTGACACAAGGAACGCCAGTAAATATTTATTTAGGTATTATCAATTTTTGAATGGAATAAACTGAGTTATCCAATTTCCAATCTTGAAAAGAAGAAAATGTTTATATATTCGTTAATTGCATTGTTTGAATCACAGTTTTTGCACAATTTTTAAAAATTTAGTCGAGTTTTAAAGTTTCAAAATTTGCAAGCTGAGAATTTTTTTAGAGAAAAAAATTCTGTAGTATTTTTATTTATCCTTGCAATTAGTACAGTTCAGTGGAGATGTGGGTATGTGTGGGGGATTGGGGATTCCGTTCAGGTGTTTCAGGTGTGAGGAGATCACAAATATTGATTTAGTATTTACTTTTAAGAGCCTAAACTAGAGCTCATACCGTGGTGACCGATGTGGACGAACTGAAGATGAACGCATCGCGTCTTTGCCATATAAACAGAGGCAGACGCGAAACAAAAAGGCAAAAAACGAAATCACACAAAAAAACTGAAACTGAAATCGAATTTCGAGACTCGCTCAGTGTACTTGAGAGCAGCTCCTAACCCATACCATGGCACGCTCCGACCGCATCACTACCTGTCCAGGTGACAGAGCTATTGGGCTTAAAGTGCGTGAGTGTGTGAGTGGAACGGGTTTTATTTTTTATGCACGCTTTTTTCGCCGGACTCGTTAATTTATTTGGCCAAGCGGCGTTGGAGAGATGAGCTCCAACTAAGCCACTATACGCCGGAGCCACGGGTCGTATACTTGATAAATTGTAGCCCTCTCTGGGGAGCGTGTCTTCGCGCTTCTCTCGCTAGGATCTGCTTGCGTGTCTCAAGAATTTAACTTCACTTTCAGGTTCTTGGGTTCATTAATATTTAAAGATAGATTTTTTTTCTCTAGCTTATTTATTCTCTTTTTTTATGTTTTATTGTTTTCTGTTTTGTTTGTCCAAAGAACATTTTTTGTCTTTAATTGAAAATTCGAGTTTTTCGTGTTTATTTTGATTTAATTTTATCGTTAATCGAATAGTGATATTTTAGCTATATATTGATTTGAGATTGTTGTTTCTTTTTTCAATATTTATATACGTTTATATTTTTTTTGTTCGTTCGCTTGGCTCCCGACTTTTGGCAGTTCTAACTGGCATTTTAAGTTTTATTTTTTGCTGAAAATATTTAGATGGTTTATTGATTTAATTAAAGCTATGCAAGAAACAGGGTTTAGTTTTATTGAGTTTGCCGCACGATCTATTCGATTTCCGTATCTACTAGTATTTCTTCCTGTGTGTGCAAGAGCTATAATTAAAATAAATTTTCTGCCATTGATCACTATTCACAAATGAGCTAGATTATGAATACATTTTCTAAATCTTGAGATGAACTCACACAGTAGCCAAGAAATTAATCTCTGAGATCATGGACCCCATGTCAGATAGGAAATTGTATAGCCTAATCCACATAACATAATTCCGACACCTTTTCGGTTAGTTGCGACATGCTTCCGTTTGTTGATCCGCTTAAAATAAGTCTTAGAACGTATCTAGCGGTTCTTTTTTTAAATTTTGCATAAATTTTGAAAAGCTGTTGACATTTAAAGTGAATTTCGCAGATTAAGTCGCCTGGCTGCATCAAAAAAAAGGGAGAAACAATTTAAGCTCTGCTCTTGAAGATGGCAATTGACACAGAAAATAATCAGCTTCCTCGCTCTGGGGCATAAAAAAGGATGAATTTAACGACAATGCTTAAGTCAAGGTCTAAACCCTCGGAATAAAAACAATGTATAAGTATTTTCTGTAATAAAAAATGAAATTGAAAAAAAAAACACTGAAAGTGCAATGCCCTAAGAAAACTTTGTTTAATAATAAGTTTACAAAACCGTTTGTCTGATTCTCAAGAAAAGATAATTTCATATTTCAGGCGAAATTTTATAAATTTTTTTAAAAATAATATACTTTTAACATTATTAGTATACCCTATAAAAGGGCATTTAAAATTATCGAATTTCTGCACAGCATGCAAGAAACCAACGCAGCTGGGGCTCTTTTTTTAAATATATCTATATACGTGGGCTTAGCTGAAAATTTAAAAACAGGGGAAAATATTTTGCCAACGGCAATTTAAGGCAAATTTAAATCTTCATTCGGTCAACGGATTAACAAATTTTATTATTAACTCGTTCTCAACATTCCTTTTACATTACGAGCCACGAATCCCCCCCAACGACCTTGACATCTCTGAATAATCTGGGTATATCCTTCAACATTCTCAAAGCGTTTTTAACATCATTATTTTTTTTTTGCATTATTTTCGCGATGTTAACCGGAGCAAAGAAAAACGAGAAAAAAATGAAACATTTAAGACTGAAGTTTTTTTCTTGTTTCGTTTCATATGTAAATGCATTTTTGACAGCGTTTCATTGACAGTAAAATTATTAAACATAATTTCGAAATAAAAAAATGGCCAGACAACAACAAAATGAATATAAAGTGGGCAATGCGATTTCCAGATCTGTGAAAAAGGGACAAAGAAATTTTATATATTTAAATGGAATTTAAGCCAAATACGGTATGTGTGGAAGTGAAATAAATTTTAAATTTTTTTCCATTTTGCAAAATTTTAGCCCACACAAAATTTTATCTTTATGACCAGACCGAGTCACACAATACATGGGTATTATTTTTTTGTGGTTTTTGGACGACCTTTGAGAGAACAAAACCCCAAACCGAAAAGATTTTAGCTATCATCAGTCGCAAAACAAGTTGAATTTTGTTAATCAAATTCATAAGCTGGCAAAACTATCAAGAAATCAAATATAAATAGATATATCGCATTTAAGATATGCTTTTAACAAGCCCCAGTCAAGTTCGATTCGAGAAAAGAAATAACGAAAAGCTGAGCAACTTTAACCCAAGATCGATATTTCATGCTCGAACAAAAAGAATCAGAGGCAGCTACGCAATGGCCAAGATTGCTTGCTGGTTTCAGTTTTTTGTACATGAAACGCCAAATTTAGAAAGCCTACCAAAAAATCAATTTGTTGCAGCAGCAGCAGAGTCTCCTACAAAATACCAAAAGTCAATGGCTCTGAGTCAAGAGTCTCGATGATTCGATGACGGTGATGAAGCTGGGAAGGCGAGGGTGCCTCCAGATCGTAACCATAAATCGTTCATGCGAATGGGATGAATATCCAGCCATGAGTCATGTTTCGCAGGGCAAGTCCCTTGATCCCTGGCCATGTTGCATGTTGCATTCGCGTCGACCTTGATACTGGATGCTGGTATAACCCTTGCATTCGCAGCTGCTTCCGTCTTCGGGTTGCACGCATCGATGCTTATGTAACCGAAAAGTTGAACGACATTGCCCCGATGCCCTTGTGCAATCTGATGACTCTTGGCCAACACTCAGAGAACTTTTCAAGCTTTTGTGAAATTATATAGACCATTTTATTCTTTAAGTTACTTTTTAAAATATCAGAATTTCTCAAATATAGATAGAACATTTTTAATGTATTTTATTTTATAAATTTTATTATATAAATTTCCATTTTTCCAACATATTTGTGGTTAGCAAAATTAAATCAACCAGCGATGTTCTCTGAGCATTCCCGGACGTATCTTTCGAGTTCATTGCTGGCATGCTCCCCGAAATTTTCTTGATTAAAAAAACGCCCTAGTAATCCTTTAATGTCAGGCTGCTGTTGAAAGGAGAATCTTTTTCTCGTTTTGGCTGGAGGGGCGGCCTAAAGTGAAAGGCAAAGTCGGATGCGTCACAGATGCAGATGCGTAGATACATTTACATCCGCTTACAGAATGACAGTACCGAGTTTAACAAGCTGAGATACTTGAATATGAATCCCTAATTATTTCATAAAATTCTTATGGCATTTTCAAAGAGTTGTCGCGAGTTTGTGAAAACGTGGCTACAATTACTTCGACTTCTTTTTGAACTTCTGGCACATTATAAATTGCTTGACGAACCAATTTGCTGTGATGTCACTCTTGGAGTTTCATTAAAAATGCATTAGTCAAAACTATATTAATCAGAAGAATAGCAGGCCTATGACCAGTTAGTATTTGGTCATCATTCAATTCGTGAGAATTTCACGACTATGGTCAAGAATTCGCGGCCAATTAAAAATTGAAATAATAGCGAGACAAATGACGGGTTCGAAATGACAGCCCACAATTGTCTTGGGCGTTTGGACAACTAACAACTAACAAGCTCGGCCATCTTATCAGTAAGACACCAACAACTTGTTTCCACCTTTTGGCCAAGGTAAAGATTAGTAGCACCTGCCGATGGACCTAACGAAATAATTTGCATACAAATTGTGGCCGAACACAGAGAAAATTTAAACATCTTGTATCGACTGTCAAACTGTGTGTGCGTCTTTGTGGACAACTTAGGGGGCGGGCCAAGATCCAAGGTGAAACATGGTCAGACAAAACTGCAAACAAATTTCCTTCACCTTGTTGCAATCAATCAATACACCTATGACTCGCCGACTGTCAACACCCAGCGAAATTTATCTGTTTCCTCCGACTAGCTTTGATTTCTCACTTCCGTTTCAATTGGCCAAAGATTTCGAGATACACTTTAACCGATGCCTATGTCGGCTATTTGCCAAAGTCTGTTCAATATTTATTGCGAGGCATCCGAGCCTTAAAACTATAAATATTTATTAACTTAAGAGCGAGGCATTTGTTTGAATTATGACACCAAATTAAGGCACCTCGAAACTGACCCGCAACTTAATGTTGTTTCAAGTTTAGTGTCCTAACATTCAAGATTCGATGCCAGAAAGTTCAATGATTGTTTACAAAATTTGAAGATTTGATTAATCTCAAATGCCTCTCAAATACCGCACCCGCTCATTTAGGTTTTATGTCTTCTGTGATTTATCGGAATATAATGCGGCTGGTCACATATTTGTTCGTTGGCCAGGAAATACAAGCCCAAAACCACCTTAAAATGGAATTAAGCCGAAGCTAAATAAAACCAGTGGCATTGAGCTTTCGCACAAATAAAAACAAGCATTAATCTTAACTAAAGTAAAGAAGAGTACCAAATTAAGCAACATTTTAGCGGCCCAAGAAGTTGATATATTTGCCCAGCTCGGGTGCCACATTTTGATATTAATGGGGAGCAGAGAAACAAAATCACATAAAATATAATACAACACCAAACATTTACGATCTATTTCGAGGGGGAAAAATAAAAATTAGCATAGAAATAATTCAATTAGGCAACTTTTGGTCCATTCTCATGTTCGTCATTAGCACACAAAGCTCACTTTAAATCAGATCATAAAAAATCTTGCAAAAATATAAATCGAATCTAAAAAAACCCCTAATCAAGAACAAATTCAAGCAAATGAACTTTTACGATAGGCGGACGAGAACCAAACCACATTCTCTATTTTATTTTTTTGATTTTAATCAAATGTTCGTTTGGTAGCTTGTTTTGTTTGCCAAAATATTGCCGATTTGATTCGGGCGAAATGTGTGCGCATAAATTTGAATTTGAAATCAATTTAGTGCGGTTTTAAGAGCGCGACACGATCCGAACATTCATATTTCCATAGCAAACTATAGAGTGTTAATGGCACTTTTCTTTCTCGAATATTTTTCAGACAAGTTTCTTATCTGAAAGTGTTATATTAGTGTCTTTTACATACAAGTTATGGCATTGTCTCCGGTTCTATCTGCAGACACAAGCCTCTTCGGTTTGGGAGCATATCTAATGATCTGATGGCTCAGCACACTATTTTTATGACGCAAATGTTGCGGGTCCGGATTGGTGAGGCCATTTGAATGATAATATCTATCGGGTCGACAGAATTATGGCAAGAACGAGGATACTGGTTATGCTGTGATATAATATTCTATACTATACTAAAAGCCACCAAACTGTCTCACTCGACCCGCCCTGCCACGTCCATCTATTTTAGGTAACTGTGTGAAGTTCAAGGAACTTGCTGACGCACAACCCGTCGTATACTTATTCTAAAGGTGGTGTCAATTTTGAGGTGAGACTTTGAATGGTCTAATCTGCGGGTGGTCTGCTGAAGCTGGTGATTTATTTTTGGCTAAAAATTGGAAAACTGACATGTAAAACGTGATGAGATCATAAGGGGAAACAACAAAAGTTTTCAAGCAGAACAAATTGAAAAGAAAACATCGAAAAGCGTTAATCTGCTTAAATATGCTTTTACTTTCAACGAAAGTCGTCGCAAACAAAAACCAGACAAATTCTCAATTTCTAAAGAAAGACTTTTACTTTTCGTTTGGAAAGAACTTTCATCGAACATGTTTATAAAATTTGCATAAGCTTTCGGGAATATATATAATTACTGGCCTTTAAATATGGTCATCTACCATTGGCCATTTAAAAAAAGGTGTGGTTCTATAAAATATATACAAAAAATCTTTTAAAAATCGTTCCGCTTTCGTTTCGCCAGTTAGAACAAGCCAGACAATGGATTTCATTCAACTCCATAAAGAAATGTTTCAACTTTTCGATTGCATATTCATGATGCAAACTTGCTTTATTTTTTTTTGCACACTATCCAATCCTTATGAAACTTTTATAAGCATGCTAATCTCGTTTAGAGATACATGCGTACTAAAAATACCCAAAAAACAAGAATTTAGATAAATTCCTCATTAATTACTAACGTCAGCAAAACTACAGGCCACGATTGAAACAAACCGATCAAGATCATTTGTACAGTCCTGTACAAGCTTTAAAATGTCTACCTAATCGTTTGAGATCAGAATACCAGAAAGGAAAGCATTTAAATTTTGATGAGCAACATAAAGCTGGACAAGTTAATCTAGCAGAAGTCGTTTCCAATGCTTAATGCCAATTTGTGTAAAGCGTCATAAAAGATGTTCTATTTTGAAAATAAAATAAAAACCGTCAAGTGTCCATAAAGTTTTAATGAGCCCGTCTCCAGAGTCCAAATCAAACTTGACCTTCACAGACTCAATCAATATTTATAGATTTAACAAAATAACCGACAGAAACATCAAGAAAAAAGAGTGGATTTGAGGAAAGTTTGCGTGTGGCAAATAGTAATCAATCTAATGGCCCGGCCATAGCTTATTTATTATAAACAGTTTATTTTTGAGACCTTTGCGTAATCGCAGGCGCAAACTCTCGGTTTCGATTTGAGGCTTCTCGGTTTTCTTCTCCCCCGAAAAACAAAATACCAAATAAATCTCCGGTAACTTTTAATTTCAATACTTAATACGTTCATTGACGCTCCGTTTGATTGAAAATATTATGCAAAATGCTTCATTGTGACCAAAGCGATGGCAATTAATCTTTGGCCAGCGCCTAAGAACAGGTATATTGCCTTTTGTTAATGAAGCCTCGTCTCTCGTCTTTGGCTCGAAAATTAACTTCAAATTCTGGTTCTTCTCATCGTGTTCTACTGTATCCACTGTCGTGGCGGAATTTTATGCAAATGGAAAATCTTGAAACCTCTTTAAACAAATTAAGCAGAAATTTATTCGCCGTTTCTTTTAATTCCTCCTTTTTATAAAATGTATTTATTTATATTAGTTTTAATTTATTTCCCTCGCATAAATGTTTGAATTATTATATAAAAACATATATTTTGAATAATTTCCGATCATGCTAATTTCCCATGAACATTTTTAATTACACTGTCTCTCTTAAATCAAATATAATCAACAAACTGCTCCAAAGGTGGATTTCGAATTTGGACGTCAATCAAAAATCAAAAGAACCCTGAGAATCGGTTTGTTTAAGCCAAGTTGCCTCTGCCTCCAAGTTCTTAATCCGTTCCGTGTAATAATTGAAGTAAGCGGCTTTATTTTTGTCAGGCTAACGGCGTGTGAGGTCACGGATGCATAGAGATGTTCCTTCCCGCTCGATATGCTGGCCATAATGAAATCCGTAAATAAATTTGCGTTTAGCACATATTTTTGTGCAGTTTTTTTTCCCCCCCAAGGCCGTTTGACTGAGTCAATCGAGTCATGGGGCAGGCATCCGGTTTAAATCAAATTCAGTTCGTGCTAATCAGATCTGTACCGAATCTTTTAATCCATCCATCAATCCGAACTATCTTCAGTCAGATTTCACGCTTCACCAAGTCCTCCTTCAATTCCAAAAATATATCCATTTTTCTTTCCGTCTCTTCCCTGAATGCCATTAATGCCAAGTGGGGTCACAAATGTGTAGGCGGGGACTTTTCAGATGATTCAGATATCTCACCACTTGTTTTGCTAATTATGCCTTTATAAGCCAGATAAATTAATATATTTCATTTTGTTATGGTTACCATTTAAAAGACTTTTTAAGTGCTAGCCTGAGCCGGGCGCCATATTGTTGACAAAATGATCTAATACCTTTGTGAGTTTTTGAAAGGCCGGTGGCTGAAAGCCTTCGCCTCTCAAATATTGATATCGATTTTTAAAACTGTTCAATTAATCAAGTGAACTTTGTAGGACTTGAGACTTGAAAGTGACCTCGTCAAAGATGAACTAATTTAGTGATTTATTTTGTCGCTTATACTAAGTGGTGGGCTTATCTTAAACTTGATTCGTTTGGTAATAGTTTCCGTTTTTAATAATGACATTTTTTAAGACCGTTTATGATTCTATTTAAGTATTTATTAAAAATTGGTTTTATCTAAATTATTTAGGAATTAATTATATATATATATTTTTCAACTTACCTTTGTATATGCCACAATCTTTCAACCTTGAACTTTTAAGACTTTTATTACAAGATTATGTCCACACCGTTTCATTTTAAAACCTTATTAATTATTCATTCAAAAATGAATATAGATTTTAAGATATAAACCATCACTCCAGGAAAATCAGGAATAATATCATCAAAAGAGCTCTTTAAATATTAAACAACGTTGTCTTTCATAAATGTAAAACACCCGATACAATTAGGGTGATGGGTGTCCTAATACACAATTCCTTTATTATTCACCCGTCAATTATGAATAATCCAACACAAAAAGCTGACTTCGTAATCGCAGTAGGCCCGACACGCGGCGCAGCCCACCATCTGTTGGCATATCAATTGTTACTCCAGTGAACCGATCCATATCCGACCGAGGCGACCCATTGCCTCAGCGACCGGCATACAAAAGACGACAATAAAAAGTTTACCCGCTTCGGATGCAGGCGCCATGGGAAAAATCGAATGCACCGCTGCGACTTGGGAGCAGATTCATTGTTTGGGTTAGGTGCCGTCTCGGCTTAGACCCAAGACTGCCTTGAACTCGCACAAAAGATGCAAGGCACCACTCATATATGTTGTATACAATAAAAACTTTATTTTTCTTCGCTTTAGCTAAAAAAAAGTCGTTTGTACATAATACAAATGTTACAAATATGATTGTATATGGGGTAAAAAGATGTGTGTTTTTTTTTCTTCTAAGATATTGCTTAATTCTTGGTTTAGAATATGTTACAAATTGAAGATTTTGTAAAGCATCGTGCAAAAAGATTGATAAATATTAATACAGATCTAGTTGCCTTTAAAAGAAGGCAACACGTTTTCAATTTTCACATGTAAAAGACGGAATGTTTCGTTATTTCTTAAAAATAGTGGACGTATTTCGCTTAGCTTTCGCCGTGTCACTTAACTAAGGCACTAGCTTACCAGAAGTTTATGCAATCCAATGTGTGGAGGGAATTGTCGCAGGTCAGTCGATCAGGTCTCTAACAATAATTTTTTTTTAGGCACTATAAACTATACCAAAATACAGTTCTTTCTAATTAAGGCACGAGTGTAAGATTTTGTTGCTAGTTCCGACAAGCCTGCGACTTTACAACAAAAAAAAAATAAAACTACAATTGTTGGGGGGTGGCGTCTGTTGTCTCTGGGCGTTAATTGAGCGAAAATCATTATGCAAATCTGGCTGTATACTCTACAAACATAAGTCATTTGGTTGAGCGTATCATTTCGTTTTTGTCTTGTGCAGAAAAGTGATTCTTTTAGGGAAAACATTCAGTCTTCGTTTGGAACTATTCTGGTCGATTGGATGGATGAATTATAAGTACCAAAAACTGAAAGCTTACGATGCGGTGTGTCGATTCTGTAAATTGCATAAACTTTTCTTTTAATCTAAAAACTACTTACAGACTAACTTCTCCAAAACTGAATTTTAAAATTCGATTAAAGACGTTACAATAATTTTCACAATTCTGCGATAAAATATAAACTTTTTCAATTATTTAAAGCATTTCCAAATTTTGATAAGTAATGTCTTTTACGAATAATAACATTGATCATTTACATTCTATAATGTAAAAGTTTCTATGATTCGTCGACTCATATGGACGGAATTGGCTTTTAAGTGAGTCACGGATACTAATGAGGAGTACTTTGTGCATATTTCATTTTAGAATGTTTGTCTTTTGACTATTCGACTTGGAGAAGTTTGTCTGTAATTATTAGGGTGAGAATTCTTCGTGGGACGGAATGTTTTTTGTTATTTTGTTCTGAATGTGTTGTTTTTCCTTAGTGCATGTGTGCTAGGTTACAGCGGCTGCAAAAGACAAAGAGGAAGGTTAAGCGAATGGCCGTGGCTTGGATACTTTTCGTACTCACCCTAGGCGACTATCCGCGAACCAACTCGAATCGAGTCTGCGACTCTTTGAACTGCAATCGCTTCCTTTTCTGGACATGGGCTTCGCTAAGGAACAAAGTGGCCGCCACCAGGGTGAACACAGTGCCCACGCAGGCGAGGACGAAGGACCAGCCAAACCAATTGTTCGCGTGCTCGGGCATCCAGCCGTTCCGATTGCCAAAGCAGGCAAACACAATGACTGCTATGGCTGCACTTACGCCAGAACCTAGAAGTACGTACCCCACGGATAGGATCAGAGTTATAAAATGCTTCTGATCTGGACCAGCGCACAGGAAATAGACCAGGACACCAATAGCGCTGAGGAGCATTCCTATGAAGGCCAGGGTGTAGAAGAACTGAGTGGCAATCATGAAGGCAGGCAAGAGGAAGCCACGGATCTCGTCGTAACCCGTGGTGAAGGGATCGTAGACCCAACGACATCCGACGAAGAACCTCCGCTGGCTGTTATCATTCACATCTGGCAGCGATCGGAAACAGTTCACCCACAGCCCCAGGCGGTCCAGCTTGGCTCCTGTGATGCGGTAATCGCTGACCAGCCAGCTGGGCGTAGCAAAGGCAATCACAATGAAGGCAAAGGCGAACACGAAGACGCCAACGCCACAACTTCCGGACAGGGTGTGGCGCTTCATGTTGACGGTATTTTGGTTGGTGGGAAGGTGCTCCTGGGAATCCTCGCGTGCAAAGTGAGACGACTTTTGCATGCTTTGATTTAGAAATGGAAATTTTGATGATTTCCTTCGGAAATGTTTGTTTGGCTGTTGGCTTTGGGTGTGGACTGACAATCGGTCTTAAGCTGGCTATCGATAGAGCTCAGGGCTGGCAACACAATCGGGCTTAGTCGGCAGACGGTAACTCTGTTTTGATCTCCTCTGCCGACCGCTTGGGTGCGCCACTCATAAAGTCAAACTGAATTCGAATTTCTTAAAAATTAAGTTTTTAAAAAAAACTAAAAATACCAAATTATTTAAAAATAAAATATATTTCCAATATAGTCTTTTTTAAAACTTAGATTTAAAAGGCCTGTCCATTGTAAATGCTAAAATGTGCGTCGCGATGATCTGGAAGACATTTTCCCCATTTTTGTAATTCCATCTCAGTTAAGAGCTGCCACCGCCTTATGGGCGGCATCGTCCAAGTCACTGGCCGTCTGAATGGGCAGCCCAGAATTCTTGAGGATTTCGCGAGCCTGATTCACATTGGTGCCCTCCAACCGAACGACGAGTGGAACATTTAGTTGCAGTTTCTTGGAGGCAGCCACGATTCCATTGGCAATGGTGGCGCAGTTTACAATGCCGCCAAAAACGTTGACCAAGATTCCCTTGACTTTCGGATCGGAGGTTAGAATCTCAAAAGCCTTGGCCACCTGATCCTCCTTGACACCACCGCCCACATCCAAGAAGTTGGCTGGCTCACCGCCATTCAACTTTATAATGTCCATGGTGGCCATGGCCAGTCCAGCGCCATTCACCAAGCACCCAATGTTTCCATCCATGGCCACATAGTTAAGATTATATTTGGAGGCCTCCACTTCTCGGGGATCGGATTCCTCTTCGGTGACGTCCATTTCGAAGATGTCCTTTTGCCGGAACTGGGCATTGTCATCGAAATTTAGCTTCGCATCCACAGAGATAACTTCTCCCTTGTCCGTCTCGGCAAGAGGATTGATCTCAATCTGCACTGCATCTACCGACTTAAACAGGGTATACAGTTTCTGGATTTCGTCGGCACAGCGCTGGACAGCATCACCCTTGAACTCTAAGAATTTGGCCACTTCAATCAGCGTTGCTTCTGGAATGGGTTTGCCAATGTCGAGCGGAACAGTCTTGATTTTTTCGGGGGTTTCCTCTGCCACGGCTTCGATATCCATGCCACCAGCCGGGGAAGCAATCAGAACAGGTCCCATATGCTCGCGATCCAGCAGGATGCACAGATAAGTCTCCCGGGTGATGTTGACACTGCGGGCCACCATGACCTTGTTGACAAGAATTCCAGATTTGGGCGTCTGTTTGGTTATCAGTCGATTGCCAATCATCTTGTGGCTGAGCGAAAGCACCTCGCTCTTGCTGCCGAAAGTAAAATTAATTATAATAATACTCTTATCAGTTGTGTTTGGGGGTACATTCTGGTTTCAGTAAAATGCTCTCATTTTCATGATAAAAACAAAAATGTTAATAAATCGATTTTAATAACTTTTAGATACGAAAACCAGAAAGCCCTCTTTTTATCTTACTCTGTGGTGATATGCACGCCGCCTTTGAATCCATTATCGAATGTTCCCTTGCCACGCCCCCCGGCGAGTATCTGCGCCTTGACCACATATTCCGGGCACTCTATAAAAAAAACATTTAACATCAATTAGACCAAAGATTACATAAACACCGGCATGGTCTCTTGCTTACCAAAACTTTTCACCACATCTGCATCGGCTTTGGAGTTGTCCAAGACCTTGAACTGCTGAATGGCCACCCCGAACTTTTGGAGGAGATCTTTGCTCTGGAACTCGAGGAGATTCAGATGGCGGACGGGCACCTGAACATTGAAAGATAAACAAAGAGAAGACAAAGGTCAAAACAACTTCTCCTCTCCGAAGAGTTTAACATATGGCAGGGGGAAACCTTATGAGCGATTCTGTGCACTGTGGCGGCTGCTTTCATCAAAAACGACATCTTTGATATTCTTCGGAGGTCTCCGACTTTCTATAATCGATTTATGAATTTAATTGAGTGCCCCAGCCCACAACACAAGCAATATTTGTTTCAAAAAACAACCGAAAATCGCCGCCGCCGCACGTTGCTTATCACAAATAAGTGCGACCATAGCTTTTCAAAATGTGAATACCAAGAAATATAGAAGTCATAAGAGCGGGAAAGTTTAAATTTTATTGAGTTTGTTCCCTATTCTTTTTATTTATTAAAGTCTTAAAGTTCGATTTAATAATATTTACTACTTACAAACATATATTTTCAAGAATTTTATCTGATACCTGAAAGTATAAAACAAATGATTGCAAATTCTTTTTCTTCAAAGCATATTCAATGATATTTTATATAATTTGTATATATTTAATCCTTCTTATTTTCAATTAGCGTATTAAGAATGAATCATTTTTTAAAGTTTATTTTGAATTGAAAATTTTTAGACAAGAAATATCGATAAATTGATATTTTTTTTATATTATCAACAGCCCTAGTGAAAACAGCTGATGTTGTGTACTTTTACTAATTCTTTTGGATACCAGAGAATGACGAATATACAACGATTTTAAATGTCTAATATGAGTGAGAAAGAAGCCGCAGCCATCATGTCGCCATCCATGGAGCAAACACAATCCCTGCCACTTCCCCAAATCCCGATAACCACCTCAGTGAGCTGCTGCTTCGTCCTGGCTGTGCTATACGTGGGAAGCCTTTACATTTGGAGCACCAAACACAACCGGGATCACCCCTCGACGATCAAACGAAGATTCGCCAGCGTCTCAGTGGTTATGTTAATTGCCCCGATATTCGTTTACTTCTTTTCATCGCCGGAGCTGCTTCACCGGGAGCCATTTGCCAAACTTCTAGGCTTCCGGATCGAAGGACTGTGGCAGGCCACACTGATACCCTATGCCCTCACGGTGCTACTTTTCCTCGGGCCAATTTTCGTAAACATGCAGAACGAGTCCATACGGTCCTACTTTGGTTTGTAATTGAGTTTGTCTTTAAAAGAGAATTTGCTAAGAAAGTTTTATTTCAGATTTGGACTACTGGCGTGGATCCCTTAACAGCATAATATGGGTACGCAATCATATAATGGCACCACTAACCGAGGAGTTTGTGTTTCGGGCGTGCATGATGCCTTTAATCCTGCAGAGCTTTTCACCTGTGGCGGCAGTTTTCATAACCCCCCTATTTTTTGGCGTGGCTCATCTGCATCACATTGCCGAGCGTCTGAGTCTGGGAGTGGAATTGAGCACAGCACTGCTCATCGGATTGTTCCAGTTTATTTATACTACATTGTTTGGATTCTATTCCGCATTTTTGTTTGCCCGTACTGGCCATGTGGTGGCTCCGTTTTTAGTCCACGCTTTTTGTAACCACATGGGTCTGCCGGATCTTCAGGATTTGTGGCAGCAGGACCTGTGGCGTCGAGTAATAGCCATTGTATTGTATATAGTTGGGTTTGTGGGTTGGATATTCTTGTTGCCCTTGGCAACTGATCCAACCATATACCGCAACACTCTATATTGGAATGTATAGACCGCAGCGGATGCGTCGTAGCTAAATTATTTTTTGTTAATCTACCGTTGCCATATAACTTGTTTTATGGACGTATATTTGTTTTCATAAATTCATCATGCCTAGTTATTAATAGCATATCAAAATATAATGACTGGAAACCATAAATAGATGTATGGATACTGCAGAATGTCTTCCGTTCACTTAATCACACTAAATTAGTAACAATACAGTTTTACTTAGGTGCATTTATTTAAGATTATTATCGTTTTCAATGCAGATAAAATATTAATAAAGCAGAGGTGTACTTAGCTGTAGTACTTTCTTTAAAGCCTTATCTATGTGGGTATATTGTTTACCCAATATGTAGGTTTGTATTGGTTTCTTATCTAGTGCTTAGATAAGGGGTTTTCTTTGAATTATACTTAATTTATAAATTTTATGGGAAAAAAAGAACTGCGTTGTAAAACCAGTTATTTAATTTTTTTTATACATTTATTAAAATGAAATTTTAAAAAGAGCGGGAGAAATTATTCAATTTACAACTGGAACCAGCATTAGGGAATTCCCCCAGGTGGCGCTGCAAAGTTTTCTTCGCTGGTTTTTATCGAACTTCTTCCACCTCTAGCTCACAATGTTTAGAGATTTTGGCATTAATTTTTACAACTGACCTAAAATAGGAAATCCAGCCTAGATCTGTTCTAATCCCACGCGTTGCCAGCCTACATGGACAGTGTGGACTAGTGGACTTCCAGTTTCCTATATTCAGCCAACTTCTGTCTTTTCCTGTTATGATCTTTGTTTATTATGTGATAATTCACACGGCGCACAACTGAGAGCGACACAACAGAAGAACACCCCAAGGCCAGCGGCAGGAGGATCCGAGAAGAGGTAAGACCTATTCCGATCGGATGCGGCCCCACCACGGACCCGGGGTGACTCTCTTGGGTCTTTGCCCAGGACTACAGTTGATAGTAATTATAGAATAATTTAACACCGCCCCTTCCGTTTTGCAGGCCGCCAAAGTCCACGTCAACGTTCGGGACGACGGGGTGTTGATGATACGGATATAATATATAATTTTACACGCACAAACAAGAGCCCACCCACACCACACCCCGTGGTAGACCGCAGAATGTATTGCTTACAATGTCTGCTGCCCGTACTGCTGATACCGAAGCCCACAAACCCGGCGCTAATGGAGACGCATGTGATGTTTATAGTTCTATACCTAGTTGGATTCTTTTTGGAACGCAAGCCCTGCACGATTTGCAGTCTGGTCTTCCTCACGGCAGTCTCACTGATCTGCTACAGCGGCGTCGGAAACTGTATCTTCTGGGGCAACTGTGAGGGTCACCAGTGCGAGAATGGTTAAGGGGATCCTCCTGCCATCCTTATCTTGATCCAAGCCCTATAGTCGTAGTCGAAGGGAGAGGACAGGGGACATGTGCTAATTATCGTAAATACCATAATATTGAGTTACGTTAGCGTTGTTACAGCTTTACATCCTAGAAACAAAACAAAAATATATTTTAATCGAGAAGGATAATCGGGAACGCAGAAAGAAATGGGATAAGGAAACTTGACTAAATCGAAAATCAGTGATACAAGTGATGAGTGAGTCCGACCAGGAACAAAAGTGTGTGTAGAAATCCGTATTTTGTTTCCTTAAGCAGCCCATAACTCATTTGGTTATGTATAATGTGTGTTTTGTTTTAAAAGCTTAGACGAATTTAGTTTTTACGAAACGCTACGAAAATGTATTGTATATCGCCCCACCCAAGCCCTATAAAAGAAAAAAATCAACAGCCCTATTTAACCCACTCGTCAATGCAACTAACGATTAGTCATACATATATGTTAATTTACCTAAATATACAATTATATTGTAATTATAATTGTAAAGAGGGAACTACTTCTGACATCGGTTGTTTCCCTGACTTGTGCACATGCAAAAACTGTACATATAACTTACACTGATCAAAATATAAATTATATACATAAACTGTAAACGAGAGACGAGCAAAAAAGATAATGTATAAACGATAAATGCGTAAAAAAACCATTTACTATAAATATTGTTCGATTTTTGCGAATTTGTATGATTTGAGCCGAAAACAAAACGAAAGAATGTCTAAAGGCACAAAAAATAAACTTTAAACAATGCTACGAATTCTTGTTGTTTTCTTTTAAATGGAAGCTTTAGGATTCTTCGAAGATTCACCGAGAAATAAGACAATGCAATTGATTTCCAATTATCCACAATTTTATTCGTTTCAAAATATGTGTGATATGTAGTATATATATATTCATATAAAATGTACATATTGATTTGTTGCTGTCGTTTGTTTTGGAAGTTGATTATATCAAGATCAGATCAGCTTCAGCTTCGAACTTAATTTACTAACAACTACACAAGAAAATTAATTAATTAAAAATACGATAATAATTTATGTACAAAAATTTCCATCAGATTTATTTGTGTTTCTATGTGAAAACAAAACTGTAGACAATTCAAAAAAACTGAAAGTTGGAAAAAAGCACTTGGGGGAAAACTTTCATAATTTTTTCACAGAAGACTGTTGTTTTCTTTTGTGTTGTTGTTGTTTTTGTTGTTGAAACATAAAATGTACAAAAATGAAATACAGAAAAAGAGATAAGAAGGTTTTGGAAGATTTTCTGAAACTTTTTGATTAAGTTTTGGTTTTACATATGTTTTTTGTTTTAAGCTGCTTCAATTACAAAACAAATCGAGACGACTCGGTTACAATACAATAGATATTTTGGGTAAAGTAGGTGACGTGTTGACTCCTCCTAGTTTCTTCTCAATCTCAATCTCCCCTCTCGTCGAGATTCGATTCGCACAGCAGCAATCACAGGCGTGGTGTTCTTGTTTCTTAAACGGAACGAGGCTGGACGACTGCAAAGTAAAGATTTTAGTTAGTTATTTGTTGATTTAAGTCTTAAGTTCTTAAGTTAAAAACAAAAAAACATTTATACTTACAGTGAGGTCGCTGAGACTCCTCGGAGGCAGCGGCATTGGATGCTCCCTCCATAGCCATCATGGGCACAGGGATGCGGACGGGCTGGGCCAGACTACGGCCGTAGACCATGCGACCGAAGGGCACCTGCTGGGGCTGATCGGGCATCGGTGGGGTCATGGTGTCGCGGGGCTGCTCTGGCAGAGGCTGGAGGATCAGGCGCTGGATGCGCATCTGGGGCACCTGTTGCTCCTGCTCCTGGCTCTGCTCCTGGTGCTGCTCTGACGGCGTCGGCTCGGGATGAGACGGCTGCTGCTGAGGCTGGGATTCGGTGGTAGCCTGCTCGCCGGAAGAGGACACATCCTCGTCACTTGAGTTTCCTTCGTTGGAGTCAGCACTCTCCTCGGCGGCCAGACGACGCAGCTCGTCGGTGATGCGGTCTTCAGCCATGCGCTGGATGTTCCTCAGGTCCTCGGCGGTGATGCCAACACGCTGCAGAGCCATACCGAAAGGCATGGGCTGGATCTGGATCTGGGGCACCTCACGCTGCTCCTGACGCATCTGCATCTGCATGGGTGGCTGCTGGTGCTGCTCAGGCTGGCGCTGGGCAGGGATCTGGACGGGAACATCATCGGCAACGTGGATTTCACGGAAGGGCAGCTGCTGCATGTGGATGCGCACGGTCTGGATCTTGGGAATGGGCATCTCCTCGGAGGACTCCATGCGGGGGGCCTGCATCACCTGGGGAGGCATGGGTGGGCGCATGGGCAGGTGCTGGAAGGGAGGAGGCAGCTGGCGGATGATAATGGGTCCCTGCTGCTGCTGCTGGGGCAACTGCTGGTGCATCTGCATTGCTGGTGGCATCATCCTCTGGGGCATGTGGGTCAGCGGCATCTGGTCGGGAATGCGGCCGAATGGAATGGGCACACGCTGGAAGGGAATGAACATGGGACGGAGTGGCTCAGCATCCTCGTCAGAGTCCTCTTCCTCCTGCTCGCGCTGGCGCTTGGCCTCCTTCTCCTCACGCTCCTTGTCGTCACCGCCGTCGCAGAAAATCGAGATGCGTTCGCCTGTGATGCGAGCCTTCTTGGGATCGGTGGTCAGGTTGACTCCGAAGGGCAGAGCCACAGTCTTGGAGGGCGAGTCGACGATCTCCTCGGCGTGTTTGCGCTCCACGACGCAGTTCATGCGGGATCTGATAATTGGAATTCAAAATTATAAAAATATTACTCTTTTTTTTTAAATATTTTTAATATCTCACTTCTTGTTGTTACGCAGAATGGCAGCAGCCAGGTCGCTCAAGTCCAGCTCGAGCGGCACTTTGCCGGGGAACTTCTGCATCTCATCGGTCTCATCGCTGTCGGAGTAGGAGTTGTCCTTATCAGCATCCTGGGCAGCTGCTGGGGCAGGGACGGCCTTGCGGCTTTCCGCGTCCAAGCTCTGCAGCTCGGATTCATCGCCAGTTCCTGAAGCTCCCAACAAAGGCTCAGCACGAGGCAGTTCCTGAAAAGAGGATTAAAAAAATAAAATTAAAAAAAAATGCATTACTTTCTTTAGTTTATAAAACAAAACTATATGTAAAAGCGAAAATTCTTACTTCACCCCAAAATATAGTCTTAGATCACCTTATGTCATCCACTAATTTTCCACCTTTTTGTTTAAAATTTTAAAAATTACTCAAAAATTGTTTGGGCCCTCAACTGTAACTGCAATTGCCGACTGCCTGCCGTATTTTGTTTTCAACATTTTTAAGCTGGTTTTATTGGCCGCCCGCTTCGTGCACGAAACAATGAGGGAGAAGCCAAGACCTGGTGGCAGTCGGCGCAGTCAATTGCCCGGCGGAGATGTGACCCCAACCTAGATACGGGCAGCGAAACCAAAAGTAAAATGCCATCGGAACCAGCACTGATGTTGCTGCTCTGGCCCGAGAAGTCTAAACAAAACGACAAACGAAATTACATAATCACACACATTTTAACAACAAACGGCTATATCTGTTTGAGTGGATCGTGGCTAAGCATATATACCTCACGCCCAGCCACAATGCTCCCCCCATCATAAAACATAGAAACAAACAAACGAAAAATAAATTTAAATTATTTGAAACCCTCATTAATGCAAGGCAACGAACGTGGGGGAGTTGGTTGGATGGAGTTGGAAATTTAGATGGAGCTGGAGCTGGAGCGGTGATTTGGATAATGTTTTATATGTCCGGTTTGTGGATGGCTTATTTTGCAGGTCATCGTGTACTTGACAAAAGAGGTTGACATTGAAAACGGAGACGAGTTCTCTTCGGATTTCCTCTAGATAGTTGAGTTATTTATGTAGTCTTGAAGATTTCATTTTAAAAGTAGGAAGTCTACGTAAGAGTTGATTCGCTAAACTAGAAGCTTTTGATTATATATTAAATAAGACATTAGCTACCAAAGCCACAAAGAATGAGATTAATCATTGATTTGCATTTCGAAACTAATATCCTTTATTATATTATATATTTGACCAAAAACTATGACTAATTCATTGAAATTTCTTTCACAGCTTCCCAGAAAAACCACATCCGAAGCTATTGAAAACCCGTCTATATGCTGATTTGGCCAATAACCAGTCAAAACTGAGTCAAACCTGAGTCATGTGCTCCCGTCCAGGTGACACACAATCTGAAAATTTCACTTTAAAATCATATGTAAGAGGAAAACAGCAAAAAAATGAAACCGAAACTGAAACCGAACCCGAACCCGAACCAGTTCAGCAAACAAGTCCCGGCGCTCAGATTGATTGTGTGTTTATTTATTTAGTGTTTTTTTTTCTAAATCTTTTTCAGCTCGTAGTTGGATTTCAAGGCCAGTGGCGGGGACTGGAGATAAGATCTATTATAATACAATGAGAACATTTGTCTGGCCCCTAATTTGTTTTTGGCCAGAGCGGAGACGAGCCAAGAGACAAGACTGGAGTCGCATTAAGATGACAATTAAATGATTACAAATTGAACGCTTTGTGCAATTAAAATGACAGACAGGCAGACAGACGGACATACGTAGGCATTTATTTTGCAAACTTTTATTTATAGCCCGGCTGACTGACGCACGTCAAGTCAGGACGGATTGCAATTGAAATTCTAGAGGCGGAGCCGGGTAATTTCTTTAGGGAAATCATCCATAAAAAATCAATTTGCTTAGCCAGCATAATAAGTTTTTCATTCGCCTCTCCTCAACCACAGACACAGACTCAGACTCAGTCTCAGTGTCTTTCTTTTAATTCTTTTTAGGTAAAGTGGCAAACAATTTTGCACAACAGCAAATAAATTATATTTACGTATGTGGTTGTCCACACACTAGTGTCTTTGTGTCTGTATATTACATAATCGTCAGGCCAAAAACCATTTGCTTTGTCCCAAAAAAAAAGCAAAATAAAAAAATTGAAAAAAAAACGAAAGACTCAAGCGCGCAACTTGCCTTAAATGGCAAACAGTCAACAGCAATGGCCGCAACCACAATGGAACTCCATCGCTCTCCGGTCTTCAGACTCCGGTCTAAAAAGCTGATGGCTTTTTGTTGGATGCCTGGGATGTTTGGCTGAAAGGTTGTTCGGCTGCCTGGTGATTTGGACGGTGCCAAGCGGCGCCAGCCGGCAAATGAAACCAAATAGAAGAAAAAAATCCCAAAGACCAAAAATGACAGCTAAATTGCATTACGGCTGTTGCAAGAGATGGCCACGTGAGAAGATCTTCATCAGGAAAAGAAATCAACTGCGATCTTACAAATTCTTGAAAACTTTTCACAACTTAACAGCAACTCCTGGTTTTTAACAACTGTTTCAACTAAAGGTGTTAATATTTACAAAAAAACTCTTTCTGTTGATGGATAAATATTTAAAGTCACAGCAATAACAGTTGTTGATTGGAGTGCTCTCAGCAATAATTGGTAACTTTCACTCTTATTTATTAAAACCAAATCCAATTAACTGCAATCGCTGGCACATATACCTCCATATATCGCATAATAATCTTAATAATACAAAAAAAGGTTGCTTGAAACTGATCACATAACAGTGGCACTCGCAACATCAAGGGAACTTGCATTGAAATAAAATTACTTTCACGATTTTCGGACCATCTCCAGTTGCAACTTGCAACTGCTGCTGATGATCTCTGGCATTTCGGATGCCCCAGCAGCAACAATTGCTGCGCCCACGCCCGCTTCAGTGGATTACAAACATTTTTTGTTTCTGTTATGTTGAATGTAAGTATGTATGTGACTTGCAACATGTTTTGTTTGTGGTAGTTACTACTGTACTGTACTATACTGCACGATCGCTGCTTTCACTTTGTCTGCTGGCATTTGATTCGCAATTGTTTGCCACTGCTGTTGCTGCTGCTGATGTGGCTGCTGCTGCTGCTGCTCTTTGGTTATTATGTCGCAAGCTCCAGAGGCAACTCCACCATTTTGGTGTCCACTTAAGCGTCAAATTATGGGAATTTCGCTTGATTGAATTTATCGTTGCATTCGCCAAGTTTGTTCGTTCATTCGTTTACATAAGTCATTCGGGTTGAATAACCTCATCAGAGCATTAAAAACGATTTGCGATTTCTGCAGCATATTAGTGTGATTTGTTTAATTTTGCACTTTCCATATCGACTAATTGAATATTGATGACACAAATTCAGACGCATTATTTCGAAAAGTCATTAGGCTTGAATTATGAGTAGTGCTCCCTGCCCAGTCACTGGCCATCGCTCATAACCACCATCAATCTCTTGATATCCATTGTTTTATGGCGTGGCTATAAAGTTGTTACTTTTTTTCGCTATTTAATGACCATTTGGTTACGGTTACATGCGTGAAATTTCTCAAGGAAGCACACAATTGAACATTTTATGTTGGCCATTACATGCGAATATGCGAAATGGCTTTAATGGCGCTTATTCAATCAACTTCAATCGAATTTGCAAATAGGTGGCAATAGGAAATCGCTTACTGCACCATAAAACAAATATTACTTGGCGAAATTGTTTAATAATTTGTTATTCGAGTTATGGCAGGGTAATTACAAATTTATTTTACAGCAAAAATATCCGAAGCTGACATGTCAAAGTAATCACGAACCAGTAATTAGTTGTCGAATATTTTCGTTTTTATGAACAATATTTTTTTTTGGTTAGTGATTCTTATCTAAATGTGAGCTGCCACAAAAACACATTAAAAACTTGGAAAAAGCCATTAAGCTGTCTGGTCCAAAATTCACCAACTGTTTTCGTTTTTATTTACAAGTTTCTCCTCACGAAAATTTTCCTGAAATCCGAAACAGTTGCTACGCCTACGTATCACATTTCATGCCAGCAGTATACGCCCCGATCCCGCCACAGTGCCTGTCACAAGTCTCCGGTGCCGTGGAACTAATAGCGCGTGCAATCGAAAATATTTCTGGAAAATTACACCGAACTCCACACGAATAGGTGAATATTTTTCGGCTACCACAGATTGTACCTACATTTTCCGGTAATTATATTTAATTTGCCTTAATATTCGAATTTTTTTGGGAGGGGAGTTCAATCTGTGGTATGTTCAGCCAAACGATGCGAACCATTATTAGCCAACAATATAATTTTTCAACTCAGAGTCCGAACGCGATACTAATCTGGCTTGGAAGCGGATCATTGAAGCGCAACGGTTATATTATAGCTATATGTTTTATTTGTATGTATATAACTTAATGGGTTCAACTTACCTTGCCCACCTGCTGCAGAGTCTCGAGCATCAGCTCCTTCTCCAAGACAGAGTCAAGAGCCTGAACCTGATCGCAAGAGGCCTTGGCCTGGAGATAGGACGAGGCCAGGATAAAGGATCCCAGAACGAAAGAGGAAACGATGATCGTAAAAGCGGTGATCTTGGCAATTTTCACCGAATTCGCCTGGCGCTTGTAGGCCTGGAAAAAGCAAATAGAAATCGAGATTAGCCATGAGGTGTTATGTATGCAGCTTAGTATTACTACGTGCTCTTTTGTCTATGACCTCTCGCCGGGTACTATTTTGGGGGTCAGGTAAAAGCAGCGACCTTACTCCACAAAAGTACTCCCAGCGCGGCCAAGCACGTTTTCCCCTTCAAAGTGACTCCAAAAGTTTAGTTTTTATAGGGGTGCTTTGTGCAGAAAAATGTTGCAATTTAATTAAGATAGAAAATCAACCATAGAATTATTAATTTGCATAATAATACAAGTATACTACATATTAGAAATCGTCTTAGTAATGATTGGTAAAAATGTTCAAAATGAATAAGTAATTTCTGGCTGATGCAGCAAAAATAATGGCAGCAGCTTTTTAAACTCATTTCTTTTGGTCATATCATGTAATTGTTTTGACAAATGTTTTGTAAAATGGTTTTAATCAACTCCGTCTTAGATCATCGCAAATACTTGCTATGTCAGCAGAGTATTTGGCGTGACTAATATTTTAGCTTTCCGCTTAAGGTGCAAAAATTTACAAGTTTATGCAAAAAGCCAAAGAAAAGAAATATCAACAAAAAAGTATACATAGGTATATGCGCATGAAGTAAAAAATCATTCCGCATTGAGGTCTATGATTGCATAACAGGAAACCCACCGCAAAATTGAGGAAATGACAGAGTCGAGCCCAAGAGAAAATTTAAAGAGGCTGAAAAAAACCAAAGAGTCTTGGTTTAAGGTTTTTTTGTTTTTGGTGTTTTTAGGAGTGGGTGTGGGTGCAGTCAGGTGAGGCCTCTTTTTGGATGTATCCATATCTATATATCTATCCGATGGGTATGATGTGTGCGGGAATGTGTGTGTGCAGCGAAATGTGCAATGTTTTTTAACACCTTTACGTGCGTGGCTGGTGTGGCCCCAAAATGCAATTGCGAAAGTGAATTGTGAGTGAGTTACGGTGATCATCATCATCATCATCAAGTGAAGTGGAAGTGAATGGATGGATCGTCTGGCACTCTAGTTCATACTCTACTCTACATATTTACGGCTATCTAAAGCCAGCGCTGATGAGGTTTTAATTTTTTCGTGAGGATTTTGTGCAAACAAAAGACTTGAGCGACAAACCTGATGATTAAAGTTAAAAAATCCCATCTGTGGTTGGTTTGGTGGAGTGTCGTGATGGCGTGTGTGCGGGGGGATAGAGAAAATTTCATATTGTCAATCACGGTTTCGGGTTCGGGTTCGAGTTCAGTTTTTTGTTTATTATTTTTTTTTTTTATTTTTGCATTCACAAACGAAAGAAAATCGGTTTTTGTGGTTTTTGTTTCGAGTGGTGTGCACACACAGTCACACACAGAAATATGCGATTGGAAAAGTACATAAAAACAAGAAAAGACAAAAAAGTTAATGAGATTGTACTGCATCAGAGGGACCGGCAAGGGGTCGCTTAAAAATACTTGAGGGGAAAAAAACACCTAACACATATGACTTAAAGGTAAATAATGCACAAAAAGGGGAAAGCTTTTGGCCAAGGGTCGCTCTTGTGAAGGCTAACATTGATTGAGAAACTGATTGATTGATGGCCTGACTGACTATCGACTGTTGAGTTATTAGAAAGGTCAGGCTATGGGCTTTACAAATCATACTCAAGTGATTGGCTTGGATTAATGAATGCATTTATAAATGAAAATAAAAGTATCTAAAAAAGAAGACGAAACTCACTTTGAGTGAAGCCACTTTAAGTCAGCCTGTTATATAACTATTTGCCAGGTAAGCCGAAATAGGCAAATAGGCCCGTGGGGGAAACCCTCTGTGCGCAAATAATTTTATGGCTGATGCGGATGCTGGTTGTTGAATGTCAAATGAAAAATGCAAAGTGCAATTGATGCAAATTTTATTTAACCCACACAAACGCACACACAAACTCGCACAGAATCGGACCCAGAGAACTAATAATTTTCCAGTGGTATACTAGATACGTAAATAAATATGGAATGACTGGCGAAACGGGTTGAACAAGTCAAAGTACTCGGTCGGTCGGTCGGTCACAAAGGTATATGGTATATACAATATCTAATATAAACCGTATTTGTTTAGGTTTTGCGTTATTAGCGTATCGTGACTGAACCATTAGAGCTCTCCGAGATTCGGATTAAGGTGGTTTTCTATTTGTTCAGCCATAATGGAAACACAGATCCATTCACACCTTGCCGAGAATTGCTCGGTGAGGCGTACCAGTATCTTGTATCTTGCAGATACACGGCCATCTCAGGGAAATGTCAACTCGAAGACAGTGCGATTGTCAAAGCCGCTCACGTTGCATGCAATCCCTTGCTGTCAGACAATAATAATTTTTAAAATTGCACATTAATGGGGCTCGGGGATTGTGGATTTTAAATTGCTTATGCATGCAATGGCAGCTAGCAGGCGGTAGCCAGCAGGCTCCCCCGTTTGGTGAAAATGCAGCTCACGTTTGCGCCTGCGTGCAGACAGATCGCGCATACGCCCTGTGGTACGCAAGCGGATGCAATAACTCCAAGTGGTGACCCTGGCATTTTTCTAACCCACTTGGCCGACGGCTGCTGGCCAATCAACGTTGACTAAAAATAACAACAAGATCCATAGATCCACAGATCCGCAGACTGATTTCAAAGTAGCGCAAATAATTGCCGCTCAAAATTAGGAATTTGTTTCTTGTTTGGCTAATTAGTTGCGCTATTTGTCACACACACAATAAACGAAAAAGGGTAGCCATTAAGGCTTCACTGTACTCACCGGTGGCGGCTCGCTAGCGGTGCTGTAGACCTCGCTAGCCGCATAGTCGGGCTTCATCTGCACGGTAGCCATCGAGACGGTATCCTTCTCGGTCATCTATAGCACTACAAAAATATATGGAATCAGTTACAGCTCCTTAATCCAAGCAAGGCCAACTGATGGCAAACAGTTCATATATTTATATGTCCATTGTACTATTGCCTTGCACTTTTCTCAGTCACTTGTCACTTTTTAGTTTTTCAAGGATCTCGATTTTCGTCCACTTACATAGAGGATGTATCCAAAAATTGTTTAAAAGTAAAAGGATTGCTTTTTTGCGTAAAATCTTTTTGCGTTGTATCTGGTTGGTGGTGTGTACGGGTTAGGTTGGTTGAAAAAGTTGCCTGACCAACTTTTCAGTAGAGGGGATTTTGGCCTTCGAAAACTTTGGAATAGTACGACTTGGTTGCACGACTGCCACTCGCCGTCTGAAGCCACAAACGCGTTTCGTTTCGGATTTTTCTACCAGATTTAAAACTTTTTCGTTGTCGCTGGCAGCGCGGCAGCTGAGCCGTCGACGTCGACCGCGACAGCTGCAAGATCGGCACGAAGGTAAAAAACGAACGATCCGAAGTGCAAACGAACAACAAACAAAAGTTGAACTAAAAACAAAAAATACAAAAAATAAAAATAAAATGGGCTAAAGCTGGCTGGCTGGCTTACTAACACAAACAGGCTTTAATAAGGGTACAGTGATAACACAAAAAGATCAACCGACTACATAAATTGGAAACAAAATAATGTTTAAAGTCTCAACCAACCAATACCTACTGTACCTTCTAAAGCTAAGCTCAGGTGAAAAAAAAAATAAGCTTTCGGGTTTTTTAGACTCTCCGAACCAGCTACACACGTGATAGTTGTATTTTTTGGACAATTAGCCGATCGCGAATTGAGATTAAAAATAAAATTATATTAAATGATTTAATGATTTGAACACACAACTATTTTTAGAAGCTTTGTGATGGTTTGAATGAGGCTTTTCTCTTGTTTGTCTAACGATTAGCCAGACATTCTTTCAATTAGATTCAGTTGATTATCTCTTAAAGCAGAACAACTAATATTATGTGAACGATGTAGGGTATACCTGTATGGTAGGCCTGGCCAAAAAGCTTCAACGAGTCACTAAAAATTAAAGGTACTACTCCGCCAACACACTCGTACCCACAAATTACCAACCATGGCAGATCTCGTATAACTTGCTCCCCGTTTGTAGACCTGCTGCCGACGCATTCGTCGACTGAGACTGAGACGCCGACTGAGACTGCAACTTGGTGTTGTAGTTGTTGCACCACTTGAAGTTGCTTACGAAAAAAACATTAAGTTTTTCTGATGTACTATTTTTTTTTTACATTTTTTTTCCATTGTACTAACTTGTAGCTGGCCGAAGCATTGCACTTGCCAATACAGCTGCAGATCGGTGGCAGACCAGCCATATATTATATATAGTATATATGACTTATGCTGTATATTCAGCGTTCATCTTGATTGCTGGAACAGCTGCCGTCGCCTGCTGTTTGGTTCAGATTGCCCATAATTTTAGTTTAAACAATTCTTTGAATTACTTTTAATCTATGAGAAGACTTTAAAGGGTAATTAATTGTTTAATGATTTGTAGTCAGTCTAAAACTTGGATATTTGTTGTAAAAGTTTATTAGACAATTTTGAATATTATAGATTTTTCTACAAAAATAAAAGGCTTTCCATCTTTCTTTTTATTGGTATCCGGTATCGACATTGCTCATACGCCATGTCGGCCCACCAATTTCTTTCCTCGCTTCCTACAAATCATCTTTGGATCTTTTTTTTGGAGATTTTCGTATTTTGTTTTGATTTTTTCCTTCTCATTGGGTGCGCTTGGCTTTATATCATGCTAGATGCTCGTTTATTATCTATTTCGGTGACCCAACATTGGACCCGCCTGCCGCCTAACCTCTCAGTGGTTATGCAACCTGGAGGAGATCCGTTTTTTTCCTACTCTCTTCGTTAATTGCATAAGTCTTAGGGTTTATGATTAAAATGTCACAAGCCAACGAACCAAACGGCCAGCCGGCGCAAATAATAAAAACAGAGTTTGGAGTTGGTCAAAACTCAAGAGATTAGTTAATAAACCCAAATGAAGTGGCTTTCTTTGTTGCTGTTTATGCAACGCGAAAGTGGAGATGCGAGATGGGGCCCAGCATCCCTCTAATTGCAATCATCCCATATCTAGCTAATCCCAGGGCTCTTATTTACATTTTCTTTCTTTTGTTGCTGCCACTTTATTAATTACGGTCTTTTTTTGTGGGTTCCCTAATTTGCATGCCACAATGAGCAGCAAAATAAATTTCTCATTGCATCACTGGACTCTGCGGGACAATAAAAAATAGGTCTCCAATTGGCAATACGGCTACATCTTAATTTCAGAGGTTCCTATCCAAAAGTCAGGGGACAGATGACATGTGTTCTAGAAGTTAACGCAAAACAACCCACTGCTGGAAATTCCCCATCTAAAAGTTTCAGGTTTTACAATCTGATGATATTCAAGCGAGTGCGATCCCCATTGACCTGCCTTAAGTTTTTTCCCTTCTTTTGCCTAATACTCTTAAATGAATTAGCATACATAGTCTTATTTTTTACGTAGAACCTAATCTAAATATATAAGCTTATCATTTAAAAACGGAAATATAATACACAGTATAGCTTCTTAGAAACTTTGTTATCAAATTAATACTATGTTATACTGCTTGCAATTGAATTGATTTGAAATATTCATTGCTTTTTTATAGAAATATCCAGTATTTGAAGATAACCTCCCTATAAATCAACTTAAAATTAATCGTTCAAAAACTGTGATGGTACGGCTGTACGTCTGAATGATTCCCGCAAGGGTCCAGCGATTTCAGGTTTTACGATCGGGGTTTTTTTAGCCGACAATAAATATCTTTAGCCAGGCTTAAAAAAAATACGAGAAAAACAGAGAGAAAGATTCGCTTTGCTTAAATCGCAAATTGGCACCCGGCTTTGGCTACGTCTCCGGCTGGAACTACTGTGATTTGGCCCGATAGCCGGGCGGCGGGGAATCCGGGGGAGGCCGGGCCAGCGGGTGCTTGGAGGTACCAAGCGGCGAGGTGGCACCGTCTTAGGCCTGGGAATTGTGTGGAGTGAATACAGAAAAAGTCATAAAACACTAACTAACTAAAAACGAGAAAAGCAAAGCAAATTCAATGCAAGTATCGGCCGGATACATGCGAGTATCTCAGAAATACAATGCACCAGAGCCTAATAACTGAGCACAAGCTGATTTCGAGTGTCTGTATGGGCCAAATAAAATCAAAACAAATCACAAAAAAGCTCATAAATAATAGCCAAGCTGAAAAAACAGCAACAAAAGTTTTCGGTCGTTAGCGAAGCTCACACAGGTCGCCATTTTGGGTTGGCTAAAATTAGCTAATAACGTTAATAAAAATAAAAAAAAATGGTAAACAAGCCAACCAAAATAAACTGAAAAAGTTACGAACATATTAAAAGCAAAAGGGGAACAAATTATGCTGGGGAGCGGTGGATTTTGATGGACAATGTTGCAGGTTTTGTTACCAACATTTTGTAAGCATATATATATCAATATATGTATGTCTTATCAATACCGCTGAGATTTTCTGAGAAATATATATTTTTATTTCGAAAGATTCCTTTGTGAACTTGGTGATTATTTTTATTATATTCCACTTCATTTGTTTAAAACTTTTTCCCCAAGCAATTAGTGGTCCCAACTTCCTAGTCCCGCAGCAAATATTTTTATCGCATTTGAAGTGAGTCGGTCACGGGAGAGTGAACGGAGCAGTAATTACGATTGGATTTGCCGGGGGGATTTTGTTTAATTTCATTTCTGATACGTGTACTTTCGTATAACCACATTGTATATGGTATATTGTATATTCATCGTCGAGAGAAACTGCGTTCTTAGAATTCAGCTTCAGCATCTTTGCCCTGCTTTGGTAAACGTGCGACTGGCTATTAACACCTCAATGCCGGTAATGCTCATCCGGAGTTACCTGCTCTGGCTCGACTCGACTCCCCTTGCCGGCCCATCCTTTTTTGGCCCGAACGCATGTGATGAAAGCATGCCCAAATAAATTAAGCCAATTTGGCCAGGAACAATAGAAGCTTTTTGTATGCCTAGCAGTCCGTAAATTGACAGAGATCTTCATTCGTGTTGTTTTTCTGTTTTTCTCCTTCTTTCCACTAAATCTGCCAATTAGCGAAGCTTCTGTTTTGGACTTTTTTTTACGTTTTTATATACAAATATATTTGTAAATAAATTAACATGTTTATAAAACGGATTTGGTAGTCTAAAACACTCTTACAAGAAAGTTGAAACTATAAATACTGAACTTTATTGGTTCTACCCATCAATTTTGAAAAAAAGGTTTAAAAAGTTAAAAAAGTTATACCTGAACTTCTTCAAAACAACGCCATAATAACTGCTTTGATGAAAGATATATAATTAATTATCGACAACCTTAGAGTAAAAAACCATTCGGTTTAAATTTTCCTCTTCCATTAACACCCCATAACTCTTCTTCGCTTACATTGTAGTCCATTGCAATTATCACATTTTTCGAATGCGGATTTGTAAGTTTTCTAGTTCAGTCAGTGTTCGCTGCGAATGTCAATGACTCGTCATTGCTGTTAGCTTTATTTTTTTTTACATTTTTTTCGGTTTAAAACTGCCGCTTTTTGTAGGAATATTTACCGCTCTCATTTGTCAACGCTACCATTACATACAAATAGAAAAAAAATAATAACACCGCCCCCAATGCCCATATAGCGTTAACTTCAAAACTCTGCCGTAGTATTAATTACCGGCCAGATCACGAAAATATTACAGCTTTATTCATTTGGCTTAATATGGCATTTAGAAATGTTAATTGAAAAGAGTTATGATAATGGTGGAAGCTGTTTTTGTTGCAAATCTGGGCTGTTTAGGAAAGTGTTTTAAAAAGTTAATAAACAAAGAACACCTCGAGTCATTGATACACATGAGGGATTTTTTTAAACATATTTACTTTTTAGTAGTCTTTTCCGCGAGATTTGTTTTCGTCTTTGCACTTCATGGGAAAAACAAACTAATCTTTTGTATATTTGTTTCCCCTTTAACCTTTTACCCTCTTGTCTTCAGGACAAAGCCGTCCTAAAGAACTGTCCAAGGCTTTCGCACCCATGTGCCAAAAATATGTATAGGTCTCGTGGTGGCCAATATTATAATAGACCCAAAGTCAAAGCCCTGGCTAAAGATGAGATACAATGAGCTTTGGACGTACATGGGTTGAAGTCAAGCGTTGCTCGGGGACAACTGAGTTGATTTTTCGACATCTTCAAACAATGGTGGCAGTTTTTTTTCTACTTATTTTTGTGTAGGCTTTTTTCCTCTTGTTTTTCATTGCAGATCCACTTAGCAGTTGGAGATTTTCAAAATGCGATAACAAGTTTCATTTTGGGAGTGTTATTTTTTGGGCAATCTTCGCTCGAGTCTCGACAAAGCTGAGAAAGAAAATGGAGAAAAACTGCCCGAAGTGCACTGATATTATGGCCGTCGTAATGATGAAGACAAAAGTGAGGAAGGTTATTGTGGGGCGCCACAAATTAATTTGCACCTTTCGCCTCAGTCGCTGCGCAGCTGCAGCGATGCCGGCGCCGACAGCTGTCGTGGCAGCACCAGCAGTCGCAGCAGCCGGTGAAAGTTGAACATGCAAATCTGCAAAAAGACAAGAAAAACATTGCGAGCTGCCGGCACTTTGTGGCAACTATGAGGGACAGATCCCCTCAGACTCTAAGCCTTAAATGGGAAAAAAGTCTTTTAATAAATACACATCCTTTTAAATGTTTCAAAAACTAGCATTCGAAAACTAAAAGCTTAATATATAAATTTTACTATTATTTTATTTAAAACATTTTCAACAACAATACGACTACAAAAAAGACATAACAAGGTTTACATGTCTTCGTTTTAATTGTAGCTAAAATCTTTTTAGTTTTCGAATTCCATACTATCGTGTAATAATCTTGCGGATTTTTTTTTAACGTCAAGCTCGAATTATTCCATGCTCCATGCATTATATATTTCTTTTTCTTCTTGTGTGTTTAGCGGGAACAACGGTAGCAGTGATTTATCATTTATTTGCACTTCGCATTTAAGCGAATTCCGTTTGGCGACAGGAGGAAGCGGAAACAAGTGCAGTGTGACGCAGTGAATTGCAATTCGCATTGCTACAAAATTTCGTAGACCATTTCCAGGCCCCAATGAGAAAAATTTCCTCCAATTTCCCTGCAATAATTGTAAAGACGCCTTTCAATTTCAATACAGAGACAAAGACAGATCGAATCTTAAACGATTTCTGGATTAATTCTCCACGATCTACATCAAAGCCAAGAAACAGATGATTATTTATATTTTTTGTCAAATGTTTCGAAAACCCTATTGATCTGCATCAAAATCTGTCCATAAACTATTTTTTAGATTTTTAGTCATATTTTTTGTCCAATATCCATCCGATTCTTAAGCGGGATATCTTAAAAGATTTGTAGTTCGATTTTCTATCAATCTGCATCAAAATCTGGGAGAAAATTATCTTTTAGATTTTTTGTCAAATTTCCTGGGGGATCCCCTTCAAAAATGATGGAAATGCATGGAGGGCCAATATGAGCCATGGCGAAGCCCATATCTTGGCCAATATCCATCCGATTCTTAAGCGGGATACCTTAAGCGATTTGTAGTTCGATTTTCTGTCAAACTGCATCAAAATCTGGGAGAAAATTATTTTTTAGATTTTTTGTTAAATTTCCTAAGGGATCCCCTTCAAAAATGATGGAAATGCATGGAGGGCCAATATGAGCCATGGCGAAGCCCATATCTTGGCCAATATCCATCCGATTCTTAAGCGGGATACCTTAAACGATTTGTAGATCGATTTGCTATCAATCTGCATCAAAATCTGGGAGAAAATTATATTTTAGATTTTTTGTCAAATTTCCTGGGGGATCCCCTTCAAAAATGATGGAAATGCATAGAGGGCCAATATGAGCCATGGCGAAGCCCATATCTTGGCCAATATCCATCCGATTCTTAAGCGGGATACCTTAAACGATTTGTAGATCGATTTGCTATCAATCTGCATCAAAATCTGGGAGAAAATTATATTTTAGATTTTTTGTCAAATTTCCTGGGGGAAATTTCAAAAAAAAAATCCCCTTCAAAAATGATGGAAATGCATGGAGGGCCAATATCTTGGCCAATATCCATCCGATTCTTAAGCGGGATACCTTAAACGATTTGTAGATCGATTTGCTATCAATCTGCATCAAAATCTGGGAGAAAATTATATTTTAGATTTTTTGTCAAATTTCCTGGGGGATCCCCTTCAAAAATGATGGAAATGCATGGAGGGCCAATATGAGCCATGGCGAAGCCCATATCTTGGCCAATATCCATCCGATTCTTAAGCGGGATACCTTAAGCGATTTGTAGTTCGATTTTCTGTCAAACTGCATCAAAATCTGGGAGAAAATTATTTTTTAGATTTTTTGTTAAATTTCCTGGGGGATCCCCTTCAAAAATGATGGAAATGCATGGACGGCCAATATGAGCCATGGCGAAGCCCATATCTTGGCCAATATCCATCCGATTCTTAAGCGGGATACCTTAAACGATTTGTAGATCGATTTGCTATCAATCTGCATCAAAATCTGGGAGAAAATTATATTTTAGATTTTTTGTCAAATTTCCTGGGGGATCCCCTTCAAAAATGATGGAAATGCATGGAGGGCCAATATGAGCCATGGCGAAGCCCATATCTTGGCCAATATCCATCCGATTCTTAAGCGGGATACCTTAAACGATTTGTAGTTCGATTTTCTGTCAAACTGCATCAAAATCTGGGAGAAAATTATTTTTTAGATTTTTTGTTAAATTTCCTAAGGGATCCCCTTCAAAAATGATGGAAATGCATGGAGGGCCAATATGAGCCATGGCGAAGCCCATATCTTGGCCAATATCCATCCGATTCTTAAGCGGGATACCTTAAACGATTTGTAGTTCGATTTTCTGTCAAACTGCATCAAAATCTGGGAGAAAATTATTTTTTAGATTTTTTGTTAAATTTCCTAAGGGATCCCCTTCAAAAATGATGGAAATGCATGGAGGGCCAATATGAGCCATGGCGAAGCCCATATCTTGGCCAATATCCATCCGATTCTTAAGCGGGATACCTTAAACGATTTGTAGATCGATTTGCTATCAATCTGCATCAAAATCTGGGAGAGAATTATTTTTTAGATTTTTTGTTAAATTTCCTGGGGGATCCCCTTCAAAAATGATGGAAATGCATGGACGGCCAATATGAGCCATGGCGAAGCCCATATCTTGGCCAATATCCATCCGATTCTTAAGCGGGATACCTTAAACGATTTGTAGATCGATTTGCTATCAATCTGCATCAAAATCTGGGAGAAAATTATATTTTAGATTTTTTGTCAAATTTCCTGGGGGATCCCCTTCAAAAATGATGGAAATGCATGGAGGGCCAATATGAGCCATGGCGAAGCCCATATCTTGGCCAATATCCATCCGATTCTTAAGCGGGATACCTTAAACGATTTGTAGTCCGATTTTCTGTCAAACTGCATCAAAATCTGGGAGAAAATTATTTTTTAGATTTTTTGTTAAATTTCCTGGGGGATCCCCTTCAAAAATGATGGAAATGCATGGAGGGCCAATATGAGCCATGGCGAAGCCCATATCTTGGCCAATATCCATCCGATTCTTAAGCGGGATACCTTTAACGATTTGTAGTTCGATTTTCTGTCAAACTGCATCAAAATCTGGGAGAAAATTATTTTTTAGATTTTTTGTTAAATTTCCTAAGGGATCCCCTTCAAAAATGATGGAAATGCATGGAGGGCCAATATGAGCCATGGCGAAGCCCATATCTTGGCCAATATCCATCCGATTCTTAAGCGGGATACCTTAAACGATTTGTAGTCCGATTTTCTGTCAAACTGCATCAAAATCTGGGAGAAAATTATTTTTTAGATTTTTTGTTAAATTTCCTGGGGGATCCCCTTCAAAAATGATGGAAATGCATGGAGGGCCAATATGAGCCATGGCGAAGCCCATATCTTGGCCAATATCCATCCGATTCTTAAGCGGGATACCTTAAACGATTTGTAGTCCGATTTTCTGTCAAACTGCATCAAAATCTGGGAGAGAATTATTTTTTAGATTTTTTGTTAAATTTCCTAAGGGATCCCCTTCAAAAATGATGGAAATGCATGGAGGGCCAATATGAGCCATGGCGAAGCCCATATCTTGGCCAATATCCATCCGATTCTTAAGCGGGATACCTTAAACGATTTGTAGTTCGATTTTCTGTCAAACTGCATCAAAATCTGGGAGAAAATTATTTTTTAGATTTTTTGTTAAATTTCCTAAGGGATCCCCTTCAAAAATGATGGAAATGCATGGAGGGCCAATATGAGCCATGGCGAAGCCCATATCTTGGCCAATATCCATCCGATTCTTAAGCGGGATACCTTAAACGATTTGTAGATCGATTTGCTATCAATCTGCATCAAAATCTGGGAGAAAATTATATTTTAGATTTTTTGTCAAATTTCCTGGGGGATCCCCTTCAAAAATGATGGAAATGCATGGAGGGCCAATATGAGCCATGGCGAAGCCCATATCTTGGCCAATATCCATCCGATTCTTAAGCGGGATACCTTAAACGATTTGTAGTTCGATTTTCTGTCAAACTGCATCAAAATCTGGGAGAAAATTATATTTTAGATTTTTTGTCAAATTTCCTGGGGGATCCCCTTCAAAAATAATGGAAATGCATGGAGGGCCAATATGAGCCATGGCGAAGCCCATATCTTGGCCAATATCCATCCGATTCTTAAGCGGGATACCTTAAACGATTTGTAGTCCGATTTTCTGTCAAACTGCATCAAAATCTGGGAGAAAATTATTTTTTAGATTTTTTGTTAAATTTCCTGGGGGATCCCCTTCAAAAATGATGGAAATGCATGGAGGGCCAATATGAGCCATGGCGAAGCCCATATCTTGGCCAATATCCATCCGATTCTTAAGCGGGATACCTTTAACGATTTGTAGTTCGATTTTCTGTCAAACTGCATCAAAATCTGGGAGAAAATTATTTTTTAGATTTTTTGTTAAATTTCCTAAGGGATCCCCTTCAAAAATGATGGAAATGCATGGAGGGCCAATATGAGCCATGGCGAAGCCCATATCTTGGCCAATATCCATCCGATTCTTAAGCGGGATACCTTAAACGATTTGTAGTCCGATTTTCTGTCAAACTGCATCAAAATCTGGGAGAAAATTATTTTTTAGATTTTTTGTTAAATTTCCTGGGGGATCCCCTTCAAAAATGATGGAAATGCATGGAGGGCCAATATGAGCCATGGCGAAGCCCATATCTTGGCCAATATCCATCCGATTCTTAAGCGGGATACCTTAAACGATTTGTAGTCCGATTTTCTGTCAAACTGCATCAAAATCTGGGAGAGAATTATTTTTTAGATTTTTTGTTAAATTTCCTAAGGGATCCCCTTCAAAAATGATGGAAATGCATGGAGGGCCAATATGAGCCATGGCGAAGCCCATATCTTGGCCAATATCCATCCGATTCTTAAGCGGGATACCTTAAACGATTTGTAGTCCGATTTTCTGTCAAACTGCATCAAAATCTGGGAGAGAATTATTTTTTAGATTTTTTGTTAAATTTCCTAAGGGATCCCCTTCAAAAATGATGGAAATGCATGGAGGGCCAATATGAGCCATGGCGAAGCCCATATCTTGGCCAATATCCATCCGATTCTTAAGCGGGATACCTTAAACGATTTGTAGATCGATTTGCTATCAATCTGCATCAAAATCTGGGAGAAAATTATATTTTAGATTTTTTGTCAAATTTCCTGGGGGATCCCCTTCAAAAATGATGGAAATGCATGGAGGGCCAATATGAGCCATGGCGAAGCCCATATCTTGGCCAATATCCATCCGATTCTTAAGCGGGATACCTTAAACGATTTGTAGTCCGATTTTCTGTCAAACTGCATCAAAATCTGGGAGAAAATTATTTTTTAGATTTTTTGTTAAATTTCCTGGGGGATCCCCTTCAAAAATGATGGAAATGCATGGAGGGCCAATATGAGCCATGGCGAAGCCCATATCTTGGCCAATATCCATCCGATTCTTAAGCGGGATACCTTTAACGATTTGTAGTTCGATTTTCTGTCAAACTGCATCAAAATCTGGGAGAAAATTATTTTTTAGATTTTTTGTTAAATTTCCTGGGGGATCCCCTTCAAAAATGATGGAAATGCATGGAGGGCCAATATGAGCCATGGCGAAGCCCATATCTTGGCCAATATCCATCCGATTCTTAAGCGGGATACCTTAAACGATTTGTAGTCCGATTTTCTGTCAAACTGCATCAAAATCTGGGAGAAAATTATTTTTTAGATTTTTTGTTAAATTTCCTGGGGGATCCCCTTCAAAAATGATGGAAATGCATGGAGGGCCAATATGAGCCATGGCGAAGCCCATATCTTGGCCAATATCCATCCGATTCTTAAGCGGGATACCTTTAACGATTTGTAGTCCGATTTTCTGTCAAACTGCATCAAAATCTGGGAGAAAATTATTTTTTAGATTTTTTGTTAAATTTCCTGGGGGATCCCCTTCAAAAATGATGGAAATGCATGGAGGGCCAATATGAGCCATGGCGAAGCCCATATCTTGGCCAATATCCATCCGATTCTTAAGCGGGATACCTTAAACGATTTGTAGTCCGATTTTCTGTCAAACTGCATCAAAATCTGGGAGAAAATTATTTTTTAGATTTTTTGTTAAATTTCCTGGGGGATCCCCTTCAAAAATGATGGAAATGCATGGAGGGCCAATATGAGCCATGGCGAAGCCCATATCTTGGCCAATATCCATCCGATTCTTAAGCGGGATACCTTAAACGATTTGTAGTCCGATTTTCTGTCAAACTGCATCAAAATCTGGGAGAGAATTATTTTTTAGATTTTTTGTTAAATTTCCTAAGGGATCCCCTTCAAAAATGATGGAAATGCATGGAGGGCCAATATGAGCCATGGCGAAGCCCATATCTTGGCCAATATCCATCCGATTCTTAAGCGGGATACCTTAAACGATTTGTAGTTCGATTTTCTGTCAAACTGCATCAAAATCTGGGAGAAAATTATTTTTTAGATTTTTTGTTAAATTTCCTAAGGGATCCCCTTCAAAAATGATGGAAATGCATGGAGGGCCAATATGAGCCATGGCGAAGCCCATATCTTGGCCAATATCCATCCGATTCTTAAGCGGGATACCTTAAACGATTTGTAGATCGATTTGCTATCAATCTGCATCAAAATCTGGGAGAAAATTATATTTTAGATTTTTTGTCAAATTTCCTGGGGGATCCCCTTCAAAAATGATGGAAATGCATGGAGGGCCAATATGAGCCATGGCGAAGCCCATATCTTGGCCAATATCCATCCGATTCTTAAGCGGGGTAGTCCGATTTTCTGTCAAACTGCATCAAAATCTGGGAGAAAATTATTTTTTAGATTTTTTGTTAAATTTCCTGGGGGATCCCCTTCAAAAATGATGGAAATGCATGGAGGGCCAATATGAGCCATGGCGAAGCCCATATCTTGGCCAATATCCATCCGATTCTTAAGCGGGATACCTTAAACGATTTGTAGTTCGATTTTCTGTCAAACTGCATCAAAATCTGGGAGAAAATTATTTTTTAGATTTTTTGTTAAATTTCCTAAGGGATCCCCTTCCAACTAAAATAAATAATACAAATAAATTAAATGAATAAAATAAAGTATTTTCAAATGAAAATGAAATAAAATAAAAAATATAGCTTTAAAATAAATAAGTGATGTTCTCGCTTTGAAATGCGAGGTCGGAATGAACTACGAACGTCAATGTTACAAGATCCTTACATTTAAAATGAATTTAAAAATATCCAAAGCCTACTTATAAGTATTGTTACTCTCATATGGCAAATATTTTTATTGATTTTGTTATTATATGCTAAAACACAAATATAAAAATTTTTTAAACTTTTCTCATGGCTGATAATAAAAAAGAATTTAATGAAAATTTTTTTTACATTATAATAGTTGCAAAGAATTTTATTTTTAAACTATATCCATTTTCCCGCTCAAAGTGCTGATTTTAAATCGTCAGCTTTTTCTCTAAAAAATACCAAAAAAATTAAAATACGGCCACTTTGATGCCGTAGTAGTTGGCCACATTCGACCCTCATTGGTATTTTTATTGGTCGAGCTGCGGTCACACTGGTGCCCATCTCTATCAACATCCCTTCGGCTTAGCTTTGGTTTTTCACAAATTGTTTTTTTTTATGATGGCATAAAAACTGCTCCTGTACATGAGGTATATGAAACTGCTGAGGTGGTGCACCGTTGCAACAGACCGCCGCCCCCGGCCCCCTTCAACCGATAGAACCAGTCAACGGGGGAAAGCGCACCGAGGAGAACGAGAAGGAAAAGCAAGAGGAAAACCAACGCGGCGCCGCCATTGAGAAAGAAAAAGCGTGTGTCCGCTCCCCACAACAAAAACTACAAGCAAAATATTCGATAGGAAGGAAACAAAGGCGAAACAAAGCTGGAAAATGTCGCAGCCAGTTGAAGGAGCGGGTTCTCTAGAGCCCAAGGCCGAGTCGTCAGTGGATCATGTGAGACAGCCCCTGGAGGAAGATAACAACAGCCTGGAACCTGGCGAAGTAGTGACCCCACCCCACCAGCAACACCCCCACCATCCAGCCAAGCAGCTTGTGGCCAAGGATCTGGCCAACAAAAACCTACGCAAGTTGACCCAATTAGATCCGGACGGCAAGTGGCTTGAGAATGGTTTGCTGGAGACGTCCAAGAGTCAGATTAATGACGCTGATGACAGCGAGGGACTTTATTCCGATACCGATTCGTCTGGTGAAGAGCAGAAGACCGAAGTGGAGGACGTGCAGCAGGCTAGAAAGGAAAAGAAGGCTGAAGCTGCTGCCGCTGCCCTGCCACAGCCTCCGCCCACTCCATTTCTGGGCATAAGCCCTCTTAGATTTCACATGCGACCACCATGCTACGACTTTCCGCGCATGGGATTTATGCCCCGAATGGGAAGGGGTGGACCTCGCGGTATGAGACCGCATTTTTTCGGACGCCCGCCCGCTCCAAACCGAATGGTATCCCCTCTGGATCCTCAAGGACCTGCCGGTCCCAAACGACCGCAATCGGATACGGTGTAAGTACTTCATATAGACATGTGGGAAATAGTATATATATTCATTTGACCCATTTTAGGTGGACGACGTTGCAGCCCTCTATTCCCTACGTGTTCAACCTGATTTCCGAATGCGATAACTTCAAGCACAAGGACTGCAAGCATACTGCCCCAACCAAACCCAAAGAACCCGCCAACGATGTCAAGGATAAACCTGCCGAGCAGTCGCTAGACAAGGACGAGAAGCGCAGTAGGGGAAAGACCAGGGAGAGATCCAAAGGGAGGGCCGACAAGAAGAAAACGAAAGAAAAGTCCAAGGAAAAGGATCGCAAAGGTAAAACGAGGGACAAATCCAATGATAAGGGCGAAGTGAGGGGGAAAACGAGAGAGCGTTCACCAGGGAAGAAGCTCCCTAAAAATAAAACAAAGGAGAGCTTTAAGGAAAAGGATTCAATTCAAGGTACATTTTCAGACAAGCCGGAGAAAAGCCAAGAACGCGGAAAAACTCAAGAAAGATCGAGGGAGGAGGATCATAACCCGAAAGAAATTCGCCATAAATCAAGAGGACGAAGCCGCACTAGAGGAAAGTCAAGGGAAAGATCCAAGGGTAAGGAGCACGACCCTGCGGTACGAACGCCAGAAAGAATTACAAGCAGAGGGAAAACGAGGGATCGCTCAAGGGAACAGCATCAGCTCCCAGGAAAAACATCCGTTCCAGCCGGCTCAAATGAAAGAGGTAAAACTAGAGAACGCTCCAAAGAGAAGGATCCAGCTCGAGGAAAAACCAGGGAACGATCACCGGAAAGAAACCTAGCCAGAGGAAAAACGATGGAGAGGCCAACAGAAAAGGATCAAGCGAGAGGGAAAACAAGAGAACGTTCCAAAGAGCCAGAGCTAGAAAAACGAGGAAATATGTTTCCCAATTTCCACGAAAGAGGAAAGACAAGGGAGCGGTCCAGGGAGCCGAATAGGATGCGGGGAAAAACCAGAGAGAGATCCAGATCTAAGCCAAGGGAAAAATCTGGAGATCGACCTAAGGAAAGTGTTGGGAATCAATCGAATGATAAGTCACGAGACAAATCGAACGAAAAACGAAGGGATAAATCAAACGATAAGTTGAACGAAAAACCTAGAGAACGCTCCATAGAGAAGCACCGAGAAAGATCCAAACAGGAGTTGGGAGAAAAGCTGAATGACACTACGGTGCAGGGATCTAAGGGACAGGGACACAACACATCCAAAGATTCAGTGGAAATACAAAAGGATAAGTCCAGGGATAGTTCCAAGGACAGTCAGAGGGAACGAAATAGAACTCGAGAACGTTCCACAGAGAAATCAAAGAGGTATTCTGGAGAGAAGGGCAGCGAAAGATCTCTAGACAAGCCCAGAGGGCGATCACGAGACAAATCTCCAACAAGAAACCCCAAAGCACAAGATCATTCAAGGGAAGATCATTTTAGATCTAGAGGACCGGATCGAGATCGATTTCTACCAAGGGAAGGCCATCCAGGCACTCCCCGAGCAAACATGTTCCGAAGAGAAGCCACCCCGCACGATTCGTTCCACGAAAAATCTCTAAAAAGGGATACGAAAACCAGGACCGATCACAGAAATCGAAGCAGGAGCCGAACCCGTTGGGGAAGCAGAGAAGGAACTCCAGCGATGACACCTCCACCGGAACAACTGCCACAGACACACGATAATGAATCCACAAAGGCCAAGGTCTTCGATATATTCGCCGACTCACCGCCAAGATCCAACACTGCCGTGGTAGCTTCAGCTGCAAGTATTGAGAGAAGCACCACACCGCCCCTGAAGGCATCTCTGGATATCCCAAAGCCCCTGCTCAAGGCCAGCGAGATTCACAGTCGGATTGGAGCCTTGCTGGAGGACAATGATTTGCACCTGGATGCCTTGCTGGCCACCAAGGAGCAGTTACTCCGACGAACTAACGAGTACAAAGAGAAAAAGGAGTCTAAGCTGGAGTCTCAGTCGAATATGAATGATAAAAGGTCTGGATCGAGGGCCCAACATCACAGTCGAGAATCACGGCACACGAATACTTTTAAGCGTCAATCAGTATTAAGCGACAGGCGGCGTCAAAGGAATGGCAGCCAGTCCACCGAGGAGGAGAACTGGGACGACGACTTGGAGCCCGCCCCCAGCCAGTTCAAGGATGTCACCATTAAGGTCGAAAAAGATCTGACACCACAGGCGCAGGTTACCAGCAATGGCTCCAACTTGCGGAGCGTCAAGGTGGAGAGAAGTAACACGCCACACAAGGATCTGCACGACCGGGAGATTCTATTGAGGAATGGAGCTGTGGCAGCCAATGCACCGCCCCCCTCGAAGGAGCAAGAGAGTCCGGATACGGATGACTACATTGACAACTGGGAGAACGACGATTCTATGGCCAGTTTTCCCAAGAACGCTCCTCGTGCCACTCCCACGTCCCACGCTCGGAATCCGTTTTCCTCGCTGAACAGTACTCCCCTGCCGCAGGAGACTGGTCACCTCAATGTGGACGACGACGATTCTAATGCTCTGTGGAACGCCAATAGCACGCCTCCTCCTCGCTCCAAAAACACACCCCTGCCCAACAGTAATATCCACGAGATGTACGACAAGTTCATGAACAGCATCCAGATGACGAACGTGGAGGAAGATGACACCTCCAAGGTTACTTCCTTTAGCGATGGAAGCTCCTCCGGCTCGGACAGTTCCACAACGAGTAGCAGCAGTAGCGATTCCGAGGAAGAAAGCAGTTCAGCTGAGGAGGAGGGTCCACACTCCTCCGACGAGGAAAACGGTTCCAATGCAGCCAACTCCAAGACCAACTCGGATGAGCAGCCTGGCAAAGATCAGCAGCAGAAGAAGAATAGCGTTAGCAAGGATCTTCGGAAACTCAAGAGTCTGGAAGACAACCTGGCCAGGATTCAGATGATGCGGGAAAACTACGATGCTGGCGACGAAATATCCGAGGAGCTGCTCAAAATGGAATCTTTGTTTCTGATGCAGCGCAATGCCATCATGGACAAGTATCGTAAACACGAACTGAAAGCCAGTGGAGAAGAAAACCAAACCGCACCGGAGGATCTAGAAAAGCTTTCGAGTTCGACCCATCCACCAGCGGAAGTTCAAAGTTCACCAACTCCTGTGAACAACATTTTCGATGCCAACAGGGAAGCCATAAAGCTGACCATTTCCCCGCTGAAGCTAACCCGGAAATCCGCGATTCTCGACAAGGATGATGCGGAGCAACCGCCTCCGTCGAAGCTGTCTCAGGAGCCAGCCAAGAAACCACCCAAGGAAATTGCTATCGTAAAGCCCACGATTGTGGAATCTCGGTCGAAGCCGAGGCTGAGGAGTCCTCCGCCGCCAGGAAGGAATCGCCGACTGCCGAGGGACAGATCAAGGTCACGTTCCATCTCCAGAAATCGTTCCCGCCACCGCAGTCTACGTGCCAGCAGAGGCAAGGATGGTTCGCGTTCTCCTAGTCCGCGACGCTGGCGACCTCCATCCCCGAAAAGAGGTTTCCGGTTTGGCAAGAAAAGTGGGATGGGGTCCATGGGCCGAAGTCACAGTCGAAGCATGAGCAGGAGTCGAACGCGAAGCAGAAGCCCGGGTAGGCGAAGACGCCCGCCTGGATTTATGGGGAACCGATGGCGAGGCTCACTCTCACCGGGACCACAAAAGTTAGCCGGCCCGCGGTCACCGCCTCCTCAAAGGCTGCGACGATCCCTAAGCCGCGAACGGGACAGAGACCGAGATCGGGATCGGGATCGCGAACGCTTCTCCCGTTCGCCGTTGCCATTCAAGCCACCTTCACCACCCATGCGACGCAGTTGGTCGAACTCCCATTCCCGCTCGCCGACCCGCCGAAGATCTCTTTCCAGGACAAGATCGCGTTCTCCCCGCTGCCGTTCCCGCTCGCCTTACGATGAAAGACAAAGTTTCATGGAATACTTTGACGAGAATCCGGGCATGGAGGCGGCCGCTTACTTCTACAACATGTCGCTTCTGCAGCAGGAACACCAGGACCCCACCGGCGAAAGCTACGATGCTTATGCTGCCTACATGGACTCGGCCTACAACATGGAACAGGCCTATGCCCAGTACGGAGATGGCTATGGACTTTCCAACGAATATGGTGACTATCTTGGAGGAATGGAGGGGGTTTCGTCGCCGCAGCTCGCGGGATCAGTGCTTAGAGAGCTGCCAATGGCCCCAGTACCTGGAGCTTCTGTGGTGGTGCAAAAGGGTAATGTTTTGGAGATCGTTCCATCGAGTAATGAGCCAGATGCAGTTCCCCAACCAGCTGCAATAGAGCAGCCACCCGAGGATAGGTAAGCCTTTGAAATACTATTATGTTTTCTTCAACTAATCCCATGACCAATCCCCAGCAAACCAAAGCGGAAGCGTGTCAACTTTGTGGACAACGTCCTGCCCAACTACGAGAGTGATAGCGAGGATCGTGCTGTGGTTAGATGCGCCGTGGAGCGGGCACTGCGTCAATACCAGGAGCGACGGGCGCAGGCTGCTGCCAAGTTGCAGCAGGTTCGGGATGAGCTCCTGGCCCTGCCGCCGCCGCCACCTCCTTTGACGCCCAAGCCCCCGAACTTGGAGAAACCCGTTTTGGTGCAAAAGAAGCCCAGATTCCGTTACTTCCACTTTGATCCCGTGAAAGGGGTGATTGTGAAGTCACACACACGTCTGCTCCGACCTCTATCCCGCCCTCCGTTCGATCCGAAGCAGTTCGCCATGCTGATGAAATCGGGACGATTGCCACCCATGCTGCCCGCCTTCTTCAGACACCGGCCGCCACCGATTCCTGCGAATGTTGATCCCGTGACGAGGGCGGCCATGTTGAAGGACTTCTTTACGAAACATCCACCGCCCCCGTTGCAGATGCACATGCCCCCCATGCCCCTGCCCCCCGACGGATTGCCCTTCTTCGTAAGTGGACCGCCGCCCATGGCAGCCAGAGGGCCGGAATCTTCACCCATTCCCGTGATAGTGCCACCACAGCCTATTCCTGTGCTGGGCTATCAGGGCTACCCGCAGCCCCGTGGTATGGTCTCGTCGCCCGGCCCCTTGCCAGTACCCGTTCCAGCTCCAGTAACACCGAATCTGAGGCCTGTGCCGGCGCCTGTCCCAGCAGCCCACACATCGCCGCCATCGACGTACTTCAGTCCCCCGCCACTGCCCGAGCTGCCACCGCTACCCACTCTACCCAGCTTAACCTCATCCTTCACTGTCAATTCAGTGCCAACTATCACACAAATAATGCCTGTGGATATCCTGCAACGAATAGGACCGCTGCCCAAAACTTTGGACGTGGACGATGTGGGAACGTCGATAGAGGAAACCAGCAATGACTTCCATACGGAGGAACCAACTGCTCCCGTAGAGCAACCAGTGGTGGAAGCCAAGCCACAGCTTCTGGTGGAAACCCAATAGCATCCGATATAGATATAGATTTTATTATAGGATAGTTTTCCACCTTTTAGAAAATTCTTTTAGGACATAAGCATAATTTTTGTATACTGCTCGGTTTTTCCTTTATTTATATTTCTCGATTTTTCATTTGACCATTTTTGTGAACAAATCGCATTTATTAATAAAACAAGTCTTTAGTTTAGTTAAGGTCTAAATAGTAAGTCCATGCATGGTTCGACTTGGACCTTAGTCCATTGATTTCTACAAGAAAATAAAAATGTAAATAGTTCGATTCGCTTAAGGATAATACACGGATTAACATACATTAAACATTAACTGAGTCATTTATATCTAAAATTATTAACTAAATGGATCGACTGTGCAAATATGTGTAGATGAGATGTTTTCAGAGCGGACTTGTGTGAATGTTTCAATTCAAAATAACAAAATACAGTAAGTAGATTGTCAAATAAACTAATTTGAAATCAATTTTAAAAGGTTTTTAGTTTCTAACCTTATCTCTAATAAAAAGGTTTAAAAATAACTCTTTTTTTCCGCCGCTAGTGGGATATCGATCATTCATTGAATGCAAAGTATATATCTTTTCTTATTCACTTGAAGGTCAAAGTTTTAATTACTTTAGTCTATATATTTATTTAAGCAGACTAAATTATTATTTACAAGGGTAGGAGGAGAGAGAGAAGTATCGTGGCTGCCGCAACGCCGATTTGTCTGGTAAGCTTTTTGGCTTGTTGGCCAAAATCAATTACCAAAAATTCCTACTGCCTAAACAAAAAAATTAATTGGCGATTTGTGCCTGGCTAGGCACTTTTTCTGGACGTCAGAACCAATGGGAAACAGCTGGCGGGCAGTGCCAAGCTTTCCGGGCTGACCTTAATCGTGGCCAGATCATGGCTGCTCACATTGTACCGCTGGAGGACGTTGGCCAGGATCAGGAAGCCGAATCCTCTCACCAGGTTCTGGCCTATGCACGTCCGTTTGCCGATGCTGAAGGGCAGAAAGTGTGGGATGTTCTTCCGCAACTGCCGTTTCTCCTTGTCGCTTTCGATCCCCGAATCCGAGTCCTTGGAGTGTCTCCTGTTCTTCTGGCTATGATCACTGACTTCCTCCAGGAATCTCTCTGGATTAAATTGCTTGGGGTTCTGCCAATACTTTTCGCTGGAGTTGAGCACGTAGTTGTTGATGAAGACGACGGTGCCTTTGGTTACTCCATAGCCGGAGACGACTGTATCCTCGGTGGCCACGTGGGGAACAATGGGCGAGGATGAATACCGAAGCACCTCAAAGATGGTGGCCATGGTGTAGGGCATGGCACTCATGTCGAGCAGATTTATGGGACGCTTCTCCTCGGCTGTGATGGCATCGATTTCCTCTTGAATTCTCCTTCCTATGTCCTGATCCTTGGCAACATAGGCTAGCACTAACATGACCAGATTTCCAACAGCCGAATGGCCACCGACGAAATCCTCCAGCATGAATATGATTGTGTTCCTGGAGACCTCCTTGTCCTCGATTAGGCTCTTTAGCAGGGCATCTGTGAAATCTCTATCGGGCTCGTCCAGGTCGATGTTGAGCTCCCGCTGGCAAATGATCCGATCCAGTATGAATTTCCTGATGGTCGTGGACCAGTTGGTGATCTTGTTCAAGTGCCCCTGATAGAAGGGCTGCAGCCAGGGCAGGAAATCCAGGGGATGTCCTTGATTTATTTCCCAAAATATCTCATCGAAGTACTTCACTATGACCTCGAATTCCGTGTCCTCGTAGTCGAACCTCAGGGAGCACATGTACTGACTGAACATATTCGCACAGGCCTTGAGGATAAATGACTTGATTTCGATGGGTTCGCCAGGAGTCATTTTGGACTCGAGCTCCCGGTTCCAGTGCTCCATCTCCTCGCAGCCGATCTGGGACATTTTCATGTAGAACGAGGAGGACTCCCGCGGCGAACAGTGTCGCCTGGCCAGGTTCCTCCGCTTCTGCTGGAGCTGCGACCAATCGCAGAGGGCCAGGGAATTGCTCCGCTCACCCCCGAACAGCTTGTGGTAGCGGAGGAAGTCCGGGCGACCGCTTATTACCTTGCCGTTTTGATTCAGCACCTCGCGGATCAGCTCCAGATTGTTCACCACCAGACAGCGGGTGTGTCCGAAGGTCAGGGAGTAAATATCCCCATACTCCCGAGCCAGTTCTGTGAATCCCGCAAAGGGATTGTCCCTGTAGCGATCCAGCAGATGAAGGTTTCCTATAATCGGCCATGGTCGAGGGCCTGGGGCTTGCTTGAATTTCTCAGGGACTGAACCGTTTCCGGGATTTGCATTTCCGTTCCTAATGGACTGTCTAACTCGACGCTTGGTACCGCACACGATCCGGACGTAGGACGTAATCACAACACTCAGTAAGATAACCAGAGCCGATGAAGCCAAAAGTGCCAACATATTCGCGTAGAGGTTGAAACCAGACTGACGACGGTCAGCGAAATGGATCGACCAGGTAAGCAACTTGCAGTGGTCAGCAGAATCGACACGGTTCAGGTAAATTACAAGTCAGGCTTTTTCCAGTGCCTTCGGGAAATGTGGGTGAGAGGCCAGGTACACATATATACTTGGGGTGTCGTGTGCCTGCCTACCTGGTCATGTGTCTCCTCGAAGGCTAATTGTTATCTCATTACACTGGACAACATGAATCATCAGGATCGAACTAATAGGAGTTTGGAAGTCCATAACCACGTAAATACATTGTCTTTCTTCTACCAATATTATGTTTTTTTTTTTATTTAACGATCTATTTACATTAGCGTACAGTTTCCCCATTAGTTTCACTGACTTTCCCTAGGGGCTAATCCTAAACTACTGGTTATACTTTGAGTATTCCATAATGAGACTTTATTTAAGCTAATCGTCCAGTTTATCCTTGGCAAAGGGTCCAATGTTGGCGGCGTGGGCCATCATGGCGGGGATGCTGCTCTGCTCGAAGTTTCCGGTGAACAGATGCTCGAAGGGACCCGATGCAAAAACGCCCACATCCTCGGCTCCGTGGGTCTCGCTGCTCAGGGGAACTGTGGCCTGGAACTCGAACTCCGGGTTGGTGGTGTCCACGTGCGAGAGATCTACGCGGCCGCTGGCAGAGCTGAAAGTATCGGCGAAACCAGGTCCATTGGCATAGGAGAGAATGGTGAAGGGCAGCTCGTCATCCGCCAAGTTGGGAGCCAGGGAGAGGATGTTCTGCCGACGGTACTAAAAGGGAAAGGTTTAGTAAAATGGATTACAAAAGTTGAGTTTAATAACTCACCGGATATCCATTAATGGACATAGTGTGCGAGTGATCCGAGGTCACCACGATAAGAGTGTCCTCCACGTCGGTCATTTTCCTGGCCATTTCTATGGCGGCAGCGAACTCCTGGGTATCCTCCAGAGCCTTCTTGGCCTGAGTGGCATGGTGGGCCATATCGATCCTGCCACTCTCCACAAACAGGAAATAGCCCTTGTCGTTCTTGCTCAGAAGATTGATGGCCGACGCGGTCATGTCGGACAGCGAGGGCTCGGCACTGTCCCAATGGGTCCTCTGGCGATCGCCATGGTAGGGCAGATGCGAGGTTTCGAAGAGTCCCAGGAGGTAATCGGTTTTGTTCAGATCCGTTTCCAGCAGGCCCTTCAGAGACCAGACATACTTGCCCTCAGCGCCCTGTTGCTTCTTGATGTCCTGCCAGTCCTGGATCAAGTCACGACCGTCCGTGCGGAGGCCCAAGACTCCGGTTTCATCGTGCTGGGCTTGGTCACGGAAGTAGGACCGGCCACCACCCATAATGACGCGCAGCTCCTGGCCCACAGGCCACTCCACCAACTGGCGGGCAATGTCTGTGTTTTCCTCGGCACTGCAGCCGGAGCTCACAATCTCACCATCGTGCTCCCAGTTACGGTCGGCGACGTGGGCATACACGCCAGCTGGCGAGGCATGGGTCACCCTAGCGGTGGTCACCAGACCAGCCCACTTGCCGGCCTCCTGAGCCCACTGGGCGATGCTCTGGACGTGGGTGCTATTCGTTGTGGCAGCCACGCAGTCGCCTCGCTGGACCTGGGCCGTCACGCCGATCGTGCCGTAGTTGGCCTTCACTCCGGTCAAATAGGCCGTGGCGGTGTTGGCCGAGTCCGGAGTGCGCTCGTTTACGGCGTAGGTCTTGGACAGGCCCAAGTAGGGGAACTTCTCGAAGGACACCTGCATGTTGCTGTCGCCCATGAAGGCGCGTGTGGCCGTAACCGTGTGCACGGACATGCCATCACCGAGGAACAAGATCACGTTCTTGGCCCGGTTCTCGTTAAGCTTCTTATACTTGGCCACCTTATCGGCCAAAATGGACTGGGCCTTATCATGCCAGAAACGTGTGTCCAGCTCCTCGTTGAGGGCCTCAAAGTCTCGTGATGAAATCAAACGTGGATGTTGAGCTGAAAACCAATCGGACTTTGGGTTAGCAACTGATTGTCGGAAAGGAAGAGTTCCAATAAAACATTCCTCCAAGACCATAAACTTATTATTCGGGTGGCCAATTCTGATATGATCTATAAATCCGTTTTAATTTTAGGTTTTTATGGTTTTCGTCGGCTGATTTCTTATCGTTGGGGAAATCGGCAACTATAATAAGATTACCCACACGTGTTATAAACGTTTTCATTCCTACTTATAATTTGTGATTTCATCATTAAAATTGGCTTTAGCTCTCAATGAGTTGTAGTTTATTTTATGGTGTTTTTTCAGGTTTAGGGCTTAATCTTTGAATACTTAAATAACCCTTAGCTTAGTAACAAAAGTGAGGGATTATGTTTAGAGTCTAATTACTTTTTAATGATCCAAGAAAGTATTCGTTTTTGTTTACTTGAAAAATATTTAGAAAGAGATTTGTAATATATTTCGTTATATATTAATTTTTCTTGTCTGCTAAAGGCCCTAATATATTTTAAATAAAGATTTATTAAATATATATTCGCAATTATTTAAAAACCACAGGACCTTTCCCCAAGTTCAGGTTTTGATTTACAAAGATTAAAATGCAGCATAATTTATAAAACTCTCAAACTGACGTACTGGTTTATAAATATATCAAGATTAGTTGGGTCTAATGAGCTGACAAGATTTGTGATAACGCATGGCTGCTTCCCATTGGCTGGAGATAAGCCGAAGCCTCCACAAATCGGATTCGATCGGGTGGCCACTTCGTTCTGATTAGCTACTCACCATTTTCCTGCTCGTCGGATAGGTCACCTCGCGCCTGAATAGCAAGGAGTGCCAATGAGCACAGAATTAGGCAACTCTTTCGCATCTTGGAGCGGCTTACTTGGAACTGACTAATGCTCGGAACGACAGTTGGCCACAGACTGGCCAATAGAGCCGGATCGGCCTGGTTATATAGCCTCCGACTCTTCCTGCTATATAGGTGGTTTCATACGCATTATATATGATTGTTATTGTGATTTGAGGTGAAATCTAGAGTGGCGATCGATTAATTATCTCGAGTGGCTTTCGGGCTTAGAACTTTGGAAACGTGAGTATCACGGTCTGGCCAAGGAGGTGTCGTAAATTACCCGACCACCGTCGACTGCACCCGATGGATTATAAAGGCCCGCATGTGACTCTGGAGTACAGTATTCACCTGGCTGGCACAGTGAAAGCATCACCCGAAAATGCTGAATTTGAAGTTCTGGATTGGGCTGGGTCTGGTAGCCGTCGCCTGGAGTGCGGCGGTGCCCGGCAAGGCGCCCGAGGACGAGGAGCGGATGCACCCGCATCTGCCGAGCAGTCCCCGGCTGCGGACGATATCTGGAGAGGAAACCCAAGAGTTCTGGCACTCCGCCAGCAAGAAGCTGATACGGGAGAAGCTGAATTACATAAGAAACACAAACAAGGCCAAGAACATCATTCTCTTCCTGGGCGATGGAATGGGACTGGCCACCCTGGCTGCTGCAAGGAGCTACATTGGAGGCGAGGAGATGAAGCTGTCCTTCGAGGAGTTCCCCTTCACCGGTCTCTCCAAGACCTACTCCGTGGACAAAATAGTGCCCGACAGTGCCTGCACATCCACCTCGTACTTGTGTGGCGTGAAAGCGAACTACGGAACCATCGGAGTGAATGCCCACGTGAAGCGCGGCGACTGCCTGGCCATGGCCAACGAGACCAACCACGTATTCTCTCTCGGTAAGTGGGCTATGGACGCCGGCAAAGCCGCAGGAATAGTGACCACCACCCGACTGACCCACGCATCGCCCTCCGGAGTCTATGCCCACGTTGCCGATCGCGAGTGGGAGAACAATGCTGTGCTGGAGGAAGCCTGCGGTGAGCTCTCTGAGGGTCTGCAGGACATAGCCGTCCAACTGATCCATGGAGAGGTGGGCAGCAAGCTGAAGGTCATGTTGGGAGGCGGCAAGAGGAGCTTCTACAGCCCGGAGCACTACGACAAGGGCCGACGCACGGATGGACGCAATCTGGTTGAGGAATTCGAGGCCTTGGATGCGGGGAACACCTTTGTGAAGACCCAGAAGAAACTGCTCAAGGTAAATGCCACCGAGACGGGTCGTCTGCTGGGCCTCTTCAGCAAGAGCCACATGCACTACCACATGGAGCAGTTGGCCGATCCCGACAACAATGAACCCACGCTGGAAGAGATGACCCAGAAGGCAATTGAAGTTCTGCAGACCGAGGAGAACGGGTACTTCCTGTTCGTGGAAGGTGGAAAGATTGATATCAGCCATCATGAAACCATGGCCAGGATCGCTCTGGACGAAACTGCGGAGCTGTCCAAGGCGGTGAAGAGAGCCCGTGAGATGACCAACCCTGAGGACACCCTCATCGTGGTCACCTCCGACCACTCGCACACCTTCAGCGTCGCTGGCTACCAGCCCCGAGGCAGCGATATCTTTGGACCCACCAAATCGAAGGCCAAGGATGGAAAACCCTACCTGGCCCTCACCTACGCCAATGGCAAGAGTTTCGAGGACTTCTACAACACGGAAACCCACCAGCGAGAGGATCCCACCAGCTTGCCCACCATCGGTGACTTTGATCAGCTCTTCCCGGCGATGGCACCCCTGGAATCGGAGACCCATGGCGGCGAGGATGTCGGAGTATTCGCCTCCGGTCCCTGGGCCCACCTCTTCACCGGAGTCTACGAGCAGAACACCATTCCCCACATAATGGCGTTTGCCGCTTGCGTCGGCGATGGACTCACCGCTTGCGATTAGGAAATCAGGAGTTGATTGACAGCTCGGAGGACTCTTAATTATCCAACCACTAGACGATGATATCTCACGTACGCTTTATCGTGTTAAATGAATACTCAACTAAATTGACAGGTGCGGACACATGCCCCTCCAGAAAAAGAAATTATTCGAGGGGCCAGGCCCACTCCACGGAAAAGGAGTGTGTTCCCTATCAAGAGCAGTGGTGTCACTTTTTTCTGAGCAAAAAAAGCTGGATCAATGAAAAAAAAAAGCTAAAAAAAGCGGAATACCAGAGAAAAAAAGTTAAGAAAAAAACTGATTTTTATAAGGCAATGTACTGCATGTTATTCACTAATAAGCCCTCAGTTCCACTTAACATAAAATATATGGGTAATTCTCTAACGGATATCATTACAAAGAAACCAAAAAAAAACAATAATGTACAAAAATTAAGATCTATATTATATTTAAGATGTCGTCAATATTATCATCATCATCAGTTGGATAAAATTTCTTGTCTACAATTGTAGATAGGCAGCTGGGGTGTATATTATAGTTAAAACAGCACATATTGTGTCGACGCAGCCCGTACCTTAAATTTTAAAATTTTAAATTAATTTATAATTTTAAGATACAAATTAAAATATGGACCTTATACTCAGTATAGCGTTTAACGTTTCAACGCTCATGCTATTTCGAATTTTCGTTTTTATTAAATGTACTTGGCTGAACACCCGCTCGACGTCGGCATTCGACCAAGGCAGAACTGCATTTGCAGAGCAACTGAAGCCAATTCCGGAAAACGGCAGTTTCCGCCAGAATCCCGATATCTAAGAACTTCAGCCCAGAACTTAACAGTATCATCGACATTTTCCCACTCTACCAGGGTTATGTCGTTGTACAGTCGTTCAATTTTATCTATATTAGGAGTACCAAAATACTCAAGGATTGGAGAGATTTGTTTCTTTTTGATTTTTAAAATATTTTCAACAGAGAATGCATCAAAAAGTCAGAATTTCCGCTGCCCGCTGTTTTCATATTTTTCCCGCAATCACGCTTCAAAAAAACCCAGATCTGACGGGAAAAAAGCGGAAATGACACCACTGATCAAGAGATCAATAGAAATACCAAAAAAATTACGCTTATGTCTGATAAGTAGCAGACGTTCATCTGATTAAAAACGATTAAATATAAACTTTAAAAATAAACTTAATTTTCGACTTTAGCTGACGGGTTGGGGGGATGGCGTGATATTCTATTATGAAATCAACCTTTGAAATCAATCCAATTTGGAGGAGGTTTCTCTTTTTAAAACAAAACAAAAATATTATTAGTGATATCTGGCTTTTGGCACTTCTTCGTTCTAATAAAAATCTGATAAAGATTTTTTAATGAATGAAAAACAAACATAGGTGACTTTCACTACTTCCAGAGGGCAGTCCAGTTTTGCTCTTTAAAATCTAATTCACCATAAATTGTTTTGGAATCAAGTCAATAAACTCATAAACTTTATTATTTATGCATTAGCTTGTATTTTTGCTTAGGTAGAAATTCAGTTGAAAAGGCCATTCAAACAAAGTGATTCCCACAATTTTATAAATAAATTTAGTCTGTTTTAAAATTTGAATTTTATCTAAAACATCTTTATCTAAATATCCTTATACTCTTTAATTTATTTTTAATCTTTTAACTATTAACTTTTAAGAACTACATTTTCTTTTACGAATTTCTAAAAAGTAACTGATGCTTTAAACAAACGTTTCCTTTCGTTTTTATTTATTCTTATAATAATGTTGGTCACGCCCCATTTATTTACTTTTTAAAAAAATATAAAATTTTTTACAGACTATCGCAAAATAAAATAAAAAGTCTATTTTACCTTCAGACTACCCTATAAGATTTTATTTGTTTTGATTTTGTCATTTCCGAGAAGCTCAATTATCACACTTGTGATAGGGGTCTTTCAATTTTATTTAAACAATAAAATAAGTATATTTCGTGGAAAAATATTCTCGAACTTTGATTTAAATGGTTTTAAGAGACATTTTTTTTACCATATCATGGTTAGGCAGAATTTCTCACACCGATAATTATTTTGGTAAATAAAACTCCTTATCATGGGGATTCTTAAGGGAATTCCCAAGATCATTGAAAGGTAAGGGAATTAAAAAATCGGAAACTGTGACGTATATAAAATGACAGGGGACATCTAAGCTGTCATCAATAAGTATTCTCTATAATTTATAGACTATAAGCTTTATATTTACGTCATATTTATGACGTAAAACATGGGAAAATATTTGCTTTGTTGCATACTTGTCAAAAAGCAGATAATTAAATTAGAGATTATTGTGTTTGACAGTAAAAAATAATCTCCTTTTCCTTTAGACATAATCAGTACTGTTTTGTTTATTATTATTCAACTAATTTATAATCTTTTCCTCAAATATAGACTGCATATTGGTTGGCACTTCGAGGCTGGACAAGATTGGAGTATTTTTCCTTTAGCTCAACCAGAGCCCGTTGAAAGCTCTCCACGCTGCTCTCCAGGTTGGGACTGTGCGCCTGCACAGAGGGTCCATTGGGTGGCAGAAGGACGTCCGAGGGCCGCTCTCCCAAAAGCAGAATCCTTCTCCAGTCACTCGCCTCGGATCCACCGCGCAAAAAGTCCTTGCGATTACCGACCGCAAATATGGTTTCCTCGACATTTTCGGGAAGCAGAGTGGGCTGCTGAGACCCCAGATCTCCGGTAGTGGGCTGAGTGGGTGCCACTTGAATGGCCGGTGGTGTGATCCCCGTAATGGATGCTGATGTTGGTTGTGGTGGAGGAATGGGCGCTGCAGCGGGAGCATTTACTGGCGAATCGAACAAATCAATTGGCAGATTCTGGGGACGGTCGATCTGCATCACCTGGCCATCTGGGGCGATATGGAAAAACTGGGCACGACCTGTTAATCCAGTTCCCGCTCCTCCGGGAATCACAATTATATTTCCCACGGCAGTAGTCAAAGCAGAGGCGCCTAAGCCTCCGGGAACGGCTTGCGAGGAGATGAAGGGAGGAATCGGTACTCCAGGTGGTGGGAAAGAACGAACGGGAGGAATGGCAGGGCATGGGAAGCAATATCCAGGGGGTCCCGGTGGACCAGGTAGACCTCTGGGTCCCGGAACAATAGGAAGATTCGGTGGAAAAGGTCCGGCTGGGGGATAGTACCCAGAACCGCTGCCCCAGTACCCAGAGCCACTGCCTGCTAGGCCAGCTGGAGGACCAGGTGGTCCTGGGGGTCCAGGAGGTCCTCGTTCACCCTTGGCGCCAGGATCACAAGCGCATTTCATCAATGTGGCTTCCACATGGAAGCAGAGTCCTAAAAAATAATATGTTTAAGGATAATTTCGTTCAGTTTCTTTAAAAAATAAAAACTTACCGAAAGCAAAGACAGCCAAAAGATAAAGATGAACCATGATGTTGTTGGAAAATGTGTTCCGAGCCGACTGAGCTGAGTCCAGAGATCCGTTACAGCTTTTATAAGCTGCCGAAAACCCCCAGAAAGTGGACAAGATTTTAATATGCATATAAAATAAACAAAATAATCTAAAAATCGAACCCAGAAAAACATTTCCCGCATCTCCATAACTGTTCTTGGTCCCCAATCGAAAGGGAAACGCTAAAGAGATCAAATGGAAAAGTGGCATTACGATGATAATTTATGCAAGAAGATATATAAATACAAGCAGTCATTAACAGCCGAGCCAAGCCCAAAAATGGGTCAGCAGGGTTCTCGGGTTCTTGGCCCAGAGTCTGCGGGAAGTGGCTTCAAAAATACATCAACTGTCAATCAAGCCATTAAACGCGATTAAATCGGGAAGTTTATGTTCTCCAAAGGTGGGCGATGCCTATCAAAATGACACCCGACTCAAACAGAGTCGATTGTTGGTCAATTATTTTCATCACTTTCACAATAGAATCGAAAAGCTTGAAGAAAATTATTTCCGAAGCGCCGTTACAGTTTCCATCTTCTCGAAATTAGCATAAATTACGAAATCAATATGTTCTTAATCAGGGCTTCACATGTGCGGCGGATCGGATTTGAAAAGGTTTTTGAGGGAACGACGACATTCTCGACTTATCTGAGAATTCCATTGACAAGACAGAGTCCACGACACAACACGCGTCATTAGAGGCAGACACTTGTTGGCTTTGGAAGTGGCCACTTTGGAACAAGCGCCGTTTACGTTACTTACTAAGGTTGTGGCGAGATTGGCCATCTCGAGAGCTTCCATAGATAAGTTGGAAAAGTAAAACCAGTTGGTAGAAGGCCTACAAATGGTAGTAAGATCCTAAATATTTATTTTTTGCAATCTATTTCTTGTGACTTATCCCCAGAAGATAATAATCTTGTGCGTAGTAACCATAATTCAATGGAGTAGGTTCGTCCAAACTCAGTCCTATCAGCTAAACAAAAAAAAAAAGAAAAAGGAATCCAAATAATATTCTTTATCAATTCAGATGTCATGGAATAATCCCAAAAGCACTTGATCCGATCGGCCAGAAAAGAATACCTTATATATGCAGAGATAAGGTGTCCAAACCAATTAATTGCACAACAAAAGGTGGGCCCCCTTGAAGTGAAATAACAAATTTTGGGGGTCAATGTTGCCAAGCTGATTCAGCCAAGCTGTTTTACAATCCCCAATGATCTTTATATGGCCCGATAATGTCCAAGATGTAGATTAACGAGTGAAAACGAGAGGAGTTTGTTTTTATTTATTAATTTTTTTTTTTATTAGATTATCGACTATGGCTAATCAGCACATTTCTTGCATCGTACATAAACTTAATTGGCGCAAACAAGTTCAAGTCACATTCTATTGCAATTGCATAGATTGATAAGTTTTCTAGGCAAATAATTGAAATCATTTTGATGAAGTACACGAGTGCTCAGATGCTTTAGTTTAATTAAGTGATCTTCGGAATTTTCAGTCAACTAGTTAGTTTTAATTTTTGAGTTTGAATCTATAGTGTGAAATATCTAAATGCTAGGTAAAATGTTAATTAAGATTGACTTTACCCATTAAGTTAAATAAAACAATAATTGTAAATATATATTTTTAATAAGTAAGTTTATGCAATTATTCGAAAAAATAAATGCACAAAATTGAGCTTCCAATTTACAAATATATATTCTACCGTCTTTATGGTTCACTAATAATTACAGAATCTAATTAGCTTTGTCATTCTCATTGTCTTACAATTCCGAAAAGCACTATCTAAGCAATACTTGCGCCTTGCGTATACATTCGATTAACTGAATATATAATCTTTGGTGCGAATACATTGGACTGGCATTCATTTTCACACCAACTTGAGAAGTGAGAGGTACAGATTGAGAAACCAAGAGCAAAAATAAAGGAGAACGCCCAACTGGAGCCAAAAATATAAAACACGCACAGAACTAAATCGCTACTCAATAAATACAAGTGTAAATCGTTTTGGATGATATACAGATCTGGGACAGGGAGCGGGGTGCATCAAGTCACAGGACTCTTAGTCTATTTTCACATTGGAATAGATTTTGCGCACGAAGAGATTCGTGCCCACATAGCCGACGGTGCCGCAGATGATACCCAAGGCGCCGCTGAATAGAGCCATGTAGCCAAAGTAGAACGCCGTTTGGAAGAGACCAAACATTCTGAAAGAAAGTGCAAAGTTAGGAAAAGAACACTAATTATACAATTTTCAATCTTACTTGGTCTTAAAGAAAAAGTAGTAGAACGAGTAGGCATAAACGTAAATAGAGGTGGAACCCGCCGCCATGAAACTCGTCCACTGCCATCGGTAGTCCTCGGCGTTCAGCAGGAAGTAAGTGCACACAATGGTCACACAGACGGTGACCACTGTCAGAATGGTGAACACCAGCAACATGAATCCGTAGACATAGTAGATCTTGTATGCCCAGAAGGAGGTGAAAATAAAGTACCTGTGTGTTAAGATTATACAAATTATTAAAGAATTTCGAGATTTTCCTCAGAGGATCATACATCTCAATGAAAATTGAACCAAATGGTAGAACGCCACCAAGTAGCACGATAATCAACGGCTCCATGTACCACTTCTTCTCGGGAATAGGACGCGGCACTGCATTTACGCGACACGGGAAGTCCGGCTGGCCATCGAGATTGCGGCCCACAACAGTGCCCACCAGGGTAAGGGGCAGAATCACGAACAAGCAGATGCACGTAACCGCCACCATGGTGCCGAAGGGAATCGCTCTGGAGGCATGGTATCCAATGGCGATAAAGTTGATCAGGAACGCCGTACCACAGACAGCAACGGGTACCGTGAAAGCGGAGACCAGCATCTGACGGATCCACAAACGTCCGCCTAGTCGGGCATACAATGATCCTCCAAAGTAGCCATTAATCGGCGAGGTGGCTGCATAAACAAAGATCGCCGTGGATAGCATGGAACCGCGTTCCGTGTACAGCTCTCCCACTATGGCGAACATGATGACGCAAAAGACTACAGATATTAGTTGATAACCTGCTCCGACCAAAGCCGAAAAGAGCAGAGTGTTTGGGGGCGATCGGAAAACGTCGCCATGGACCTGTTTCCAACCATACTCATCACCCAGATCGCGTTCCATATCATCCACCTCCTCGTCCTTGCTGTACCGGGCGTAATCCTTGCGCAGGGTACGCATAAGGATCATGGACACAAGGCCCACCAGGAAGATTACCATCATGAAGCTGTTGAAGATGCTGAACCAGTGGATCTGCGGGGTAAGAGTTTGTATTTATGATTATGTGATGGTAGAATCATTTTCTACAAAGACTACTACAGTCTACAACTGATAAAGTAGGATAGGTTTCTCGGGAGTTCAAAATATGACTCATGATTAGGTAGACGGGACACTTATGTTCCTTTGCAAGTAATTGGTTTTTCGTATTATCAGTTTTTCCATTTTTACTCACCCTGTGCTGGAAAAAGTTGGGGTCTAGGTACTTGTCGAATCGGTTCTTGAATTCCACCGTGCTGGGCTTCCAATTGACTTCGTAGGAGAAATTAATATGCGCTCCGGCCTTGAGCTCCTCCTTGGCTTCCGTGGTCAGAGTGATGTCGACAATCTGCTGGCCATTGTAGCCGATATCGAACTTCTTGTGCGTAAATATATAGAACTTGCCATCCCGCTCGTCCCGTTCACCCACTTTTCCCCAAATGGGCAGACCATCGATGTACATCTGGTACCAGTACTCGTTCTTCACCGCATAGGTAAAGGCCTTAGTGCTCTCTTCCGTCAGGGACACCATGCAGATAATACTTCGAGAGACATCGGTCTTGAATCCCATCTCGTAGCCACTGAACTCCAGTTCCACTCCTTGAAGGGCCTCGCTTAGAGTCTCATGATAATGCGAGATGGAGGACTTTTGGCCACTGCAGAAGGGCAGGGAGAAGTAGGCGTAGGTCTCCTGGCGATTGTGATAAGGACCCACCGTGTTCATCCATAGCACCACCTCGTCCCGATCGTTGTACTGGTGAGAATGGTATAACTCGTTAAATATACTCAGGTGTACGATACAGATACCCGCATACACTCACCTTGTGATTGTGCTCATCTGCCTGAGACTGCGACACGTAGCAGCTGCCAACAACAAGCAGACATAAACAAATGGCATGGAACTGCCGCTGCTGCCGAGCCACCGTGGAGCTGCTGATTCGGCTGGGGCCCATCGTTCAAGGGGGGTTTTCTGCGTGCGGGGGTCTGTCCCAGGTACCGTTTACGTTCTCTCGCTCTGCCGGCGGACAGGTGCTATGCTTCGCTTGCCCGAGGGGAGTCCCAATCCTGCCAAAAAGTAGCAAACAATAATTTGCCGGATAGTGAAAATTAGAGGTGCAAAAAACATCGATGAAAACATCGATGCATCGATGTTTTTTGAATTTTCCAAAACATCGATGTTTTTTTTGACCATCGATGTTTTTGTGCCGTCACTATCAAGAGAACAAGCAAAGAAAAGGTACGTAAATTTTAAATTTTAAATTTTAAAATTTTAAAAATTTAAAAATTTAAAAATTTTAGTTTTAAATTTTAAAATTTTATTACAACCGTATGTCTATTTATCTATTTAACTTTGTCGACGGTCAAAAACATTGTTATCGATAGTTAAGTCAGTATTATTAGGAAATGTAGTATTTTAAGTTGTCGGAATTACGGGCCTACTAATAGCGGTAGTGTGAATGCCGCCAAAAAGTGCCATTCATTGTTTTGTTGATTGTAGGAGGGCACACTGCGGTAAGAAGAAGGATTAATATTTGAATTGTAAACTAATGTATGAATTTATAGAATAAAACGTTCCGTTAGCCACAGCCAAGGCCTTTGAAGTACCCCTTTCTTCGGACCTACGCGTGTGGGGAGCCGTTTAAGGCAACTCCACATGACACAAAACAACAAACTTATTTAAAAAATATTTTTTTAATTTTTAAAAACATCGATGTTTCATCGATGTTTTGGGAAAAACATCGAAAAACATCGATGTCTCCATACATCGATGTTTTTGCACCTCTAGTGAAAATGTCTCGTAGAGCTAAGTCAGTTCAGTTCTTTTGATCTGGTTCCGGAGCTGCCTCTCAGAACTAGAACACACGTCATGAGCTATTTCTGCGCTTTCCAGCACTATTATCGACAGCGTTGCCACACGTATGATTTAAAAATTGATCAAAAATTTAAAATTTAAATAATCTTGATTTATTTCGTTATATGGTAAAAATGAGGATTAAAAAAGTGTTTTAAAGTATTGTATGTATAAATGTATAATTGATTTTTGATCTGTATTAATAAATTGATTGAAAATTAACATATCTTTGAATATAAAACTAATATCTAAAAGCCTACTATCTTTTTATCAATTGTACAATTTTAATTTCAAAGGTTTTAAGTGAAAATTGCTAAATCATCGATGGCGAATCTTTTTATTTATGTGCCCGCTCTTTTTCGCCGTGGCACTCGAGCTGCTCGACAGTTTACTTTTTGTGTTAGACGTTGGTGTTCCCAGGACATCCTTATTTCCAGAACTTAAGCCTCCAATGCCTCCACCACTTGCTCCTCCACCGGCTGATACGCCTCCAAGGCTACCTTCATTGCGGTGCGAAGGAGAATCTAGATGTATACATAATAGAATATATTAGTTAAGTAAAAATGCAGATACAAATAAGGTATTTATACATACGTCTTAACACAATTTTAAATAAATATAACCGCTAGACTTATTCTTGAGCTGGGGATTTCTTGAAATTTTGACTAGTTTACAATGCTAAGGAACTTTTTTAAAACCTTGTTATTAAATTTGAGTACTTTGATCACAGATTTGTTTGCTAGCCGCTGCTAGCTCAGTTCTTATTTTGAATAGCTTCTAGCTACTTAGGTATATCTACAGCGTCACAACGTCGATTTCTTCGTCTTCGAACACAAATTCTTTCTTACCCTTTTCATCTTTTGGTGTGCTCTTGATTGTCGTGGCTCCATCGTGGGCCGTTGTTGTATTCTGGTTCAGAGAGATCTGATTATCGCTTGAGTCTTCGTTGGTTATAGAATCCGATTCGCTGGCGCGTTCAGCTTTAATAAAATATGCAAGAAATTACGTATTTAAGAACCAAATCAGCTTCACATATACTTACGATTACATATAGCCATCGAAGTTATGCTAGATTTAGAAAATAGCCGCTCGGCCTCCTTGAACTTGCGATTCCGTTTGTCGGCCTTGGAGTTCGTCGCCTTGTTGGAGGTCAGGTACCGTTCCCAGCCGCGAATGATGTTCCCGCATAGCTGCGTGTCCTCCAGATACGATCCCTCAAAGGCGTATATTTGCCGCTCCAGGTTAGCCAATTGTTCCTGTTTGTCAGTTGTGATATAATCTCGCACATAAATGTTTGTTTATGGTGTCTCACCGAGGTCTCTGCCTTCTTTTTGATGAGGTCCGCCAATTCCGCCCTCGTATCCATGGAACCACTTTTCGTCGTGGAATTTGTCTTACCCGTCTTCTTTGGCTTGTTTCCGTTCGTCTCGCTGACGTTTTTACTTGTTGGAGAGCTCATATTGCGGAGATATTGTGTTAATTTGGATTTTGCTAGAAATCAGCAAAATATTCACATGTAAACACATAGAGATGACAGATGCTCAGAGATGGGTGCGATAAATGGTTATCGGTCATTTGAAACTATCGATAGTTATATTGAGTTATCATTGATTAACACATGAGGGCGCTGTTGATATGAGCGCCTTTAGATCTTTCAAATCCAAAAGAATCCTCTGCCATTTTTTTAAACTTAAAAAAAACAAGAATATAGATTAAATTATAAGTAATATATATTAGTAATCTAAGATTACTCCAAATTGTACATCAGATTTGATTATATTTTCCGTAGGAGAGTTCAACGTACCCACTTACCAATTCTAATGGCCGGATTTTCGGCTCATCTTTTTAAAAGATTTTTCTTAGCTGATATAGAAGTTGTGTTCTTTTTTCTTTGGCAATTTCATTACAGCCATTTCCCTCTCCCCCATTTTACATTCACTTTAGAGTCAGTGCCGTTGACCTTTCTTTCGGCTTGTTATTTATGCGTTTGCCACAAACAAAAGATTCGGTTCAACTCAAGCGCCATCACCGAGATGTGGTGGCGATGATGATGATCTTCTAATGATCGCCCCCCGGTGGCGTGCATAGTTTATTGACCCACCGAAGTTCGGCTCAAAGTTTGTTGAACCGCCGAAAAAAGTGAAGCTACCGTTCTAGCTGTCTCTACGCGTCTTCTGCTTCCACTTTTCTTCTTCGGCTTTGCCTTTCGCTCTCTTGCTTTTTCTCTTTCTCTTTTACTTGGATTTGTTTTTTGGCTAAACGCTTTTTATGGGCCTTCTCGGTATTTGCCGTCTATTTCACTTTCGTCATACGCGGCGTATGCGTGATTTTATTTTGCAGCGCATCGCTTTTCTTTGCCACAAAAGAAAATCATATCGACTGCAGTCTTCAGATGAAGACGAACTCGATTAGAAAATGAAATCATAACGCACAAACGGAGAAGCAAAAGCGAAACGGCAACGACCGTTGCAAGTCGTTTTTTTTTTTTGTAATTCGCGACTAAACAAAGTCTGCTGCCACGTTCCACTAACACAATCGGCTGCGACTTAGTGACTGACTGACGGACTGCCGCCTTCTATGTATGTCAAACATTGACTGGAGTGTGCAAAAAAAAACTTTCATTTTATTTAAACAAACACACAAGGCGCGGCCTGGGCTTGGACTTGGACTTGGAAAAACTTATTTTTATTTGGTTTTCAGCAAACATACATATTTTAGCTGCCCTCTGCTCCACGCCTCCCTACTCGACAAGCCCCGCCCGTCGATCGCTTTGGACATCTTCTTCTGGTTATGCACTGGAAAAAATATTTTTTTAAAAAAACTAACTTAAATTTTAAAGCCAGAATCCAGAACAGATATCTGAAAAAAGTTATTATTTTAGTTATTATTTTATTTTATAGATTTCTTTTGAAAATTGGGGATATTTTTTTCATGTGCCTCCAATTGATGGCAGTTTGCAATAATTTTTATGATGAATTGCTTGGCCGCGTGTGAAATCTGCTACAGTCGCTGGTATTGGCTGGTGGAAAAGTGGAAAACTGCCAGAAAAGTGGAACACAGCTAAAGAAGCGGCCAGCTCCAAGTGCAACAACTGCAAGTGCAACAACTGCTGCTGCTTAGTGCTACTGCACTGCAGCAACAACGCAAACACTCTCAACTAATTAGCTGCGTTTTAGAAATTCAGGCGGCAATGAAAACAAAATCGAGTTCAATGCTTGCAACGATGACGTGTTGTTGTTGCACTTGCTGCTAGTGTGTTTTCGACTTTTCCGAGAATTTCACATATAGCATACATAGGCCGACTTGGACGAGGCGCATCGCTTTCCCAATGCCAAGCGAAAATGAGTGAAAATGAGTCTGCTACGTTTTCGGCCAGCAAGGGAAAATGGCATGGAAGATTTCAGCAAAATCATTGACTTGAAAATAACGATCATAAATCAATTTAAGAACAATGGGTTCTCACAAAATAAATTGCTTAAAATAGAAAATTATTCCAAGCCACATTAATCTTAAATCCTAAATCATAATTTTAAAGTTTAGCTGAAAATTAATCTTAAATATTAAACAGGAAAAGAAACCAGGAAACTAAAATGTAACCCTTATTTGCCCCAATTGATAGCCAAAGTGACATCATAGCCATAGAGAGAGAGAGCGAGAGAGATAACACAAATAATGCACTTGCCATTAAATATGCACCTACACAGACACATACACATACACACACACATACCTATGCAGCCGCCCACTCAAAGGCCATTGCAAAGCTCTCTTAGCTGAGCTTGCTCTCTTTTTTCATAGCTCTATGACTCTCTTAGCGAAAAGCTCTAGTTTTTGTTGCTGTGCAAATGCCGGAAGACACTTGATCTTGATTTTTTCTATGTGCAAGCTAACGAGTGCGCAAAAAGTTCAAGTTCGCGGCCATCGCTGCACTCGCATTCTCTCATTCGCTCTCTTTGCTTGTGCACTGGTACGTGTGTATTAGTGTGGGGGCGTCACAAAGTGCATCTATGTTATTTAGACTTTTTTAATGGCCTGCATGGATTATTGTAATTAATGAGAGCATTTCTATTGCATAGATACTTATTTAAAAGGATGGTTTCATAAAAATCTATACAATTTTTATCATTAAATGCTTTTTCAAGTTTTGGAAAAAAATACGTATACTTAATATTTTAGATTTTCTGTTTTTGCAACGAAAATCTGGCAGTTTTTGTTGAAGTATATGATGAAAACAAATAAGTATCATATTTCTGAGTTACAACTGTAATTTCGAGGAGTTTTTTAAACCAATAATTATTTTTTTTTGCTGTAATGTTGTCTAATGTTGTTGCCTTTTGGGTGGGCTTGCATGCCTTTGAAAATTGTTCTAAGCAAATTAAAAGCTTTCATTGTTTTTGCCACTCGTGCAGGTCTCGCGTGCATTTGAAGCAAAAAAAAAAAAAAAAAACACAATAAAAAAATAAAAACATACATATGTATGTACATACATACATATATATGTACATATTAAAAGAATATACCTTTCCTATTTTATAAAAATAAAAATTCTTCCTAAAAAACCTTCCTTTCTTTTAAATTTTGTAAAACTGTACAGCCTTTTGCTTTAAGAGTGAGTCTATTAATAAACAGAATAATCATTAATAAGTATCCAACAAACATCATACATATTTGTTTTCCGGATCCATTTGTAAATAATCCTAATGGGCACATGTAGATTTTTGTTTGCTCAAATTCCGAAGAAAAACAAAAATGCAATCAAAGTTAGGTAAGAGAACTGACCTTTCTTCAGGCATACTGCACAGATCGTCGATCGCAGCATCTCACCTCTCTGACTTTGTCTTTGTCTCTGTGGCATCCGCGCCCCGTCTCAAGACTCGTTAGGCCTCTGCCCAAAACACATTCACCCAAAAACGTCGTCGCTGACAAACAACAAACATTCCTTTTTCAAGAGACACACAACACACAAATATACTCAGGAACTCTGAAAACTTTTTTAAGCTGCGGGCCAAATGAAAACCAAGCTTAGTAAAAAGAGAAAAGCAAGCCAAAGATATTCAAGACCGTACTAATGAGGTCGAGTTAATAGAATAATGGAAAAACTATTAAAACTATAAACCTTTTTAAAGTTTCAAGAATTTTAAACATTTTTTTGTTTATAATTTTTCTAAAGACTAATTATTTTATTTCTTTAAAGTCCTTTCTATCTTGACCTCGTCTGTATGTTGGCCTGCTTGGCCAAGAAGCAGTTAGCAGAGAGAGAGCCAGACAGAGCCGGGGTAGAAAGAGAAAGACCGCGAGCTGCAGAGTGGGAGCAGCCCCAAAGATGTGGGACGGGCCGGTGGGGGGAGACAGTTCGAATGGAGTGCACGAGGCGAATGAACTTTCGTGGCGCTCATGCTGGCTGCGTTGGCATGAAAGTTATGCAACGCCACGCACACACTCTCACCGTCACACCGACACAGAGCTGGGCTTTCGGCTTTCAAACCCGAAGCCCGACGAACAACTACGGCGGCGAGTGACGAAGTCAGTTAACTGTTTTTCTCGACTTCGGGCAGCGGATAGAGGAAGCGGCGCAGCGCCATTGCGGAAAGAGTAGGGAGGGAAAAAGCGTCGACGAGTCGTTGACTTTGCATAAGTGTGCCAATTTATAAAACAGTTCAAGATTAGCGTGGCCTTCACCAGCGGATCGAACAAAAACAACACAGAGCCAACACACTCGGTGAAATGAGGGGAAATATAATGGCACACATAACACTAACAATTAACTGAAAAGCAATACAAAACAACAGCAAAAAATTATGTCACTTGTTTCAAAATTTGGTTGTATCTTTTGCAATTTTAAAATCATTTAATGATTGATTATCATGTTTTTATGCTTAAAGTAAAAAGTATAAATATTAAGATATAACTTTTTAAATATTATACTATATGGGTGTAAGTCCACCCTTTTATAGAACTATTATAGTATTAATTCCAAAGATATTGGATTTGCAAATCTTGCTAAATAGAATTTACTTTGGTAGTGCCCAAGATTTAGGGCTTAAATCTTTAATATTTTTATCATTTTAAATGAAAAAAATACTCAAATCTTTCCTTAACCCCTTCAATTATCTTTTGGAGAGAATGTATTTTCCCAAAGCCCTAAATCATTTCCTTTTGTGGCCTTCTATCTTTTGGGCTTTTCTTCTGCCGCTTTTGGCCCTGACAGAACATCACGAATTTGCCACGTTTTGTTTTTGTTGTTTTAGTTGTTGTTGCTTGCAGCATTGCAATTGAGCATGCAGCAAACATTACTGTACATTCACCCACTTTTCAAAGTTCAAACACAGACACACTCGCACACTCAAGCGCCTAGAAAGAGAAGCGAAACAGAAAATTGCATTCTAACAGAGTTGCGCATGCGCAGCGCACTCTCCGTTTGGTCTAGGAGGCCTGCATTGGTGTTGGTGTGGCTGCAGTTTCTGCAGAAACGAAGAAAGAAGCGAAAAAAACTGCTTTCTCTTGCGGGCCAAAATTCAATTCCCTAAACTATAAGGCTAAAGTCTAAGCCGTGCATAGAATCTTTAAAGTAGATCATGTTTTTAAAATATATTTGTTAGATCTAAGCTTATTTAATATTTTTTTTATTCAAAAAGATAATATTTACCATATTTATTTTGCAATATTATTATTATTTATGCATTCTATTTAAAATTATTAAAAACAGCCTTTAAACAGCCTCTATGATAGTCTTAAATGAAGCCACAATCTGAATACATTTTTAGTATAATTAGGTTTTTAATAAAATATTTGAAATCTTACTTATGCAATCAAAGTTTTTTAAAATATTTTCAAAAATATTTTACTAAAATATTTGATAAACTAAATCCCAAACTTTTTTGGTCTTTGCCGAAGTCAAATAGAATCCGTATTCCAGCCACGTCAAAAGCAAAAAGTGGAAAATTGCATAGCTCTCATCTATGTCTGTATGGCTGTGTGTGAGTGTATTTGTACTTGTCTATGTGTTGGTAGCAAAATGTACGGTTATATTGCATTTCACTTAGCGAAGCGAACAGTTCTCTGACTTGAAAAGCCATTCGTTCTGGCTGTGCTCGTTGCAGTTGTTGCAGTTGCATTTGCCATTGTTGTTGCCATAGTTGCTGTTGTGGCAGTTGCAGTTGAAGTTGCAGTTGCACACTCTCTGGCCATGGCGAAAATAAAGAAAAGCACCGTTAGGCGAGTGTTTATTACGCTCCTGTTACAGCATACAAAGTGGGCAACAATTGACAGATGAGAACGCCAGGCACAATTTTGAGAGGAAATCCACAAGGGAGCAATTTTCGAGGAATAATGGGAAGGGATTTCATGCATTGGAAAGTAATATTTTTTATGGTGATTGGATTTTTATAAAATAATATTTGATATATTTCTTAAATTAAAAACGGTTGGGGTGGTTTTGAAATAGAAGTTTGAATAATTTATATAATGTTAAGAAATAATAAGAGCTTTGCGGTTGGGTACTTTAATCTGACTCGAAACTTACTCTTAATTTTAATCTTACTTCTTCAAAATTTGTTAAATTATTTAAAACTATATTACTCATACATTTCATCAATTTTTTTGCGTGCTTTTGAAAAGTAGTTTTCAATAACTCGCTCCAGGCGTAGGAAATTCGCTGTCATGAAAACTTTGAAAAGTTTCACGTTCAAGGAAAATCGGTTTTTCTTTTGCTGCCCAAAAAGTGCCAATGGCCACGTTCTATGGAAAATCGGCCTCTTCTAACCGATTCGATCAGTTCCTGTAGTATATAATTTTATTGCACTCTGGCTTGGAAGTGGAATGAAGCGGAGTGAGCATAATTTCAGTTATTTGCAAACTGCAAATGCGCATGGGCAAAGAACTTCCGGGCCGAGAACAAAAACAGCAAAAATAGCAACATAACAACGGCAATGGGAAGCGTTGGCCAACTAACGCTAAAAGCCAACAGCAACAACAATGGTAACTGCAAAAAAAAAAAAAACTGCATCTGAGTGCAAAATTAGGTCACTGGGAATTCTTTTTTGTGCAACATTTTGCTGTTGTTGTTTTGTGGTTAGAACGTTTCTTTCCTAACCTTTTTTCTCCAGCATTTTTTGTTGCTATTGTTGATGCTGGCCATGGCTATTTGGGAAATGAGCTGTTCCCAGCTGCATTCTGTACTGAGTGCGATTATGGCTAAGAAATATCTGCTGCTTGCCAATTTTCAATTAGTTGCAATTTTTGTGGAAGTTTTTTGTTGCGGTTAACAAAATGAATTTTTGACATCAATTGCGGTCCATGGAAGGTTATTTGGCGGAGAAGCAGATGCTCCATGGATGGGAGATAGCACAATGATATGTGGGTTGTGGTTGGGAGATACTAAAATCTGGTAGATCTTGGTTACGAGATGGCAATGTAACTGTAAAATATATACTACCTACTAGCTTGGGGATTTAAAAAATCATAAAATATAAGCAGGTTTTATCAAGTGAGTCATACAGTAAGAAGTTTATAAAAGGCTAAGAAAATTAATACATTTAGTATCTATTTCTTTTTTAAATCTTTTCATGGATAATAATCTTTAAGGTATTAGGCTTAAATTTTTTTAAATGAATAGAAAGCATTTACAATGGCTCCCACTCTCTGTTGTTAGAATAAAACATCGCACCATCTAATAAATAGCCAATTAAGTGTAATGTATTTCATAATTGCATTTGGGAGATTGCCTTCATCAGCGGCGAGGTGAATGTTTCCCAAAGAACTTTTCAGCTCGGAAAACTTTTTCAATGTTTGCTTGTTGTTTGGGATTTTTTGTTGCTGTTGTTTTTCTTTGCGCCTTTCCCTCAATAATTTTTCTTGGAAAATGCTTCTTGGCGACCGGTTTGCATCGTTTGGGCAACAGCAAAAAAAAAAAAGCAGCAAAGAATCGCGAAGCTACCGCCGAGTACTGTTATGTTCTGCTGCATCTCTGCACCACTCTCCAACTGTCTTTCTTTGGATTTTGCTCTCGCTCTGTCTTTCGCATTCTGTTTCTCTGGAGTGCATCTGTATGCAAGTCTCCTTTCGCTGTGCTTTTGCACACATTTTTCAAATGTAAGTTACTTGCGGTCATTGGCTTTAACTGCTTTTGCTGCGGCTGCTTCTTCTTCTTATTCAGCGACCGCGGCTGTAGCAGCTGTGTCTCTTCCTCTTCTTCATAAAATGCAACTGCATTTGCAATCTAGTGAGTTTTTTAAAACAAATCATAAGAATCTTTCTAGTTTTATAGTTTATTTCTAAATAATTTTTTTTCTTTTGATATTTGATTAAATTTAAGGGTACTTTTCAAGTAAAAAGCTATAAAACAGCTCAATTTCTATAATATTATAAGTTTTAATTTTCTTTTATTTGCTATTCGTTAAAAAACGCATGCAATTTCCTTTCATTTTAAGCTAAAATCCTTTGCTAAACAAAAGACTTAGGCAACGAACTTGCCAGAACCAGCGCAAGCGCCAGAGGAAGAGGAAGAACATACGGCAGCAGCAAAGAGGAAGAAGAAGCAAAAGCAGCAGCAGCAACGAAGAGGAAGAAGAAGCATCAGCAGACATACAAAGCCCGCGAAGTCAGCAGTCAGTTCAACGAACCTGCGCTCGAATCTAGGCTAAACATTCTCAGCTCTGCTGCGGCTGCGCAGCTCAGTCGTCGCTCTGTCGGCCCGTTCTGCTTCTTTCAAGTCTTCTGCTCCTTCTTCTTCTTCTTCTTCTGATGGTGGTGCTGCTGACGTGCAATGAAAACGAAAAGTACCGTAAGCTAACCGCTACGCATGAGGCGACGCCGAAGACAAGGCTTCCAGAACATTGAACGAGGCATTTGATTAGTGAGAGGGGAACTTAGTTTCAATAGGCTTGGGGTTGGGGGTGGTGGAGGTGGGGCAGAGGGCAGGGGTGGGAGCTGGCTTCTTGGCCCGGCCAAAACGTGACGTTCTATTTGTCTGCTAATCAAATAAAGGCAAGCCGAGGCTCAAACGGAAGTTGCATGCGTCGTTATTAGCTTTTAATGGGAAAGTTATTAAAGAAAAATAAAATAATTACAAAGGCAAGCAGAGGGGATAAGAAATAAATAGAATATAGTCTACATAAAAAATAGTTCTAATAAAGTTTTTATTTTCTTCTATAAGATATCTAGTTGTAGGAAAACAATCTTCTAGATGATGGAAATCAAAGGTACACGAATAATCTATTTAGAATTTTATTTTGCTTTCTTGGTGGGAGATACCTTTCTTATTGGCCAACTGACAACTTGGCTCATTGACTTGGCCTGTCAATTGTTTGTCGTCGAAGTCTTTCGATTGCTGTCTTCTGTTGTTGCTGTTGCTGACGTTGTTGTCGTCGAACTCCAGAACTGCGAAAGCAAAACAAATTGGTGAAAGTTGTTGGCCATCGTCGCCCGCTTTGTTTTGCGTTATATTCGCGTTCTTATTCGCGACTCCGACAACCAGCAATGGAAAGAAGGTTCTCTTCAAACCATTCTTTCGTTCGTGTTACAAAAACGGTCGTTGAACCTGCCTGAAACTCCAACTCTCAAGCTGGTGGAGCTACGGTTCTTCGCCTTTTGTTCATCTGTAATAATTTGGCGTGTAAACAAGCAGCGCCGAGGCCTCATGAAGTCAACGACTTCTGTGCTGATCGGCAACTTCATCATCATCGCCTTTGCGATTACACTGGGCTGACTCACATGGAGAGTTTCTTTTCATTGGAATCGGCCAGAAACGGGCTGAATCGGGGAATATCGCGCATAAGGAATTGGGCTAACGGCTTGACTCAGCCAGAGTCTCAGCCTGCAGCCAGCTAACCAGCTAACCGAACTAACCGAAAGTGTAGTCGCGAAAATAAGTCACAAACAAATAAACTAACAAACAAGAAACCCCCTTGACCATGGGCCATCAACAGCAACAACTGTAACCGCATCATCCATGTAAACAAGATCTCTGACTCATTTGTTTTGTTCCGTTTTGATTAGGGCCAAATGTGAGTGAACTGCAGGCCTTAGTGAGTCCACAAGAAAACTTGATAGATTTCGTAAACATTCTGGTGAATTCTTCGGATTAGTGGAGGAATTTCCCCAGTTAAGTGGGCCAGTTAACATATTCTAGAACTTTTGATTCATGGGCCTTAACTTATAGAATAATAATAATATCTTTTAAAGGTCAGCCTCTTTTTAATCTTTTACAAAATGTGAGTTAATTGTTTGTAATTTTTCTGCAAACATAAAAGACGGCCGCCACTCATAGAGTTCCCAGTTCTGTTGTCAGACCCTTACTATAATTGTCTCAACTTCTGGCATTCGTCTAATTTTCTGACTTTCCTTTGCATTTCTTAGATTATCGCACTATGATTTCTGCGCAGATTTGTTCCACTTGGAAACCGACATTCGAAGAATGTGCAGAACCAAGAAGAATTCTCGCCAGCTCTTATCCTCCCAAGACATCAAGTTCAACCTGCTGCTTGCTGCCTGTTGCCAGAAGACCCACATGGCTGGGAGAAGAAAACGCATTAGAATTCCCAGCGCGTAATGCACATCCACAATCATCATCATCTTCGGATGCATCGGTTGCAATCGTAGTGGCATTTTGATGATCTCTGACTTATCAGTTAGCCGAAATCTGTAACGAAACCCGCTGCTGCCATTTAATTATTTGTCATCTCTTTGCTACTCCACTTCTGTAAACGTATCTGTATCTGTGTAAGTGTAAGTATCTGTGTCTGGCTAAGTTCAACGCACTCGGTTGAACTGAACAGTAGAAAGAGACAGAGCCAATGGATAGAGAGAGACGGAGCGAGGAGAAACATTTCCGTAAAAATCTAAGTAGAAGAATTCTTTCAGCCAGATACTTTCATTGCCAATCTCTGTGTCTCCTCTGCCATATCTTTCTCTCTTTCTTGCCAGCAGCAACCTCTCCTTCTCTGCAGCAGCCAACCAGTTTTTCCAATGCAAAAAGAAAGGCTTTCTTTCGGTCTTTCTTTTTTCGCTTCTTCTGCCGACTGCAGCCAGCGAATGCAGTTTTTTTCCACCGTCTTTATTGCAATTTGAAAGTATGACCGACTGAGTCCCTGTCTCTGTTTCTGTCTCTTTCCATCGCACCGGAAAGATGTCTCTTTCTGGCGTCTTCTAATCCGTTGGGTAATTTTGGCTAGAACTCCATTTTGAAGCTCGGAGCCAGGCTTTTGTGTTAAAGTTCATTTGGTTAGATTGCCATTCTTGGTCTCCGGACTCCGGAGTGGGCTTTGTCTTTGGTCTTTCTTTTGCTTGCTGGTCAATGAACTGCCCAAAAAATAAAAAAGAAACAGAACCATATACATATACAATCTCGAAAGCAAATCAAAAGTTCAGTCCCAGCAAAGTTTGTTACATTCCCGCTTACATAAAAAAAAAAAAAACGAAAAAGAAAAGGGCACGAAAGAAAAACACAAATCTTTTTCTGGGAGAGGTGGGACGAGGTGCGTTTTTTATTATTTAGTTTTTTTTCGGGGTCTTTGAAAAGTCAGCGGCGTATTAATTTTTCTAATTTGTCTAACGTGAGGCGAATGAACTTTTGAGTTTTAGTTCTTTCATTTTTTTTTTAGTTAATTTTTTATGTCATGATGATGTTATTTCGTTTTCGTTTCTTGAGCTCGCCTCAAAAGCCCTAGCTTAGCTTTTTGAACCTATGAAGACATAATCGTTATAGTCGCAGCCCAAAGTTCAAAGAACTCTCAGTCTTCGTGTGCGAGTCTATTGTGAGAATTCGTGCATAAATTTGAATAACACGCGTTCCCCCTCAGCATAGAACCCTCAGAATAACGATCGGGGAGCTGGCTCATCGTTGGCTATATCCATGTTTTGATTTATGGCAATTTCAAAGCATACAACATATAATAAAAATCATATGAAATTAGCAAAGATCGAATCATTAATCACTGATAGTTGATAGTTTTTTTTTTGCGCCGAATTCGATTTGCATTTATTTATCGTTTTGGGGGAAATGATCCCTATCCACATGTCACTCTCTGGCCAATTTCAGTTTTCATTGGACGGTTGATAGTTTATGGGGATCTCATAAAATTGAGAGATCAATACCAGTTTAGTGTCATTGTTGGCGCATAACATTATCACTGGCTTTGTTTAATTTTGACGAAAAAATGTTTAATTTATTAATGGCTAGTTTTATGAGGAGAACCATTAAGTGGTTCTGAGATGTGGGTTAAGGATAGCCGGGATTCAAAGACTAGTTATCGAATCAATGGATTGTATTTTTCATTGATGGATAATAAAAACAAGTTCAAATATTTGGATATTTTGGATATTAATTTCATGCAGTAATTAAAAACTTTAACATTTTTATGAAAATTCAAATATGTTATTAAATTAATAACGACGTACCGTTAAAGGTGTTTCCTTTAAATGCAAAGCAGCTGCTGAGTTGTTTACATAACCCCGTCATAGAAACTCATTATTAACCAGGATACAGGCATCCTCTTTTTAACCCTCTAAAATCCTTAGAAAATCTTATCCTCGACCTAACGGTGCCTCCATAACGAATCCTTTTTCGCGTCAGCTGTAGAAGACTCCAACCCTTTTTCCTTGATCAACAATTTCCATTCAACATGTTGTCATAATTGATATCCGTTGGGATCTGTTGCTCAACTTGACATCCTCTTAGACAACTGTTAAGTCACACCCATGCCGAGTGAACCGTTATGCTTTGCATTCACAGTTATGCAATGCATCCTTTTGACATAATGCCCACGCGGCGGCAAGAGACGGCAGCGAGATAAGGAGACCCAGAAACGAGTTTCCTGTCTGTAAAAATTTAAATAATGAAGAAAAAACCCGCTATGCTGCCACTACCACTACCGCTGCTGTTGCTGCTGTTGCTCCTTTCCATTTCTCGCAATTCTCACTTGGCTGCCAAGTAAATGGAATAAAATGAAGCAATCCAAAGGAGCGACATTCAGTTCCGCCTACAATCGTCTCTTTCCCTCGGCCTCGCCTGTCTCCATCCTTGACGAAACAGTGGAAAACAATAGAACAATAAACTCGGAGTAGGATGGCTGGAAAACAACAATATTTTTACCGTAATCCTTTCGTTTTGATCCGCTTGAGAAACACGCACTCCACGCCGGGGAGATAGCTATTTTCATTCGGCCGAAAACGAGATTGAGGAAGGATTAAGGAATGTTGCGCGCTACCTGGTACCGGGCCAGGACATGAGTCGGCTTTATTTGAATATCATCGGTAGTTGGGCAGGTAACGCTAAAAACCCGCCAATCCTACCAAAAAGAAGGGAAAAAGGATCATCAGCGGCGTCAGGTGCTAAGGGTTCTACGGGAACAGAGTGCGAAGCAGAGTGGGGAGGGGGGAATGCGTGGATCCTCAATCAATTTGATTGCGTGAAATGGAGAAAAATGATATTTTATCCCTTGAAAAAAATGGAAAGGATAGAAAGGATAGAGAAATTGAATGTTTACACAAGCCTCAGACAATCGATTGTTGCGCACATGTTGCGCAGGATGTGAAAGGATGTAAAAGGGTGTGGGTTTGGAAATAACTCACTCTATTCCTTGGCGGAAATAGCAGCCGTTCGGCTACTGTCCGAGGGAAAGAACTCTCTAATTATGGCCCGGACACGGTCATAAAGCCATAAAATCATTCGTCAAAGGGTTTGCTTTCCACCCACCCACTATCCTTTCGGGCCATTTCAATGCCTTTCTCCTTTCAATGGAATCCTTTCAACCCATCTTTCGTCCTTGCACGGTAGGCAAATCGTTTCCGTGGATTCCTTGAAACGAAATTTAGGCCAGAGGCGTGCCCACATTTCCAAGTTCGTCGCTTGAGTCTTTCGTTGCGGGCATGAAAATTTTAACATTTTCAACCAGAACAAAAACAACAAAAATTATAAATAAAATACACAAAAAAAGATTGCTCAACTGCCCAAAAAAAAAAAACAACAACAAGAAAAAACTCGGAGTTCAACGAACGCACCGAATATATAATGAAAACAACAACAATGCATGCTCTGTTACCAACAGTCAGTCAGTCAGTGGTCGTCTTCCCCTCCGCCCGTTTCCCCGCCCCTCGCTGCCCCACCAACAAAAGTACCTTTCAGTTTGTTGACCTTCTCGATTTTATACATTTTTATTGTGTGTGTGAGCCGAAAATGAAATGGAAAAGAGCGCGCTGCTCTGGCCCAAAACCCACAGAATTTTTACACGAAACACTCTCGCCCCGCGCGCACGCGCTTTTTTATGGTCTGCCCTCCCTCCCAGTATTGGAGGGGAATACATTGAAAGATTTTTTAACTGCGGGAGAATGACCCTCTCTTTCGCCCAACCTCCCCTCGTATGTTTGCCTCTTTGTCGCTCTTGACTCCATTTTTTTGGTAACTTTTTTTATTTTTGTTGAAAAGTGAAGTGAATCACTTCGATTCCCCCAGTTTACACGCACAGTAGCCGAAATTTTGCCGAGTTATGAGAGGGTAATAAAATATAAGAGGGGTTTAAAAAGGGAATACAATAAAAGTAATAAACTTGAAGAGGGCTAGAAATATTTTTCTATGAGAGTATGTCCTTTAAAAGAGACTTATAGTCATTATAGTATCACATAGCACATAATTATAGATCACAGGCTTCAGTGTACTTAGTATTCTGGCTCCTAAGATCTCCTAAAATTCTTAAAAAATCATATAAGCGAAAAAAACCCATCAAATATGTCAAGATCTAAGATCATCCGGCGAAAATCGTTGAACGTCAGCGAGAAAAAAAACTGAAAAATAAAACCAGCAATGAGGCTAAAAATTGTGTTTTTTGGCATTCGTTAAATTATGTCGAATGAGTTGAGCAAACAGAGTTGGCGCGCACAACATGCTTTGAACAAAGCCCGGCTACCGCTCGGAGGCAAAGCCCGTCCCTGCCCCACTGCCCACTTTTCATCCACCTGCCTCCCACCTGCGAGTGGGACTTTGGGAAGGCGTGTCGATCGTAAAACTGAGCATTCAAAATCAAAGGGGGTTGTGTGTCCGAGCTTCTCCCGGTATTGCTTTCTTTTGTGTTTTAATTCCCATTTGGAGTCCCGCCGGATTGGATTCGTTTTCAAAATACACATATCAGTGCGCATGCGGAACTGGAAGCCCAACGGGGTAGTGGGTGTGTTCCAATCTTTTTTGACAACTTACTGAAGTTGCAGTCGGAGGGATGAGTAATCGATGGACGTCAGTGGACCGAGGGTGGTTATTCATCATTCTTAAAAATACCCGATGAAACGTTAAGTAAGCAAAAAGACAACACAATTAGCCATTATAATCTTGTTTATTTTTGGGAAAGATTTCGTTCGTATATTTAAGAATATTTTCCGCACAAAATAAACAAACCCGCATGCCGTTTGCTAATATTCGGAAATTGTGGCCTTACCTGAGTTGGGCAGAAATTATGACCGCAACCTTCCCAAAAAAAATGAGTCGGAATCTGGGAGAAAGTTATGGCAAGTCAGAGTCCTTGAACTGTGTTCTTTATGCGTTGTTTATCCTTGCCAAAGAGGCCGCAAATTTGCGCGTGTCTGTCTCGCTCCTTTTGGGACAATGGGTCAGGGGTTTTGGGTCTGGTCAGGGTTGGCTGGCAGGGTACCTGAGTCCGTGACGAGATGTTGCATCATCCGTGGAAAATGTCCAGCCCGTCATCCATCATCTTTATGAGGCATGCATAAAAAATTGTTTTATTTATTTTCAGAGATTGTATTTTTTTGGAATTCTACAGTTTTGACAGGACCATAAAAAGATTTTCCACACTCCTGGAAATGGGAAAAGGAAATCGTACAAAGCTCAAGACATTTCTATGGATAAGTGGTATGCTATTTGCGTCGCAAAGTGGATCAGTGGTTCCGGCTAAAAAAAAAAAACTAACTGGGTCAGCACATCCTTTTCCTTGTCCTGCGCTTTTCCAGGTCATCATTTCCGTTCAAATGGCCCTCAAAGTGATCTCTCAATGAAATGAGCACACAGTCTGAAGACACGACTAACCCACAACCTGGCACTTCCCTATTTTATTGATATTTTCCCATTATCCCGAATCTAAAATTACATAATTATTGGGTACCCACACTCGAGCAAACATCAAAGGGAGGAACCCTTAAAAAACGACGACAGAGGAACTGAAAACTGGAAAACCCATAAAAACTCGAGAATTTTCGCGCGGAATGGGAAATTTTCCCATTCGACTATTGTTCCCAACCCCAAAACGCTGAAAAAAAAAGAACACATCGAAATGGAAAACCTCGACAGATGCTGGGACCGATCCAATGATAATCAGTATGGGATCTCGCTGTCTTTCGTCCTTATAACTGTGAACGCTTTTGATTTCGTCAGGTGTGAGGATACGAAGGATCCCACTGCTGTTACTGGCTGGTTGGTGGTAGGAAATCCTTTTGTTGCGTGTTTACAGTTACTGCGCGGCAATTACGATCGTGGGAGAGTCCTTTTACAGGATACAGCATCGCTTAAGCACCGTTCTAACGGTTTATAATTATGCAAGTGCCGTGTCGCTTTCAAATACTATTTTTTTAAGTTATATGTTATATCCGATTTCGCATGTGTTCGATCATCAATCAGCATTAGTCCACAAACAGAAAACAAGAGCGACAACAGCTTAAGAGTTCATTGTTACAATTTATAAACTTTTTTTGCAGCCAGAGGCGTTGGCAGTGACAGCAGAACGGAATTGGTCAGTAAACCATCTATGAGTAGATGGAAAGATACAAAGATACAATGGTTGGACAATGCAGAGCAAATTATACCCTACAACAATGGGCCAACAATAAGATCGGTAAACAGATGAGGATCTTAAGTCAATGGGATTGGAATAGTTTTCTCAATTGTTTTGTGGATATATTTGAAGACAAGAGATATAGGAAGATGAGAAGAGAGATATGTAAAATAAGGGGTATAGGTTTGGAAAAAGATGAAGTATTTTAAACTATATCTTAGTCTACAATGTAGAATCTTCTTAGATACTTATTATAATTTCCCGTTTGACTTGGCCAATAGCACTTAATTGGTATTAAGTAAAATGTAGAACATTTCTGGAATTGTTTTTGTTTGCCTGACGTGTTGGTGGAGTAATCATAAGCATAAAATGCCTCAGTGACAGCGAAGCCAACTGAGGAGGCAATATGAACGGAGGCGTAGGCTCCATGGATTGACACAAACACTTGAAGTCAATGCAGAAGACTACAGAAGAATACAGAACAGAGCAGAGAAGAAAGAGAGAAGAATTCACGATTCTTTCCGCCAGCGGCAGCCCACCTCTTTCTTCTTCGCGATTTGCGAATTTGTCGTACACACGTATTCGTGTTAACAGTTAGCTCTGCCTTTGTGTGCGCTCTGTTTGCACTGTTGTTGCTTGTTGTTTGTTGCCGTTGTTGCCGTTGTTGCTGGCAGTGTTGCTGTTGTTTAAGCCGCTTCTGTCGGTCATTGGCTTAGCACACATTTTTCATTTCGTTGCGGAAAAAAGAGTGAATTCCAGCTCCAGCCAGGCTTTAGCCAGGTTGGCAAGCTATTGGCGGTTCGAACATTGATTCTCACAGTCTTCGATGTCAATGCGAACCTCGAGATACATTTTTTGGCCAGGGTTCAAGTTCTAATTGCGGTTTTCGTTTAATCTTCTAGTCTTAACGGCCTGGGGAGGAATTTTTCAATTAGAAAATGAAGTCAATGGTTTAAAGGTCTCTTTGGTTAAACAATTAAATGACCTATTTAAAGTGCCCGTCTATATGTCTATATATATTAAAAGACAGCTTCGGTTAAGTTCAAATAGTAATTCACATCCACATCTAGTGGTGCCGCCTTTCGATCCTTGCAACATGGATACATGCATTCACCGACACAACTCGGAGCAATCAAAAGTCCAACCGATCCGTCCAGCGGAATGGTTCTTAGACAGCCGACCAATTTGACCTGTACAGGTGTCTATTACTACGACAAACAGACGGACAGGCGGGCACAGACTGACAGGCAAACAGAGAAAAGCATTCACTTTGTCTCCCCGTCGTCCATCCCGTTCGTTTCTCCTCCGACTTCTCAGAAGTCTCAAGTCTCCAGTCGCCGATTCTTTTGCCATTCCAGCCTCTGACGAATGGCAAGTTCATTGCTCCTAACCTAATTTTTCAAACATAATCATGAAGTAAATCAGGTTTGGCACATAGATAACAACAATCCGCCAGTTCCAAGACTCCAAGACTGGAGACGGAAGACTGAAGCTGAGACTCCGCCAAGTGGCGGGCTATCAATGAGACTCCGCGTCTCTCCATCTCCATTCCCAACTCTATCTCCATCTTTCAAGTCTATCCATCCAGCAAATGTGTTTGTGTGCGGTGAGAGCTTTTACCGCAAAATTCGCGCGTGAGTTTAACACCTTTCGCGCCCCTACACTGAGAAAACAAGTGCCCAAATTTGGCCTAATTATTGGCCCTTACTTAAGACTAATATTGCTTATAGATTCTATAAACTTTTATTGGAAAATCTTAGGGATTTGGCTTGCTGGCTATGTTTTTTTTCCGTGTACATGTTAGCTTTAGCTTGGTTCTTTTTCTGTTCTATTGGCGTGGGCTCAGAGTCAAGTTCTCACAACATCTACAGCCACAGCAGCTGCAACATAATCAGCAGCAAGAGCAACAACAACGGCAACTGTTGAACTACTTACCCACTGGGGAGGCCAAAAATCTATTTTTTTTTTTCGCCAACAGCAAAGTCGTAATTGATGGCAAGATCTGTGATTGCTGTTGTTGATGGTGTTGGTGTAACTGTTGTTGTTATTGTTGTTGGTGGTAGCAACTGACAACAAGTGGCAAACTGTGGCAAACTCCTTAATTTCTTGAGTGACCACGCAAACCACCGTCAAATAAACAAACAATCAGAGACTTGAAAAGATTTGGGTTAAGATTGATTGGCGACTGGAGTCCTGATCAGTCCATAAGATTCTTTGATTGGTTCTATTAATTTTCCTAAGCTAAGACTAAACTTTATTTTTAGTTGCAGTGATTAAGCCAAGCTGTATGTTCAACACTGTATGGATAAAGCATAATTGTAATAATTAACTGAAATTAATCATCGCGAAATGCCAATCGAATTGAGTTGCGCAACCTCAGCTCCCAGTATCCAATTATTCTTAACTACCTCAGAATTTCTGGCACCAAACACCGTCATTGCGTGCAAATAAAATAAATTAACTAGTTTTTGTTGTGGTGTCATGCAAAATAATTTACGAAATATTATGGCTTTATCCCGGCAATCAATCACAGCGCCCGAACAACAAAAGACTTAAGCGACAAACTCGCCGAAGAAGTATGCAAAATGAAATCCAGAAGAGCAGCAATGGAAGAATTTCTTGTATTTTTTTTATTTTTATCTGAAATAAAACCGAAAACCTCAATGTAATAAATAAAATATATATATATATATATACTTTAGTGGGAAATTTCCTGGGGCCCTTCCATTTCATCCATCATTTACTTGGCCAAAAAGTGCGGCCAGAAAGCAGCTTCTTTTTGGTTCTGCTGGCCAATGAACTCCAGCAATGAAAACGAAATGTTTAAAAAACGAAAACAACAAGAACACAAAGCCACCACGCAGAAGAAGAACCACCAAAAAAATAAAAAGTCGGCAGAGCCCGAAACAGAAACTGAAAGACTTAAATGTTGTTGTTGCTTTTCGTTTTTGGTAAGAAGTCATTGAACCTGGCCGGGGCCCGGGCCCAGGTCCGAGCCCGAACCAAAACTCGGAGCTGCGTGTGTGCGTGAGCTTGAAATAAACTTGGCTAACCGAAAAAACGAAATGAAATGTAAAGAAAAGAAATGATTGTTGCGCCCAAAAATGTGGCAGAAAGAGACGGCAATGGGGAGCGCGAGAACGAGCCACCGAAAGCGGGATGATGATGATGAGTTGGCCAAGAAGCCGGGGCCAGCTGTAGATGCCGGCTTTTCGGGCCTACGCATACGCCCGTATATCTTTCGCTCTCTTCCCCCAAAAAAAAAAAACCCATCTCTATATGTTGGGGTATGTGTTTTGGGTGTTAAATAACACAACAACCACAATTTTTTGATGGTGGTCGCGCCTAAAACGCACTTGTTGTTGCCAAAAAGGTTTTTGCTTTCAGCCTAAACGAATTCATATTTATTTAAAAGAGATGCTTCCACTTTTTTTCTTTTCTTTACTTTCAATTATGGCTCGGAATAGAAGGAACGTGTTGTTAATCGAGATTCCATTTCCTAAGACGCAATAGTTTTATGCTAAAATCTTCTTCCAAATCACTTTTGTTTATTTCGATTAGTTGAAAGTTCTTTCCTTTCTGGAGGGGATTTTAAACTAATGATGCAATCTGAAATTTAAGAAACTATAAATTATGCGAATTTATTTTTTTGTATTAGAAAGTTTTTTGTTTCATGGTCAAGTCCGAGCCCACCTTAAAACAAATATGTGTATAGGCTTTTTATTTTGATTTCATCTGCCTTGGCAACTAGTATTTATTCTGCTGGTTTAGGCCATCTTTCTTTGCATAATCTCTGTGATTTATTGGACATTTAAGCCATACACTAAAGCACTTTTATTTTTTCAATGTCTACAAAATTCTTACCTACCACTCTTGGGACAAATGAGTGATGATGTATTTAACTATCAAAATTATGCCCATGCCATGGTGTTTAAGAATTTGTTGACCCCATCGTGCCGAGATTTTGCTTTCAGCCAAATAAGTTCTAATGGCCGAACAAAGAAGGTTCTAATCCCAGGTGCCAGACTTATTCTTTGGGCCTTTTGCCTGCTTCAATTGTTATTTATAGCGAATGATGGCAGCGGCCAGTAGACTGTGGCATAAAACTAATGAGTTTGCTAGGCTTTTTTGTTCCCTTGGCCGAAAACGGATGCGGGGATTTGCCTTTTGATTCGCACAGTCCTCGGGGCGTTTGTCTTTTAAGCGTCAAGCGTAAAGTTCAAGGTTGATCATATGCCGGTCGGCTCTCAAATATTGATTGCCCCCCGTGGCAGCACACTCGCCCCGTCTTAATTACATTTAAGTTATGTAAATGCCCGGTTTTCAATTAGTTTTCGTTAAAGTCTTTTGTGCTACGCCACTATAATTTTTTAGCTTAAAAGTTTCCCTCCCAGATTATTTGCTGTTTGTTTTTATGACTCCAAGAGGAAGTTTCTATCAAGTCAAATTTTATTTGCCGGTAAGTGCTTTACACACTATTTATAGCGCGGTTTTATCGATTTCGATTAGATCATGAATCGCTAAGAGTTTGAGTCATACAATGACTGGTACTTAAGTTTGATTATTATTTTGTTTTAAGAACTTTATGAAGTTTTACTTTTACTTTTAAGGTTTGGTTGTATATTTAGAGGAAATTAATATTGAATAAATTTAAATTTTATTGCAAAATTAATAGAAAATATTTAAAAATTGTTATAGGCATATATAACTATGAATTATAATGCAGTTTGTTCATCACCAACATGAAATGCCAACGACACTGATTATAAAGGATGTTCTAAATAGCTCTTAACTATGATTAGGGGAGTTTCCCAAAAACTGAATAAGATAATACCCATTATATCATCTTTTAATAATACCTTTTAATACATAAAAAGTATATTTAACAACCCAAATGGGCCAAATTAAGTAATCCATCGTGTATAACCTTGTAAAGTGCGAAAAAAAGCTTTCTCGTCACTTCCCCTTTTTTTTCACTGCCACATTTGTTTGCCAATTGTTCAGATGCAATTATAGCACCATGAAATTTGATATCCAAAAAACAATAATAACAATTACAATATACCAACAACAATAACAGTAACAAAAATAACAATAACCACATACAAATGACAAAAGGAAGCGAGTAAACAAAACCGAAACAGAAACAAATCATGAGCAAGCCAATTACATGCCGTGCCAAACTTCTGGCCAAGAGACTGGCCAGAGAACCTGGCTCGCTCGCCGCCTGCCTGGTCAACAGAGATACTAGAGTGGCGATACCAGAGAGGGCGATCAGAAACGGGTTAAGAGAATCGAGAACAAGTGGCCCGGGCACCGCTTCGGTTGCGCTTGGCTTGCGCGGATTCTAAACTTGTTAGAAGAGTCCACGGGAAAAATTACAAAAAAGTGGTGTTGTAATTTTACGCTCCCATGCTCAATTGCCGCTCATGTGTTAGACGCGTTTAGAACTATTTTTTTTTTGTTGTATTTTGTGCGAAAAAGAGCAAGTCGAGCCGAGGGTATTTGCATCGGTATTCCATAGTACGTGTATCTGTATCTGTGGTGCCGAGCTGGTGGTGTTCGTTCCAATGCCAAAGAGATACCTGCGCCCGCGCGCTCACCTTGAATGAAAGTTCTGGCCTGTTGCGCGCTCGTCGTGCGAGAGAGCGGGAGAAAGAGATCGAGATCGAGAACCTGAGACACCTGAGCTCCTCTCCATGTATCTGTGTGTTAGAGTATCTGTGTCTGTGTGTGCGCTTGAAGAGAAAGAAAGCAGCGACAGAGAGTGTGTTGGCCGTGTAATGAAATGCTGAAAAGTCTATCTGTCTGCTCGGCCGCTGCTCTGCCGGGGCTCTGCCACCGCCGCTGCCACCGCCTTCAGAAGCCTCTAACGACATCGACATTGAAGTCGCACCGCGACTCATCCGTAGTTTCAGTTTCCCGTAAGCAACAAAACGATCGAGACATGATTTCGTAAGACGCACGCGCAGAGACTTTACAAAAATCCATCAGACAATATTCTAAAATTGATCAAAAAAAAAAGTTATATCACCACCAACAGCCACCACCCCCTATAAAGTGTTTTGTGTTGCATTCTAATAAATCATAGAAATTCAGGTGCAAATTTTAGAACAAGTGACATCGAGATAAGACTGCCTGCCCCTCACAATTAATGCAAATTTTCCACTAAACCTAAGCAAAAATTAGTTCAATTCCCACAACCAACAGTGCATTTGTGTATGAAATCTTTTGATAGAGTATGATATCAATATACTCGTACAGAAATTCAAGAATAACAAAGTGTCGTCCATCATAATTGAAACTCGGCACATTTCGGCACATTGGATTGGATTTATTGCGTAATGGATTTAAATATAGCCACAGCATTAGCAGCTACTTCAACGGCAGTAACCACAAAAGCCAACACGGAACGGATATGCATTTAAAAACTGATCATGGTGAGTATTTCCAATTGATTTATTTCAAATGCACCACCTGTTTTTCCTTTTTTTTGTAGTCATAAGTTATATAGTCGACAAGTTAATGTAGGGTTCTCATGATAGAATCATATGAACAGATATTTTTTGGCCTGATTTTTGAGATTCCCGAAAGTTCTGTAAAGAAAGCTTTCTCCAACAGACATTGGGTCGCTTGGGGAAGTTTCAGGAAATATGTTTGGGCGCGATTTTCGGGTTCTTTGAAGACCACCTCTTTGGAGGTGGAAACTTTTAGTATATTCTTAAATATATTATAACAAATCATCGCATCAATTTGGCATTAAATCATTTCTAATCGATTCTTAGTTCATTTCTAATTTCCAGTCAGCACTCTTTTTATAACTTCTTTAATTTATTCTCTGATAATTTTTCTTTATTGAAACTTTTTTTTATTGACATCTTAATTGCTTCTTTTACTGTTAAGTTCTATTCCTGATTTTCAACTTTTTCTCCACCCAAAAACACCATAATTTATGACCAGCGTTTAATTTTAACCATGATGTTACACAGCATTCAGCCAGAACCAACATACTGAAGGTCTCGATGAAGACTTTCACGTACAGACTTATGCTAATCGTAATTTTTCAATAGAAATGTTATATAATAAGTCGGCAAAAACACGTTTCCAGCCAAAAAAGCCCAAACTGCCAATAAAAAAAAAAAGTAAAATGATTAATTACAGACAGGCTAGAAAAATGGCATAAGCAGCTAAAACTTCTTGGCCACAAATGGGCGAGCGATGGGAACTGGCATTTCATTAGAAAAATCCCATGCCCCTCTCTCCTGGATAACCCTTACCTTACACATATACTATACTATATAGTATATAGGTATATAAAGATATATATTTTAATAAGCACATCAGCAAAAACAACAATATAACACTCACAACACACAAATAATTAGACAAAACCAGTTTGGGCTTAAACAAATCGCAAAAACAACAAAAACGGGGGTAAACACGCCAAAAGAGGAACAGAGAGGGCGCTATAGGGCTGGGGCGGAGGTGGCAGGCGGTGGAGCGAGATGGCAGGAGATAATTGGCGACGTAAGGCAGAAAAACCTTGACTTTGACTTTAAATGACTCGACAACTGCGATCGCACGCTAACACGCTCCAACAGGCGGCGGCAATAAAATATTGTATAAACAAATAAATTGAAAATGAAATCGAAACGAAACGAAACCAAACGAGACGAGATGAATGAACAGAAGCATTGGCTATAAAAACCAATCTGATTAAAATCCATTGCGAATTTGTAATGTCAAGATAATTTCAATATCAAGGTCATTAGCTGCTGCAGCTGTTCAAGTCCATAGGGTAGATGATGGGAGGCGGACGGCTGGTAGGCCGGCCACCTGCTCCCCCAGAGCTGTCGATTCCGAATCGCATACGAAATGAGTTATACATATATCACTCTTTATATTTTGTATCATACTACACCTCCTTCGCCTCGATAGAGAGCTCGGAAACAGCTTGCTTTATTTTGCAATTTAAATGAGCCAAAAGCAATTCTTTTGATTCCTCTACTGGCTTATCTTCTGCCACTGGTCTTGTTGTTGTTGTTTCTATCACTTTTTTTTGGCACGCATGCGGAGAGTTCATTGACTGTCAGCCAGTCACACGCCCCCCTCGGCACACACCACCAAACACGGCACGCCAAACAAATGACTTAGGCAACAAACTTGCCTCCGTTCGGTTTTCGTTTTCATTTCAAGCCCGTGCGAGGCGCGGCGAGGCTGTGCGAGGCCAAGGACCTAGGCCAAGAATTAGAGAATCCCCCCGCCTGCAAAAAGTGAATCTGCCGCATCAGCTAGAAGAGGAGCTCAGGAGCCGGCGAGGGGGGCGGGGCGATGGAGAATCCAAAGCCAAAGAAGCCAATGACCAGAAGGGGAAACCAGTTCAGATCTGATCGGTGGTTCATCCTTGGGCCAAGGGCTTGGGTTTGAGTTTCGGTTTGGGGCAGGTTGCAGCCAACCAGCTCCTCTTCTATCTGTGCTTGCTGCCTCTCCTGCCGCTTGGTGTGTCCCCCACTTCTGGTTCAGGCGTCGCACATCGAGAATCATTTGCCGTGAAAAGGGCGTTCAACTGGCAAATGCTCATGGGCACATGGCGTGCTCAACTGAACCAAGGCACAGCCCGCCAAGTATCCAAAGGTTCTTGCTCTCCAGCCAGTTCTTCAGTCAGTGCACTGGGAAATAGATGAATTGTAACAAATATTTTATTGAAAAAATTCAGTAGAAATTAAATTAAATTCAAGTTCTTTAGTGAAGATGGTTAGAACATTATCTATTCTATTCTATTCTAGCAAGTCTATTTTTATAATAAACTTCCTAGAACCTCTTTCTTACCAAAAACAAGCCCCAAATATCTTAAACCAGGCTTAAACCTCTCATTTCCCCCAGTGCACTTTGTGCTGGTTCTTCTGCCACTTCTAAGGCCTGATGAAAAGGGAATCAAATCACTCTTACTCTTGGCCAACGTTCTTTTTTTTTCCAAGCCAGGGTTATTGACTCGCTCGCGGTCTTACCTTGGGCGGTTCTTCTTGCCTTTTGCTTTCTGCTGGAGCTGGAGCTGCATCCACTGCTGCCCTCCCTGGGACCCCGGAATCCCCTCAGCCAGCAATTAGAATTGTTGCTACCTTGGCCACTTGCCACGCACAAGAAGAAGACCTGCCAAGTCATCCGCGGCAGCCTCCCAACTTGAAAACTTAAGAGAGCACAGGAAAAGAGAGAGAGAGATGGAGCGAGGGAGCTGGCACGCCAACGCACAGGTGGCTGGCAGGTACAAAAAAGAGAGCGAAAGAGAGGCAGCAAACCAGGAAGAAAGTGTGGCCAAGCACAAGAATGAAGCGCAAGAAGCAGCAGCGGCGGTAGCGCAGATGAAAAGAAAACAAGTTCAATGACCGACCTACTCAAGCGCGTTATAACCAAAGCACACACACACACACATACATATGTAGTTACCTGGACAGGTAGAAAGAGAGCTGAAGAGGAAGAGAGTGGTAGTGCAAGACACGAAGCCGAAGCCAAAGCCGAGAGCATAAGCGCATGCGCCGAGTTCCCAACCGAAGCCGAGGTTGCGATACCCGAAGCCTCGTTTGACGTTGAACTTTGCAACAGCGACAGGTTCTGTGTCAATGTTGTTGGCTTTTTGTTGTTGTTGTTGATGTTGACACTATCGGCCTTAGCTGTAAATGCCTACAATGTTATGGCGGTCGGTGACATTGAGGTTTCAAAGTCAAAAAAGGGAAGCTCAAGGATTAAATAAAAGGATTATTAATATATATTCTATGATATATATTAATGGGGGGATGGCCAAAACCATGACTCTTCAGTCCCCTTCCCAAAAGCTAATAAAACTGAAAATCAAATTATGTTCATTTACGCGCCATGAATACGTAATCATCGTCACTTGATGATCCCCCCACCTGCCTTTTCCTCCGAAACTTAACCAACTCGTAACTTGACTATGACAAAATGGGTTTTTATTAACCTAACGGTACATATACCGGCTGTACTCCACCTAATACTTTTCGGCTTTACAGTTTTATGTCGCCAGCCATTAAAAAAAACCAAACGTGCCTGGCGTACCGCGATGACTTTTGCCGAGGGCGGCTTAGTTCATAGAGCTTAGAACTTGGGGTTCACCGAAGTGACTTCAAGCCGAATAGTTTTGCATAATGTCCCTGGCAGCGAGACTTCCGGCTTCTGCTCTAGTTCATTGTCAATGGTCAATATGCAATCGAATTGGCGAGGCACTCACTCATTCAACCCCCCGGGAAGACCGAGCATGCGTTGCGAATACTTGCGGAGAGAGTCTTGAGAATGCAGCCGGAGAGTGTGTGTGCAGTGAGAGTTGCGGCAAGTCTGCAATGCACTGGAAAAAGTGCAAGGTGCATGGGAGAATAATTACATTATTTTTAAATAATCATAGATCAGGCTCTGAGTAAGATGACCAGTAATGTATACCCTGCATAACCTTTATGATATATGGACTTCCTCATTATCATCCTTTCCCCCGACCAACCTAATCCTCTACCCGACCTTAGTCAACATGTTTTGGGTTTTCTGTGCAGCTTGGCCACAAAGCCACCCCCAGTTCATCCCCACAGAAGTGGAGAACCCAAGCCGATGTGTTCCGAACTGAAAAGAGACGCCCTTGCAGCTCTGCTGCGTCTCTGCTGCTGCTGGTGGTGCCCCTGCCCCTGCTGGCCCCGTGTTGCTATTGTTTTGCATTGGGCGAGTTCAGTTCATGCCAAGTGCAAGTGCCAATAGCAATGGAAATCCCCCCTTCAAGGCCCCCTCTGGTTTACTGTCTGAGCTCAGAGGGCAGTGCTGCCGGCGCCAGCGATGGCGTCAGCGACAGCGCAAGCTTCGACTTCGACTGCAGCTGTGCTGCTTGTGGCATTTGGCTGAAATCGAAGGGAACTGGCAGCGAGCCGTTTCAGTCCTGACTCGGGATGTTAGCGCGTTGGGCAGGTCATGTCTCATGGCACAGCCGCGTTCCGTGGACCAAAAAACCAAAAAAAAACCAAAAGGCAGAGCCTCCTCGCCAGGACTGTGCAGATATATGTAGAAGCTGAAAGCTAAATATTCGCATCATACCACAAATGTGTTCAAACGACCCGTAACCAAAAATAAAATTTAAAATCTAAAATATTATAAAGTTTAGAATCGTAAACGTGCTTAAGTGTATTTAGTGCTAAGCTCGGATTAAGTATCTATGTATCTATATAGGGAGCAGCCGGAGGTACCACCAACTGGTGCAATGTGTTCACACGTCGATCAGCGCAGAACTTGCCACTTCGATCGCATCTATTTTCGCGACACCTTCGCCAACATCAGTTTCTTCAAGTCGCGCTTAAAACGCCACCAAATCATGGCCAACACCTGAAATCGAAATCGAACTGATTCGGGATTCGTGTACGTGTAAGACTGAGGCAAAGACTGAGTTGGGGAATCGAATAGTCGAGATATTTGGAATCGAGTTACGAATATTGTAATATTGTGCAATAAACCCAAAAAAAGGTAAATATCTAAGATTCTTCGTCTTTTTTTTTGCATAAAATCTACTTTTGCTTTTGTGCTGACCATGTCCTAGCGCACTACGAAAGCACATCCTCTGCTCCTTGATTCCACCCCCATTCCAATCCTTCATCCTCTACGCAATCCTTTCCGCCGAAACGTTGTGAAAGTTTTTGCAGCGTCGCTGCCGACGCAGTTCAACAACCTTCTCTCTACTCTACAGAGTTCAGTAATGCACCGTCCCGTCCAGGGTGGTGTGGATACCACCCCGCCCCCTCCCCCCTACCGTGATGCAAATACATATCCTGGCCCCAGACACAAACACATCTCGTTGTCTCGTTCGCTCACATGGCCTTGGTTGCCGGTAAAAGCGCTTTTGCTGAATGGGTGGAAAAAATTAAAAGTGAAACTTTGCTGCGCCTGCCTGGGCAGACGATGACGTCGGCGCAGAAGCTCGGCTCAACTGCAGTCGGGCTGAAAGTCCTCTGTCTGCAGTCCAGGGTCCTTGGCCTCGGCGGCAGCGCTGTCGATGTCGCAGCCAAAACTGGGCAGAGTTCTATGAGCTGCACACTGTCAAGACCACGCGGCTTTACGCGACTGAAAGCCCAACCCAAGTTGGGCAGGACCTTCGCGTCTGTCTGCTGCTAGCTTTGCTGCCAGCTTCGCTGCTTTCGCCCTCTGCCAGCGGCAGCGCAAGCGACAGCGTCACGACAGCTACTCCTGTCGTTGTCCTGTGTGTGTTTCGCTTTCCGTATTGGGTGTGTATCCGTTTTGCCCGGGTACGACGACCGTACGTGCCCGGCGGAGTTCATTGAACGGGAGTTGCTGCCACTGGCACTGGTACTGGTAGTGGCACTGCCACAGCGCCAGCGATGCGATTTATGTATGGAAAGCGAAAAGGATAATGAGCCGAACTCGACTGAGTTGCAGCACCGCAGCAGTTCGGGGCCTGGGCCCTGCCCCAACATAACGGAAAGGACACTAAGAAAAAATTAGGATATAATTTTAAAATATAAAAGGATTAGAAGAAACTCTTCTTTATGAAATATTACAGCTTTGTAAAGAAGCACTAACTTATCATGTTTATTTTAATAAAATGTCTAATTTTTGTAACCAAAGGACACTTGATAGTCCTTTTTTTTTCTCCCTGTGGATGGCCACAGTGATATGAAGTCGTCTGGCGTCTGAAAATGCCTGAAAAGGGTCGTTCGCCTTTTCTGTTGTCTGGCCCTTATTTTTGTTGTTTTCCTCTCGACTGTTGGGCTATTGTGTGTGTGTGAGTTGGTTTTATTTTATTTTTTATTTTTTTCTTACTTTGACTTTTTGTTGTTGTCATGGTCTGGCAACCAATCTCTTGCGGCCCCCTGCCCCGCCCTCTGTTTTTTTTTTTGGCCAAAACGGGAGGCAGACACTGGCTGGCTGGCTGGATGGCTGGGCTGGCTGCTCCTTTCTCGAATTTATGCGCATTTTCAATCGCTTTGTCGTAGGTCGGGTTTGTTGTTGTTCCGTTTTGTACCGTTTTGGGAACTGTCGTCAAGGTAATGTGTCGCCCACAGGATTATGGGCTTAAGCCGCTGGCTGGGGCTCAGAATCCGTCTGCCACAACGGAAATCCCAACAAGAGACAGCTCACTTTTGGTGTCCATTTTCCATTTTTAATTGTTGAAGATTATTGATTGTTGCCGCAGGATAACTATCTGGTTGGTAGTCATGACATCATCCACATCATTTGCATTGCCTCTCTGCCTCGACTGCAGTCTCAGTGGCAGCGACGCTGACTGCTCCGTCTCCGTCTCGGTTGGCGTCTGGGTCTGGGTGAAAAGCATTTGACCTTTGGGTTCATTAACCCTGTTGTATGGCAGATGATGCAATCTCCCTGGGAGGACCTCCACTAAAAGCTATTTGCTTGCAAAGTTACAAGTCTTTCGAGTGCCTTGCCAACACTCTATACTCTAGCTGCCATCCAAGTATCAAAGCCTAATCATTTCTAATTAAACGGCAAACAAACAAATTTACATTTATTGAGGCAACAATAACAAAAACTATAAAGACGGCATACAAATGGAAAACTTTCACTGCGCAATAAGGCGCAAAAATTGCAAGCTGATAAGGAAGCAAAGTGCAAACCGAAAGCTTAGAATAAACACTCGAGAAATGCATTGATAAGAATAGTGATATAGAAGGGTAGGGTGGGATTGGGGTGGTGCCCTACCTTCCTCCTGTTACCCCTCTTAATTTATGGCTATTTGACCTACGTCAAAGCAAAAACAAAGTGATTACATATATAACCTGGCGCCTAACTCAAGGGCATTCACAAAGCAAAAGCTAAAAAAAATTAAAAAAGTTTAATTAAAAATTCAACCTAATTATTTTGGTTTTTGTTATTCAAATTTTATACTTTCGATTTTTGAATTTTAATTGATTATACTACACAGAAAAAAAACAAGATTATTTATTAAACTTTTTTACTCTTATTTGCTTATATAATATATATTCATATACTTTCGCTTTTTATTGTTTTTGTTGAAAATAAATTTTAAATTGAATTTTAATGAATGAGTACGTTTATTAACTGTCAGATTCCCAAATGACTTGACTGTACAGTAGGGACATGTTAATAAACGTCATTTGAAGCTCCTCTCCTCCATTTTTTAGACTCTCTCCTCAAAGAGGAGCATGCACTCGTTTGGGGCATGCGCCGTGGCAAGTAACAATGCACACTGTATGTTTTCAAGGTTAAAGTGCAACGAAACCTCAACACAATACTTGCCCCGAACAAAAACAAAGCCAAAATGGGGTGGTTTTCAGTTAAAAAGGGGTCTGATGATATGTGGGTGGGATAAGCATATAAAAAAATAACTGGAATACCTTTTGTTCAATGTCCTTGAAATGGTGATATTAATTTCGCGACACTTTGATTAGATAATCACCTGCTAAACACACCCACTGTACCCATTTTGGTTTCGCAATGCGGATGAGCGAGACGAAATGCCACAATTTGTTGTTGTTGTTGTTGTTGTTTTCGCATTCAATTCGCATGCACATTCTCAACTTGTGACTCAAGGTTATGATGATGATGATGCTCTAGCCCGCCTCCCCCTTTTTTTTTGCCTTTGTTCCCTTTTTTTTTTTTAGAAAAAGCTCACACAAATTATTATTACACAGACAGTGGCGGTGGGGCGTCGCTGGGGGGCTGTGGCTTGGGGCGGCAGACAAATAGCGCACAATTTTATTTTATCAGCTGCCCCACCTCACTAGCCCCCTACTCCCGCCCCATATGCAGTTTTCGTTTCGTTTTTCGCTTTTCGTTTCGTTTTGCACATAAAACTAAATGCAAAACTCCCCTCGGTTGCCTCCCACGGCTCTGGGCCCCCCCACCATTATTCACTTTACATTTCCGGGTTCTGGGTACTCGATTCTCTAGGCACACACCCTGTATTCATCTGCCTGGCCAACAATGGAAATTATGGATTAACTAATAGCGCTGTAATACCCTCGAAAGTGTAGCGAATTCAATGTCATAATATATCAGAGACCATAACGAAAGATCAAAGAATGTTTACAAGGAAGTACTAGTACGATCTATAAAGGGGATTATCCCTAGATTTGTTTATTTCTTCTTAAATATTCCAAAACTAAAACTATAAAGCTAGATATTTTTAAAGAGAATACAACCCCTGTTAACCCACTGTCATGGCCATTAAATAAATATTTACATTACACTTGGAAAAAACATCGTTAAATTTGTTTATTCATTGAAACTACTTAGCGGCGTTGATTTCCTACTTAGATAGAGCGGGATGGCGCATAGCTGCAATTTATGACTGCAGTGCCTTCAGCCGAGTGCAGTTATCAGTTGAACGTGTATATGAGTATATATATTATATGATATTATATATAGGTAGTACTCTATATATAGGTAGTACAGTTTTACGATTCACTTTGTCCTTGAGCCGGCGATTCCAAGCGATCACATTTGGGGCTCTGTTCGGTTCTCTGTTTTCTGTTTCTGATTCGAATTGCTTTCCGCATTGCCATTTGATAAAGATCAGAGCATAGAAGAGCTTTGCGGAAGCCAACAGGGCGTATGCGCAATGTGCCAGGGGAGCACTCTTATCAGAATGCACTCGTTCGTTCGGGTCGTTGGCGTTCAAGTTGAATGCTGACTATTCCTCTTATTTGAAATTAACAATTCTTGTGATTATTAGACCCAGCACTACTTTTATATTTATTTTTAATTTGACGCGGCCACCCTCTCACTCGCACTCGAGCTCCCTATCGTCGAGTGGGTGTCCTTCAAATGCAATTGTGCGATGATTAGAAACGCAAAGCGCCAACCGATTTTTACTTTTTGTTTCTAATGCAGTCGCTTCTCTATATACAAGTCTCTAGTACTGAGTAGTATGTGTGCAGCTGTTTATTTTCATTTTCAAAGCGATAGCGAAAAGCTTTTTGGCGCGCTATCTGCAAACACACATACTCACGGATACGTACTCGCACGTATACGTATGTACGTACTTACGTACAATATGTAACTAACAGATACAGATACGGTTGCAGTTGTTTATTTTAATAGAATTTTGTTGATTTTTGTACGGTATGCATGACAAGACTTTCGACTTCCTAGTGCGGCCAACGCATCTGCATCTGTATCTGAATTCTCTGGCGTTGTAATTGCGACAAAAAGGGTCGATCGAAAATCGAAAGTATCTCGCCAAATGAGCAGCAATCTTCCTCATTTCGTCTGCATATTTTTGTCTGACGGCGCCAGCTGGCAAACCCACACACTTTTCTTCTTGGGCATCTCAAAACCGCCGAAAATAAAATCAACTCAAATAATAGCCAGCCAGAAAATCACTTTCTGCATATCGTTTTCGCACATTTCCGCATCAAAATGAAATTCGCAAGTGCAAGTGCAAGTGCATCAATAAGTACATACACAATTACACTCTTACATACATACAAGTTCTGGCTGTGAGATTCGCAATATGTGCATAAAAGTCGGGACGGGCAATTTTTGCATCCGTGTCGCCCGATCGCCGGGCTCGGAAAATTCGCACGGGCGGACAGTTCGCATTCTACGTGCGTACAGTTTGACGATCGGACCTCCTTTTAGCCACTTGACTTTATACGGGGGAGTTTTGCAAACAATATATCATACTACTATATATATTTATTACATATATCCATACTAGATTGGGTGAGTCCATAACCAACCCTCCTCTTCAAAAAAAAAACCCTTAAAAGTGAACTTCCTGGTTGTGCCAAGGCCTGGCCATTAACTTGATTGGGGGGCTGGCGATAATATTTTCAAATTATTAGGTAAAGCTTAGGAGAGTCTGATAAGATTAGTAGTTCCAGGTATTTCCTGAATATGGCATTTCCTGAATAACTAAAAGGATCCAAGGGGAAATCCCTTTATCTTCTAAAAGTTACTTTAATTTCTATGATAGAGAATGATATTCTTTGTAAAAATAAATTATTTTAACTATCCTATCTTAACTATTTTTTTTTTTATTTAAATAGGTCTCTTAAATACCCTTATATCTCCTATCCATTTGATATATATTATAACTTCCTCATTTCTAAGAAGGAATCAGCCTTGCCCAATAATTTCTTGATTGCGCAGCTGAATATTTGAAAAAAAAGAACCCAATAGACCATTAGAAATAATCCGGAAGCAACCACCAATGAACCACCGCTGCAACCACCAGACGCACCACCGAGGCAGCGAAAAAAGCTTTCTGCCGGAAAGCGTTTTCTGCCAATCCCAACCCTCTCGCGCTAAAAACTTTCCGAGCTCGGAATCTCTGGGATGCGTTCGTGTTGCAGTAGTGAGTGCATAAATGCCGGCAACCGTGTCTGGGTGTGCGAGTGTGCAGTTTTCGAGCTTTTTTGGGGTCTATGCCGGTTGGATGTGGGTCAGTAGTAGGAACTCTCAGTTGGCGGCGTCAACGTTTTCATAGCTCTTCTTCACCAAAAAAAAAACAAAATATATATAAAATATAAAAAAAATTAGAAACAATTAAGAAATAAATAAAAAAAAGTATAAATATTGGCCTGAAACTTTGTTGCTAAATTTGGTTTTTAAAACCAAATTTTTTTCCGTCTTTGGATTTAAAACAAAAAGAAATGTTTTTGTTCTAATGAGAATGGAAAGTAGAACCACCAGCAGGAGGTCCGCCGTAGATAGCAAACCCAGGCCGGACAGCCGGAGAACTGTTCCGAGGCGGGCGACGGGCCACACGGCGTATGCGTAACGAGACGAGAACGAAACAGAAAGTGATGCGTAATTTGCGGGCCCAACTGAAAAGAATCGAAACAAAAAATATTTAACAAATAAATCAAATATTGATGCCAATCAGTGCGAAAATAAAATCATCAATTAGCAGTTCTATATTAATTAAGAATCGTCGAAACAAAATCATCCAAAATATATCCAAATAATCTGAAAGCAATGTAAGAAAAGAGAAATACAAATGCATAAGCAGAACGAGAGTACAAAATGCAGAAAAACGGCAGCCAAATTAAGGAAAATAAATCAAGTGAGTTCTTTATCGAGGAATTTCCCTTCCGATTTTCCATCGGGGGCTGCTGGGGGCAGGCGGGTATGCCCCTGAACGTGAACGTGTAACCTCCACTGAGGCCGTAATCTTGAACTGCCCCGCGGCCCTTCAGCCCTTGCCATTTTCTCCCCATTGCTAAAATCCCACTACTCGCCACTCGCCGGCGTTTTACAGTTAGCTTTTTGTAGCCAGCGAGACACGAATGCAACGCTGTACAGTTTTTAGGGGGAGCTTTTCTGGGGAAAAGGGTGCTGCCTCTGGGGGAAGCAGGTGGGCAGGTCGAGGGGGATGCATGGGTGACTATTTATAGCGCCAAATCAAAAATTTTCATCTATATTTAAACCACTTTTCTTTTCGCCTTTGTTCTCTTCCAGATCAAGTAGAACTTCAACTAGCAGAATAAGCAGCAACCACTAAACCCACTATATATACACATATATAGACATATATATATAGCGTAAGCAGATCAACACCATCTAGCTGTAGTCACCATGCATGGACACCACCACACTCATCTGCAACCACAACAGCAACAGCAACAACAGCAGCTGCCACAGAACTCACAGGGCCAGGAGCCGGGAGCAGCCATGATGAAGGCAGCGAATCATCCACTCAGCCATCCCCACAACCATGCCCAACCCCACCCACATCCACATCCGCATCCACACCACAAGCTGTCGGCGGCGAGAAGGGCGCGCAGTCGCAGTCGAAGTCGCAGCCCGACGCCGGACGGCAATCAGGACTACGATGTGACCAGGATGCGGGAGGAGGACTTCCAGCGCCTGGCCGTCTATCTGGTGCCGGACGTGCAGGCCGAGCGGGGGCTGCCCAATCGGGCGGACAAGACGCTGCCCCGCAGCCTGACGCTTAAGTCATCCATGGTCTACTCAACGCCAAATGTTAAGGTGAGATTTTGTGATAAAATATATATATATATTTAAGAATATATATTAAAGTCAGTAAGTTATAAATTAAATTGGTATTTTATATTCTTGTATCCTTTACAGACTGAAGGAGTTTGGAGCAGCGGTGTCATCCCACGAGGCACTCGCTTTGGCCCATTCGAAGGCATTCCAACCTCAAACTATCCCAATGATAAGAATAAGGCGCGATATTTCTGGCGGGTAAGGATCTCTTATAATTTCTACACATTTCTCATAAAACAAAGGGTTAAGCATCTGTTTTTTGTGGGTCTTTCATATGATTTGCATATTATATTTGCTTTGCTTTCGGTCACATCTCCTCCCCCAAAGAGGTCTCAATGTGTTGCCTTCATAATCATTATAATTCATAATCATAAAAATAAGAAAAAATCACCTTATCCACTAAATACTTTAATGCTTCCACCCATCCAATCATCCAGCAAAAAAAATCAAAAATAATTAATATGCAACTAACCAACTCGTTTCTCTTTAATTTTTGTTTCATGTGATCTAATCTTAAACCATTCCACAAAACCCAACACAAATCTGTAACCAAAACTATAAACCAAAAACCAAAAAAAAAAATTCAAAATTCTAATTTTGACTTTTGGAACCAATTCGATTCGATTGCTGTTAATCAGGTGCAGGGAACACGCCACATAACCTACGGGAATATTAAGGTACCACTCACGATTTATGCTTTCTTTGATTTCTATTTGTTGTATTTTAAGTCCTAACTTTCCGACAGCTTTTCCCCCAAACTACATTATTTCCAAAATCAGCACAATATTTCTTACTGTTCTAGCACTGCACTTTCTCCAGGATGTGTTTTTGAAGAAAACTATTTTATAAAATAATCTTTCCATTCCTGAAACTTCAAAGACACATCCTTCCATCTATTTCTCTTGTAGTTTGTTGTGTGTTCTTCCTTGTTGTGCGTTCTATTCACTTCCCTGAGTATCCTTGGACTTTCTCTAACGTTCCTCCCCTTTATTTCATTTTTATTTTCATCTCTAGATCTTCAAAGACGATGACTACTACTATCTGGATGGCTCGGATCGCTCCCAATCCAACTGGATGCGGTACGTGGCCTCCGCCTACAGCCTGTCGGTGATGAACCTGGTGGCGTGCCAGCACCAGGAGAACATCTACTTCTACACCACCCGCGACATCCTGCCCAACGAGGAGCTGATGGTGTGGTACTGCAAGGACTTTGCCAGTCGGCTCGGCTACGACGTGGATCCCGAGCGGACGATCTTCGGCGCTTGCAAACAGGCGGTGGAGGAGGAGGTTGAGGAGGAGGAGGACGAAGCGGATGCGGATGAGCGAGAAGAGGCCGAGGGTGAGGGCAAGCCGCATTACTCCATGCCAGCTCCCGAGATCCCCGCCGAGGTGGCAGTGAGTCACATCACCTACGTGATGGGCCTGCATCTGCCGGTGGGTGCGGGAAGTGCTCCTGGAGCCACCCCCCCTCCATCGGGCAATCCTGCAGGCAATGCCCAGTGCTGCCGCCGCTCCAGTCCACCCGCCCATGTCAGCACCACCTCCTGCCACTCGCACCACCACCAGCAGAACCACCACCACCCCCACATCCAGCATGCTAGCCGCCACGCCTCGGTGATCATCGGACAGGATCGATCGCCGATGGCCCACAGCGACAAGGACACGGCGGGATCCCCGCTCTCCGGGCTGGATCACCAGCTGACCCCGCAGGACGGCAGTGTGCGATCGGTGCGCTCGGACGAGGGCTACCACAGCAACGAGTGCCACGAGGATGGCCTGACCCCGCCCGAGGACTCCAGCGACAGCGAGAGCGAGCACAACTACGTCCTGGACTGCTCCAAGAAGGCCATCGCCCCCAAGGAGACGGTGATTGCCCAGGCCCAGAAGCCGGGCTGCTCTCCTTCGGCGGTCACGGTCTTGGCCAACACCACCTCCTCGACGACGACCAACGCTTCTCTGGGCCACAGCTCCCCCACGACCACGCCCTCCTGTGAGACGGACAAGAACGAGTACCGGAAGTTCAAGGTCAAGATGCCGCTGAAGTACGAGTTCAAGAACAAGAGCTGCGTGAAGCAGGAGCCCAGTCTGAAGGAGATGGACCAGGAGATGTCACTGCCGACGGAGGAGGAGGAGGACCACTCCATGCACCCGGAACCCGACTCCATCTGCCCCTCGACCACCACCCATCTGGGGGATGAGCATTTAATGATTCTGGAGCGAGAGAGGGAAAGGGAGAGGGAGCGTGAGAGGGAGCGAGAGAGGGAGCATCAGTCCAACCAGCAGCCCGCCTCCTCGACGGTGATCGTTCTGGAGCACGGCGGCCCTCAAACCCGCACCATAGTGCCCCTAAGCAAGCCCTACTACGAGGCCGATCCCCCGGGAGAGCGGTACGTGCGATTCGGACAGCCCAGCTCCAGCATCCTGGAGACCATCCTCACCAGCCAGCACCGTCTGGAGGCAGCGGCGGCAGCTGCCAATGCTTGTCGCCAGGCCAACGCTGCCACGCCCCCGCCCACATCGCCCACGGAAATGGCCTACAGCTACAAGAAGTCGCAGCGTTACGGCAATGCCGTGAGTCCGGACAGCAGCTCCAATCTCGGCCAGAATCCCGAGCAGCCCGGCGGAGGAGTAGGAAGCGGAGCCGGCGGAATAGTGGTGGTCAGTGATCCGGAGATGACCAGGGCCACCCTGATCAAGGGAGAGTGCTCGCCACCGCCGCCCAGCCACCATCACCACAATGTGATCTTCTCGCCGTCGCGACATGCCGCCTATCTGGGAGCCAGCGATGCCGGCGGTCACTCCCCGAGTCCCGGGTACCCGGGCTACCCGCACTACGGAGCGGCAGCCACCTCCACGTTCCACTCGCCGCCCCACAGCTCCCATTCCCCCTTCGACCGCCAGTCGAACGCCTCGAGCGGGGCCGGATCCGCCTCCAACTTGCATTTGCTGCAGAGTAGCACCCAGATGCTGAACCACCCACTGATGCAGCCCCTTACCCCGCTGCAGCGCCTGTCGCCCCTGAGGATCTCCCCGCCCAGCAGCCTGAGTCCGGACGGAAATTCATGTCCCCGGAGCGGCAGCCCCCTGAGCCCCAACTCCCTGGCGTCCCGCGGCTACCGATCCCTGCCGTATCCCCTGAAGAAGAAGGATGGGAAAATGCACTACGAGTGCAATGTGTGCTGCAAGACGTTCGGGCAGCTGAGCAACCTGAAGGTCCACCTCCGCACCCATTCCGGGGAAAGGCCCTTCAAGTGCAACGTCTGCACGAAGAGCTTCACCCAGCTGGCGCACCTGCAGAAGCACCACCTGGTCCACACCGGCGAGAAGCCGCACCAGTGCGACATCTGCAAGAAGCGCTTCTCGAGCACCTCCAACCTGAAGACCCATCTCCGGCTGCACAGCGGCCAGAAGCCGTACGCCTGCGATCTCTGCCCCCAGAAGTTCACCCAGTTCGTGCACCTGAAGCTGCACAAGAGGCTGCACACGAACGACAGGCCGTACGTGTGCCAGGGATGCGACAAGAAGTACATCAGTGCCTCGGGTTTGAGGACACACTGGAAGACCACCAGTTGCAAGCCCAACAACCTGGAGGAGGAGCTGGCCATGGCCGCAGCTGCCACATCGGAGTGCTTGGGTAGGTTTCCTGTTAGCTTTAATTATTTTAAAACAAATATTAAATTTTAAATTGCAATTTTATAGATAAAGACCACCCCGAACCGGATTCCCGGGAGGCCTACGAGCAACTGCAGCAGCACATGCATCCTGCTGTGCATCCTGGCTTGAGGCACCTCTCCAATGGCGGTCAGTCGCCTCCCCGTTTGATACCCCTGGGTAGCCACATGCCGCCACAGCAACAGCAGCAGCATCAGCAGCAGCAACAGCAGCAGGGTCTGCCGCCGCCCCATCTTCTGATGGCCCAACATCCGGGCGTGGGTCCTGCCTCCATGCTGCTGACCACCGCCAGTCAGCTGCCGCCTCCACCGCCGCACCACCAGCAGAGCTCGCCCAGCAGCCGGCTGCTGCAACATGCACATCCCCATGCCATGCAACAGATGCAACAGCAGCAACACTCCCCGAAGGGCCTCAAGTCGCTGCCCGAATCGGGGGTGTATCTGCACGGTGGACATGTGCAGGCCCAGGAGAGCAGGCCCTCGGTCATCGAGTCCTCCAACCAGCCCATGATAATCGAGTGCACGTAGGGATTGGCTGGAGAGGACACGGCAGACTTGGCTGATGAGCAGACGACCAGAGGAAGTGATGGAATCCAAGTGCAATAAAATCAAATAGAGTTAAGAACAGACAGGACAGGACGACAGACAGACAGACAGACCTATGAAACAAGAACAGCAGCAGCAACATAGAGCAGCAGCACAAGTAAACGTAACGGTATTATTATATAGTTGTATATATGGTAGTTAAAAGTCCTCCTTTCCCCACGTAAAATTGATCCTCCCCAAGCCCCGTTGGAAAACTCATTTTCGCGCTATGAAAAAAATAACTTAGATCTCACCAATTGGCAAAACCACAAATTCTTCTTCTCACCATTATATCAGCATGGCAGGAGCAGGAGAGCATCAGCAGTAAGGGCATATTATTTTTGATAAATATTTTATATATATATATAAAGATAAAGAAACTGAATGAAAATGATAAATTGGTAAATACCGAAAGCAATTGTTAATGGGAGATAAATAAAAGAAAAAAAAAAGAAAACATAAATGGAGCAGAGAAGAATTTTGGGAACGAGAGAAAATGCATTTAGATTTGAATTTCGATTTTAGATGATTTATCCGATTTATGAATTCTGTTCTCTCAAGCTCTCTGTTTGTTTGTTTACCTGTTTGTTTGTTTGTTGAGGCGCGAACCTTTAGATGTAGAATACACTGCTAGAAATACAAGCTTGACTAAGGATATATACACACACATACATACAATACATAGATTCAAGTTGCCTTATTTGAATTTCGTTAGCACTGATACCCGCGAACATAAAGATACAGAAACCGAAATACAGAAATACAGATATTTGCTTAGAGTCGATCATCTCTGTACAATAAGAACAGATCTTGAAAGCTTATACATATATATACGTATTTTATATATGAATATATCATTATAATATATATATAAATATATATTTATATGTATTTTATTAAATATACACAACCGGAACCGGAAAACCAGCAGCAGCAGCAGCAGCAAACAAATGAAAACCCAGAATTGTAAATACGAAAAGGGAACTTTATTTCGGCATCTGTTAATGTAGTATCGCCTAGCTAAATATAATTATGTAGACCTCTAGGGATTACCATTATCATTATGATTACTATGATTATACAAAAAAAAAAAAACAAGAAAAACAGAAAACATATAAAAACTAAGCAACATGAAAAGAAAAGAAACTTAATGAAAAAAACTTAGCTGAAAAATCGGTGCTTTTGACTGTTTCCATTTGTCCACATTTACACTTACGATTGTATTTGTATTTTGAACACACATGAATTATATAAAACACTAAACATATATAAAAAAAACATATATATTAAATATATACACGTTAGACTACAACTCTAGAGATACTTTCCCCAAGTAACTACTTTTGCGCCTTAATCATTCAACTTTCCTCAAAATCCAACTCCAAACGAATCCAAAAAAATATTTGCTCGTATTGTACTTTACCAAAATTACGCTCTCAATTAGTCTTCGTTTTCGTCTGAATATATATATATTATTAATGAGAAATCTATAGCTAAACTTAAGCTTATAATCTTAATGAGGCTGACTAGCGTTAAGTATATCTATATAACCGATTTATCGCATTACAACTAGCTCCTAAGTTCTGTATATTGTAAAGGCCCAGAGCCCCTGAGCTCGGCTTCGATCTGTAAGACACAACACCAATTCGTAACACTTAAGTATTTGTCTTGTAAAGTACGAGATAAGCGGGGCATACATATATAGGGTTTTGGGGGAGTACGGGGCTGTCGAATCCCGATAATTTGAGACTAAGACTATGCAAAGTTTTTGTATTTTTGTATTTGATACAAAGCAAGCAAGCAAGAGTTAGGAAAACGGTTGACGATGAGATGTTTTTAGTGAAGTAAGGCCTAGTGGTAAGCTAATGTTAAGATTTCTAAAAATATGCAATATTTATATATATACGCATAATATTTCTAAACAAAAAACAAAACGCAGAAAAGATGAGACAAGCCTACATACATGGAAAATATAAAAGAAGATAATCAAAATTATACACAAAATTGATTTTTTATTTATCCTTTGGTTTTAAACTCTCATTAGTTGGTTGTGCAATCAAAAGTATTACTTTCTTTGTGCAATATTCTATATCTATTTATATTTTCGTTTTGAACTTTTTATTTTTTAAAGTTTAGACAGTTTTTGAGACAGTTACCGAAATTGACTAAAATAAGCAAGATACATAATACTTTCCTATTTGTGAGACTGAATGAATTACTATATATACAATACTCGTAAATCGTAGACAAAATACACCCAGGATTCTTGACAGGATCCCCGGCGGAAACCCAGACATTTCGAAATATATATTTTACCGAACCTTTTGTTTGAGCAAGCACTGTAAAATATTACGAATATTTAGACATAAAGATATATATATATATATATTTATATACAAAGCACACATACATAATTGCGTAGTCGTAGAGAGCTATAGCTATAGCTGTTTATATATACATATATATATAGATAAGCCTATGGCCGGTGGCTAAAGCGCCCAACTTTGTACAGTAATTGAAATCTGTTTCAGGATTCAAGAAACGTGACGACACAACGTAAATTTAAATGGAGAATATATGACTGCTTCTTAGTGTTATAAGTGACTCTGATTTAGGTCGAACACACTCTTACACACACCCAAAAACACACACACACACAAATGATTCAAGGATCAATTCTAGAAATCAAATCCAAATATATATTCCATTATATATTCAATAAGTCTATCGTATACCTTTATTGCAAATCAATATTTCAAATGTATGTATCTATATAATTACAATTATCTATAATTCAGCCCTATATAGATCATGTAGAGCCTTTGTTATGCGTATATCCCCTGAAATTGTTTCCCCCCACTAGCACTCTCTATCTCTATGGAATCTTTCTCTCAAATACACACAAAATGTACAAAATTGGTTCTCATACTAATAATTGAAACAAGAAATTAGAAAAGGAAACAACAAAAACGCAGCGAATTTTATTTGCAATCAAAGCTAAAGCCCATGACAAAAATTGCAATTAAAAAATAATCATTTTAAATTCGAGAAGGAGATTGAGTTTCTGTTCGAACCCTCTTGAAAATTTGTTGATTTTTAAAAGCCTCAAGGTATATACACGCTTATATGTATATCACTCACCTCTTATACCACAATAAATGAAATAATTGACTATATGCATATTTAAACGCCAATTATATTGTGCAACATCTAAAATTTATTATACATGGAAAACAAGCAGCAAAAACTGAGCAGAAAAACAACAATTATCCAATTATTTGAATGCAACTTAAATTCCTATTAATTATATATGAAATATCTCTATAAAATATCTCTAAAGAATCACAATTAATAACAGTACGAAAAGAATGAATAAATAAAAACAAATATTTCATACTAAAAGGGTTCTTTGAGTTTTATGCGTTTTGGAAAATGGTGGCATACTTTTAGGGGCCATTTTTCTTTTTGGAAGGCACTTTCATTTGATTTGTGTTTCACTTAAATAATAAATTATTTAAATATAGAAGCATCTATATTTTTGTTCTTGTCCTGACACTAAGCGCTCTTTGACAGACTGTCACTGCAAATGGAAACATCAATCACACGTCAATCAACAATGAAAGTAGGGCACTTCAATCGTTACTCTAACATGTTAACCCCCCGACTGTGGACATGCAAATTGTATGCGTTTTACGCATAAAAAGTTCCCAACAATAACAAAAAAACGTATCCTGATTATCGACGGCAGGATAAGAGAAAAAAATAATGGGAAAAAAATAGCGAATCGAGGTGCCAGGTCGGGTCAAACGCGTGCTGTGCGGATATGCCACATGGATGGCTAAATGGAGCAAAAGCATCACAACCCTCCCTCCCCTTCCTTTTTGGATCATTTGTGATTTTGCATAGAATTCCGGAATGGAATTTTCCTCATTTTCATCGTCCGCTGGCCTTGATTTCAGTTTTGGCAACGTTTTATATGTTTAAAGCGGATTATTTTCATGGGCATTGTGTCGGCGCCCCCGCCCTCCGGGTAGTCCGGAAATGGCTCGGACCCTCGGACAATGCCGCTCAGCTTGGCTGCACATCCCCAAAACTTCAATTGCATTTTGTGCAAATGCGAGTGCTAGTGCGAGTGCCAGGACGCCTTGTTAATCCTGTTCCAATTATGCGTATGTGAGTGCCTGCCATTCTATCCCTACCCACTGCATCCCTAATGGGCACTTTCGCTCTCGTAGCATCCATTGTCCTTCCCTCGCCATTGTCCTTCAATCTCTGACCATCGGACAGGGCACGGGACAGGATGGACACGAGTTTGAGGAAAAATATTGATTACAGACTGTGCAGCGGCTGTGCCGCTGTTTTGTTTGGGTTCTTTGCTTTTTGTTTGTTGTTGATAAAAAATCAGGCTGACCCGAGATGACCTCTTACCAGCAAGCAACTAGGACTTATATTCCGAGCTTATATCCAAACAAATCTCAGCCATACAATAAAAAAAAAAATTATTTAAAATAGTAAGTAAAGAAGCTTATATTATTGAAAGGAGAGTCTACTTATTTTTCTTAAGTGGAAAACCGCCTTTCCAATTTTTGTTATAAATGGCCGAAATATGACTTTAAACTTTGTATTTTATCCAACCGTAGTATTAATAAGTTAATTATTAAAGAATCATAAATAATATGTCTACATTATTTATCATAACATCTGAAAAAATGTTTCAAATTCCCAGAAAAAAAGGTTGAAATGTACATAAAATATATAATTTACACATCTTTATGAGTGATTAGTTTAGGAAAATGTCACTCAAAATCCCCGGAGTTTTCCATAAAAATTTACGAACCACAAAACGATTTTATGTATTTTCGGGGTGTCAGGATAAACCCGCCCTGTGCGGATAAATTCGCTCCGATTTCGCTACAGTTTCCGCCCTCGGATCGGCTGTCATCAATCGTCAGTATTGGCTATAGATTCGGCACGCCAGCGGGGCACGTGGCAGAATTAATTGTATGCATCCCAGGAACACGGGCATCGATGTTGCACAATGCATTCGAGATCGGGGGTAGTGCCTCCGAGGGGTTGAAAGACACAGCAGCTGCCTGGCACGCGACTGAAGCGAGGGTTGTTGCATTTGCCAGTTGTGGTGCAGTTTTTTATTGCAATTTTTTTGGCAATCACCAATCAGATGGGATAGTTTTTTATGGCAGTTTTTTGTGAGAAAACAGAAACCACCTATCAGAGGTAAGCATGGGTTTTGAGAATAAAAATGAGCCTTTTTTCATACACTTATATATTTTAATAATGGTTTGAGAAAAAATATTTTTGAGATTTTTTGTCCATTTTTTGTGATGGGATCCCTTGAAATAGGGTTTTCCCCTATAGCGCCCACAGCGATGGCTATATGTTCCCCAATTCTCATCCGATTCTCAAGCGGAGTACCTTACACGATTTCTAGATCGATTCGCCACCATTCTGCATCAAAATCCTGAGACAAATATTTTTTAGATTTTTTGTCCATTTTTCGTGGTGGGATCCCTTGAAATAGGGTTTTCCCCTATAGCGCCCACAGCGATGGCTATATGTTCCCCAATTCTCATCCGATTCTCAAGCGGAGTACCTTAAACGATTTCTAGATCGATTCGCCACCATTCTGCATCAAAATCCTGAGACAAATATTTTTTAGATTTTTTGTCCATTTTTCGTGATGGGATCCCTTGAAATAGGGTTTTCCCCTATAGCGCCCACAGCGATGGCTATATCTTCCACAATTCTCATCCGATTCTCAAGCGGAGTACCTTAAACGATTTCTAGATCGATTCGCCACCATTCTGCATCAAAATCCTGAGACAAAATATTTTTTAGATTTTTTGTCCATTTTTCCTGATGGGATCCCTTGAAATAGGGTTTTCCCCTATAGGGCCCACAGCGATGGCTATATCTTCGCGAATTCTCATCCTATTCTCACGCGGAGTATCTTAAACGATTTCTAAATCGATTCGCCACCATTCTGCATAAAAATCCTGAGACAACATATTTTTTAGATTTTTTGTCCATTTTTCCTGATGGGATCCTGAGACAAATATTTTTTAGATTTTTTGTCCATTTTTCGTGATGGGATCCCTTGAAATAGGGTTTTCCCCTATAGCGCCCACAGCGATGGCTATATGTTCCCCAATTCTCATCCGATTCTCAAGCGGAGTACCTTAAACGATTTCTAGATCGATTCGCCACCACTCTGCATCAAAATCCTGAGACAAAATATTTTTTAGATTTTTTGTCCATTTTTCCTGATGGGATCCCTTGAAATAGGGTTTTCCCCTATAGGGCCCACAGCGATGGCTATATCTTCGCGAATTCTCATCCTATTCTCACGCGGAGTATCTTAAACGATTTCTAAATCGATTCGCCACCATTCTGCATCAAAATCCTGAGACAAAATATTTTTTAGATTTTTTGTCCATTTTTCCTGATGAGATCCCTTGAAATGGGGTTTTCCCCTATAGGGCCCACAGCGATGGCTATATCTTCCACAATTCTCATCCGATTCTCAAGCGGAGTACCTTAAACGATTTCTAGATCGATTCGCCACCATTCTGCATCAAAATCCTGAGACAAAATATTTTTTAGATTTTTTATCCATTTTTCGTGATGGGATCCCTTGAAATGGGGTTTTCCCCTATAGGGCCCACAGCGATGGCTATATCTTCCACAATTCTCATCCGATTCTCAAGCGGAGTACCTTAAACGATTTCTAGATCGATTCGCCACCATTCTGCATCAAAATCCTGAGACAAAATATTTTTTAGATTTTTTGTCCATTTTTCCTGATGGGATCCCTTAAAATGCGGTTTTCCCCTATAGGGCCCACAGCGATGGCTATATCTTCCACAATTCTCATCCGATTCTCAAGCGGAGTACCTTAAACGATTTCTAGATCGATTCGCCACCATTCTGCATCAAAATCCTGAGACAAAATATATTTTAGATTTTTTGTCCATTTTTCGTGATGGGATCCCTTGAAATGGGGTTTTCCCCTATAGGGCCCACAGCGATGGCTATATCTTCGCGAATTCTCATCCGATTCTGAAGCGGAGTATCTTAAACGATTTCTAAATCGATTCTCCATCATTCTGCATCAAAATCCTGAGACAAAATATTTTTTAGATTTTTTGTCCATTTTTTGTGATGGGATCCCTTGAAATGGGGTTTTCCCCTATAGGGCCCACAGCGATGGCTATATCTTCCACAATTCTCATCCGATTCTCGAGCGGAGTACCTTTAACGATTTCTAGATCGATTCGCCACCATTCTGCATCAAAATCCTGAGACAAAATATTTTTTAGATTTTTTGTCCATTTTTCGTGATGGGATCCCTTGAAATGGGGTTTTCCCCTATAGGGCCCACAGCGATGGCTGTATCTTCCACAATTCTCATCCGATTCTCAAGGGGAGTACCTTTAACGATTTCTAGATCGATTCGCCACCATTCTGCATCAAAATCCTGAGACAAAATATTTTTTAGATTTTTTGTCCATTTTTCCTGATGGGATCCCTTGAAATGGGGTTTTCCCCTATAGGGCCCACAGCGATGGCTATATCTTCGCGAATTCTCATCCGATTCTCACGCGGAGTATCTTAAACGATTTCTAAATCGATTCTCCATCATTCTGCATCAAAATCCTGAGACAAAATATTTTTGAGATATTTTGTCCATTTTTCCTGATGGGATCCCTTGAAATGGGGTTTTCCCCTATAGGGCCCACAGCGATGGCTATATCTTCGCGAATTCTCATCCGATTCTCAAGCGGAGTACCTTAAACGATTTCTAGATCGATTCGCCACCATTCTGCATCAAAATCCTGAGACAAAATATTTTTTAGATTTTTTGTCCATTTTTCGTGATGGGATCCCTTGAAATGGGGTTTTCCCCTATAGGGCCCACAGCAATGGCTATATCTTCGCGAATTCTCATCCTATTCTCACGCGGAGTATCTTCAACGATTTCTAAATCGATTCTCCATCATTCTGCATCAAAATCCTGAGACAAAATATTTTTTAGATTTTTTGTCCATTTTTCCTGATGAGATCCCTTGAAATGGGGTTTTCCCCTATAGGGCCCACAGCGATGGCTATATCTTCCACAATTCTCATCCGATTCTCAAGCGGAGTACCTTAAACGATTTCTAGATCGATTCGCCACCATTCTGCATCAAAATCCTGAGACAAAATATTTTTTAGATTTTTTGTCCATTTTTCCTGATGGGATCCCTTGAAATGGGGTTTTCCCCTATAGGATCCTTATGAAAGTTAGTATGTCGTCTTATTTTGCCAAAAATAGAATCCATACAAAATCTTAACTCTAACTCTTATTGTGAAAGTACCCTCTGCAAGGGTATATAAAAGTTTCTATCTTAATCCCATAGGTTGATAGATTGTATCCTTAAGTGGGCTAGTCAAACGCACTTTCCGAGTGCTAGATACAAATACATTTGCTCCACATAGATACATTTCGCTCTCGGCACACAACTATTCTCGCTCTTTCGCGCTGGCTGGCTGTCACTCTCTCCATTTTCTGATCGCCATGTAGAGTATCTGTCAGATACATTTTCGAGCGCTGCCAGACCAACCCGCTCAACTCGGTAACAAAAGCACTCAACTCGGCTCGAGTTGCTCGATGTTTTTCCACGCTCACACCAACACAACCACAGCGGGGCACACTCACGCACAGGGACCCATTGGAATATTGTTTTGAAGATACTGAGCTAAACAAAAATTTTCGGGTCTGCGACGACCTTCCTAGAAATAGTTGAAACGGAGCGGAGTCAGTGTGACGAAGTGCGTCGTGCGCAGCGGCAGCGTTTTTCCCGAAACGCATGAAAAGTTGTTGAAAATCGGAAAACTCGAGTCGCAGTAGTGTGTGTGTTTTGTGAGTGTGTGCATGCGTGCGGGCTGCGTAGTGAAAGATACAGATACTGTAGCTCACGAGTGCAACTGTATCTGGTGCATGCGTTTCAAGAAGGAAAATATGCAGTGACTGTCGTATTTGAAAATAAAACTATTAAGTTATACTTCCAATAAGTTGCCAAAAATATTAAAATTAAAATGGAGAGCTTCCAGGAGATAATCACCGCGGAGAGGAGGACCAGCTATAGCTCGAGCTCTTCGGTGCCAGGTTAGTAGTGGAGTTTCGAATGTGGAGCGAAACCAATTATGCCGCGACGTCACACCCCCATACTATTTAGGGCTCCCCCTCCCTGCCCGTGGATGTTTTTTTAGATCTTCTTGCCACCAAAATAAGCCACAACAAATATTCAATACGGAATCTTATCAAAGTCAAAGCTGATTGGCCCGCCGATCGCCCTCCGACGATTTCTGTTTTTGTCCGTCTGTTTTTTTTGGGGTTTCTGTTTTTTTTTTTTTATTTACTGCGCAGTTTTTTTATTCGCTGGTGTGGGTTATTACGGTTTCTGTTTTGTTTTTGCCATTCGCTGATTTGATTTTTTATTGGCAAACGCGTTATAGTACTATATACCATTGTATGTACCACCGGAGGTGTCATCAACCCCCAGATAAATCGAATCGCTGACCGACTTTCAGTATCTCACCCCTCGCCGATCAAGGACGACCTGCCTGCCCATCCCTGACCATCCTCCGGGGGATTAATTTCACTTCACTGGCTTAGGGGACAGAAATCTAGGAGATTTTCAAAGCTAATTGAACAAAGTAAAGGGAGTAACCAGTTTGGATCTTATAATTGGAAAAAGGAATTAGCCTGGTGGTGGTGGTTTTTGTCCAGAAAGGTCCTCCGACTTTCATTCAATTAGGTTTCTTATCAGAAAGACCAAAGAATTTTCAGATCTTGGAATTCCCATCACGTTGTGAAAGAAAATGAGTGAGAAAAGTGCTGTGTCGGCGACCTAGAAATGCCAACAACCCCCGAAAATTTTTGATTTCAGATAAGCCACACAGAGAATGAGAATGCAGTGCCGAGTATCTGTATCTGAGCGATACTGAGTCTCGAGTACGAGTTCGAAGATAAGCCAGCCACGAAATGGGGACGGGTGGAGTGAAGTGAAAACAATTTATGAATGAATGAATGAATCCGAAATGAATGGGCGTGTGTGTGTGAGTGCCACTGAGTGAGTAAGATGAGCCTCTCTGCTTAGATAATGAAATGAATCCACTCCGGTCTGTTGCTTCGTTCGTTTATTTCCAAATATTTTTTATAATAACAACCGAAACCTGTTTTTCTATTTTTTTGTTGTTTGCTTGTCGATGGGGGAGCCAGGGAGGTAAGATTTCAAGGGGAGGTGCGTAATAATCCAATGTTGAACTTGCCTCGCGGCAAATGGGGCAAGGACACGGCTACACAGTCAGGAGAGCTCTTCAGCTGCCGCTGGCTCATTTGAATAACAAAGAGCCTCGGCCCGGGATTCCCAGACAGGATATCGAATTGAGTCCCGAACTCATGTTTCCTCTATTCTTCTCTATTCCTTTCGCAGCGAATCCTTCGGAGGAATGCGGCTGTGTGCGGTTGGGAAAATGCAAATGGTTCAATGTGGCCAAGGGATGGGGCTTCCTAACCCCCAACGATGGCGGCCAGGAGGTGTTTGTGCATCAGGTGAGTGTTTATTTTTCGATTAAAGCAATCCATGCCTCAAATATTCCAAAAATATTTGAAAATCCCTGCTCTTTTATTGGAAATTTAATTTTAATCCATTATCCTTTTAAATCCGCCCATAGAGTGTCATCCAAATGTCGGGCTTTCGTTCGCTGGGCGAGCAGGAGGAGGTGGAGTTCGAGTGCCATCGCACGCCCCGCGGCCTGGAGGCCACCAGGGTGTCCGGCAGGCAGGGCGAGAGCTGTCACGGCAGCACCTACAGGCCACGCATGTAAGACCCGTTATCCTACTACCAGCGCCACCCTTACTGATAAATCCTCCACTGATTTACCCTCCTCCTCCCTCCCTAAAAACCCAACAGCAATCGCAGGACTCGCCGCATGCGCTGCTACAATTGCGGCGAATTCGCCAACCACATCGCCTCCGAGTGCTCCTTGGGACCGCAGCCGAAGAGGTGCCATCGCTGCCGGAGCGAGGACCATCTCCATGCCGATTGCCCGCACCGTCATGTGGTGAGTAGCATCCTTGAGGCACCCGTGGTATCCTGTCTAATCGTCTTGCCCCTCCAACAGACCAGCACCAGCGACGGCAGCATCAGCACCGGAAGTCAGAGCAAAAGCGAAGCCACCTAGGACACCGTAGGGGATGTCCTTGGCGGGGTCGGTAGTTGGAAGTTTCAAACTTCTCTTGAAAACAAGTACAAAAATGGAAATCTAAAACACGCATCAAATCAAAGAAACCCACGTACAACAAAATTAGCATTAGATATTAAAAAAAAAAAGAGGATATCACGCTCCTAACCTATAATAAGATTATCCTTTAATTTTTAAAGTAATTCCTAAGACTTTAGTTCTAAGAATTTTTCAACAAAGTAAAAATTGTCAGCTAAAGAGTATCCATTAGCCGTCTTCTTCAGTCCTTATCCTTTCTCCTTAGCTTAAAGCTCTTGATTGATAAGAAAGCTCTCGGGAGCAGTCACGTGGCCACTAAAAACATTGAAGCTTTCGCCAGGACAACAACAAAATCACCATGAAAACGCAGAATCATTGTAAGCCCAGTCGCGCCTCCTCCAACCCCCAGGACCTGGCCACTGAAAGTGAAACAGAGTGGAGCAGCAACAACAAAAAGATTAGGCGAGGACATGGCCAGAAGGATGGCGTGAGGAGAAAGTCGTGCCTTTTTTTCGGCTCTCTCTCTTGCTTTCTGTGTGTATGTGTGTGTGTTGGCCCTTTGGCTGTTTTTGTTGTGGTTTTGGAAGGTTTCCGCCATCAGTTTGCAACATTGTTCGGGCTCGGGCTATTCTCTCTCTCCGCATCTTCGGTCTCTTTAGGCGCGTGTCCTTCGCAAGGATTCAGTTACGGCTACCCAGAAGGATGCAACTGCTGCCTTATGCGGGAACCTAAACTCGGAATCGGGTTCAGTCTCAGTTGATCTCTGCCAGAGAATTGTTGTGTGCAACGCGGCGGAATTTACATTTTACATTTACAATTAAAAACTACAAAAAATATATATACATTATATATAAAAAATATAAAACTTAAAAACCTTAAAAAGACAGAAAATCAAAAAAACAAAAAAACACAATAACTTAGACAACTAAAAGAATTTCAACAAAGTTAACATAGCGTTTCAGCAACAAATTTTCAACCAAAAAACCAAAAATAAAAAACAATTCTTAAAAAAAAAAGGATAAAAATAATAATCATGAACATTTGTAAGATTTTTTTGGTGAATAACCAGTACAAGTTTTTCAACAAAACCAAAAATGGCTAAGTAAGCTGCAAGAGTTCAAGGTTGATGAAAGAATACACATTAATTTAGAGGAGCGGAGTGAAAGGATAAATGCTAAAAAAACTAAAAAAAAAACAATATACATATGATGGGTGAACAAACAATAATAGAAACGGCATCGGCAGGATGCCACAGTCACAACTAACAATAACAACAAAAGCAACGTCAACGTCATCGCATATTCATTTGGGGCAAGCCACACACAAACAAACAAACAGAGAACACACACACACAGAGCTCACATCCTGGCCAACACACAAACACACACACACACACATACTCTTACGATGTGAATTTACAACCAGATTTACATGGGGAGCGCCTGTTATGTAATATCCTCCTTCTGACGCTGTCTCCTGTCATGTTACAAGTCCTTGCTCCCGCTTGCGCGCTTTCTCTCTCTCCCAACGGCGAGTGGTGGGAGGTGTGGCATGCACCTTTTGATCCCTCCGCCATCCTCCCTTATCCCCCCCCCCTTTGGGTGCTAATTTGATTTAACTCACACACACACACACGCCCGAATGGCCGCTGCATGGGCACGGCATTGAGACATTGGCCCGAAGGACACTGGCCATCCGCCCATCCCACAAATCGCTGCCTCATAAATAGGGACAACGCCGAGGTGTGTCTGACCGATTTTTTTCTGTCCTCCTTTGGGTTTCCACTGCGTTTGTGGCATGCAAATTGGGTCTAAACAAATATTAAGTATACGCAGCGTGACCCCGATGATTTGTTAAAAAGATTCCCTATTTTTTTTTTTTCGAAAGGATATACGGGATAGGGTTGGGCCTAATTAACGAATGTGTCTCATAATGCGACAGCCGTTAGTAGGTCAAGTAGATGCGATGCTGGCGGTTGGAGGTCGCCGCAGGAGAAAAGCTCTTTGCCAAAAGGGCAATCCGATCCGAGAAGGGCGAGGAGGCTTTGGATGTGAATGTGGATGAGGACGAGGACATGGTTGGGAACGAGGTGAGATGAGTAGTCGCGTTTTTCGAGAGCGAATTGGGCGACAAACGAGTGCGAGTTGAGTAAATAAATAGATGGGCGTTTCTGGCCATTCCAGCCACACTTTACACACGTTCTCTGGGGTCTTAGGGTGTGGGCTAATCCTTTTCGGACGGGCTCCACGGGCTGCAATTATTTTATAAAATTTTTACAAAAATCTCAATGTTTCCACACCACTTCTCTACCTTTCTCTCTATCTCTCTGTCTGTTTGCACCTCACTTTCACTTTTTTAAACTCCTCCCCCACCCCACATTTATGAAATTATATTCAAATTAATGTTTTTTAATCCTTATTCTGGCACAGGCATTGTAAGAATAACTCTTCACTCTCTGTCTCTGGCATGATTCGAATTAAATTAAATAAAAACTCAAGCTGCAAACTAAACAAATAAATCCATAAACGGTTAAAAGTTCCAACAACCTTAATAAACACAATGTACAAAGTCTAAACATGTTTAAAAGTCCTATTTAAACCACAAACTAAATACCAAAACCAGAAAACAGCAAGTTCAAGTGCTAATAACTCGAAACTCTCAACCATCACAGTATCTTCCAAATAAATCCAAGGTAAGTGTTTTATTCTTATGATTCTCAGTGTTATAAACTGCATTCTATCAAGCACCCACTTTTCACTTGAATTAAGTAGTTCAACTGACGATGATTTTTTGTATCTTTTGCTATAACAACAATATTGGGGAGCTCTACTCCATTTAGCTAAAAAGGCATCTTTTCCACGGCCAAATTCCAGGCAGGCAGTCCTCGACACACGTAGATGCAGCAGTTATAGACCAAAGGCTCCACTTTGCCCTGCTGCACCAGCGAGAGAATGGAGCACAAGCTGCCCAAGTGGTAGTTGTGTTCCTGATCCATGCTAGGTGGTGGGTTATCTCCGCTACCTAAAATTAAGGAAATTTTATTTCAAACCATTAGAACATCCTTTTTTTTAATCACCTTTAACAACACCCGTTTTCAGCCAGGAAACGTTGTCTATCTGCGTCCAGGGTATAACATTCTTGTCGCTTGGGGCTATCCAAAGACTCAAGACTGTCACCGAAACAGTATCCATATTGCCATCTAAAGCGGGCATCAGGGTTCCCACAATCGAGGGACACAAGGCACCATGGTAGTAGTCGTGGGCTCCATAGAGGGCACTGTACAGGCCAGTGCCCAGCATTCTTGTGGAATCGCAGCCGAACAGAAAGACCACGCTGCGTACTTTGGAACGACATATTTGCCGGCCATGGACATATTGCAGACCCGAACCGTGACCAGCATACCTACAAAATATATACAATAATTCCAGCAATCCTTAAAGACATAAAATCTTTGTCCTTACACGAAACAGTCTGCTTGGTAGGCCCTTTTAACCAACAAATCCTCGGTTGGCACTGTTTCAAAGAGGTTCTGCCAGTGCTTCAGCCAGTACTCAAAGAAACTGCGCAACCTGCGACCTGAATTGACTAGATCCGCATTGGGATTTATCACCGACATGCCAGATTTGATATTTGTGGTGTAATAGCCATGCTTGATGTTGCTCCTGTGCTGCTGGAACAAGCGCCAAAGGCAGTGCAGGGACTTAACCCGAGAGAACTCTTGAACGGTGACCAGTTGCTCCCAATGAAGATGGTCCAGGCGCTATAATATCAAAATAACTTTTAATAGGTAACTTTGGAGAGTATTTATTGGTTTCTACCTCATCAACTACTAGAATAGTGGGAAACCTTCTTGCCACCAGCTCCTGCCGCTCCTCAAGTTGCGTCCAATCGCTGGCGCATTCCTTCAGCATGTCATACACTGCCTGAACTTCGTTTTCACTGGAGGTTAGCTCATAGCAGATGAGTTTCATATCCGTGGCAGACAATCGATTGGCATGCAAGGCCGCCTGCGAAAGCAAAACCCGCTGATGGTTGCTCCACTGATTCACCAAACAAAAGTCATCCACCCGGCAGTTGACAACCTTTGTTTGTTTTTGAACGGCGCTGCAGTCGTAGCGTTTCCCAAAGAAGAGAAAGGAATAGGGAGAGACCACTTCTCGAAAATCGGCCAGTAGTTTCTGGAGAGGATTTGTTGAATATTGCATTAAACAGGCCATGATTGGTGTACTCCATTCTCACCTGTAGAAATGTATCAAAAGCATTCAGCTCTTGCCAGTACTTCTGCTTGGCCTCTTTGTTTTTCATATTCAGAGGATCCACTGTAACCACTCTCCTGAATCTCTCCACCAAGGTGCTGTATTCCCTGAAGATATCAGACATTTTCCCCCCTGCAAAGCGTACACAAATGGGTCCCAATAGAGGGCTCCTGCAGTGGCGCAGCAGGGAAAGGTATATAGCTCCATCGCTGGCGAAGATCTCGTTGAAGACAGAGTATGTGGTGGCGGGATTGAAGCTCTTGCAGACTTGCAAAACACACCACTCCTCAGGCAGGCGATTACAGATGTCGGAGATGCGGGCTAGACCATCTACGGGGTTTTCCACGTCCTCCAGAAAGTCCAGATGCTCGAGGAGTTCTTCGGCTTGCCTTGCAGGCGGTTTCTCTTCCTCTTTTTGCTGCAGGTACTTGATTATATTTCTCAGGAACTTGTTGCTGTGGAAAATGGAGGTAAAAGTACATCTTTGGAATGGGGAATAATATATCCTACCTTTTGTAGTCTTTTTTCTCTTGCGCCGAGGCGGCTTTTAAGAGTTCCTTCGAGGTAGGACGCTGGCTCTCCAGGTGCTCCGCTTCGGTGATATAACGCAGGTCGGTGGATTGGAATTGGGCCTTGACCTGGTAGAAGATAGAGTGCTCCTCATTTCCGTTCCGGTACTCTTCATCGGCGCGCAGTAAATTGTATTCTTTTATAAAAATAAACAAAAATTCCTGTGGTCATTAGGAAGTGGCCGGAAGTTGTAACCGTACTCACCCTTCGCCTCGGGGCCCACATCCGAGCTAGTTACACTGCTCAGGATGTCTGCCTCGCCCCCAGCCTCCAGCATTTCCTTTAATTATATTTAATTTTCTTTTCTTAATTTGTTTGTTTTTAAAAACTGGCGGCGTTGTTTTTATTCCACAAGTTGCAGCGAAACTGATTCCATTGAATCTGGAACTGAACTAGCTCCAGTTATCGAAAGAGTTCTTCGATAAAACTAGTCCTTCGAAGAAAAAAGGCACCAATAAAAACAAAACCCATAAATTAAATAGTTTTAAGTGCCGGCTAAGCAGTTCTTCTTAAAAAAACCCAAATAAAATTGTTCCAACAGGATATATTATTATCCTACGGGAGCTACCAAGTCTGGCATCCCCGGCCAGTTATCGAAAACCAGTGTTTAAAAGAGGGGTAGTTTTTAGAACAATTTTGAATTTCGCGGGTGTGCTAAAATCTAAACAAAGAATATTAAAATATTATTTTAGGAATCTCTAAGTTTTTTAAATAATCTGTTGGATAATGATTTTAGCTTCCAACAATGTTATCATAAGTTAACAGTGCTTCCGGCCTGCAAAAAAGCTCGTTTGGGTTCTGTTGTTGTTTTTGTTTTGAACCTGGCTCGTGCGTTCATTCATAAAAACATGAATCGGGGGTCACCCAGCTTGAAAGGTGCACGAGATTGGCCGAAAAACAGATGTGCGATGCTAGGGTTGCCACTTTCCCGAAGATGAGCAGCGGAAACTGCGCAGCAACCACACCCTCCCAAAAACTGTTATCCAAATTTATGAAATATTTCTTAAAATGGGCTACAATTTTATATAAAATGTTTAACTAAATCACCTTTCCCGTTTCGTTTTAAAGATCTAGTGATCTAAAGATAGTGTCCTGAATATTCCCGAATATCCTGTTCTATTTTTTGGAAGGCAACCCTAAACCACACCCTCCAGTTGCCCTAAAAAGCCTTACGCAACAACAAAAGCCACACACACACAGATGGCCAATTATTGCAGCCAAAGAGAACAGCAACAAAAACAAGCTGTTAGCTGTTACAGCAACAACAACTACATGATTTTTTTTTTTTTTGGGCATTTGCTGTGTTAACTTTTCAGCTACCAGTTTTTGTTGTTGGCCATTGCCGCTGCCAGTGGCTCTGCTGGCGCTGCATCTGCTGCCGTCAGCTGCAAGCTGCAGTTTTCTAATGACGTCTTTTGGCCAAGCGCAAGATAACGGAACTTTTGAAGTGAGTGGGCGTCTGAGCTTTTATTGCGTCTGCGACCGCGCCCCTCGAAACTATACTTACTTTACCTTAGTATTTTTTATAGAAAATTTAGTTTTAAATCTTTTAAAATTAAAATAAAAAATAAACATTTTTAAACATAAATAAATGCAAGCGGCTTTAGACGTTTATTACCGTTAGAGAGGCTGCAGCTGGTCGCTGTCTCGACTTGACGAATGTCTTCGTTAAATATTGAAACTGCGCAGCGGCAGAGATCTTGGCTCTCTCGTTCCGCCCCTGCCCCTTTCGACCTGGCAAGCCGACAGCGGCAGAGGCGTCGACAGCGACGTCAACGCCGGCGTCAGCATCCTTTCTACTTATTAATTTTGATGTTGCTTTTCACTTTTACTTTGTGGCATGTGGAACGTGCTCGGCCACTTTTTGGTTATTCCTTTGTTTTTGGTTGAAGCCCGTTCTTTTGGCCATAGATCGGCTTGTTTCTTTTTGGCCGACTGGCATGCTCGACAAAAGAATGAGAAAGCAACTAAAGCACCATCTAGTCCACCACCCCTTTCACACCACCCTCTTCCCCCGTCTTGAACCTGCGACAAATACCCTTTATGTTCGCTGCATTATTGATGTCACAAGCTCGGCACGTTCGTTGTCCTTTCCGCCTAGCAAATTATAACATTAATATTACATTAACACATACACGGGCAAGTACACTCATACACACATACACACGTGCATTGGGGAGACATTAAAACTTTCACAGAAGCTGGAGCAGCAGCAGTAGCAGCAGCACATGTAACGAAATGCCAAAAACAACATAAGAACAGAGCCACCCCAAAAAAAAAAAAAAAACATATTCATGTGTTTGTAGGTATGTACGTGTGTGTGTGGCACACATTCCAACAGTTGCAGCGACGTCGCAGCTGACGGCGCTGCTAACGGCTCTGCCAGCGCCGCAGCATCCGCTCTCGCAAAACTTCAAAACGATTTTCGAAGTCGACGTCGACGGTTGTGTCGCTTTTTTGCCACTGCGTTGGGCTCGAAAAGAATAATAAAACTAAACAAAATAGGGCTACTAAAATCTCAATCTTAAAAAACAAAAAATAAATGTTCTAAAACCCAAAACACAATCGTTAAATGATTTTCAAAACTAACCGGAATGTCAAATATTTGCAAACCAAAAAAGTGTAGCATACTTTTTTGCGACTGTGGAAAAAACGCCCACGCGGCCTTCAAAAAATGAATTAAAAGAGTAAAATAGAGATTAAAATAATACAGTGACTGTGGGGCGGTCTTGAATTGTAATTAAAGTAAATTAAGGTGTGGTGATTTATGCAACTTTTTGTGTGGCACACACATGGACAGAGTTCAGGGGGGCAGGGAGGGCACTGCACATACCTCTAAGCTAAGCCCACACTCACACACAAACACACTGACACAGAAGCTGAGCAAGAAGAAGAAGATGACTGAGAAGAGGAAGAGCAGGCATACAAAATAAAGGATAAGCGACGGACGGAAAAACCAAGAAAGAAATCGAAATTAAAATATATATTGTGGGCCACAGACGGGGGGGGTTGGTGCCCGAGGGGGTGTTGGTTAGGCAGTGGGTGGAGAGAGGGGGCGGTGGGCGCAATTTTCGGCTGTCGCTGTAATTCGACGCTCATCTCTGCTCTAATTTACTCTCTCTCTCTCTCTCTGAATCTGAATCTGAATCTTCTCTTGGGTCGGCTCTCTCCCTTTTCGTCAAGTGAAAACATTTCGTTTTGGCTTCGTCAAGTTTTGTAGGTATTTTGGCAGCAGCAGCAGCAACTACACGAAAATACACAGCTCCTATATCCTGCTCGAAAAATCAGGGAAAAACCTCACAATTCTTATCCTAAAATCTAAAGAAAATTGTGTTTTTAATTCCTCAAAATACCAGTGAAAAGTGATCTATAAATATGAAACAAAATCCATAAAGGACTCCAACGAAAAGGACACGTTAAGAGACTTTTTTTCGGCAAGCCTCGAAAGGCGTTGCCAAATCTGAGGCTGAAAGGATAAAACAACAAAACCACAACTAAATCCGAAATCAACTTTTAATCACCAGGCACAGGAGACGAGAGAAAACCCCCATAAAAGGACTATATATCAACTTAAGAATAAATGAAAAAAAAAATATTAATCATACGCACCGTTTAAAAAGCACCAAGTGAAAAAAAATATTAAAACCAAAAAAAAAAAAAAACCTGAAAACCAAACCAAAAATAAAGAACAAACAAAGGATAAAAAAATCCTCCAGAGAAGGAACAGCATCAGTGGGAGCATCATCAGCACAAGAACATTGTGCTGCATAAATAATACACTCGACACACGCACACGGATACCGATACCGATACGGTTACGGATACGTATACGCCATATAGGCCAGGACATACCAGCAGGACTCCAGGCAGGACCCACACACGCATGCAGGACAGGGACGCAGGGAGGCACTGGCACTGCTCCTGTTCTATTATTTAACTGCTTTCAACGTCAGCACAACGCCGTTCAACTCGACGAAAGTCGATTGAAAGCCGCCTTCAACGCAGCCCAGCATCCCTTGCTCTTTCCAGAGAGCGCGTTTAAGAGAGAGCGAGTCCTTTGTTTGCCCGAGTGTGTGTGTGTGTGTGTGTGTGAGTGTGCGACGTCAACGTCAATCCGCTCAATATTTATACATTGAACCGAGGCTCCTGGCCCACAACGCAGACGCTCCTGGGGTCTCCTCCTCGCTGGGTTCCCAAAATAAATAACATCTGACAGCTGCCCGAATCCTGCTGAATCCTGAAAGCACTTAACTGGCGCACTAGTAGGATAATACAAAAAAAATATATATACAACAAATTATCAACCAAACTGAACGCGATCTTAAAACAAAAACAAAACAATGGGTGCCAAGGAAAGTGTCGAGGCAGCCGCCAAAATGAACGCCGATGGCTGGGGGCATGTGGAGGTGTGTATTAACTATAAAAAAAAAACCTAAATATATAAAAAATAAATTACCCCTTAAAAAATCACCCTACATATATCAAAGGGGAAGAAAAACAAAGCTTTTAAACGAAAGACTATTTAAAAAGTCATAAAAAGAAACCATATTTATGAGGCATATTAAATTAGTTTGCTTTTCTTATAATTTGTTATTTATTTCAAAAGATATGGGATTAGAATTTTGTTGAAATTTAAAAAGAATTTGTTGTTTTCTTAAATACTTAGGTATTATTTGGTTTAAAGTCAAAACAAACTAATAGATACCTTAGTAGTCCCTAAAATCAAAGCCATAACTTTCCCAAAAAAATGCCATAACAAGTTGTTTTTTTTTATTAGCCCCTATGGTTTGATCTTCCTCCCAAAGATCTATAAAATCCCTCGTGATATTGTCAACAACTTGATGAACCCATTCCAAGTGTCGCTCATCACCCTGAGTCTGAATGTGTGTCAGACTAGTATTCCGCCTTCAGACCCAATTGCATTCCCGATGAGAGCCCTGAGAACGGAGCTCTCCCCGCCACTTGATTGATTTAAAAATAAATTTGACAACAACACGTGCATTTGGGGCCAGCACGCGAATGAGGAGAACTGAGAGTTGGGGACCCCATTTCCCTATGGTGGTCCCCATGGTCCACATCTAGCCGGCCCCGAACATATCGCGTCGGAGATCTGATCGCTAGAGCGAGTGACGGAGTGGGCGTTTGGGACGGCGCTCTCGAGACGCCAAGATAGATTCGAGAGATTTTCATTTCGGGTTAGGTTTTCTTGCGGATCGGTTAGTTGAGTCTGCGGCGTGCATTTGTGATGTTGTTTTGGCATTTTCAAGATCTCGCCAGCCCCGATCTCCGTAAACCGCAATTCGAACTCTTTTTGGTAGCCGGCAACTGAATGGCCAAAATCGATTCGTAAACAGGTGTTTGCGGCTTATATTTTGTGGCTGTGTGTCGCAGGCCTCTGGGTCAGACGATGTAAACAAAAATAGATATATGTATATATGCGTATAAATAAATAAATATATATATACACAACTATCGCTATAATAGCGATCAAAATGTGCTTCCGTGCGCGTCTACAACTAATCTGGCCAACATATGTGTCGGCCCAGTGTCTGTGAATATTTATAAAAAATTTAATAAAAAAAATCTAAACAAAATTCCCATCTCACCTCATTTTTTGCATCAAAGAGAGTGATGTCCGAATCAAAAGCAAAATACTTCAAAGCACATTTTCCGCTTTACATCATTGGGTTTGAGTTATGCATCGCTTTTGTTTTTGACACCTACACAAAAAAATGTCGAGAGTTGCAGGGGGGCACCGAGGGGGGTATAGTGGTGCTGTTGCACTAACGTTCGCACCTCTTGGCCCGGCTTGATGATAATAACCTGTGGCGTGGGTTGCTTCAAAAGCTTCAAACGCATAGAGCCCAGACTTCGAGATTCGAAACTTGTTGTGCAGCCTTCGTGGCAAGCTTGTGTTACTCAAAATATTTTGCATAATTTTATAGAAAATTAATGGCATCTTAAGTATTATTTAAGGCGTTATTTGTTGTTGTACTTCCCACTTGGTTCGATGCATTTCCAAAGGCCATGAAAGCCGAAAATAAATGTTCTTTAAGGGGAGGGTAAGGTATTAAATTTTTTTTTTTCCATTTTTTTTTTTATTTTTTAAATTGAATGCATAATATCTGAAGAATATTGTGTCAAAATTTCAAGTCAATTAAAGCAAAATTGACGAAGTTATTAGTTATTGACGAAGTTGCTTGCAAACGTTTTACACTGGATTTTGTTTTGTTTAAAACTTTAAAGCGTTATTCCCACAACTCACGTTTTCAAAGTCGGTGCCCCTCATAACTTCAAAACTACTGCACCGATCCTTTTGAAATTTTAAACACTATTTCTGTACATATTTTACGAGGTAACGCTGTCGAGTTTTTTTTTTTTTTGTTCATAGTTTTGATTTCGCAATGACAAATTAACCGATTTTTTCCCAAAAAATTGAGTTTTTCACTTCAAAGTCTTCGAAAAAATTAAAAAATTGCAATTTTCAAAAAACCTTTACAGCGTTACCTGGGGCGAACTATTATCTAACGAATGAATTTTCATTTTTTGATTACAAATGATCCAGCACCGAGTTATGAGGGGCACCGCAATTCAACTTTTTTTGGCGACACGTCCGGACAACTGCTACTATTGCCATATTTTTAAATATTTTTTTGTAAAAATTTTATTAAACATTCTTCTAATGTCATACTTTAATATACCGTTGGTTGAATAAATAAATTTTAACTGTGTCGTCAGGAAAAAAATCACAAAAACATGGCTTTTTTCGCATGATTTGACCTTACCCTCCCCTTAAAGCGATTTGGATAATAAACTCGTATCTCATTTTAATAGGATTTCTTTTTAAACAATTTTATGAGAGGATTTCTAAATATTTTCTTTTATTTACATAGATGTTTTGAAAAAGATTTGCTTGGGAAATAAATCAATGAACGATATGAGGAAGTTTTAGATAGATTAAAGAATTTGGAATTGTTTAGAGTAATTTTGGGATAATAGTGTAATTTTTAAATGTTTTATGTCCGTAAAAAATAGTGTCTTTAATCAAAAAGACCCTGTAAGTGTTCTTTAAATAAATATATATTCAATGAAAAATATTTCAATAAAATATTCATTTGATATTATATTTATAAAGCTTTGTACACAGATATATATATATATAACCCACAGAAATGTTAAAATTTATAAATTAAAGGCATACAATGCTTAAATAATTACCATAAACCATTACCATAAACGGGTGCTTAATATCTCCAAAAGCTTATAGATAGCTAAAATATTATTTAAAATTTTTAAAACAATTTTTTTATAATTTATTTTCTAGCGAGGAAGTCGCTACCACGGCCATCGGCACAACCAGCGATCGCAGTCGCTGAATCGCGGTCAGGCGCTCTCGCAGGCGGACGTGAGCGGCATGTGGTGACATCGGGGTGCCTCTGGTAAAGGTTAGTAATGTCTATAATCCATATATATCCCCAAATTAAATCCATTCAATCCCCAGGATCTGCGGCAGGTTGCGCCAACTGCGCCATGGGTAACAAACTGAGCTGCTCCTGTGCCCCGCTGATGCGGAAGGCGTACCGTTACGAGGATTCACCCTGGCAGAGCTCTCGACGTCGCGATGGCCATTTATTGAGGTGGGTGTGATCCTGCATCCTTGACTGACATTTCGGACCATTTCTAGCCTGACTATGCTTTTGTGTTCTCTGACTGCCGCGTGAGGGGGGGTGGAGGCCAACCAACACCACCACTGAACCACAATTGAATTCGTTCTTTCGATAACTTTTTTCCGAATCAACTAATTATGTTCTCTTCTGGTTTTTCTTTCTTTCTAAAAAAAAAAAAACAAAAAAACAAACAATATATATATATGTATATGATACAATTTACTTACAATGACTTGTAAAACAATTACACCCAAAAAACCACTCACAAATATTGATGCGACCACCAAAACTACCACAAAAACAACAACTACAATGTCTCCTGCTTCAACTTTTCCTTCCTACCTTCGACTGCAACTACAACTACAACAACTACCAACTACCAACTGTAACAACAAATGCGTTTCATTGTTTTTCCAACTTTTCCTCTCCAACAACCCAACCAACCAACCAACCAATCAACTAAAATCTAAACAATTGTGCACCAAAAAAAAAAAAACCAAAATTCGAATCGGAATCGAATCTCCACCAAATCCAAAAAAAAAACCTAAAAACTAAAAAAAAAAAACTTTGTTAACAAACTTAATTAACCAACGATAGTTCGTTCAGGTTGTGGGCTGAGGTCTTCCATGTGTCGGCTAGCGGAGCCGGCACCGTCAAGTGGCAACAAGTGTCCGAGGATTTGGTTCCTGTGAACATCACCTGCATTCAGGACTCGCCCGAGTGCATCTTTCACATCACCGCGTACAACAGCCAGGTGGACAAGATACTCGACGTAAGACTTGTGCAGCCAGGTGAGTGCACATCTCCCCCAACTCACACCCTCTCTGTGTTAATTGATTAAACAATTTATCTACCCTGAATAATCCGGTTAATAAATGTTAATACAGGTACGCGTATTGGACAGGCATCAGAATGTTTTGTTTACTGGAAGGATCCCATGACCAATGATACTTGGGGCCTCAACTTTACGTCGCCCATTGATGCCAAACAGTTCCGCGAGTGCTGTGTAAGTATTCTCTTACAGTTTGGCAAAGCAAAATATTTTTTGCATATAGCGACAACGAAGTACCCTCCGATAAAGTACCCTCCCCTCCAATGAAAACAACAACAAAATGACAACAACAACAAAAAAAAAATAAGTAAAATTAATTCAAAACCAATCTCAACCAATAAAAAAAAAATATAAAAACCTCAGCCACCCAACAACTAATACAGCAACACTAACAGAGGAGCTCGGCTAATCATGCCCGCCAGCTGAGCCACCATCCCCAAAAACCCACTACCAGTTACCAAACCACCACCCACCCAACCACCCAAAACAACAAACACTAACAGAGAAAAACTTAAAAACACTCAGAAAAAAAAAAGAAAACAAACACAAAATCATTGAGAGAATGGCAGCCCACGAAGACGATGATGATGATGATTAGGACCACGATGAAAATGATAAAGGCCAAGAGATGTTGGCCAAGATGTTCGATGTTTGCTTTGCATACTCGTATATAACACACTAACACACACTTACATCTCTCTATCTATGTACTTTGAATATCCATTAAATCAGTCTCAAGGTTCCAGTGGCATAAAGACACTCGACCAATCTGAAGATGAAATCACCATCAAGCTCTTCATTGTCACGGAATTAGTCACCGTCATCCGTCGTTCCAGTCACTGTCACTCTCTTTTTGGCCCAAAAGACACGCACCAGAAACATAACTCTTTCTTGTTAACGTTAATTAGTTACCAAATCAAACAATCTTGACAATTTGAAGGAATTTGTTTGCTAAAATATATCTAAAAATATTTTATATTTTTTGTTAAATATTTTAAGTTGTAATATATGTAAAAAAAAAGTATTACTTTTTAGTTTAAACAATTTGGCCAATTAAAATATTAAGTAGTTTTTGGTAGAAACCGATTCACACACTTGCAGACACACGCACACATACAGAAACATGCACCTGGAGAAAAAAATCATTAGAAAAGTCACTAAAATTCGCAGAACTTGAAACTTTTCAGAATCATCAACACTTACCATATACATATTACTATATATAGACTCTAATATATATATTATGTAGTCAGACATAAACTATCTGGACTAGCCATGTCTAATAAATGTTTAATTTTCTTTTCTTACTTTGCGCATCATATGTTGCAGGTATCTTACATTGTAAAAAAATACGTTAGTATCGCTTCATATTGTTTCTTTTTTTCACAGTGTAAATTCACACCACATACACCCTTTCTAAGACTAAGTAACTCTCTTTTGTCACCTAAGTGTCTTTTGAAACTCTGAAAAGGATTATTAACCTTTTTTCCCCACCTTTGTCGGGCATGAGTACCTATCGTTTTCATTCCAACAACTCACCAACAACAACACCCACACCCACTACTGAGTGTCGTATATGTTGTGTAAACTCTATTTTCTGATCTAAGTGTACAGTGCCACGCCCCGAACCACCCACCAGAACAGACCCTCCGACCCCACCCTCCGAATATCCACTCCACTATCGTTTTCACTATCAGTGTGTTCAGAAATCTCACCTGAAGGTCCTGCAGGACTTTCCCTTGCATTTGTATATGTGACCCGAAGATGCCAAAAAACAGCGAAAACTATCCGAACAGACACACACACACCACTACCGAGACACACACACACACTAAAATTTGTTAAATGTATTTATATTATATATTCTTTCATTTCTTTTTCTCTCTTCTAATCATTTTTCGAAATCATTATCGAAACACGCCAAAAACTCAAAAAAAAAAAAAACTAACAAAAATCCTTCAAAATATTTCATTTTGAATGCATTTCATTTCGTACTTCAATTCGAAACATTTTTCAAAAAACCGGTAACAAAAATATTGAATAAAAACCGACGGATATTTCTTTCGAAATCGATATCGAACTCGAAATTTATGATAAAATCTCTTAAAAACACTCAACTCCAACAAACAACAACTACAAAAACTCAACAACAACTCAACTACAACAACAATACCATCAAAAATAACCCCCAAATGAAAAAAAAAACATTCTGAATGTACACCTCGATTCTCTCTAAAAAAACAAAACAAAATCTGTTCTATATATGAAACCCCCCGTTTTTCCCCCTTCGAAATGCTTTTATTATCTAACAACTAATTTTATTTAATACTCTAAATATATATTTATGTATTTATAAATATATTTTTTAACTCGATTCGTTTGCATTTCACGTGTGCTTTAAAATAAATCCAAAATCCCAAAAATTTGATAATAATAAATGATCATAATGATCATGTGTAATCAAAAAATTTTTATCGATAAATATTGTAAATAACTGTGAAATTGTACAAATGAAAATGCAAAAGAAAAACGCAAAACGCTTTAAAACAATCGCACGTATCCTCTACTACAATACCGTTACCTATCCCCTACAATCCGTTTCCGACGAGCCCTAATCCGATCCCAATCACCCCCATCCCCAACCTGATCCCGACATCCCCACCATCCTGATCCAAGATCCCATGCAAGTGGGCGGTTTACGAATCGAAGAAACTTTCAAAAATCAAAATCAGTATCACTCCAGTGAGAGCTAGAACTAGAAATAGAATACAGAACCAGAGTCAGAGTTAGTTGAATAAATAAATAATTATATTCTTGGAGCATCGTTTATCGCCTCGAAGGCGGCTTCCATGGAGGTTTCTGAAACCCAATTGTTGAATTCAAGCAACGCACATATGCTTACAATAAATAAAAGTTAACCGACAACCGAAACCCGAAAATCAAAATGCAATTGTTATAGAATCAAGATGTATAATCAAAAGCAAATGTTAACGTTAGGCTAAGTCAATGTTCAGCTGGTACTACCACTATAAAGTCTATAAATATATATTAAAGATACAATCAAAGCTATCAGTTACTAAACAAAAATTACATGAATTTAGTGCTAGATGCCTAGTACTCTATGATATCCCCACAAGAAAAAAAAAATGCTCGTTTTTGTGTCCTACACTCTATAAACTCTAAACAACTGCAACTAAACTGCTTTCACTATCTAGATATATGTATTTGTATCTGTAGATCAAGGCTTTTCGCACCCAAAGTCAAGCTTCTATAACTATACTTCCTCCTGCACTCTGTAAACTTCTATAAGAACACACAGATCTCTATAAGATCTATAAGATATATCTCTCTCACTGACACTGACACTTCGCCAGGCAAGTCGTCCCTCCGACGATAGCCTGAGCTTCTCAGCCTTGTTTTTTGAGAAAACAAAAAACAAATCTCCCAGAGACAGAGAAAAATAGAGAAGAGAATGTGAGAATTGAGATAGTTAAGAAGAGGAGAAACCGCACACACAGAACCTTGTAATCCCAATCAACTAACCTAATGATAGTGCGACGTTTTACAGTCGCCTTCTTTCAAATTTTCACGAAAGGCCTCGTCGTCGTACTCGCTGAAATTGGATCCCCCGGGCAAGGGCAAAGTGAAGGCCAAGAGAAAGCCGCTCAGCACACCGGCATCGCCGTCGCGCGTCCGCCAGGAGCCCCAGTGCACCTGCATGTCCGCGGAGCAGTATGCGCGCCTGCGTACCGATCCCCGTGTTAGAGGTGAGAGAACAAGCCAGCCAGGATGCCATGTCCCCCCTTTTTCTTCCCCGTTCTTCATTCTTTCGTTTCTTTTTTTTTTCTTTGAGTTTAAATGCTTGCTCCGTATATCCGTATATGTATCCGAATATCCGTAAATCCAAAACTCGAGCTTAGCGATTAGGCGACAAGATCCACCGCATCCCCACCACATCAACTCACCGCCATCCTCGTTGCAGGTTCGTCCACCCTGCCGCGGAACGTCGGCTCACACCGCATCACCGACGTCGACGGGCAGCAGCAGGTGGGCACCGGCAAGGTCGGCAGTGCCGTCAGCAGCACCTCGCTCTACGACAACGTGGCCAGTGGCGGTCCCGGCGTCACCCAGGGATCAGGTAGTACTAGTAGTCCTCCGACAGTCTCTAAAATATTTATTATTATTTTTCTCCCAACTCTTGCAGAAACCCTACCACGACAAATGAAGCCCGGCCAACAGGACAGACAGGATGTGGCCAATGCCGGTGTTAACACCAACACACCCGGAGTCATCGTCACCGGAGTGGGCAATGTCGGCACCGACATGTGCGGCCAGAACCACGTGGGCTCTCAGGTGGGCAGCGAGGACCCTGCCTCCTGCCAAATGGACATGGATCTGTCCAAGAGCGAGGGCACCCAGGCGGGCGGTGGTCTCCACCAGAGCGTTGGCACCTGCACCTCCTCGAAGGGCACTGGCACCCGGAACAAGGACTTTGGCGATGATATGGTTAGTTTATGGTTGGAGCTAAATCTAGACATGCACAGGGAGAAACTGTCACGATTTGGCTAAATAGTAACTTAATTAACTGATTTTTGTCAGGCGAGATTTTATTTTCGTTACAATAGGGGTTTTATAATGGTAGTTTATGAGGTTCATAGTCTGAATAGTAATTATAATAGTACTAAAAATAATACTAATAGTTTAGGGTTATATATTGACGAATTAGGAAGTTTATTGAATGAGCTTTTCGATTATCTTTCTTATCCCAATTTAACAAATACGTTTTAAGATATATGATCCAAATAATAGAGTCAATATAAGAGGGTATTACATTCCAGACTCAAAACCTATTATTATCTAAACTTGAGAGATAGAATTTATAGGAAATTATCCTTATATAGACAATTTAAACTTGGAATATCAAGAAATAATATGATAGAAATAATTTTATGATAGAAATATTAACTAACCCCCTAGTTAGTTTTATTGAAAACACAATTATTTGAAAAAGCTATTATTTTAGATATTCCCAATGATTTTAAAAAAGTAGAATACAATTACCTCTGAAATTAAAGAAATAAATTATAAAACCCCTAGTTTTCTGCGAGTATTCTCACATAATCACCACTAACATAATCCACCCACAACCCACTATCTGCAGACACGCGATGCGCACTCGCACGACATGCACCAGCATAATGTCATCAACAACAACACCCGGCGGAAGACGAAGAGCACCGAGGACATGAACGTGGACACCAGCACCCTGAAGCGCATGCTGAAGCCGATGCCCAGCACCGAGTCGCCGGTGACTTCGCCCGAGATGGGCCGACGGCGCTACAACTACTACAACGCGAACGCGGCCCAGACCCTGGGCCATCCCCCGCACATGCACCAGCACGGCATGGCCATGGGCATGGGACCTGGTGGCGGTGGTGGCGGCGGAGGAGGAGGCGGCGGTCATCACATCATGAACAACAACACAATGGGCCGGGCCAGTGGTCAGTCGTCGCGATTCTCTGGATCGAGGTGGGTGTTTGTGGCATTGCTTTCCCCAAAAACGATTTCCTCAAAAATAATTTTTATTAATGGAGGTTCGTCCCTAGGTCTTCCCATGAAATTGGACGCGGTTATCCGCCGCGTAATCTCTACTTGGAACTGGAGCGGGAGAGGAGCTGCATCGAGGGCTCCCCGCCGTCGGACAACGTGATGTTCGACAACCAGTGCTATGCGACCACACCGAGCTCCAGCAACGGCAACTCGGACCAGGATCAATCCTACGGACAGCAGCCATCCTCTGGCCCCCATCCCGGACAACAGCAGCCGCAAGGACCGCCGCCAAGATCCTCGCGCCACCAGCACCACCACCAGCAGGCCCCCAACGTCACACCCACACCCGGTAGCCCCACATCCCGACTCCTGCTGGAGTACGAGATGCATCTGAGGAATACCCTCGCCAAGGGCATGGACGCCGAGTCCTACAGTCTGCACACGTTCGAGGCTCTGCTCTCGCAGAGCATGGAGAATCTGGGTGAGCTGTGGTTACTTTCCCGGATTCCCGGATTGGTTTCATTCTGGTTCAGTTACTGACCTTTTTTTTCGTTAGAATATTACTTGAGGTTTTTTGACTTTTGTTCTTGTTGTTGTGGTAGCTGAACGTTTTGTTCTCTTACTTTTCGCCTTTTTACGTATTCGATACCGATACCGATTCCGCTTGGCTTAATTGAATTTTATTCTTAATTAGCTTTTGGATAGTGAAATTCACCCGGAAACGTAACAGCCTAACCGAGTCAGTCAATCACTTAGTGGGTGGTACGGGGTGGATTCCATTGAAATCGAACCCAGGTCGGGGGCCTAATCAAGTGGGTGAACTTTTCGGGCCAGGTGGAGTGCACGATAATCTGATTAAACGGAAATGAGAATGTTTAGCGCAAGGGAATGTTGTTAAGAGTAGGGTTCTGCACTTGAAAAAAATTGTTAAATATATACTACTTCTAGATATTAATGGGGAATTGCTCAGAAAATTGAAAAAGAAGCTTGCCTTGCTACCCAAACTATTCCCTAATTTTTATTCTTAATATCTAAATAGATATTTTTGCTAAATATAATATTTAGTATGTTACTTTATTTATTTTTATTAACTAAAATAAAATGCTAATTATCCACCTCATACCATATAAAATGCTCATCCATTGCTCTCCTCACATTGCCCACCGACACATCAACAACCAACATAACTTAAACAACAAATAACAACCAACAACCACAACAATCTTCATCAGAATTCGCTGAAAGCCTACCCGGATCGAACCAGCGCAGCCCATATCCACTACGTAGGCGTAAGTAGTTCCATTCAATCCTCCCGATCTCTTCCAGATCGCGTCCCATGATACTCGTTATCTATTTCCAAACAAATCGATTGCATTTGCTTGCCTTAGATCTTGGAATGTTTTAAATAAGGTTTTTCATTTTAATTATTAAATTATAAATACAGTTAATATTATTTAATATTAAAATTATGTTTTTATTTCCATTAGCAAATGCAAAATCTTCCACATTGCCATTGCCACCGCATCGGCCATTATCCACTATTCGGGATAAGGAAAGGGATCGCGATCGCGATGGCTACTATAGTGATCGAAATGAGTTGATACGCGAAAGGGAGCGGGAACGCGATCGTGGCTATCTCTCAGATCACAATGCCAGGTATCCAAAGACTACAATCTTATAATCCACTCCATCACATCACTAATCATACGAATTTCATACAGTTTCTCCAACTCACGATGCGCCTCTTGCATTGGCGAATCGGCCCGGGCCCAGTGGTTCCGCCACTCGGACGGCTGGCGTTCCGGCAGCTCCACCATCGGCTCCGGTTCCGGTCACGGCATGATGGCCCAGCAGGTTCCCGGCTCCGGGCACAAGCGTTCCCCCTGGGATTCGCTGCCATCGCTGCGTCAGGACAGCAGCCTGAACGATTCGGGCTACAAGAGTGCTCGTGCCGATTCTCTAGAGCAAAGGTGTGTGTTCTTTCTACTCACTATCGAGTCCTTCATTCGAAGCATTATCCATTCAGGACTATAACATGAATTTTTACTTCCTACAGGGCCGAGTTTATACGACAGGATAGCCTGCGATCGGAGTATCTAAGCGATCGCGAGTCACGCTACGGAATTGTTCAACAGGCTTCCATTGAGAGCACCGATTCGAGGATGTGCTATCTGACTTCATCAGAGGTGAGTGATTGTTCTTTAAAGATCCTTAAAATGTTTGTATTTTTTATGTGAATGTGAGGTACTTGGAAAATGTTAGTTTTCTAAAATTCAATTAGACATAACTCTGCTAATAATGGTCCTGTCTGCAAATGTTATACCTTCCCGATCTTAGGTCTTCGAGTAGTATCATTCTCAATCAAATTCTGGCAAACTTAAACCTGAGTCATTTTTCGAAATTTTTCAAAGGGGTAACATCACATTTCATCACATTTTTGACCAAAAATTGAGTGAAATTTTTTTAAATTTATTTTTCTAATCTTTTGATGCAGTTTGGAGAGGAAAAAAGCTCTGATTCATACAAGGTATTCCGTTTTAGAATCGGATACAAAATGGCTAAGATATTTATTGAAAAGTGTATGAAAACCTCTGATTTTGGCCTTATTAAAAAATGGCTATAAAGTTTTTCCACTTTTTCAATATTTTCGATGGAAAAATGTGCATAACTCCGCCAATATTACACAGATCCTTAAATGTCATACTTTCCCAATCTTAGATCTCAGAGTACAATAATTTTCAACCAAAACCTGGGTACAAAAATTTTGTCCCATTTTTTTCAATTTTTCCAAGGGGTAACATCATGATTTTAGCCAAAAATTGACCAAAATTTTTTTTGTTTCATTATTTTAATCTTTTGATGCAGTTTAAAGAAAAATAGAGCTCTGATTAATAAATGATACTCCGTTTTTGAATCGGATTGGAAATGTCTAAGATATTCATTAAAAAGTGAATAAAAAACTTACATTTTTGGCCAAGAAAATTGCATAAAATTTTTCCCCAAATTTTCAATTTTCGATGAGGAAAAATATCCATAACTTGATTAATATTTGGCAGATCCTGAAATGTCATACCTTCCCGATCTTAGAACTCTGAGTAGAATAATTTGCAATCAAAACCTGGCCACAAAAATTGTGACCCATTTTTTGCAATTTTTCGAAGGGGTAACATCATGATTTTAGCCAAAAATGGACCAAAAATTTTATTGTTTCAGTTTTTCAATCTTTTAATGCAGTTTGAAGAAAAATAGAGCTCTGATTCATAAATGGTATTTTGCTTTTGAATCGGATTAGAAATGGTTAAGATATTCATTAAAAGGTGAATAAAAAGCTTTTATTTTTGCCAAGAAAATTTAATAGAATTTGTTCCCAATATTTTTAATTTCTGATCAAGAAAAATGTCCATAACTGGGGCAATATTTGACAGATCATAAAATGCCATCCCTTCCCGATCTTAGAACTTTGAGTAGAATAATTTACAATCAAAACCTGGCAACCAAAATTTTGAGCCTTTTTTCTTAATTTTTCAAAGGGGTAACATCATGGTTTTGACCAATTATGAAAATTTTTATAATTTAATTTTTTTTTATCTTTTGATGTAGATTGAAGAATATTAAAGTTCTGATTCTTAAATTGTATTCCGTTTTGGAATCGCTTGCGAAATAGTTGAAATATTCTCTAAAAAGTGAAAAGAAGGCTAAGGTTTTTAGGCAAAAAAAAACAAAAACATTTTTGAAAATTTAACTTTTAAAATATTACAATTTTAATAAAGCGAAAAATGACTTTCAAGCATACAGATTCAGGACTTTAAAATAATTATTAAGTTTCAATATAAGGATTATCTTTTAAATTCCTCCACAAACTATAGTCACCATGACCTCGCCCTCTTAAACATTACCTTCTCCTCCCCCTCGAGAAGAAGCTGAAAATATGTCCATCCAAGTCTTGCATTATTTACTCAAAATGGACTCCTCGGAAAATGTAATTTCCCACTCCCTCAGAATGCAATTTCTTCAACCGAATGCTGGGCATTCGTCATAAGCCAGCAGCACATCCGACATCAATTTCTCAAATTCAAATTCCTGCCTTTGAGGGGGGACGGGCTGGCTCCTGTAACCCCTAACCCATAGGTACCCCCACCCATCCTGTAACTGTAACGGTAACGGTAAACTGTGCTATTTATAGAGAGGCAACTGGGTCAAGAGTAGCAACAGTAGACTGTAAACCGTAATGGGAAAGTGTAACAGCAGCAACTCCTCTACCTTTGACTGTTAGCCATAACAGATCTGACGGCTCTGTTACTAATTCTTTGATGATGAATATACATATATATATGCATTCAAATAAATATATATTTATGTAGGACCCTATAGGTGCATAATACACACACATAAATATATATCCTTATTCAAAGCCGAAAAGCGGCAAGCAGACGAGGAAGGGAAAGTCAACTGCAGCATAAATGATATTTTTAGTTGCAGCCCCAAAGCTGACCCAGTTTGCGTTGATTAAAAACAAACTACCGTACATACACCGACTCAAAAATATATATATATATGTATATATTCAAACACCTAGAGAGTGGAGGAAAATGGCGCACACTCCTAGCCTCCAAACAGGATGTAATGCCAAAAAGGGAAAAGACCCCCAAATACTTTCTCTTTTTTTTTTTGGGTGCACTTGCTGGTTGCACGACGACGATGATGTATAGTTTTGTGGCAGATGAAGAATGATGATGATGATGAAGCTTTTTTTTTGCAAGCCTTGCTTGACAAGCCGGTTCCGCCCTTTTGTGTCGTAGTGTGTGTGGGCGTGGCATGTGCATATTAATTGGCCACTCAAGAAATTTGTCTAGTTAGTGTCCAAATTTATATGTTGCCTTGACACTAATGAGTTTTGCTAGCCATCTTGCAACTCCCACAGTGGCAGTGGCAGAGAGTTTCCATTGTTACACTGACACACAAAAGCATCCGCCTCCTCTGCCCACTGGATGGGCTTTTCCATCGTTTCTGCAGCGGCGCATGCGCTTTGGCTCAAGCTCTCACTTGGCTTGAAGGAGGAAGGGCTGCCGCCGCCATCTCGCTTCCAGTCCATTCCAGCTGCGAAAGCTTCTCATCCGGCAGCGCTGCTGGCTGGCTGAATGGCTGGCTGGCTGGACTGCCACTCCGCTCCGCTTGCCGCAACTGCTTTCCGCTATACGGCCGTGCTCTGCTCTGGCCTGCTGTTCTGTTCCGTTCCGTTCTGTTTTGCTGCTGCCTGGCTGGCAGGACGACTAACTTTTGCTCTGTCGTTTTATAATCAACCGAAAATTCGACATCGCATCCCCGACCTGTGACTGTGCGACTCCGGCTGAGACTGCGACTGCGAATGTCCTGTCCTGGTGTGTGTCCTGTTGGAGTACGTGTGCGTGAGTGTCCGTATGCGTATGCGTGAGTGTGTGTGCGCGTGCCAGATTTGCAATTTACGAAAATATTGCAATAAATAAATGAAACGTTGCAAGACCTACAATCCAACACCACCACCGAAATACTAAAGCATACTACAAAAATACTGAAAATTGTGTATAAAAAATTGTTTTAAAATTCAGCAAAAGAACGGCTGTAACGGCACTGCAATTTTCTCTCCTACATGTACACTCTATTGCTTAATGTGTGTGTGTGTGTGTGAGTGACGCTCAAAAGTATGCAACGTGTGGAAAAATTCGCTTTATTGCAATTTTGTTGAACGTGAAAGACAGGCAATAGCAGCAAAAGCGGTAGCAACTAAACAAAAAAATAACAAAAGACTTAAAAAAGAAAAAAAAACAGAGCTTCATCAGGCAACAAGAAGAACTCAACGGCGACAATAATAATAACAATAAAAGGAGCTACAAGCACGTTAAGCAAGTAAATGTCAATAAAAAAAAATAAAACAAGAAAAAGATTGAGTGTGTGTGTGTGTGAGAGGGGGTGAGGGTACTGGTAGGGTCGTAGTGCTTACGATTTTATGTGTTTTTGTGTCAAGCTGCGATTAAACGCTTTGTTAATCTCCCCGAAGACCCCCGAAGAAGCTCAAGCAAGTGCCCGAAAAATGAACCCAGGCAACCCAGCTCATTTGTCTCTTTGCCAGCCATTGGCATCATAATAAAAATAAAACTGTCACAAACACACACACACACACACATAGCCGAGACATAGGCCACTCGAACACGCTCTTCCAAACACACTTACATCGGCACACGGTGCGTATGCGTAATATCACGCATACGCCATGGATGTCGTTAGACAGAAATCTCGGCCTAGTGCAGTGCCAGCGTACGCTTTCAATTAGTCTCAAACTACACAAAAATAAGCCGTCCCCCGTCGTCATGGCACCTCTTGGCCAGAATTTGGCCAGAAATAGAGCAAAAGTGGTCAAATGCGATTAAGAAGAAAGCCACGTTTTCTTTGCCTCCAAGTGTGTGTGTGTGATGTTGTGTTTTGATAAGACCCAGCCAAGTTTTCTATTACAAATGTGTTTGTGGCCGGCGGCAATGTTTGTGTTTGTATTGGTGTTGGCCACTTTGTATGGCTGCCCCCAGGGGGGAGAGATGGCCAGAAAAGGGGTAGCCATTGATAAATTCCAATGAAACGAGGATTATTATGATGGCGATAATGCGGAGGCCATTAGATAAATTGTCTGCTAATGGCAGGGGTATAGAATCCGATACCCACCCAATCCATCCAATTCCCTACTGATGACTGAGTTCTCTCTTAGCCAGGCCTCACTGTAGCTGCAAAAGTGCTGGGCAATGTTTAAATAATGTAATCGCCAGCTGCCAGCTTTAACATGCCGCTGAAAGCTTCATGAAAGCTTTTCTGTTAAGTAACCGGCCAGATGTTGTTTGGATATGGACAGGATGTGGTAGGGGACACAGTGCCACTGGGTGTCCTTTGAGGGGATTTAAAAGCTTTGCGCTGTCCACAGGATGTGGGCGGGGTGATGCTGCCGCTACTGTTAAGCTCCCAATGAGCCCCTGTAATGGCAGAGTCTTGTATGTATGTTGGTTTTTTTTTTTTTTTCGGGTGTCCGTGTGCCAGTTGATGAATTTTCAAGAGAGTTTTCACTTTGCACCCCCTCCCCATCCCTCTTAATTGTGCATTTTTGATACAATTTTCGTGTGCACACTTCATCACCAGAAACGGACATCATTACGAACTGAAACTGAAATATTGAGAAGGGAACTCCGGGCAGAAGATGCCTCATTGAGCAATATTTTTTAGGAAAGGACTAGTTGGCAGGACCTCTACTCCCAAATAGTTGGCCTGCAGAATTTTCTGCTGATGATATAATTTGACTAAACTGTCAGATCATTGTGTGCATTCAACATTTTTTATTTTTTTCACCAGCACTCCGACAAACTTTTTATGACACTTTGGCAGGCGAAAAGTTTTTTTTTTATAAATTGAATGATAAACTTTTGTCCTGCCAGCACTTGGTATTGATTACAACTTTTGCATTTGCCATTCAGCTCGATTGGCTTAATGAGCTTGCATAATTTAAAGTACTTGAATATTTACAATATTGACATTCACTTTATTTGCATTTGGCTCGGTCGGCCCCCCGGGCCCAGGGCTTCGTAAAACCCAAAAAGGACTCTCTCCCCGGACAGCTCGCGGCCATTCAAATGATCAATCAAATTGATTAATTACCCCCCCATAAGGCCAACACCAAGAACAATAACAATAACAACAGCAACCAGCAAATTGAACACAATTTTAAATGCGTGGCAGGACATTAATTTATGCGACTTTGTGGTTTTTCTGACTGACACCCAACACCCTACCCACCAAAAAAAAAAGAACGAAGCTCCCTGAGACAAAAAAAAAAGGCAACCGAAGACGAAGAGGATGACATTCATTAGGCCAAGAACAGGGGGCAATCGGGAGGTCCCTTTCAGGAAAGGAGGAAGACAAAAAAAAAAAACTGTGTAAACACATAAGCCACTTTGGCCAGTTTTGGGATTCAGAGCCGTAGGATGCTTTCAATTTTATCCTGTTTGCGGGATGGCTTTGCTCATTAGCTTTATGTTCTTATCGGCGAGAGATGACTACGCTCCGCTGCGTGGGGAATTCCCTTTTTTAATTTTGTTTAATTTTCATTTTCGCACCTTTTTTTCTACCGTAGCTCCCTCTCTGGCTGATATCATTAGGCCAAATTGATGAGCCCGCGCTGCCAAACAGCTGAGGCCAAAAAAACAAAAGCTGGAAACTTTTTGCTGCTACCTTCTCAGGTGGCCCGCCCCCTTTTCCAGGCTAAATCATTTGGCACAGAGCATTTCAACCAAATTGCAGCACAGTCGGGCACAAAAAAAAAGGGCCAAGACAAGCTGGCAGCGTAAGAAAAAAAAACGACCAAAGACTCAGAACTCAAAGTAGAGATGTTCAGACGTGGAAATTACAATTTGGCTGAAGACGCAGCACAACCTCCGACCCTTTGCAGAAAAAAAACCCCTCTTGACATTCCATTGACATTTCAATAAGTGAAGAAACTAATTTTTGTATTACAAGCTTCTTGGGGAAAAAGTTTCTCTCATCTTGAAACTATCGCAGGCGGCAGGAGGCGGCAGGACGAAAGGAAAGTCCTGGCAAAAACTGCAATATTAATTTGCAGCGAGTGCATTAAGGCGGGAGAGCGGCCTGGTGGTGGTAGTCTAGCACGGGCGGCAGGATACGGGGGTGAAAGAAAGTCTTCTGCTGCTGTCAGCGAAAGTTGGACGTGGACAGTTGGCCAAAGTATTTGACACAAAAATAACAGTTTTCTTATTTGCCGCTGACCAACGAACTGAGTTTTTTTCCCCATTTAGTTTTCTAGTTTTCCCAGTTTTTTTTTTTTTGTAGTTTTTTGCCACGTATTTCTGGCTCAAAGTTTGGAACTAAGTTCCATCCTCTTTTGGTTTTTTTTTTGTGTGATATTTTCATCTCCACGCTAGATAGTTAGACAGCAGCTTTGATACTCTGGGCCATTGGCACGCAAAAAAAAAGGGACTAGGAGAAAAGGACTTGTCATCCCAAGTTTACGCCACTCACGCACTCAGTGGGAAACATATGAGATCTTGTATAAAAACGATGAGGAAATTATTATAATCTAATGTGGTACAAAGTGAGAAGCAATTCATCTTCAGAAAGGTTTTGCAAGAAACTAAAATTTTTTAATAAATATAGAATTAGTTTTCCGTAAGAATCAGTTTTCTTTTCGTAGAACTTATATTTTTAAGAAAGATATAAATCATAGGGTCTCTTAATATCTTCAAATACTTTAAAGACCTTCTCATTTGTTATCCTTAAAAACTAATATCCTCTCGAGTATCAAACTTTAAAATACAATATATTATACTCTGGCACTTCCAATTCATCAAATTCCAATGAAATATGATTTATTTTTATGATTTATCTCCCATTTGGCAACATCACCTTGAAGTCCTTTGCGATGTCCTCTCCTTAGAAACATCCGGCACAATGGCAGTGGAAATCCCCTTAGCTGGCCACCATATGTATGCCATATCTGGCATGAAGTGCGGATATAAACTGCAGCTGCCTTTCGGTTCAATTCCATTCCATATTCTTTTTTTTTCTACACTTTTTTGTAGCTGCTGCTGCTGCTGCCATCTTCGCTGCCAAATGACATTATGAAATGCTAAAAGCCTTGAGCCAAAAGTTGTCCAAGTACCAAAGCCGCTAGTGTGGGTTCTGGTTTAGCCCAGAGAACCCCAGGACCTAAAAAAAAAAAAAAGAATCCACGAGCCCGAGTTCAAAAGGAGAGTGGGCGAGAGATAGTGGGGGAGGTCCTGCTGCTGCTGCTGCCTTGAATTCATTTTCATTTTTCGATAATTCTTTGGCTGCCTTTTGGCCACATCATGTGTGGTGTGTGTAACACATGGCCCAAAGTGGGAGTGGTCGCTCTTTTAACTGTCTTTTTATTTTTGGATTTTCTGCGGTGGCCAAAAGCAGCTCAGAGCATTCCGATGCTGGCTTATGAAATTTAAGCGCCTTTGCCTGGCAACCGAATATGTTGAAATCGGTTAAAGGCTACCTGGACCTTGGCCTGGACCTGGGGCTGGGCCTACTTTGGCATAATTTAGGAGGATCTTTTAACAAACTCGCAATGAGATGATGCACTCGACGCCTGGGCGCCTTTTTTCAAAGGGGATTTAAAAACACTTACACAACTTTTCACTCTCTCGCCCAGTCCTTACGGCCTTAAGTACCTCAGAGCTGGAAAATAAAAAAAAATAAAAGAAAGCGGAGAAGTTTCAAGCCCCTCTGGCTCGAAAAAATACAGAAATAACCAAGTGCAGAAAATGTAAACTTTGCACATGCTTCGAATGGAGTTCTCCCTGGTCCTGTCCCTGGTCCTGGCCATTTGCAAAATTTTCTGATATTTAAATATCAGAGAATTCATATCTTAAATGAAAGCAAATGATGGGGAAAGCAAAACCAACAAAGATTTTCATTTCGGCACTTTAATCGAGAAATACTGAGAGTCGCATAAATAAAAATGAGAAACAAACTGAAGTACAGAATTCCCGAAATGAAAACCACGTAAGATGATATCATACAGAAAAGTTAAAAAAAAAAATAAAAGAAACATCAATGAACAATCACCGGGGCTGTGTGTGGCTGGCAGGCAGGAAGAACTGCCTGAAATTGGGCAAAAGGATATAGCACTTTTGCACATCACACCCCATACAGGGCCTTGCTCCTCACAAGTGCAAATCAAGTTAACCGAATAAAAAGCCGCTTCCCGGCTGCCATTTGGCTTGTTTCGGCAGGTTCTCCATTTTTTTTCTCCATTTCTTACATTTATTTCTTTCGCCTCTTGATTTCTTCCTTCCTGCTGTGGAGGAGGAACAGGTCCTGAAATGGCAAACGATGTCGTTCCGTTTCGTTTTACTTGCCTTTGCATCCACATCCACAGCCATGTCAAAAGATTATACTCGCGCAGTCATAAAAAATAATAAAATGTGCAAAAAACGCACAACTACAGGGGGTTATACAGGGGGGGGTAGAACTTGCCTGCTTGCCTCACCTGAGTGAGCACACCTGGCCCACGTACGCATTTTCTTTGTGTGTAACATGTAAATGTCGTTTCGGCATTCGCGCATTTTAAGCTGCCAGCCAGCCCACAACTGCTCACCTGATGAGGCAAAGGGGTAGTGTGTGTGGAAAGTGGAAAGCGACCTTCTTCACCTCGACGACGGCAGTTTCTCAGGCCTCATTTTGGCACCTCGACAGCTTTCCACCAACCCTTCTTCCGCCTTCTTTGGCTTTTGGCCCCCGTAATTGGCATGTGTTCAGCATTTTGTACATTTTTCGCACAGTTCGCAGAAATGCCACGCCCACTTTTGCCACCCGCCCACTGCTTAACCTCCCAACCCTCCCCGCCGCTCAGATTACCTGGCCGGGCAATGGGGCTAAAGATATGAATATAATTAAATGTTACAACTACATATTTGCATCTTTTATGAAACGACGTTTTCTCTCACTCGTCCTTAAAGTGTGTCTTGTGTAGGTGGTTTGTCCTTTGAGGTGTTTTTGGGTGAAAGCGACATAAAGCCATCAACTAAATTGGCCAAAAGGAAGCTGGTAGGAAGGAAAAGAGCGATGGCCCAAACTTGAATTCCATTTAGCCTGCTGGGCTGGCTGGCTGGCTGTTATTGTTGTTGGCCAACAATTAAGGACAATGACAGCGCCAGATTAGGTCCTTAAGTTGCAAAATTAAGTTGAAATTGAAATGCCCGAGATTGAGTTACCCCAGTTACCAAAAAAAAAAAGAATGAAGAAAGTTCTTAATGAGGCCAGAGGGCGGAAGAATTGCAGTAGTCGGCGAGGAAAACTCAAATGAAAACTATGGAGAAAGTATATTCAATTCTTGCTGATTGTGGAGAAAAAAACGAGTGAGATATTAATTATAATTAAGTATGAAAAGTTTTTATTTATTTTTAATTAGAAGGGAAATGTAAATTTTATAAAGGTGGTGAGAGATTAGGTTTATAATTCTAATCACGTATGAAAATAAAAGAACTTGTACATAGGTGGGTTTGAAGAGGTTGGGTTTCATAAGTTATTCTTTTACAAATGTTGTCTTTTTTGTAAAGAATACAATTGCTAATTAAAAGATATTTTACATATTTGCGAATAATAATAACAAGTAGGTATAGTATATGCAAATTATTATAGCTTAAGGATATATTCCTTCCAAACAATTCGAATTTGTGTACCTTTGTTTGTGTATCTTTTAACTCTCATATCATATTGCAATATCTACACTTCTATCTCTAGAGATTGTTAGATTTAATTATATATTTCTAGATACTGTGTGTGTGATATTTAATCTTAAATATTGTTATCTGATATTTATACAAAAACACTGACAATTCTTTCAATTCTTTTGCCATTGCAGGTAAGCCAAAAAAAAAAATAATAATAGAACTTTTGTATACTCAGTCTATAGAAGTATGATTTGGTGGTAAGTAAACGATAAATTTCTATTTTTGTGAGTAAACTGGCTGGCACAAAGGAAAATTGCATAGATTTTATGAGCCAACATGAAATTGTTGCTAATTTATAGTTGGCAGTTCTCGGTGGGGAGAAGCCATAGGGGGGAAATTCTGGGCGACACCTCAATGGGAGCCAATAACAAAGTTATATAAATGTGCCAGCCAGGCAGCCATCCAGCCAGCTAGCTAGCTAGGCATCCTGGCAGTATCTGTATCTGCGAATGTATCTCCAGTATCTGTGTGTCTGTGTGTCTGTGAGAGAGGCGGATATCCGCATGCAAGCCATAACTCAATAAACCATTGTCCACAGCCAAAGAGGAAGACGCAAAAAGAATATAAAACAAAGGCAAAACTAAAACCAAAGAGGAAAGAGGAAAGTATAGAGGGGACTAGGACTAGGACCAAGAGAAGCAGGACTCACAGCAGGCGGCAGTCAAAGATACAATCGAAATGCAGTAACTAGCAGTCAGTCGAGGAAAGGGGGGCTGCCAGGCTCCGGCTCCGGCTCCAACAGGGTTTCCACCAAGGGAGTTCAAGCTGCCATTGGGGCGGCAAGAGATTAGAAATGTAAACAAAGCCAAGGAGAGCCGTCCGATGACAGTGCTCCACTTCAGAGCAGGGAGGGATTGAGGGGGGAGCTGAGACAGTGGGGTGGCAAAAGAAATAAACATTAACTGTAATTTAGTGGGGCATTGTGCTTAAGCGTCCAGTCTCGCATTCGGATTCAGATTCCGATTCGGTTTCTCTGTCTAACCCAGCTGTCTCTGTCTCGGTCTTGGTCTCTGCCTCCCTCTGAAATTATGGGCCCATTGTGCAGCGACCAGCAGTCACGCCTCTACAGCCCCCCCTCTCACTACACCCCTTTCTATTTGCCCCAATACCCCTCCCCTTCCTATTGCCGTATGCCACAGCATTTCAGTTTAGTTTCAAGTTGCACGAGGCACTTCGTGCTGGTCAAAACGCGGCAGGGATTCAACTTCCAAAATGGTTGGGGGGTGGCAGAGGGCGAAGGAATCCTGGCCAGAAGGCCTGTCAGTGGAGCAATTGTTATTTGCCTTTAGAGACAGCAGGCAGGGGGGCGGGGTGGGTGGTACTCGGCAGGACGGGAAGCGGTGCGGGAGCGAAGTTGAAGTAACAGCTTCCAGCTTTAGCTTCGGTTTCATAGACAAGTTCTCAGTTTTCGCATTGCCAACAATTAGGTGGCAGCAGCTGAAGGCCCTCCAGGCTGCACTTGGAGAATAATGTCCTTAAAAGGATTTAAATTTGGGTTTTAGATTAAAAAGGATTTGTTTTATAGGAAAATTACTAAAATAGTGGACTGAAATAGTAGTCATATTTCGAGCTAGAAATACAGAGGTTATAAGGACTTTATTATTTAATTTTTATAAGACATACTACATGGTATTATTATTATTATTATTATTAGTATTATATGTTGATATCCTCTATATATATAGCTTTAACTTCATATCCTTGATCCTAAGAATTTTTAAGAACCTAAAGCTTAAGACTTTGAATGAATCTTTTTTTTTAGAAAGTTTTCAAAATTCAAGATATAGTATTATTTTTCTCAAATATATATAATAAATACTATAGGATGTTATTATCCTATCTTATAACTAGATCTTAAACCTACCTCTATATAACTACTATATATCCATATCATAAAAATAAACCTCCAATCAAAAATCTTGAAAAAATCGGACAAGTGTGAAATGCTTTCCCAGATCAGTCCAACAAAGAAGTGGAAAACTAACAGAGCCCTGGCATAGTTCAAATACAGTATATAGCCCCAATAATACCAACAACAACAACTATAAAAAAAACAACAACAATGACAATCCTGGCAAACTCAACAATAATCGACAACAATAAAGAACGAAGAAGAGAATTGTTGTTTGTTGGCTCTGGATGGACGAGATGGCCAACAAAAAAAAAAATGAGGAAATGGAAATGGAATGCCAAGTTGCCTAGTTGAGCCCTCGAAGGAGAATTTATCGAAATGAAATTGCGACCTTTTTATGAATATTGCATGCGAAATGAAGACCCCCAATGACCCCTGACCCAAACCCCTGACCTGAGAGCCAGCCAAAAGAGCATTAAAAAGGTTAATCAAAGAAAATATGTATATTTTTTAACCAAATTGTTGCCAGTCATATTTTGTGATTTTTTTCTGCACCATCATTCAGGGCAATTTCTAGGCAATTAGCTGGGTCTAGAAAATTTACGATGGAGTACCCCGTTCTCTTCCAGTGATCCTTAGATCCAGTCTACCATTAAAAATATATGTAGGGGTAGTACACGTGGCTGTACGACTGGCTGGGAGTCGTCGCGACTTGAAACCGCCTGTGGCCATAACATGGCTTTATTTGGCTTATAAATTGTTAGCAGTCCCGGTCCAGGCTCATGAACTTTGCTCATAATTCAACACCTCCGAAGCGGGCCGGTTTCGGGCCGAAAACAAAATTAATAAAAATAAAACCAGCCGCAGTAGAAGTAATGGCCAAAAAGAAAAACATTGGGGGGGTGTGGGAGAGAAGAAAAATCTGGTAAAAAAAACTCAAAACAAAAGTACAGCGAAAACGAGAAAACCTTTTTCAAATTAAACTTTTTCCAGTCCTGCTTGCTTTCTCTCCCTGTCTCTTTCTCTGTCTCTATACCCTTCTCTGTCTTTTGTGTTGTTTTTTCTCTCTTTCTGTGTGACCACTTGATGATACCGCCCTCCGGTTGAGCCGGAAAATCTAGAGTCGGCGGCACTGATAGCTTAGCGTGCCTAACAAAATCACCCACAACAGCCCTATGGTCCTATGGTCCTAAGGTCCTTTCTCCATCGTCCTTGCGCCATCCCTCGGCCGGACATGGCTTTATTGCAGCTAAACAATTTTCATAGGCTATCAGCGCGGTGTTGCCAACTTTTTCCTTCGAGTGCAGCAACAAATTAAATTTGCGCTGGTAATTGGATTTCAAAACACTTCGTCCTGCGTCCAGACTTCAGGATCTCTCTCTCGCTATCTGTGTGTGGGTGTGTGTGTGTGTGTCGGCTGTATTTAATGCCGCCAACAGCCGCCAGCCAGCAGGAGAAGCTTTTGCGCTAAAAACAAAAGCAAAAAAAAAAAAAAAAAAAATATCAAAGAGAGGAGGCTGGGAGCTGGTTGAGTTTTTCGCCTTCGGGCCTGGTCCTCGCGCTTACATACCAGAGCTTTGGCCTAGAAACAGAGAAAGGCGGCAACAAAAACAGAAAAAAAAGGACTCTAGAAGGGTGGCCAAAATGGCGAGGGCGGCTCATCAAGTAAACAGTACCAACTGACATAAAACCAATTTGAAGCGGCAATGTCAACAGTTTGATGATGATGATTATGAAAAGTGTGAGGATTTTGGAGCTGGTATCCTCCAGCTTCCAAAAAAAAAAATTGATTTGTAGGTGACGGAAATTAAGCAACAAAGGTCCTTCCAGTCACAAGCCGGAAATTATAAAAATGTTCAAATGCAGATTTCCTGCGGTAACTCACTTTGATTGGAAAAATTGAGATGGTCTGGGCCTATCTCAAGGCCTATCATTTTCCAAATCATTTGATTTTCCTTTAAAAAAAAATAAACAATTTCATAAAAAAAATAACAAAAAATTGGTAAGCAGACTTCAATTACATTTAGAGAAGATTTAGGAGGAAAAAAAAGATAAAAGTGGAAAAACCATTAAATAATCTCTCACCTACACAGAGCTCAGCGAGAAAAACCGAGAAAGAAAATTCATTTTTCAAATCCCAATCACAGTTATTAAATCTTTGCTATATGGTTATGGTTATTGTTGTGATTTGATTTTATGGTAATAGATGAAATGAGACAGAGACAGAGAGAGAGAGAGATGGTGCAGCAGTTTGGGAGATGAGATGAGAGAGAGGAGGAGCTTTTTTGAGTTTTCTCTGTTTGAAAACTAAGAGAATACCCCGTTTCCCTCGCTCTGTTATTGTAGTTTTGGTGTTATCCTTGCTCCTACTGTTGTTGTTGTTTTTGTCCTGCCATTTGCGCGCGCTCTGAAATGAAAGAAGAAGAAGACCTGCAGCAGCAGCAGCAGCCAGCAGCAGCAGAAAGAAGCAAAAACGGCCTAAAATGGTATACTGACGTCATAAAAGTGACTTTTCTTATCTGCTAGCGTATCTTCTGGCAAAACAGAACGAACAGGATGCTAAGTGCAAGAGTATGAGTAAGGATTTCGCTCTCTCTGTGTGTGTGTGTGTGTGTGTGTGTAGTCTAAATTTAAATGTCGCTGGCAGAGCGGCAATCCTTCAGTCCCTGTCACTGACGTCGCATAAAAGGAAAATAATTATATTTTAAGGCAATTTGGGTGGCATGGCCGCAGCCGCAGCAGCAGCAACAGCAGCCACATCCTCATCTGCATCTGCATCCACATCTACATCCTCCATCGTCATCCTCATCCTTCGGGGCTTGGATTCCGTTTCGGCGCTTCAGCACCAGCAGCAGTACCAGCACCAGCCTCAGCTGCAGTGTCCTTGACCGAGTTTATGTAGATTTGCAAGGCTTTACACTGTGTGCGTCGTCGTCGTTGTCGTCCTTTTTCCTCATAAATATATATTTTTGAATATATATATAAATATTTATATATATATACGTTGGTATTTGTATAATATTTAGCAGTCAGCGCTCGCTCACATCTCATTATTAACATATTTCGAGCTATTTTCTTATGGCAGCTATGGGACTGGGACTGGGACAACGTTGCGTATGCGTTATATTTTACGATTCGTTCGTGTCTATGTCTTTGTCAGTTGGCCTATCTGTGTATCCGAGTATGTGTACGAGTATTTGTGTGTGGGCGTGGCCCGCCATGTGACTTATTTGAGCGTGTTTAAGCATTTGTGCTGTTGTGATTGCCTAGGGATGGAGAAGTAGCTGGAGGAGGGCTGAAGGAGGGCTGCCTGGCGACATTTGAGTTTTGAGGTGTTGACTTTATGGAGGCCATTCGTGGCGCAGATTTAACGCCTGTCTGGATTTATGACTCAAGCAACAGAGTTTTCTTTTCTTTTTTTCTTCTTCGGCACTAAAAATACGCACACACATACTATATACTATAGTAGGCAAGTAAGCTGACAAACAGAAGCCACATAATTACGTTTACCCCACGCTAATAGACGGTAATATAATTAGTTTGCCACCCCCCATGGATGGGCAAATATTTAAGCATTTCATCCCATTCAATCAAGTGCAGCAACAAAGCAGCTATAGCTGCTGTTACAAATTAATCCCCAAAAACTCAGGCTCTGCTTCTGGCCTAAAAAAAGGACATCCTCCATCCTCTATCCTACGTTGAGTTGTAGGAAAATAAATTATGCTTGCGATTTGTAAAAGCTTTAATACGCCCCAGAGCCAAATCCTGAGTGCACACAGCCATCCAGCCATCTGGAGGAGCATTATCCACTGAGAAAAAAACACAGTTGCCCATGGGAGGAGATAAAATTAAGTTGCTTGTACTAAAATACAAAATGAAAAGATTATAATCTTAAAATAACTTAACTAAGATGAGGCATTCTTTACGGCATTCTGCCAACCATGATCATTATCATTATCCTTGTTTCGCTCTCTGTGGAGCAGCTGCTGTGGCTTGACTTGCGCTTGCTTTTGGCCCGAAAGACAACAATGAATAAATTTAATTTTAGCTGCGGCCGACCTACCGCACATAACTCCCAGTTGTTGTTGTCATTGTTCATGTTGACTAAACACCTTTGAGATGCTGCCTCGCCCTCGGGCAGCTGTCACACGGGTGGTATACGTTATATTCCTTAGCTCCTGTCCTCGCTCTCTCTCTCTCTCTCTCTCTTAGTCTCTTGCTCGCTCGCTCGCACTCCCTTTCTGTTAGCTGGCTCTTGCTAACTCTCGCTGAGTGCATTATAACTGCATTTTGGTTTTGATGACGTCGTCACCGTCGTCGTCGTTGTCGTTGTCGTCGTCTGATTTGTAAATTATGCTTGGGACCCCAAAGGTTCAAACAGTTATAACACTCTCCAGTCTTCAGTCTCCGTGACTCGAGCCTCTCTCATCTCTCCCTTAAAATCCCAATGAAGAGAGCAAGCTTTGGTCTTAGCTTTTCACCTTTGCCAGCCATGTGACTTGAGAGCCGGAGTCCGAGAGAGAGAGCAGGATGCTGGTCGGGGAGCTTTGCTGATTTTCGCTGATTACGTAAATAAAGGCGAAGCCCGAGACGAGCACGAACTATAACGGTACAACCACCAACGGAATGTGTGCGGCCAGAACTGTTATAAACAATTTCACTGGAACATTGCAAGGAGTCGGAAAACCGAAAAGCCGGAGACGTACTTTCGTCAAAAGCCGAAGCCGTGTCGGTCGACCCGATTTCTCTACACACGAAATGGGGCGAGCAGCAGCAGCAGCAGTAGCAGAAGCAGCGCTGCTGGAAGCTCGGAAAACGAGAGGACGAAATGACTACAGGACTATAGGACGACAGGATGAGAGCAGGCAACTTGCAGGCTGCTGCTGATTCGGTTCTATGGTGAAAATTCAGTCAGAACGGGAACGTCGTCGCGAGCTGTGTTGGTAGCGCTCTCTGGCCAAGACAAGCAGAAAAGAAAACGCAGGATTTTTGTGACGCGAACGAGCGCCACAGCCTAAGGAATAGTCAGACTGGCTGGCCCATAGTTTTTCCATCGCAAAAGGACTCTAGGACTCTATCCTGTGTGGTGTGTGTGTGTGTTGCCGTGTAACGCGAGTGTGCCGCCAATCAAATTAAAAATATAATACAAAAAAAAAATTATAATCATAAAGTAAATTAAAAGGAAAGCAAAGCAAAAGCTAAAGAAAGAAAGAAAAAAAGTGCGTCAGCATCTCATCATCATCATCATCGAAGATGTGAAATTGAAGCTGTGTTGAGGAGCTATTGCTATATGGCTCTGATGGTGATGCTGATGCCTCAGCAGGAGGCGGGCGGCGGCAAAAAAGAAATCAAATTACAAAACAGCCAGCCAGCCAGTCAGCCACACATACAAACACATACTTACTTACTAGATAAAACCAAGCAACCGCCCAACCGACCGACCGCCCGACCGACCGACTAACCAACACACATGCACACCGAAAGGACACGCAGCGCTGAAATTGACGCAGACCATATAATTTAGCACACAAGTTAAACGCAAAAAAACAGAAAAGCAGCAGTAGCAGCAGGGAAAAAAATAAAAAAAAAAGAAAGCCAGCAAATAGCGAAAAGAAAACCAAACCGCCCAAAAATATATAGAGAAGAACATCTCATTCCTTGTATTTGTTCAAGTGTTTGTGTTTTTTTTTTCTTTTTCTTGTTCATGTTCGTTTTGTAATTGTATATAGCAAGGGGGCGGGGGGGGGGCGGGGGATAGGTGGGGCACAAGGGCACAAGGTTTTTGGGGGAAAATCAAACGATTGTCAGGCCAGGCATTAAAGCCAAATTAACAAGTTGCAAAAAAAAAAAATCCAGTTCCACAAAACGAAAACAGAAAAGCGCGCTCCCCTCCAACAACAATAACAGAAACAAAAAAAAAAAAAGTGTTGAAAAATGCCAGAGCAGCTGGGATGATGGCGGCGTTAAAGGAATTGCATGGCGGTGGGGCTAAGGGCGACAAGGGGTAGGGGGCTACAAGGGTACAGGCAAATACCAACGCACTTAACACATATTTACCAGCACACACACCCACACATACACATACGCGGACATTTAGAGCCACAACAACAACAACAATTCGCTGAAACAAAAACAGAACACAAAAAAAAAGGAAAATAAAAGAAAAAAGAAAAAAAAAACTTGAAACGCGCCAGAGATTCAAGTCGTGTCGTGTTTTTGCTTCTTTACCGTTATGGCCAGGATATTTTTAGCATGCGGGGCGAAAAATTTAAATCTCAATCGAACACAGAACCAAAAACCAAGAAAAACGAAGAAAAACACACAAAAATATCAGGAGGGAGAAAAACTTTTGCCAGAGTGCGGGTGTCCTTTTATCTCTGTATGTGTGTCTGTGTGTGTTTGTGTTTTTGTTTTGTTTTTGTTTTTTTTTTTTATTATTTATTTTCTTTTTTTGTTTGGCCCACAAAAGTCGGGCTAATATAATATCAACAAGCACACCAAGAGGGGCGGTGGTGCGGGGGGGTGTGGCAAGAAAAACAACAATAATAAGGCAATGGCATATTGAAAAGCCTCTCTTGCCAGCAAGGATACAACGAAGCGCAAGGATTGCAAGCAAGAGGCAGACGTCATGCATGTGCAAGGATATTATCAACGTCATGCCTGTCGAAGCTTCCGAGCGAGATAGATAGATAAAGAGAGAAAAAGACAGAAGAGATAGATAGAGAAAGAGAGATAGGCAGAGACGGCTGCACATTTTGTTGTTGTTTGTCCTTACCGACCATTAAACGTATTTATATTTACGGATATGGGTCCAACATCCTATCGTCCTGTCGTCCTTTAGTCCCTGTGTTAAGTGCATTAAACCTATTAAAAATAATTTCAACTAAAAGTAAATAACTCGCCCTGGCTTGTGGCTGACCTTATATTAGGAGGAAATCTAATTTATCTGAGCCACATTCTGCCATAAAACCATAAACTCCGAGATAGAGATAGATAGAGATGAGAGAGAGAGTGAATTTTACATTTAATGCCCTATAAGCCATAAAAGCCAGAGTAACTTTCCCAAGCCCTACAGTTTAAAAAAAGGAACATAAAATGTTGCCTACTTTTTGGCATAAACTTTCGACAGGACTCGGATAGCTACCTGTTCTGGCAATTACTATCACTCAGATCCCATCTTAACGAAATTCCCTCGCGTGTTTAGCCAAATTTTTGAGTTAGGGTCTTGGGCCAAGATAGAAAGTTTTCTTAGCCAAGAAACAACAATCGCAACGATATAAAAATGTCATTTAACAGTCTTACTTCTAGATGGGGGAGGGGGAAAACTTTTCCTCTTTTGGGGGGCTAAGAAAGAAATTAACTTTATTGGCCGAATCAAGCGAAAATCGCTAAACAAATGCGCCCAAGCACCTTTTCAAGTGGTGGCTTTGCTAGCATCCCCGTTATATATTTTCGCCCATTTTCCTTTCCCAAGTTGCCAACTAGTTGAGCCTTCCATGTGCAATCTTCATCACGCACACACCCTAACACACACACACATACATATATAGTTGGCAACTAAACACATGGCAAATGTGGCAAAACTTGAAACTTATCGACGGCTCTAATCTAAACGGGACAAGCTGGCCAAAAAGTTTTGCCCTCTCGCCTGCCTAAGACACACTAATTCGCAGCTCTCTCTCCAACCTCCCACTCTTTACTCTTTACTTGCCCTCTGGCCTCACACTCTTCCCTCATCATCGTCTTATTTCTCTCTCTTAGTATTGTTCCAAAGGGGGGGCCCAGAAAAGTAGGCTATAAAAACTATCAACACAACTCAAGTTTGTGGCAAGTTGTTGTGTATGGGATTTCTTTTCTTAGGTGCTGCAGCAGCGGCAGCGAGAGCAGCAGAACAACATAAAAATAGGAAAACTTTTGTTGTTTTATTCTGTTGTGTATTTTTAAGTTTTCCTACCGCCCTACCGCCCTCCTGCCATCTTGCCATCCTGCCACTGGATCATATAATCCTTTCACTTAACAAGCAAACTTTTGGCAGCAGCCGAAACGAAACGAAACGAAAAAACTTTCACAAACTCCTTTGCATAAACACAAACATGACCGTAGAAGCAGCAGTAGCAGTAGGAGCAGCAGCAGTTCCCGAGTCATATCTCCGTGTAGATGTAGACATGAAATTTATGCATTTGCTGCCAGGCCCAAAAAGTATTTATGTATGCGCTTATAAATATATGCAGAAGCCCCTTCTCCAACTAGCACGTTTTTTCGCCTAGCGAGTGTCTGTGTAGATAGCCAACAAATTTATGCTAGCAATATGACAAACAAAATATTTGTGCACGAGTTGCAAAAACTTTTCACGGAGCAACTTTAAAATAACACCAAAGACGAAGGATCATGGCAGTTTAAGCTGGGATTTTTTTTTTAAGGATTTTAAAATCTAAGAAGAATATTTGTAGTAGTATTTAAAAAAGTTCAAATATTAAAGGTTAAATTTAATAAAATTGAAAACTGGGCCACAAAAACCAGAAAACAATAAACAAAAATTGGGGGAAACTGGCAAACGGCTTTGTGATTTATAGAGCAAAACAAATATAATTAAATAAATCCTCAAATAAATACACAAATACAGATACACATACTGGCTGGCTCATTCATGCACATATTTAAGGACATACATATATGTATGTGTGTGTGTAAATACAAAAGTGATTTCTTTTTTGTCGCTCTCGCTCTCGTTCTCGTTCTCCTCTGGTTTTGCTTTTGGCTTTGCTGGGCAACAAGTAAAAATAATTAATTATAGATAAATGTGTGCGACGCGTGTGAGATAAATTGCCAAAGCAACAGCAACAACAACAACAACAATAACAAGCAACAACAACAATCAACCCTTGTGATATGTCCTGGGGGATGATGTTGTAACATACCATAATAAATGACTGCGCCGCAAAATGAGCTTTTAGTTTAATTAATCAAATGAATAATAATCACCAATAAATAGTTGAAGCAAAAGTGCACAAATAAATGGCGGACTAACGCCGATGCATGGGCCATTGAAAGAAGGAGCTAGAAGAGGACCAGGACTAGGCGGAGTAGGAAGAGTATACCGACTGGCCAATTGCCAACTGTGTTGTTGTTGTTGCCACCATCGACGCCGCCGTCGCTGCCGCTGTGATTCATTCTGGCCGCCCAACAAGGCAACAATAGCAGCGAACGCGGCGATCACAGTGGCAACCAGGTCGGTGGTGCACCGCCAGTTCCCGGAGGAGGAGGAGGAGGAGCAGTTGGAGGAGGAGGTGGAGGAGGAGGTGGTGCATCGCGTACCGTTAGTGAGCTTGGAGGCGGTGGAAGTGGCACTGGAGCAGCTCCTGGGGGAGAAGTTGGAACTGGAAGTGGAGTTGGAAGCGTTAGCGGCAACGGAGCGGACTGTAGCAGCGACGGCGATCCCAAAAAGTCCTTCTCGCTGCACTGCTGTTGCGTGATCGTCGACATCACACCCGTGGCGCATCCAGGAGGACGCCTGACATCGGCAACAACGGCCTCGGGAAGGGATGCGGGCGGAGCCGCCGCTTCGGGTGGCAGTGGCGGGGGTGGTGGCGGCCTGGGACTCGGCCTCGGTGAGAATGTCTCCCAGCTGGCCAGCCAACTGTTTCGCTTCGGCAGCAAGAAGCGGACGGGCGTCTGCATCTGCAATGCCCAGTGCCGGCTGCAAACGCTGGGCGAAACGGGCGGCAGCCTGGAATCGGCCGCCATCAAGACCCATCACGGCTCCCTGGATCGACTGCTCCAGAAGGGACAAGCCACCGCCGGCGGCAAGGATGGAGGAACCGGCGGCGAACGTTCGATAAGCTGGGTGGTGGATGGCGGGGCGGCAGGATCCGGTGCTCTGCTGAATGCCTCCTCCGACGAAAGCGACGACAAGAAGAAGAAAATGGAGGATCAGCCACTGCCCCCGCCACGGCCCCCATCCAGATCCCATAGCAAGCCCACTGCCAAGGAAGAGTTCGATCGCGGAGTGGAGGTGGAGAAGTTCTATCATCAGATCAATGGCGACATCTTCGAGATTACGCGCCGGGTTCGGGCGCGGGACGAGGAGACGATGGAACAGAAGTGCATCCGGCGAAAGGGCTCAGTGCGGCTGACAGAACCCACTGCCAGTGGGGGCCACGCCCACGTCCGGATCGAGCAGCGCCCCCAACTGCCGCCCAGACGCCAGAAGAGCGCCGAGGAAGTGGCCACCATGCCCAAGAGCGCCCTCCGTCAGGCGCCCGAGCAGCTGGAGTGGTTCGATCGCCGGGCCCAGCAGCGTCACTCTGCCCGGTCCGCCGAAGGCGGCCAGGTCCGCGAGGAGACCATGGAGTGGCTGAAGCTCCAGAAGACTGCCAGTCCCTCGCAGCCGGTGCGGACTTCCTCGGGTCCCAGCGAGATCACCGTGCTGAAGGACGAGCTCCCCGACTGGCTGCTGGAGCACTTACCCCGGAAGAAGGAACGGGACAGAGATCACCTGCCCTCGGACTCGGGCAAGGGAGTGGGCTCGGCCTACGCCAAGGCTCTGTCGGAGCTGCTGAAGAAGCCACTGTCCCGGCAAAGCTCCGGGCCGTGTGAGTTTTCGCTCCTGAAGACCGACATCGTGGAGTGGCTGACCAAGATGCAGGCCAGCTCTGGGCCGGAACGGGGGAAGTCCCGTCGCTCGCACCACCGTCGGAACGGTAGTGGCGGAGATGCCCAGCCGCGGTCCAACTCCCAGGAGGATGCCCAGGACCTGGCCAAGGCCAGGCACCGGAAAAGGCACTCCCTGGGCCACAGCGGCGCCACCAGCGAGGAGGAGCAGCAGCAGTTAACAGCCGACTGGATAGCCTACCCGCTGCACAAGTTCCAGTCCCTGGGCAAGCAGCCGCCGCTTCCCAGCCAGGTCACGCCTGGCGGCGTCACCATTCCCAGTGGCTATGCGGTGCCCAGTGCTCTGTCCCACACGCCGCTGTGTCAGCGGCGGGAAGAGCGTTCCCGGGAGCGAAGGCTCCGCCACTCGGCCAGCGAGGTGGTGGGCAGCGGGGGCGGAACGTCCAGCACCGCCCACCTGGAACGGCTCTACGCCAAGCCGCACAAGGAGCGGTACCAGTACGTGCCAAAGACCAGCAAGGAATCCAGCAGCGGTGGCGGGAAGAGGGAGCGGTCGCGACGCCACCAGACCCAGAGATCGGCCACAGTGTCCGACATGTCCGCCCAGCGTTCCGGCGGCCACAAACGCAAGTCCTCGAGTGCGGAGCGGGCGCCCAGATCGCCATCGCCGGGACCCTGCACCGATCCCGACTGTCCACTGCTGCCCATCTGCACGGATCCGCACTGCCGCTACCAGGAGTGTCAGGCGCGGCAGTGCCTCACATCGTCGGTCAGCTCCGTGAACCTGGCCCGGCACCAGCAACTGGCCCAGGTCCAGCTCCACACTGTGCCGGCCCATTTGATGGGCCCGGCCGGCGGCGGAGTCGGTGGCTTGGGCTCCGATGTGCCCACGACGCCTTCCACCACGGCCACGCCTCCGCCGCCACCACCGCCCGCTGGAGCGGGCTTGGGGGGGACGGGAACGAGACCGAGACCGAGTGAACGCCGGCTGGTCATCTGCCACGACTGCCGGTCGTGCGCCCCGCTCCACAGCTGCCAGAATCGCAAATGCCTCAACGCCGCCAAATGCAACTCACTGCCTCGCTGCGCCGCCGACTTCAACCGCCTGCGCACCCAGCTGGCCCAGCCCCCCACCACGCTGGACGACATCGAGCCGGCGCCCTTGGAGCTCGATCTGGAGATGCAGCCACTGCCCTCGCCGCCGCACCCCCATCCGCATCATCACTATCGCAGCAACTCCCAGCCAAATACTTTGCAACGCGGCGACTCGGCCAGCTCCGCCAGTATGGTGGGCATTGGGCCAGTAGTCCGAGGAGACGGAGGAGTAGGAAGAGGAGGAGGAGGAAGAGGCGCTGGCCTGTCATGGCTGGAGCCCACAACCACACTAGTGCAACCACTGCCCGCCTACGTGCACCACCATTCCAATGGCAAGCTCATGAAATCCGCCTCGGCTGCTTCGCTCAACTCCCGTCGTCGGCGCCACAAAACCGTACACTTCGGCGAGAATCTGCTCCGGGAGGTGTGCCAGAACCGGAAGCTCATCAAAACGGAGACACAAGTCCCCTCTGGCTCGGCGCCCATGAAGGCCAACATCCAGATGCTGTACAACTTCGTGGAGGGGGTACTCAGTGCCTGGGTGGACGATGACGAGGATCAGGTGCGTTCCGGTGCGGAATCGGAGCCGGAGCACGGCATGGTGCCTATGCAGCCGATCCACAGATGCAACCGGTTGCGGTATCAGTGCATCCGACGGGTCGTCGAGGAGGCGGCCGAACTGCAGGGCACCCTGAAGCTGGGCAACTCCCGGTACCGGCATCGCCATTGGCGGAGCACCGCCAAGCAGTGCAACGAAATGTTCCTTCGCAAGGTAGGAAAAGGACTAAGGAAGGACTAAGGAGTCCTTGAAGGAGTGTTGCATAATATTTTATATTTTATTGAATATCTCAAGTCTTATACTGTCTAGTCTTAATCTTTAAGAAAACATCCTGTTCCTCAAGTATTTTTATTTACAAAGGACCTTAAATATAACCACGAGTCCTTGTTTATCTAATTATGTCTATTTTCGTAGCAATTAATTCCCAAAAATGAGTCATCCCCCAAATCCTTGTCACTCATTCAGGTCGTCCCATTGGCAGTCTCACCTACCCATGGATACACTTTGAACTTTTGCTCCCGCGGAGCTGAATGAGATTCGCGTGAGAAAATGTCGCCTTTTGGAAGGAGGGAAAAAGGACCACAGGAAGTGTCTTTTTTATATTTTTTTGTACTTTGTTGGTAAAGCCCTCGGTTAAGTGTATTGTCGTCGTTGTCTACAGCGTACAAATTCATTTCGGGATGCCCAACAAAACGTTGATCAAAGCCAAAGCATCCTTTTCACTCTCGAACAGGGAGCGGCTGGGAGGAGCATCTCCTTGCCGGCTCCTTTTCTGGTTCCACAAAGGAGCAATAAATTAGAGCATTAGCCAGGCCCCTGTCCTGCCCCTCCTCGGTCCTTCGAGAAAAGCTCTTAACACACAGACAAATAGCGTTTATGGTTGGGTGGCAAGTGTGGGGGTGTGGAAATGTCCTGTCTCCTCCTGGCTCCTCCTGGCTCCTCCTAGCTCCTCCTGACTCCTCCTGGCTCCTCCTGGTACTTGTATTTAGTTTTCGGGTAATGAATGGCATTGATTGCAGTACACGCATGAATCAAAAGGCTTCAAAGTGATAAAAGTCCATTTGGCCAAAAAAGCTAAAGGCAGTAGTGGGCGTGCCAGTGGGCGTGGCTGGGAATATATATAGAAAATACATTTCATGAAACACCCAGATAGATGGTTAGATAAATCTTGCGTTCGAAATGTGAGTAACGACTTCATGGATGCATACAGAGGAGTGTTTACTTTGTATCCATGTGGCTTCCTACGGTTAACTTAACAAGCAAATAGACACGTTTGGTCAAGAGTGTTACATGCCAGATGCAGATACATAAACCCATAGATACAAAGCTACAAATACACATACTCACAGATGCACAGATACACATTCTGTATTCTATTCAAATGAGTGTGCTTGAATGGAAAAGCTGGAGAAGAGCAGGATTAGTTGGCTTATCATTGGAATGGAACTGTATATTAATTAATGGCCAGATCAGCGTAAAAAAGAGATTGTGCCATGGAATTGGCTTTAAGGGGCTTAAATCCGTAATATTCAAGGGCTTTTACGAATTCTTTGCAGCTCTAATTAACGCTTGTTATAGCCTCACATGATCTGAATACCTAAATGCCACTCTTGAAGGCTTTCTGCCTTCTGTGCTGTGCTGTGCTGTGTGGTGTGTCCTGTGATTATTGCAAGGTTGCCTCGTCCTGGCTTGTTAATTTTGATTGATTCAATGCTAAACAGTTTCACCTTCAGCCAATTAGGTTGGGTGGGGGGAGTTGAGCGCGGCTCTGCCACGAATATTTAATCAAATCGGAATGACATTGCAGGTTAAGTCCCAAGCCGACTGCGAGCTGAACTGAGCTGGGGATAATTCCAAATTGATTTTCGAAGGAAACTTTACAAGTCAGCCTCCTCTATCTATCTATCTATCTATCTTTGTATCTGTATCTATCACCTGCAGTCTATGGAACTTCTTTAATGCCTCACTTAATCGCAGCAATGCCAGAAACGTGCCACAGATACCGAATAACTTTTTTCCGATGGTTAACCTTCCCTTCGTATATATATACCATATATATATCCTTTTTTATTAGAAAGGACATCCACACATCCTGCATAAACACTCTATCAAATATTGTAATTTTTGACAGCGACATATGAAAAGATTTTTCTCCATTCCCAGAGAGGTTGCCCCAAAAGTTTACCGGGGCGTGGGGTAATCGAGGTGACAATGGCTGTGCCAATGACATGGCATCTCCCAGTTCCCCCAGTCTGGGTCCTGGCTCATCTCGTCCACATTTGACATTCAAAAGTCATTGATAATTATGGCTGAAACGTAAACGACAGCCGCATCGAGGGATCACAATCAATTCTTGATTAGAAATCGTAACGAAAGCACCTGGTTTGTGGGTGTACCACTGTACATATATACACCAGATATATACCCTCAAACATATAGATATATATAGCAGAAGGATATAGTAGGGAATTGAACCTAAGTGGGCGTGTCTGGGTGGAAGTATACGAGTGTGTGTGTGTTGAGGTTCGTCTGTGCGTAAATTGAATTTTGATTTTGCACCGATGCTGAGATATGGCGTATTAGGCCCCCAAAGTAATCAGGTGGGTTGCCCTAAAAGGTTGGCGTTAAAAGGGGGCGTGGCAGGAGCATGAGCGAAGGGGGAAGGAGAGAGATGAAAACAGGACAACCAACTGGCTGGCATTTAATCTTTTGTGTGATTGTTGTTTGGCCGTGTTGGCATTCGTGTTCGTGTTTTGGGTTGCCCATTTAGGCTTACCCATGTGAACGTTTTCAGTCATTCGTGCGAATTTTGCCATACACCAGGCTAAACGGACTAAAAGAGGGAGCCCAGGACTCAGAACAACAATAGAGGAAGGGGATATGGGAGCCAAAAAGGGTGCTCTACTGCCCGGAGGCAGTAAAATCCCATTGTCAGTGTTTTCCAGTCCCCGAAACTAGTGTCTGATGAAATCCAAGAAACACATTCGACTGCTGCCACTTTTGGGCCAATTAAAAATTCATGAATCATTTGACAAACTCTTTGGACTTGGAGCACCAGGTTCTCTCCTGGGAGAATGACCAGCAGCAGGAATACCAAATGCGTAGTAATCTCCTGTGAAAGGGTATTCCTCCCAACCCCCCTCTTTAAATCACTCACAAATTTGATTAGCAGAGACTGGGTCAAGTAAGGCCTTTAAATTCGAGTACCAAAAGTACCAGAGTAGGCCTTTAACCGAAGCTCAAGTTTTAACAGAGTGTAGAGAGAACTCACTCTGAGAATTTAGGGCCCAATTCCGGCATCCTGCAGCCATCCTGCAACAGTTGAACAGTTCCGCTCGACAGCTTCCGCTCGGCTTGATGATTTCATGGAAAACTTCATTGAGTAAAGCGGAAACTATTTCATTTTGGTGGAGAACTCAGGTTATTGCTCCCAAGGACCAAGGACGAGGTGGAGTGGAGAGTGTTTTTGAAGTTTTCCTTTTAAATTTTTGCTTCATAGTCCAGAGGAGTGGGGAGAAACTGGAGGTGGGTTTCCGGGAAGCCACTTAAAGTGACACGCACAGATATCGATTGGTTCGCTTCGACTCCCACCCGCTGGTAACCGCTTTGATCTGGACCACCCATCATAGCATCCCTTCCAATCTTAATGCTACCCTTCTCCAACCACCCCACCCCCTTTTCAGTCGCTAAGCAAGCCACGTCGTCTCAGGTTGGGTTCTTCTGGTTATTTGCATGCCTTTGCACTGCTCTTCGATTAATATAAAATTTGATTAAACTTGGTCGCTGCGCCACTGGTTGTGGGTTAAGTACACATGACCCCGGCTGGCAAAAGACCGACAACGTCACTTGACGACGCAGGACCCAAGTCGTGCTACCGCTCCACGGGTGGGACTTGCTACTTGCCTCTTTGTGAGCAAACATCAACATCAGACAGCCCCAGCTCCTGCCCCTGCCCCAACCCCCTTTTTATACGAGCCAGTCAAATAAATAACTTGTAAAACATGCATATGAGCAAAAATGTTTGGAAATTGCCAAAAACCTAGAGGGGGAGAGAGAGAGAGAGGTCCTGATATATATTTTTAGTCCTGGCTGACAGCCTGAAGTATCGTAGTAACCGGGGCCATGTCCTGCACATGGAGTGTTCACAGGAAGACGGGAGACGAAACGAATAAACACATTGTAAATTGATTTCCTTGGGAACTCAAATAAAAATGGCATGAAAAGCAAGTGAGCGACAGTTGGCCCTTCGTCCTGGCCCATCCTGCATCCTGGCCTGCACCACCCACCGCGTCGATTGAAACGAATGAATGGGCAAACCAATTTTTATTGCCACGCGGGACACGTAGCCCGAACAGAGCCATCGACTTTGGTCTTGGCTTGAATTCCCACATGGACGCCAGAGTCCTGTGCTCCTTTAGCTGGGGGAAAAAAAACGGCAAAATTGCTGTGAGCGGTGAGCGGAAGGAAGTCGAAGGAGATGGCCGAGGCTGCAGAGGCTGCTGAGGCTGAGGAGGATTGGAGGCAAACAACCTTCCGTCAGTCAGTCACTCTGTCAGGCAGTGAGTCATTCAAACATTCAGTCAGTTAGTGGGACGACCCGGCTTTTGATGAAATAACATTGCCAAGTAACAGTTTGCCTTTCGCCATTTATATTCCCTCGTCCTGGGCCAGTGGATCTCTAGCCCCGTGTCCCTTTTTCCTCATTTTGTCAATTGTTGTCTGGGCCTGCCCTATCTCTATCTGTCGTCCTTTTTTTTTTTTTTTTTGTTCGTCCTTCCCCTCTGCTCTAAAAATGAGGCTGGCTGGCTAGCTGGCAGGCGAGAAGAGAAGACAAATTGCTTTATCGACGACATACGTAACAAATGTTGCTGCAACATCCACAAGCAACATTCAGCAGCAGCAGCAGGACCAGCATCAGCAACCTGGCCATTATTGGTTTCAAATGGCTTCGTTCTGGCTGAGGGGCTTACCCAGAGATTCCCGTCGTCCTGGATGTCTTTGACTGTTGGATGCTGTTGCCTGCCTGCTAATTATGACTTAATTATTTCAATTATTTTCTCTTCGATTTATTGAATTTTATCGCCGACAACCAAAAGCCCCACCCAAACGTACACCGAACGTGCAGGACGTGTGTTGTGTGTGTGTGTTGCCAGGCAATGTCCTGGCGAGCCTTGATTAAATTGCTTTACTGCCCGTCCACTCATCCTTGGAACTTCTCCATTTACCTGTTTTCAGATTTCGGACGATGATCGAATGAGCCTAACTACCGCCGTTTCGGATGAAGATGATGGCGAAAGTGTCATGGCGTCACCATACAAAGCAAAGGCCACTGGCACCGCTGCATCCTCCTTCAATTGCACGGGAGCTGTTCGCAAGGCAGGGTAAGTATATTCACTTTCTGGATCTGACTCTCTGCGGGCATCTGGGATTTTTGTTTTTTTTTATGCCTGTGGTTGATGTAATCCGGTATCTGGCATCTGGAGTGAGAGAGATCCTGGGCTCACGTCCAACAAGTCATCATAAATAACCAGAGTCTGTGGGGAATCCCCCTCGGGGAGCATAATTTCACAGTGATTAAGGCCGAGGCGGAGAAAGACGAGTCCGGGGGATTAACGTTATTATGTCCGTGTGGTATCAAAGTTGTGGACTAAAGTGTTTCGAGTACACACCAGCCAGGAGATTACCTTAAGCCCATAACTTTTATTTAATCTTGATTTACATTATCGGATAGTTGGGGTTAATAATAAACTTATTATGGTTGGATGATAAGTCTCTAACTACATAGTTCCATTCTCCAAAAAAGGGTATTCATTATTCTATACTTTGTGGGGGAAAACCCTTCCTGCTGCTATGATTAACTGCTGGCAGGACTTGTGTAGCCCAAACCATTTTCCGCATCTTGATTAGCCCCGAAGGTTAATGGGTTGGCGTGGAAGCTGTTGAAGCCGTTCTCCCCGGGATTACATAGCCTGTCCCACATCCACACCCCCCTATCCACCCCGAACTTTTTATTACATTCCCCAGGACCTAACCCAAATGTTTGCCCTTCTGCTTGCAGCTTCCTATCGGTAAAGAAATGGTTACTACGCAAAAAGCACCAGATCGAGCTGGCTCGGAAGCGCGGCTGGAAGGGCTACTGGGTGTGCCTCAAGGGCACCACCCTACTCTTCTATCCGTGCGACTCCCGGGAGGGCCGGAGCGTGGAGGCGGCGCCCAAGCACTTGATTATCGTGGACGGTGCAATTATGCAACCGATTCCGGAGCATCCCAAGCGCGACTACATCTTCTGTCTGAGCACGGCGTTCGGCGATGCCTATCTTTTCCAGGCACCTTGTCAGGTGAGTAGTATCTTCATTACAGTGCGTGTCCTTAAGGGTATGGTTGGCCAGATGGATGGATGGTTGGATAAATGGATAGATGGATAGATGGATGGGTGGTGGTCTGAAGGATACAACGCCTTAGGACATGCTCGCTCTCATTTCGAGCAGTCAATATCCGAGGGAAGTCCTTCAAGGAAACTGTAAAAAGCCTGGCTGGCCTCGCCACATCCAAAGTCGGAGCTTGCAGCGAAAATTTGTTTGCGCAAGGATATGCAAGGATTTCAACGGCCTGGCAAGTTCAGTGCTCGCGGCAACCAGTCCGGCCAGCTCACACATAATCGCCTGCCTGGCCAGGCTTAAATATGTAACCACAAACATAAGGACATGACGAGAAAAGGTCCTTGCCATTGTAATTATTTCATTATGAGATTAGAGATTAAGATCTTGAGCCTTTTAAGGAGCTAAAATGAATATTAAAACCTAAATTAAAAATTAATCAAAAAATATAAGAAAGCTGGATGGTTTCTTTGGTTTTTTCGAGTGCATCCAGCTACAGATACATGGCGAGGACATGGACATGGACGAGGACATTGGCAAGGCGCTGACTGACGCAACCCGCACCAGTCTCTCAGAGAAAAAGAGATGGCCATAACGAGGCATGGAAGGCAGGGAAGGGAGGGAGGGTGGTTGGGTGGAAAGATGGCTTAAAGCGTGAGCCATGATTGAGGTGGCGTTGACTGACTGCCAACTGGCAGATTGCCTTGAACAGCTGCAGCTGCACTAGAAGCAGAAGCAGCATCCTTGTGGCAGCCCTAAACTGTTACATGTCTCAAAGGCATACGTTCGTACAGCATCAGCATCCCCCTTGCCACACGCCACACCCGCCTTGCAACACACCACCTTGCCACATCCAACTAACCAGGCATGGCTGTCAGCTTGCCAGGACTAGCTCGGTGGCCCAACGTGATTTGTCATTAAATTTGCATAACTGATAGCCGGGCCAACGACAGGGCTAAGCCACGGGGCGGGTGTCAGGGGTCAGAGGCTATAAAAGGGTAGCCCGGAGTTGGGGACAAGTTCGACGTTTGGCGCTGGGGAGCCACGTCGAATTGCTTGCGGTGCATTTGGTCTGCAATTTGCAACAATGTTTCAAATTTTAACATCCTTCCCCTTCCCCATTCATCCATTTGCAGGTGGAGCTGGAGAACTGGGTGAATAGCATCCATAGCGCCTGTGCTGCCGCCTTTGCCCGCCACCGCGGCAAGACCGGCACCCTACACCTGCTCCAGGAGGAGATCTTCCGGCTGGAGAAGGCCATTGAGTCGGTGAGTAAATATGTTGGCATTTATAGTATTCCACAAAATGCAAAATATACGAAAACACATTCCACAACACCACTATACTACACTATACTATACTACCCTATGGAAATGGCGAGTATTCGTTGCGGTTTTATGCACTGACTCACCTGGCAAATGCACCAGGATATGGGATCCAGAATGCAAGGAGCTTGGATTGCGGTTGCATTTCGCAATGCAGCCTTCTGCGGCTTTTGTTGCCGCTCTCGAGAGTTAAGTCAATTTCGCCCAAGTGGCTGCAATGCAAAATGAATGGAGAGCCGATGGCAGAAGCTGCGTTTCAATGCTGTAAGGACGGCTAAGCTCCACCGCCACCAAACATTCATCCACCATGTTTCCATTTAAAATATAACATGTACATGAATGGGCCACCACCACACACACATCATCGATTGGCAACGATATCGTTTTGTGGTATTAGGATTTGTGCCATGTTATGAATCGCAGTGTATCCTGCATCCTATATCCCTGGATAGTGAGTGCATTCGCCATTGAATAATGTATGAAAAGTGAATTTAATAAGGACATTTATCGAGTGGGGATTATCTGCACGTCACTGGAGGAATTGGAAGGCAAACATCATCTTAAATTGTATAATTATTTTAATATTTTTTTGGTTCCAACCGACCAATCCCAGTCACTAATGTAATTGACTCGAAAAACAAATTCCTTGCCGAGTTATTTATCCTGGCAGGACAAAAATTTCCTCAATCTTTCGCTGTCAACTCAGAAGTCAGCGGAAAAACAAGCGATCGAACACAACAATCGCATTTTCCGCATTCCCAACCAATTTCTCAGTCTCACGTCACTCGATTCCCCCAAAGATTTATGCCATTGTTGAAGGAAAACCAGCTTTTCCTTCTTCCTTTTCCTATTCCAGAAGGCAGGAAAACTGCTTCTACTTGCAACTATTTATGTATTTGCTTTCAAATCAATTCCCCATCAATTTCGCGGCAAACAGCGTAAAATTCCTTGCATTGCAATTTATTTTCCTCTCCAGCTTGAAGGGGGAGGGGTGGAGCAAAAAAAAAATAGGAAAAACACGAAAAACTTTTGTGCCAGAGAGAGAGAAGCTACCGAGGTCTGGCCTCTGTGGAAAATCGTGGAAAGCAAATCAAAGCGAGGGAAATTTTTTGCAAAACGCGAATCGCAAGACAAAGCAAACAGAATTGAACTCGAGCTGGAAAACTACAAGAAATTGCACTTGGCCCCACGATAAATGCTCTCTGGATAAACCAAGGCAACTGGAAAGCAGTTATGCCAGGAGGATGGCAGCCACCCCCACCACCCCCACGAACCTTTATCCAAACTCCCCGCAGAATCACAAAAAAAAAATAAACAGAATGAAGGAAAAACTTTATTTGTTTATTTATTTTTCATCATGTCATTTTCAGTTGCTTTTCTTTAGCCACTATTTTCCACCTCCCCCACCATGCCTCGCCCACTTTTGCCTTTAATTTTTCCATTTTCCCGCTAGTATTGTTGCAGTATTTGTTGTTGTTATTGTTTGTTAGTTAGTTAGAAAAGACTCCGAAAGACAATTATGTTGTCTGTCCCATCCAATCCAGTCCTGCATCCTTCGCAACTTGATTCATTCGTCTCTGTCGCTGGCAATGTTCCTGTAGGTCCTTCTGTTCGTTCCAGACTTTGTTGTTTCAGGGTTTTTTTTAAGATGAAAAATATATACATAGTTATTTGTTTTTATGGAGGAAATATTATTAAAGGTTTTTTTTAAGAGTTTTTATCATGAAATAAATAGGAAATGTGAGTAGGTTTTTTAATATACACTTCTTAAAGAAAACAATAATAAAATTGATAACAATCGACAAAAATCGATAAGTATAAAAAAAATCTAGTTTTTAGAGTTAAAATATACAGTTTTTTATTATAAGAAATATTTAATAGTATTTTTATGAGCTTTGAGATGAAAAAATGGCCAATATGAGGCCATTTCAAAGTAGGTTTCAAAGTATATCTTTAAAAAAACATGAATATATAGATAAATATCGACAAAAATTTAATGTCTAGTATGAAACTATTATCGATTAAGGTTTCTATCAAAAATGTTTTGCTTAAGGATCAAAAATATATAGTAATTTGTTATGAAAAATATTAGTAAATCTTATTTTAGAGCTTAAAAGATGAAAGAAATGTGAAATAAGAGCAGATTTTCAAGTATATCTTTAATAAAAAGTTTATATATCGCTAAGATTCGATAAAAATCGATTTGCTATATCTAACTATAATCGATTAAAGTTTCAATTAAAAACTACCTATCTGTATTTTCAAAGAAAACTATTTATTTATTCTTATCCCTAGATCTCTTAACTTAATTCCTACTATTTATGAAAATCCTCTTTCATTTCGTCCTGTGTGCCCCAGTTTCGATTGCAGCTTCGGCCAGATATATTTCTTGCCTCGATTGCTGTTCTGGGCCCTTTTTTAATTTAGTTCGTTGAGTTGTCTGTTTTTTTTTCTGCCATTTCTCTCATTTGCTCCACAAAGTTGTAGTTTGATATTATGACCGAAGCCGAAGCTGGAGCCGGAGCCTTGGTCTTGGTCGCCTCCTTGTGATTCGCCTTCTTCGTTTCCCCAGTTTAGAGTCCTGCCAGCCTGCTCGTCCTTCAGCTTCCACTATCTGTCCCTTTGGATAAACCATAATTACTTCCTTGAACTGCTGCGTTTTTGCTGCTTTCACCCCTCTACCCTCTCTCTATATCCTTTTTCCTTTTTTTGGTGGGAAGAGAAAACAAAAAGCATTGAGCGGAAGTCCGAGATTGCCATAAGAGGACTCTCTAGGTCCTATTACTTCCGTTACCCCCGGACTCCCCACCCGAAAAAACAAACTTGTCGGATGAATATTAATTAAATGAGCCTAAGGAGTGGCCATAAATGCAGTTTGCATTTAGCATTTTTGCATTACTGCATTTGTTGTTAATTAATTTTGTAGAAAAAGGATCTGAAAGTTGGCGAGGAGGAGGACTCTCTGTAGGCTTGAATAAAATTAAAAGAAAGTAGCAGTAGAAAGGCAGTAGAAAAATGCAGAAAGGTGTCACACCAACGTGTCCTTTTATGAGTAAATAAGTGTGGGTGTGGGTGAGGGTTTGACGATGACCCGCCCCCCCCACACACACACACTTACCACTCACATTCCTATACGCCCCCCTTTTTTTCTGTAAAAAAGAGCAACAGTGTTGTCTAATTTTTTTTTTTGCAGGCTCCTCTGGTTGTTTTTTTGTTGTCTTGCCTTCTACTTTTGTGTGACGCCTACGCTGACTGCTTGTTGTTGTTGTTGTTGTTGTTGCTGTTTTTTATAGCTGTCACCTTTCGGAAATAATCATATATGTGTCAACGGAGGGAGGCGGGGTTTCGGCAGCACTTCGCTTCGTTTGCTTTAGCTTTTCTAGTTTCTCTAGCTCTGTTTTTTTTTTTTTTTGTGTGTATATATCCATGTGTGTGTGTGTGTGTATAGATACTTTTCCTCCTCCAGCTGCTATCTATTTTTCTTTTTCGCATAAAGCACTCACACACACATACACACATACTCATACATGTATACACAATGCAGAGCCGTAAAAAAATAGTAGTAGCTGCCCGGGCGCGTTTGGTTTTTCGTACGCTCTGGTTTTTACGCTCTAATTACGACTCCTACGACTGAACTTCCCTCTTGTCATGCCGCATGCCTCATGCCTCATGCCGCATGCCTCCTGCCACTGACACCTGCTCCTGCTCCCCCGTCCTGGACCAGATCCACCTACCTGGTGTGCAATTGCCATGGCGGCGCTGTCTAAACAAGGCTCACTTGCTGCCTGCTCCCTGGTTGCTTTCAATTTGCAATGGCTGCCTGTCATTTCAGCTCAATAGCAGTAGCAGAGCCTTCTGATCCTACCCCTTGGATTCTAGATTTTTTTTTAAATTTTTGCATTGACTTTAAAGTCCACATACAGAACTATATCCTTTAAAAGTTAAACCACAGTATTTTATTTGCGGCCATCACCATCGATTTCATGTAATTGCACTAATTAAATGATGCATCACCCGTACGTGAATTGAAAGCTTAATGCAATTTTCAGTTTTGCGGGTTTAATGCAACAAAAGTCAGTCAGTATTCATAGTATTCAGTGTGTTTTAATGAGGCCTTTATGAAAACAATTCAAGTAAATGAGAATTGTTTTTCTTGACTGCTCAGCCGGAAAGTGGGCAATCATTCGGGGATTGAAATTCCTTTTTGGATATTTACTCCCCAAACAAACAAATATTAAGGACACCGGAAGTATCTACAGACTATCAGATATATGGATAACAAAACCCAAAATGTTTTCAATTAATTTTATCATAATTAAAATGAAATTTCGCCACAACAACTAAGCCACCATGTTGGCCAAAAACCATAAACTTCAATTTTGTTATGAAATGTATATTTAGTTAATTTCAATTTACACCGAAAACTTTACTTAATTAGACCAACTTAAAGCCGCACACACACACACACACACAAAATGTAAAGAAACTTTCCCCATGACGGAATTTTCCTGGAAAATGTGGAAAACAATGCCCCTGCCTCGGGAATTTCTTTCCTTTTTTTTTTTGGGCTACTGGGCTACTCCTGTTCGCTCTTCAATATTTTTTAATGAAACCATAAAGTTTATAATTACCATAAAATTTACTTGTTCGGTTAGTTTTTTGTTCAGAGGTTTCTTCTTGATGGCCAACCAAAAAAAAAAAAATAATAATAATAATAATAATAACTTTGACCTGGCTTACACACACACCTACACCTACCCCCACACCCATTGGTGTGCCCCAAGGCAAGTGAGTGGGCGTGGCAATTCATAAACTAATGCCAAAATGGTACAAATTTATGGCAAGAAATATGAAAAACGAGTTGAACTCGAAAGTCCGGCATAAAAGCGGTGGGCAGTAGTAGCAGTAGGGTTAGGGGGTTACACATGTGATGACCTCGGGTCCCTCACACATTTCTGCAGCTTTGTTTTTGGCCAAACGTGCGAATATTTTTGCAACTTTTGGTCCAAAGTTGCACAGGAAATGGGTCTGGCATATGGTTGCCACCGTTTCAGGATGGGGGACAGGAACCGGGCACCGGGAAACGGAGGGATGCCCAGTGCCCCTCCACCTAATCCTCCACCTCCGACACTCTCTCTCTGGCACAGAATGCGTTTGCTTTGGTTTTTGATTTGTTTTTGTTGGTTTTTTTTTAGAGGGGTAGAGGGGGTGTTGAGGAACAAGAGGCAGGACATAGGAGGCATGAGGCATTAGGCAAGAGGCATGAAGCATGCAGGGGAAAATCAGCAAAAGCGACGCCTCTTTCATCGAGCCTGCTGCATGCAGATGCAAAAATATGCTTTATGTAGGCGCTGACACAGTGGGCGTGGCTGTGGTCAGGGGCGGAAAATTCAATTCAATTGTCAACAGCATCCCAGCAGCAAGGATCTAGGGATCTACTGCCCCCCCTACAACCCTACTACCCTCCGTAGCGTTACTGCTCTGTGGCCACAAACATAGGCGCCAGTTTAGAGGTTTGGGGTTTTTTCGGGGGTTTCGGGCTTGGGAATCTTTCCTGGGCCACGCCCCTAGTCCGCCTAGTCCGACTAGGCCGCCTATGCCGCCCACCTTGCACTCACACGTTATATAATGTGGCATCATTTTGTGGTCAGCATTTATGCAGACCATATACAATTTTGCCAGGCCTTTTGTTGACATGGCCGGCTGCAGTTTCGGGCCCTACTACTATTTTGCGGTTTAGGACCAAGAGTGGGCAGGACACCACCAACCACATCCCCTGCATGACTTTTGACTGCCATGGAGCAGCCATTTAATGCAAAAGCCATGTCAAAAGTCATTTAAGCAGGTATCTCCGCTCAAAGGAGCGCTCAGGTTTTGAACAACTCGATATCCTTTGAAGGGAGTCCTCCCCGCCCCACCCTATTAGTAGTGGCAAACAAAATAAACTGATACCGGGTCACGAGTCCTTGCCTGACTGCCCGGGCATGATTATTATTATTTGAGGCATTGTTGTGGCCCCACTCTCTCACTCACTGGTCCATATAGTTATGTACCATATATTCCACTATTTGAAGCATCTTTGGCCTGTCATGCGAGAACACTGAACACTGAGCACTGACAACGGGGACATAACAATGGCAAAATGTATTTTTTAATTGTGCTCCCGAGAAAACACACATATATCAACCCAAAACAGAGGAGCTGCAGGACTGCAGAGCAGAGCTTTGGCAAAACAGAAACAATAAAAAAATAGATATATATACATATATGTATGTACATATAATAAAATGAAAACAAAACAAGGACCATGAACTCTCCAAACTCTCTCAACTCTCAAGCGGAAATGGCAGACCAGCGACAACAATAATAATAACAAGTACATCCTTGCAATGCAATGGCAATGGCAGTTTCCGACCATCCTCAGCCTCAGCTTCAGCTTCAGCTTCAGATTTGAAAAAAAAGGCACTGGAAAAAAATAAGTAGACATCTTCTTTGAAAACTAAACCCCAATAGAGTCCTTCAAAAATGATATATATTTCCAAAAACTGCCAATTATTATGTGATTTGTAAAATCATTCATTTTGTGACATTATTTCTACACTGTAGTTGCCACACAAATGTGAGGCAGGGGCAGCCTCAAGTGGTGCTTAATGAAAGCGCAACAGACAGCGGCAGGACCGCAGGAACACGACCACAGGACAATGCAGGGGTGGGGGTCTGATAGAGGGAGGAGGGCACAAAGACAGATAGACAGAAAGACAGACAGACAGACTGAGGGGACAACAAGGCAGGACAACTAAATAGGCGAACCGCAAAAACTCATCGTCAAGGAGCGACAGACACTGGCAGGGAAATGGAAATGGAAAATAGATCCTGCAAAAGGAAAGAGGAGGCTTGGGCCTGCCTGCCCTGCCTGCCCAGCCTGGGAATCCAACTATGCAGCAATAATAAAATTCACGGGAATTGAGATGACAGGAGCGTGTAGACCTCAAGCCGTAGGAGGGAGTAACACAAGTAGACGGCAGTAGCTGGGGCTCCTTCTACGGAAAGGATCCGCTCGAACTGTGGCTGGGAGCTGTCACTTAGCGTGTGACATGTGTCAAAACAAGCGGCAACCGCAGCGAGACCATGACCAGAGCCGATCCCACCGATGCACAAGTGCAGGAGGTCCTGCCAACGGGGGAATGCTGTTAATATCCTTTCGCAGAAAAGGTAGTCGTGGTAGCCACCAAAGAAGATTGAGTTTAAATAAAGCAAACACCGTGAGACTCTTGAAAAAGGGAACATTTTAATTAAGAATTCCAAAGGAGTAGGTCCTTTTTTTAAACAAAAAGGATATCAAGCCTTAAATTAATTTAAAGCTTTGTTGCTGCACTTTCCTGTTGCATGTTCGGCAAACATTTCTCTCGGGACTTGGAGTGCAAACACCCTTAGGGGCTTTCGCAGTTCAAGGATCGCCAGCGGGAGTTATCGTTTGCGTGATTTACACTCCCAATTGCATGGCAATTACAAGTCCATTAACATTGCCATTAACCCTTGGAGGGCCCGGGTCCTGGAGCGTCTAGCGACCGGGCCAGAGCGATTAATGGTCAAGCCGGCAAAAGGCTATTTATGGCCCAGGAAGAACCCATATTACTTTGACAAGGACAAACTGTTGCCAGCCAGCCAGTCAGCCAGCCATCCAGCCAGGACACAAGCAGGCCGTTGTTGTAAATAATCACAAAACTGACTTGGCCCAAGATAGTGTCCTGGGCGCCTCCTTCTTCCTTCCTTCCGGTTTGTGTTTGTCAAATAAGCAGCTTTCCTCAAGTGCCAAGTGCCATTGACAGTCAGGCTGGCTGGTAGGCTGGAGGACTCCTTTAAGGATAAAGGGTTTCTCAACCGCCTCCCGGAGAAGGATGTGTGTGTGGTCGCAGTGTATAATGGGATTTTGGTTTATTAATTAACCAGCTCTATGCTCCAAACTAAAGAGCAGTCTTAGACCTCAACTAGGAATTATTGCCATCTTAGGGGCGAGTTGAATTAAGTGGTGCTGGGGTTTCGAGGCTTGCCACATGCTCTCTATATCGATTTCATTCTTGATGCTACCATATATATATGTATGTACACTCGCAAATGCACAAAACTTTGATTTATTTTCACGTAAAACAAACATTCCAAAAGGCTCAACGTCGTACAGTTCAAACAGAGAGTCGAAACACGTAATCCCAGGTAGGAATGGCCAGATTTATCTGCTGAATGAATGGAGGATGGGGGGGGACAACCATGGTTGTTGGTGCTGCCTGTTTATGTGTACACATTCATTAAAATGTCGAACATCGAAAGTGCCTATTCAGGTTGTTGCCACGCCCACGGCACACACACTCTGGCACAGCTGGTGCAGTAACTGCTGTTGCAACAGCAACAGCAACTGCAACAGCAACTGCATCTGCAAATAATTGTCAGCTTACTGACTCGCATTCAATGCAGCAGTCAAAATGCAACAACAAGGAGCTGATGCTGATGCTGATGCTGATTCTGATGCTGCAACCAAAATGAAACAATCACGTGCTCCATGAGATCTATGCAACCGTGCTATAAATGCACGTGAAAGTGGAATCCAAAGTGGGATTTCAAATGCTGCGGAGGGTAGGGTAGGTGGTAGGGTGCTGTGGAGGTTCTGTGGGATGAATCTGTGGCACTGCAACGGAAGTCAAACGGTATTTGTAATGAAAAACAGGGCCATGCATGTATGTATGTAGTATTCCATACTATACCCTATTCCAAAAAGGGAGCACTTTTTTTCAGCATTTTCCATTTTTTTTTGGTGCATTGCCAACGCACTTCAGTATCAGGGACAGAACAGTGCAGAGATATTTGAATTTTCCAAGGGATGGGAGGAAGGGGGGGTTCTGGGAAAATTTTAGCTGCACATGACGCGTGATTTATGTATTTTCGTCAAATGGCAGCAACCACCGCAGTGGCAGCAGTGGCAGCAGTGAGACAAAGCTCTGCCATAAAATGCTAATGATGGCATGCCTGGAATGCTTTCATAACCCCGTAACCCCCTTGTTACACACAGACACAAACACACACATACATACATAATACATATGCTTGAACTAACATGGAGTTCATCCTTTCTCTCCCCGCAGGATCACAAGCTGAAGCACATGGCCGAGCTGCAGCAATCAGTTGTCACCGATCAGGAGACGCGTCATCAGATTCAGACGCAGATACTCCAGTGGGAGGAGAACCTGGAGAGGCTGCACTGCGAACAATTCCGACTGCGCTGCTACATGGCCTCGCTGCAGAGCGGCGAGCTGCCCAATCCGAAGGTGAGTTATGGCCACGACCAGTCGACATGGCCGCCGCACATCCACATCCACATAACCCCCCAAAAAGCGACCTGTCAGGCAGATAAGTCAAATGCAATTAATGGCTGCAAGTTCTGGTCGAGGACTCGCTGCTTTATAGTTCATCCTGGTGCCGGAGTAGTTAGGGTTTGGGGACAAAAAGTATTGCCTACATCCTGGCGATTTGGAGCGTAATATACGGTCACTATTTAGGAGGTAGTAAGTGGATTCAAACGAGGTTGAACATGTGGGCACCCTTCTCCACGCTTCTCATTGAGGTTACTTAGTAAACTTCAAAGATTTAATAATTATTCCACTTTCTTTACCAATAATAATAATTTTCTTGACTTTGACTTTAATACTTACTAATTCCAATCCAAAGACTATTCAGAAATTAATCAGCAATTCAAGGGGTCTGGAACTATCCTCTAATCAATGCCTAATTCCGGAACAACACCTCACCTAAGCCGCCACAAGCCCTGTCAGTTGTACTTTGGCCTTCCAGAACCTTTTTGGCCGACAAAACATCAAAAACAGATTCGCAGTCTAGTAAAGGGATTAAGGCTCTGAAAGCGGCTCTGAATGGCCCCAAATCCGACCAAACAATAATATCTGGCTTGGCAAAAAAGCGTTTACAATGCCGTTTAGAACCCTTTACATGTTCGAGTAGTCTATAATTACTTCTACCTATTTGTAGAACAACCTAGGCCGGGGAGGTCCTGCTCTTCCCTCCTCTCCCCTTAGGAAATCAAAGCCCAAACATGCACAATTAATCTCCGCAACAAAAGTTTAAGCATCTTAAATGAGCTTAAAGCGAACTTTTGCCATTCCACCCCCACAGGACCCCCAATTGGCAATCTTGGAAAGATTTGAAAACTGACTAAATGACTGAAAAACTGAAAGAGTGAAAGACTGACTGAGTGAAAGACTGACTGCGTGACTGAATGACTGAAAGGGTTGAGAGGTGATTGCGCTTTTAGAGACGAAGGAATGCGGGGCACTGGTACTAGGCACTGGTAAGTGCAGTTGTGTGCCTGAAAAGCAACATTATTAATTATTAATAACCGCAAAATGCAAACAACTTCAGAAGCCATAAAGAGCACAACTTCCCTCGACGCAGGATGTAGGATGCCAACGGCTTATTTACCTGACTGGGTACAGGAGCCTCTGCTCCTTTCAAATGTAACCAAATTAGTGTGTTGGATTAGAGTCGTGGGGGTTAGAGAGTGTGGTGCTGTTAAGCTACTACTTTGGCCAAAAATAGTTTATAATTCGCATTTATTTTGGAAACTTTTTGTGCATTCTCTCACACTCACATCTCATTTATTCAACAGTCGCTGCTTACACACGTGTCGCGGCCCACCAAGAACACGCTGAACAAGCTGGGCGTGTTCACGGTCTCCTCGTTCCACGCCTTCATCTGCGCCCGGTCGCCGTCGCTGCTCAACAACCTGCTGGCCGGACGCGGCGCCACAAAGCGTCGTCCGCCGATGCTGTCCCGGTCGAACAGCGGTTCCAGTCGTCGTTCCATGCAGGTGAGTCCACAAAACCACATTTCCTGAGCAACAGTAGCGGTCAAAATAAAATAGATTTGGTTTAACAATTTAAAAAATGTATAAAAATTATGATTCCCTTTTTTAAATAAATCAAGAATATCTTTTAACATTCTTATTAATTAGGCTTAAACCAATATTTGAAAAACTTACGTTTGAAATTGTTTTGGAAATGGCTTTGAAAATTAGGCTCACAGGTCGTATACGTAATTTTCTATGCAGGTGTAAGGAAAAATGCCTGGTTTTAGGAAATCAATAAATATATAAAAAATTTAACCAAGTTTTTTTAAAAAAAGGAATGTTTTAAGGTTTCTTGAGCTTTAAAAAAAATATTAATATATTTATTAAAATTAAATAGTATATTAATTTATAATTATTTTCATAAAACATATTTGGAATAAATAAGACAAAGCTAGTTTTAAAAACTTTAAAAATTCACATACATTTTAAATATTTGTATAAAATTAATACTATTTTTCTGACCGCTATTGTACATCCGAACCGAATCCAAATGTCCCTGGAATAATCGTTGTCCTTGTATCAATGTGTGCATTTATGTGCGACCACGGGGCGTATGGGTAATAAAATTATTTCAATTTTAAACGCATTTATGGCGCAACCGTGCCTGTGTTTGTATGTTTACGATTCTCGCTTAATGGCTGAATGTACATACGTACGTGTGTGAGTAACGAATGTGTCTGAGTAATTGAATTTTTATTTAAGGCAACGGAAATGGCATTAAAAGCTAAATTGAGCGCTAATGCTTAAAATGGATGGCCACCAAAAAATAAAAATATGTCGCTGTTGAACTGGCCACGCCCCTGTCCATTAGACTTTCTATAAAGATATGTTTTTTTTTTTTTTGGGGTGGGTGTTTGGTTTGGCTTTTATAATTTGCATTTAATGGCCATCAAAAATTACAGAAAGAATAATGAAATTTATGAAGACCCCAGACCCTCAGACCCCCAGACCTCAGACTCTGACTTGGCAAAGTAAAAACCGAGAAAGGAAAACCGAGAAAAGAGAAAAAAATACTGAAGTTGACTTGGCAAAAGAAAATATTTGCATATTTTAAGTGAATAATGCAGGACGCCATTTCAAATGGTGATCAGATGCCGTAGTCCCCCTCCCTGCTAATGACCTCAACACAATCAAATTTAAATCAACTCGAGAAGTGGCCAGAAAGTGGAGAAAGTAGGAAACAAGCCGAGGAAGAAAGTTCTGCAAGCAAAGATTAAATTTCAGCAAATAACTGGAGGCTACTACTGCCATGTACTAGTGCGATGGAGTTGATTAACAAAACCGACCAATTCTGTCAGAAAGTCATCAGTTTCGTATATCCAATGGCTGCTGCTTGTTTGTTAAACTTCAATTAGTAATAGCAATTTGTGGAAATCTCGTCTCTATAATGAAATTCATTTCATAAATTCAATTTATGTCGATTATTGACAAAATAATCTTGTGCCCAACTCGGATTTCAGTTCGAAGCCCTGTCCCTGTCCCAGTGCACTTCATTTCCAATTAAATTTGCCAACGCTGCACAATTGCCTTTGCCCCCTCGATGGTACCTTCTATCAGTAGTCACGCTGCCAGGATAAAAAATAAATATACAAAAAAAAAAAAAACAACAAATTACAGTCACATACACAGGATATACACAAGCAAAAACAAATGAAATGAAATAACATAAATGAGAGGACCGACCAGTTGGGTATATGGTATATGCTGTAAATGCGCTGAAAATTCAATGAATTTGAAAAATGTGCATTTGATTTGGTTCATATACATTTTTGCCAAGCCAATTCTCTCTGAGTTGTAACTGCATTTCACTTTACCATTTTTCGAAACATGTCAACTGCAATGCAGCAGAAATTGCAAACTGCATCTGCAACGGCAATTCAGAAATGGCAAATAAAATTAAAGCTTTCCAAAGCAAATTATCATCGCCATGTATCCTGTATCCTCCATTATACCATGGCAACCCAGATAACAATTTTCGCAAGAGTTAATATACGCCCTTACTCTCGCTGGCTCTTATTGGCTAAAATTTAATTAAACTGTCCATCGAAAGCGGCAGGAAACAGTGTGTCCTTGAGGGGTCTCTCACACTCCATTCAGTCAGTCAGTCAGTCAGTCAGTCAGGGACAATCAAAAGTTAATTAATCAGGAGAGTTAAGTGGGCGAGAAACGTTCGTGCGGAATTAATCGTCTTTAAGAGCTCCATTTCTCAATCAAGCAAGTTGCATAAATGCTGCGACACATTTCAGTAAGAGAAAATGGCTTTTAATTGGGTTTTGATTAAGGTCCTATGATTTCTTCTTTGGGTTATAGATTTTTTTTGTAAAATTTAAGGACTTTTATCCTTAATCTTTAATTTATGATGCCATAAGCTAGGAAGGAATAAGTAATGGGATATGGAATAGAAAATATTATATGGCTTGCGTTTCTGGCATCTTTGGCTATAAAATTCCACATATACTTCCATGAATATCAAGTTGATATATATTTTGTGTGGCATAATGATCCTGTAATCGATATGCAAAATAGTTATGCAACCCAAGTGCCCTCTTGAAGCCTTTAAACTGCCAGACCGCCAGACTGGCAGACTCTGCTCCGTTTCGGCGGAGCCTTTTGCGGAGCAACTGCCAAACTAATTCGATTGTCCTGCGTGGGGTGTGAGAGCGTGGATGTGGATTCGTAGAAGCATCCAACCGTGCCGCCATCCAATCCAACCAACCAACCAACCAACCATCCATCCATCCATCCATCCAGAGTGTATTACCTGGGCCAAGTTGATGCGAAGCCATTGCCAATGGCTGCCAATACAAATGCAATTTGCAGCAGCCGACAACTGGCAGCTGGGCCACCTGATTCGTTTACAGTTTACAGTTGCAGTTCCCGGCAAGGATGAGCTGGAGCAGGAGCAGGAGTAGGAGGAGTAACAGGAAGCCTCATCATGGAGTTAACATTGGATGACGATGACGATGACGTTGTGGAAACAGTTAAGCATTTTAACTGAGTTTTCTTCAAACTTGCAACGCGGCTTCGGCTTCAGCTTCAGCTGTTCCATATCCTGCTCCTGTTGGCGACATTTTTCATTACACTTCGTGGGGAGGGGGATGGGGGTCTTACTGCAGCAGCGGTTTTAAATGTGTGTATCTGTGTGTGTTTGCTATTTTTCAATTTTCACTTCCGCGTGTGGGTGTGTATCCTGTGACTGTGTATCCTGTAAATGTCTGTGCCTGACTGCTTAATGACATTGTACGAGTGTGTATATATCTCTCTCTCCCTATATATATATATATATAGTATCGTATAGTATAGTATAGTATGGGTATGTGTGTATGTGTGTTTATCCAATCGAATTTTCTGCCTTTTTCCAGATGAATTCACGTGACGAACCGGAAAAAACTTTCAAAGTTGCAATGCCCGACAATGCTTACTCGACAGTTTATCTACGTGATGCCATGTCTGTGGAGGAATTCCTCGCCAGCGCCTGCGCCCGTCGCAACCTCAATCCCATGGAGCACTTTGTGCGCGTCAAGAAGCGACGTGACATGGAGGATCACAATTACTTTGTGCCGCATCGCAACGATCTGATTGAAAATTATGTAAGTACATAATCAAAGGCAGACATCCACCCATCCCCCCACCCAATCCAAGCCACCTTTTTCCTGCATTCCTTTAGGGGGTAGTCCTCCTCCCAGTCCTCTCCCCACAAACTTCAAGTTCAATTCACGTTGAAAATTGCATGTGGAATTTGGAATGTGGCACGTGAGGTGAAGCATATTTCATGAGAATTACCAGCCAGTTAAATGCCTTGGCATTGCCTCTCTAATAAAGCTTTAATTTCATTACAATTTTAAAGGATAATGTCCTGCAGGGAAGTCTTGGAATTTCTGCCCGGCATCTCAAGCTGAAATAACATAAATAATTCCAGCAAAATGTGCATTATCTTTATTTCCCTTTAAACATTAATCTTTAATGAACTTGCAACTTGATTGTCAAAGGGAATGAGTTGGCTGTTTAATGGAAACTTTTCACAAAGTACTCTTCATATTTTTCACACCCAAAACTGATAGTTTGTTATTTCTTTCACAAATTTCACAATTAGCACATCGGTGCTGGCTCGCCTGGCTGGCCGGCCATTACTTTTCGATTTCCAAAAGCATAATGCCATAAATTATAAAGTTTCCCGTTGGCCATTTCCCATTTCCCCTTCAGTTGGCACCCGATTAGTCTAGGTGAGAGCCCAGCCAGCTGCCAAGTCGGCCTCCAGCTGCAAACTTTTCACCACCCCATTGCCCCTCAAACCTTTTGAACTTCGACCTCAACAACAAGCTAGTAAATATTGGCCAGGCCAGGCCAGGCCAGGCCAATTGACAAATGGCTGAAATGTGCAACTGCAACTGAAAATGGGGAGTAAAGTGGCAAAAAAAAAATAAAAATAAAAAGTTTCCTTCGCCGGTGGCAGTTCAATAAATTTTCGACAACAACTTGAGCAGCTCCCAGTAGCTTCACTCCATAGCCATAGTTTGGAATCATTTTGGACATAAACAGGCATCTTTTCCTCACTTTCCAAGATCTTATTTTAAAGAACTTTAATTATCCTTTCAGCTACATAATCACGAGTTTGTGGAGGTCTGCATGAAGATCCTGTACCAGGTGGAGCTGCAGCGCACCACCCTCGAACAGATGTGGGGCTTCTCCGTGGAGGCGGAACTGATCGAGAACGCCGAGCGGCAGGACGAGCTCTGCTGCTACGTCAGCCGGGTGGAGGACAAGAGCGTGGCCATGCACAATGGTAAGTGGCAAGAAAATTTTCCAACTGACAGGACTGACAGGGGACAGGATGAAATCGCATTCAGACGATGAAATCGTGCATTTAATTTTTATGCCATTAAGGCCAAGAAATGAAATAGAGTCTTTGTCTTTGGTGGCCCAAAAACGGGTAACTAGATCCTGGATACTGCTGGACTGAAGACTGGAGACTGGAGCATCACCCACTTGCTCACCTGACGCCCGAGGCGAAACAATGTGGCCCAATGTTGCCAGGAAAATTATAAAGTGCTCTGCTTCCAGGCAGACCGCCGCCTTTGCTGCCTGCTCTTTTCTGTAGTTGTGTGTGCACCGGCTCCTCTTTTATATTTAAATGATTTTCACTTTTATGTCACAGAGAAAAAAAAGAAAAAGAAAACCCCAGCAGAGAAAAGTGAAGAGCACAAGACGAAACTTGAGCAAACTCACTTTGGTCTACAAGGGAGACCGAGTCGAGTCAAGTGGAGTTTGAGCCTGAATGGAGGAGCTCCTCCTCCTCCACTTGGGATGATGTGCAATGCGAAAAGTCAACTGTCAGCGCTTGTTCGCCCGGGAAAATGGTGGTGGGGAAACTGGGCTGGTAGCTGGTAGTAGCTAGGAGGGAAAAAAGGACGAGCCCAGTATGACGATGATGGTGATGAGCAGCGCACTCGAAATGTTTGCCAGGTGTGGGCGACGGTTTACGGCGGTGCGGCTGTGGTCCTTAAAGAGTTTTTCCTTCAGTCATCTTAGCTGGTGATCCCTCTTACCGCCATCCACTCCTCTTTCTACCCGGGCTCTGTTGTTTTTCTATCACTTAAAATCAACTTAAGTTGGCATTTGCATTCGCCAGGACGACGAGGACGAGGACGACTATGACGGCGACAACGACATGGAGTCAAGTGGATGTAGTCGAAATGCCACTAGAACAGCGCCTTAAATTATGGAACTGACAGGTGCCCTCTAACCCCCCCCTTACCTGTAGTACATACATATACACCTGGTGGGAAATCTGCAATGCTGCACTTGGCAAAGTGATGAACCGAAAGAACATTTCTCGCTGCTGTTCCTCCCAGAGCCGGAAAACTCATTAAGCACGTCGAGTGCGAGTGGCGCTCATTTGGTTGCCTTCGAAGGCGACAACGAATCCGAATCCGAATCCGAAAAATCCATTCCCCGGAAGGACATCCGAAAATAAGAAATAAACACAAAAGCCAAAAGTTTTACAAGAAAATGGAGGGAACTACACGAAATATTGTGAACTTTTGGAGGGGAGAGATTCGAGGTTCATTAACTGGTAATGAAATGCAGGGAAATGGGTTTGACTTTTGACCTTTTCATAAAGTTTAAATTATAAATCTGTGTTATAGATCTATAAAGGAAACTCTTACTACACTTTGGGAAAACAATACCCCATATTTAGGAGTATTTTTATGGCCCAGCTTTGGCGTGAGCCCCGAACTCATCAAAAACACAAGAATACATTGTATTTGGACTTCTTTAAGTGCGGCTTTAAGCCGTATACGTTCTGGCGTTATCTGGTTCTCGTTTTCTGGGGGCCCCCGACAAGAATATCCCCCACTCATTGTAGTGGCGTGTGTATGCATAAATTAAGGACTCCAGGATTCGCATTTACATTTGCAAAAAGCAGAACGCAATAGGAAACTTTATCCCCACTCCGTTATCCTGCCACTCCGCTCGGATAGAGATGATTGAAGGGTCCTGTGGGGGTCGAGGAAGGTGGCGAGTAGAGACCGCTCCCCTCTGAGGTCCTGACTACAATTGAATTTAATGGCTATTAGCATGTCGAAAGACGCAACTCTTAAGCAGTAACCGCAAAACAAAGCTCGGACAGGCCCGAAGACAACATTTACGACCAAATTGCACAAAAGTTGCCCCGTCCCGCAAAACCAGCCGCCCCTCATGCCCGCATCCCTCCATCCTCCAAAGAAACAAAAACAAATCCTGACCACTGCTTTCAAATGCAAATGTGGCTGGGGAGCGGAAAATTCTGGCCACTTTTCCTTTGGCTAATTGTGGAATGGAATGAAATGGTAACGAACTGGCGGACTCGCCCCATCTTGTTAGACTCCTTAAGACTTAAAGTCTTAGGTTGGCTTTCTTCCATGAGCCACCAACTGCATCCGCAGATCCTTTGAAGGATATTCTTCTCTCTGGCGGCAAGTGCACAAAGTTCGGCACTCTTGGAGTGGCAACTTTAGCGCCGAAACAAGCGTGGCAAAGCATTTGGCAAACATGGAATAACAATTTGCTCCATCGCCGTTTCTTTTCTTGCAACAAGCCAACTGGAAACGGAAGGAGTTGGCAACAAAAGGGAGGTCCTACTCCTCTCTGTGTGGAGAACAGAGAACGTGTTGACAACGCATATGCCAAGCCAAATCGGAGCCACCGCAATATAAATAAAATTTGTCCTTTTCCCAGAGCCATAGCCAGAAATAATCCCCCGGATAAAGTGGTGGCAGCCCCAACACACCCATCCATTCATGTATATATTTGTCCACATATATGGATATATATATATATAGGGCTATATGGTAAATCGCATGTGTCATGCCTTGCCTTGCCTTGGCATTAAGATGTAAAAATCCGTTTAAATTGTAACTCTGACAGGGGCAACAAAAAATATGCTGCCACAAGGCAAGGTGCACACAACAAATGTGTATAACTGTCTATCGAAGTTTTGCCTTAAGAAAATGTTACTGCCACTGCTGCAGCAACAATGATAAGCGGCAGGAGCAACTTGCAGATGCAGTTGCATGTCGTCAACAGGAAGAAAATGTGGCCAGGACATTGGAGGTGGTACTAGGGGGGGGTGCAAGTTGAAGACAAGAAGGAATAACCAACATCATGGGTAAAATAAATGTTGTAGAAAGCCCAGGGAGCAGAAACACAGGGCATGCAACACACACTAACACACTCACATGATAGACGAGTCATGCAGACAAAGTAGAAAATACTAACGAACGTTGCCCAGATAGGTGGAGAGATAGGTGGCTGGGATAACGTGGCGTATGAACAATGCAAAAAACCACAATGCCCTTGTTGTTATTGTTTTATGGAAAAGCAAAAGCAGTAGCAGTAGCACTAGTAGCAGTAGCAGCTGAAGACATTCCGCTTATCGTTTGTTACATAAAAGATGTCAGTGGTCCACAGCAGCCACACAATTGTCAGACATTGATTCCAGAGAGACCCAAACCCATACCCATAGCGAACTACCTTGATTGCAAGGCAGTATTAGATCTCCGCCCAGAATCTATTGTCTGCCAAAGACTGCTACTGTAAAGCAACAATACTCAACCTATATACTATACTATACTGTTCACTATACTATACGATATATAGATAAATAAATATATATACTCACGCTTTTGTTATACCAATTGCAGGCATTATCAAAGGAGACGAAATAATGGTCATCAATGGGGCAATTGTGTCCGATCTAGATATGATGTACTTGGAGAGTGTCCTGCAGGAGGAACAATCGCTCAGCATGATGATGCGGTAAGTTATGTCAGCCATCCACTGTCCAGTGTCCCTCCCCATTCGAACATCATTGTTTTCCTTGTTTATGGTCTGTTTAACATCTGTTTCCACGTTTTATGTCACGGCCATTGTTTAAATTTCAGTTACACGGATTAATTAACTATTTTAGTCGCCGGCTGACAGTTTGCAGTCGCCAGTGTCAATTAGACCTCGGGCCTGGGGCCGCAGGACAGGTCTTGGACAGGTCCTGGACAGCGTAATGCAATATCCAGTTCATTGTTTCCCTTATCGCATTGTATGCTTATGTTTATGACCCATAAAGTTGAAGGAAAACCAGCTGACGGACATTTTTTTCGCCCCGATATCTGGCTTTCATAATTTCCTGTTTAATGGCAGTAGGAGTGCTGCTGCAGATGTGGCTGGTCCTGCAGCTGATCTTGTTAATTAAAAATATCCGCAATCAAGCTATCTAACCCTCTCAACCACTCAGCAACAAGCCACATCAAGTTGCCACAACCCTTACTACCCAGAATGTCAACAATCGACAAGCTTTGCCAATTTTTGATGATGTTACACCATAAGAACTTTCCCATCCAAAAGCTAAAAAAAAAAAACGAAAAATTGGAAACTAAACCAGTACCTAAAATTGTTTCGCAACAAATCAAAAAAAAAAGGAAAAACTACTGGAAAATGGGGAAAAATGAAAGGGCGAGAGAAAAGAAAAAAAAAAAGAGATGTTTGAACCAAAAAATGTTCCATGTTCCATTCTGCAACCATTTTTGGTTTATAGTTTTTCAGCAAAGTCAACAACAAGTTCAAGCCACAGCTGGAAAATGTGTGGCAGAGGCAAGGACTCGGGCAGGGGCTGGGGCAGGACCAGAAAAACGTTTGGGTAACAGGGGAAAAGACAAGCCGAAACCCAAACACGTTGCCACTTCACGTTCCACGCTCCACGTTCATGAGCGATGCCATGCAGTTTAAACGTGGCAGTCCGGGTGGTGGTATACTTTGTTCCGTTCGGTTGACCAACCTGCTCCTGCTCCTGCTCCTGCCCCTGCCACAGGTCCTGCCACCTTCAAGTGCCCATTGCTTCCACCCCACCCCCTTGTACCATTCCCATTCTCGAGCCGAACGGCATTTTGATAGCCTAATTAGCTTCTCTTTATGGCAAACGAAAACAGAAAAGCTTTTGTGCTAAGCGTTTGTAGAGCCAAATGCCTGACCCCACCATCCACCACCCATTGCCGTCATTCGTTCATTCAAATTATGCACGTTGGGAGCATTTTCCACATCTTTTACTAATTTCGCGCACTGACACAGAAAAAGGTCACGCCAGTCCACGGTCCTTTTGGTCCTGTAGTCCTGGAATCCATTCCAGGTGTTGCTATACGTTTGTTTGCTTTTTTTTCTGGTTTGGTTTTGGTTCCTCCATAAAGTCAGGAGCGGAAATTATGCAAATTCTGCAAACACGGAACAAAGTTTTCTTAAAAATGCAAAAAAAATGTAGACTTATATTTAAATCTTACATTTCTTAATTATTTAAAAATAGGATTACTTTTTATTTGAAATTTTAAAGACCTATAAAGACCATGCCATCTATTATGCTAATACTAATTTCCCTATTACCATAGGTCTTCCCGCACTGAGCCACCAGATCTAGTGGGGATCATGCGGGTTACTGACGATATGATTGATTCTCTGGTGTGCCCGCCCCCGCCCACGGATCCGCCGGTGATGAGCGAGGAGATGATAACTGGACTGATTGTTCCGGCCCCCGGTTGGAGTAAGTACCTACCTTTAGTATTTAAAACCAAAAGAATTCCCCCATGTTTCGGGCTAACCCCAAAAATTGTTTGGGCTTGGAAGGGGGCATGGGGGATTTTGGGGCATTTTTAAACATTTAAGAGAAGGGTGAACCGCAGGCAGCATTCATCAGCTACTCGCACAACAAAAGCATACTAATCACGGCTATGGTTACGGTTCCGTGTCCGTATCCGTGTCCGCGTCCGTGTCCGTGTCCGTGTCCGTATCCCTGTCTGCATTGGGCTACGGCTCCGGTTTCATGAGCCTTGACGTTGAGGTGCGGTCTCTTTTCAACACCCCCTCTATCGTGCTCTTTTTCTCTTCTCATGTGTGTGTGTGTGTGTGGGAGGAGGGGATGTGTGATTGTGGTTGTGAAGCAGGAAACGAAAAAGCGCATTTCCGGGCATGCATGCGAATTTGTAAAGTTCATTAAAGTAATTTATATTTTTTTCACATTAAATGCTGGGCTCTAGACAACAAGCAGAGAAAGAGATGACAATAGGGGAGTGAAAGAGTGAGGGAGTGTGGCAGTGAGTGAGTGAGGTAGAGCGTGTACAACAACAATTACATCAATAAGTAAAGAGGGAAAGGGATGGGCTGTCGTCGTTTCGCAACAACCAACTACATAATTACAGGATTACAAACTGCAGTTGCACATACACCCACACACTCACACTCACACTCACACACATACCTATACACACACACACACGCTGCACTGCACTCAAAAAGCCGAAGTGGCTAAGAACACAAAACAATTAAAACCAACAAACCCAACAACAACAGCAACAAATACAACAAAAAACTGTTGCAAATGTGTGTTGTACACAAAATGAAACTTTTTTGTTGCGGCAAACAATTAAAAGGCACAGAGCGAACACTAAAAAAGAATTAAAATACAAAAATATAGCAAACAAAACAAAAATTGTTGCAGAAATTAAACGACTCTCTCTCCATACAATACACCATACATACCATACACACTATATCTTATATATATACGATTGTATACGTATTAATATTTATTTCTCCTTTTTTTTTGACACACATCCTGGTGGCTCAAACATATGGGCTGGGGAGGGAGAGGAAAGTTAAAGCGGGCTCAGCGGGTCTAAAGCCTCTTGAAAAAAAATATTATAAATCAGAGGTACTTTTTCCTATAAAGACCAACAATTTTCAATCAATCGATACGTTGGCAAACGATTCTGTCCAATTAGTTGTATTAAATTACCGGAAAAAAAAGAACTTTAACAAACTGGCTGGAGTTTTCCGCAAAAACTTGCAAACATTCAAAGTATCATTAGCCCCCGGGAAACTATGCCAAAATATTTGGTATCCTGGCTGGCGTGGCATCGTTTGAAACGAAACCCTAAGAAAAAGTGGCCAAAACTTAAGGACTTCTGGAGCGTATCCTCTTGCCATAAACAAGCAGCAGGTCTTACTTTATTTAAAGCCACTAAAACTGGCAAAGTTATTTGCCATCGAAAAATTCGGCTTGGCACGTCCACGAGTTATTAGCCCGGGTTTTGGGCCAGGACCCAACGACCTAGGACTACGACTACGTGCACTCCGGCAAAGGAGACCACAAACTGAAATTTATAAGACGGCCATTTCCAATAACTACACACACACACTGGGAGTGTGTGGTGTCAGATTTTAGAGAAAACGTTCGTAAAATTTGTTGCCAGCAAATTTGCATGTCGGGAGAGACCCCTCCAGGACAATGCCAGGAGGTCTCGACTCCTGGGCGGTGGCCTGGTGTTCAAGGACATGATTTTTAAACGCTTCTCGGGTGCTGGAAAACTACTCTTCGGGCGACTACAAGCCGCAAAGACAGGCACAAGTTTATAAAAATATATTGTCATGCACTGGAAGAAAATGTTTATTGTGAATATTATCAAATCTTATAAAACAAATAAATCATTTCATATCCTTGGGAAATTATTTTCGTGATGGGATCCCTTGAAAATGGAGTTTTCCCCTATAGGGTCCACCGAGATGGCCATATCGTCCCCAATTCTCACCCGATTCACAAGCGGAGTACCTTAAACGATTTCTAGATCGATTCTCCACCATTCTGCATCAAAATCCTGACACAAAATATTTTTTAGATTTTTTGTCCATTTTTGGTGATGGGATCCCTTGAAAATGGAGTTTTCCCCTATAGGGTCCACCGAGATGGCCATATCGTCCCCAATTCTCACCCGATTTTTAAGCGGAGTACCTTAAACGATTTCTAGATCGATTCTCCACCATTCTGCATCAAAATCCTAATACAAACTATTTTTTAGATTTTTTGTCCATTTTTGGTGATGGGATCCCTTGAAAATGGGGTTTTCCCTATAGGGTCCACAGGGATGGCCATATCTTCACCAATTCTCATCCGATTCTCAAGCGGAGTACCTTAAACGATTTCTAGATCGATTCTCCACCATTCTGCATCAAAATCCTAATACAAACTATTTTTTAGATTTTTTGTCCATTTTTGGTGATGGGATCCCTTGAAAATGGGGTTTTCCCCTATAGGGTCCACAGGGATGGCCATATCTTGCCCAATTCTCATCCGATTCTCACGCGGAGTACCTTAAATGATTTCTAGATCGATTCTCCACCATTCTGCATCAAAATCCTGAGACAAAATATTTTTTAGATTTTTTGTCCATTTTTCGTGATGGGATCCCTTGAAAATGGGGTTTTCCCTATAGGGTCCACAGGGATGGCCATATCTTGCCCAATTCTTATCCGATTTTTAAGCGGAGTACCTTAAACGATTTCTAGATCGATTCTCCACCATTCTGCATCAAAATCCTGAGACAAAATATTTTTTAGATTTTTTGTCCATTTTTCGTGATGGGATCCCTTGAAAATGGGGTTTTCCCTATAGGGTCCACAGGGATGGCCATATCTTGCCCAATTCTTATCCGATTTTTAAGCGGAGTACCTTAAACGATTTCTAGATCGATTCTCCACCATTCTGCATCAAAATCCTGAGACAAAATATTTTTTAGATTTTTTGTCCATTTCTGGTGATGGGATCCCTTCAAAATGGGGTTTTCCCTATAGGGTCCACAGGGATGGCCATATCTTGCCCAATTCTTATCCGATTCTCACGCGGAGTACCTTAAATGATTTCTAGATCGATTCTCCACCATTCTGCATCAAAATCCTGAGACAAAATATTTTTTAGATTTTTTGTCCATTTTTCGTGATGGGATCCCTTGAAAATGGGGTTTTCCCTATAGGGTCCACAGGGATGGCCATATCTTGCCCAATTCTTATCCGATTTTTAAGCGGAGTACCTTAAACGATTTCTAGATCGATTCTCCACCATTCTGCATCAAAATCCTGAGACAAAATATTTTTTAGATTTTTTGTCCATTTTTCGTGATGGGATCCCTTGAAAATGGGGTTTTCCCTATAGGGTCCACAGGGATGGCCATATCTTGCCCAATTCTCATCCGATTCTCACGCGGAGTACCTTAAATGATTTCTAGATCGATTCTCCACCATTCTGCATCAAAATCCTGAGACAAAATATTTTTTAGATTTTTTGTCCATTTTTCGTGATGGGATCCCTTGAAAATGGGGTTTTCCCTATAGGGTCCACAGGGATGGCCATATCTTGCCCAATTCTTATCCGATTTTTAAGCGGAGTACCTTAAACGATTTCTAGATCGATTCTCCACCATTCTGCATCAAAATCCTGAGACAAAATATTTTTTAGATTTTTTGTCCATTTCTGGTGATGGGATCCCTTCAAAATGGGGTTTTCCCCTATAGGATCCACAGGGATGGCCATATCTTCACCGATTCTCATCCGATTCTCAAGCGGAGTACCTTAAACGATTTCTAGATCGATTCTCCACCATTCTGCATCAAAATACTGAGACAAAATATTTTTTAGATTTTTTGTCCATTTTTCGTGATGGGATCCCTTCAAAATGGGGTTTTCCCCTATAGGGTCCACAGGGATGGCCATATCTTGCCCAATTCTCACCCGATTCTCAAGCGGAGTACCTTAAACGATTTCTAGACCGATTCTCCACCATCCTGCATCAAAATCCTGAGACAAAATATTTTTTAGATTTTTTGTCCATTTTTCGTGATGGGATCCCTTCAAAATGGGGTTTTCCCCTATAGGGTCCACAGGGATGGCCATATCTTGCCCAATTCTTATCCGATTTTTAAGCGGAGTACCTTAAACGATTTCTTGATCGATTTTCCACCATTCTGCATCAAAATCCTAATACAAAATATTTTTTAGATTTTTTGTCCATTTTTCGTGATGGGATCCCTTCAAAATGGGGTTTTCCCCTATCGGGTCCACAGGGATGGCCATATCTTGCCCAATTCTTATCCGATTTTTAAGCGGAGTACCTTAAACGATTTCTAGACCGATTCTCCACCATTCTGCATCAAAATCCTGAGAAAAAATATTTTTTATATTTTTTGTCCATTTTTCGTGATGGGATCCCTTGAAAATGGGGTTTTCCCTATAGGGTCCACAGGGATGGCCATATCTTGCCCAATTCTTATCCGATTTTTAAGCGGAGTACCTTAAACGATTTCTAGATCGATTCTCCACCATTCTGCATCAAAATCCTTATACAAAATATTTTTTATATTTTTTGTCCATTTTTCGTGATGGGATCCCTTGAAAATGGGGTTTTCCGCTATAGGGTCCACAGGGATGGCCATATGTTCACCAATTCTCATCCGATTCTCAAGCGAAGTACCTTAAACGATTTCTAGATCGATTCTCCACCATTTTGCAACAGATTAATATAATATAGATTATAATATACAACAGATGGTATAGAATTTTTGAAAATCTATTTCTCAAGTTAAGGATTAAAATAAAAACTCTAAATAAGTCCTAAAACTTTTTCAATATGTAAGCCATAACTTTTGAACTTTAGAAATAGACTTTATTACGAATACTTTCTTAGCAAAGTCTTATTTTCAAGTTGGCCAACCAACTTTGTGAAACTTTTCGTTTTTAGCCATTTTACCAAAAAACAAAAAGTGTAGCAATTTTTTTACAAGACTTGTCTGGTTTTTTGGGAAAATACATCAGAATATTTGAGTGTATCTTTTTCTGGAAAATAGTTGCTGGAAGATTAAAAATTCCTAAAATAGTTGCGGTAGCTGTTGCCGTTTTTTGGCGAGTGCAAGCTGGCTTGTCTGTGAGTTGGCCTCATATGTATGGGCCATAAATTTGTTGTTGGTTAAAACGCTCCCTGTCGCTCGCACACGGACGTTGTGGCAAACACATTGCAGCAATAATCATTACGGCTTGTTGTTGCCGTAGCTTCTGGCTGTTTTTTGTCGTTATTACTTTCGGCTTTGAGCTGCCACTGGAGACGGCACTGGCGAAGGATGGTTGGTAGGAGGGGGGGTGGGTAAGTGCCATTTTTGTGCCAGTATTAAAATTCCTCCATTCGCTTTTTACAGCTTAAACATGGAATTTAAAATTAACAAGCAGCAAATAACCGAATAAAGAGCCTGCCTCTTTTTATCGATATGTGCCGCGAACGCCGACTCACAACTAATTACAAAAACCAGGCTGACACACAAAAACCAAAAACAAGAACAAAAACTAATAATAATAATAATAAAAGTAGTAATAATAATAATACTTAATCACAACATTCGCTTATCTCCTTTCCAGATGGCACTAGCAAGGATTTGTACTCGCCGGAGGCGGAAAGCTCACCGGCCCCCTCGTTCATGGATCCCGCCGCCATGGCCGCCCAGTTGGCTGTGGGCGGTGTCGGTGTCGGTGGCGGCGGTCCAGGCGGCATGATGGTGGGCGGCCTGGGCGTGGCCAAGCCCACGTCCCGGACGAGCAGCTTTGAGATTGAGAATCTACTGAAGACCGCGGAGCAAGTAAGTTAGCTGTGCCCGATGCTGGCGATGGGGTGAAGTGGGTTGGGGTGGGGTGGGATGGGATGGGGTAACCAAACGCAAAACACAACTCTCTCTCTCTCTCTCTCTTGAATCGACCCCGCCATGACCCTCAGCACTGTGACCCCCGCTCCTGTAGTCCATTTCCCCTACCATCCAACATCCCACAGGAACTTGCCACTTGGAAGGCAAATCAAATTGCTTTGAACTCGCAAAGCGGAAACGGAAACTATTAAAACGAGCACCAAACACGAAACACGAAGGGGTTGTGGGTGGGGTTGCACTTTCTGCTGCTGCCGCTGCCGCTGCCACTGCTGCCGCTACTGTTGCCGCTGCCACTCCCCAATGAGCACTTGTGATTGAAATGTGCACAAATTGAAATTTGTACAAAAAGCTGTGGCAAGGCATACACTTAGCTGGAGCTTCCTTCCTGCTCGGCTTGGCTTGGCTTGGCTTGGATTTTTGGGCCCTAGGGCGTGTCTCGACACATCTCAAGATGTCATGGCAAATTTGGCCTATTGGGTTGCCAAGAAGAGATTCGGGCAGCTAGCCAGCCAGCCAGGAAGACAGCCACCAAACAATAAACGTCCCACAGATACCAATGTGACGGGGCATAAAAATATCAAGGATATCTATATCTATACATAAACTACATATATATGAATATACAGGACAACAGACATCTGACTGAGGACTGGGGACAGATAGAACAACAAGCAAAGATGCCACAGAATGCACTTTGTTTTCTGGATATGCTTTCCCCAAGTGTGCTCGAAACTGGCAGAAACCCACTTCATTTAATGATACTTGAACACTGTGACACACAAACACAGTGAACACTGTGCCAGGAGCCAAAAGGGGGAGTGGCAGTGGGAGCTTGTGTTATATAAGGAATCCTTTTAATTCAAGTTGACATTTCACACAGGACGACGACGGGGCAAAAAGGGCGAAACAGAGGAAGTGGGCTGGTAGGCAGGCAGGTTGGCTGCCAGTCTGGCAGGTTGGGTGCTAAATTCAAGACATTTTCAAATTTTTCATCTTTGGGGCCAGGCCAGAGGCAACAATGTGGGCACTCAGCGGCGTTCAGCTCAGCCAGAAGCTGCCACACCGATGTTGCACCTGTACTGCAGCTGGCCACCACCCCACCGTCTGTGTTGGCTTTCGGGTCGCTGCGACAGCGACTGCGGCTGAGGCTGAGGCTGCGGCTGCGGCGTCGCTTATGCAAATCAGAAGCGCAGCTCGGCGGAGAGCGGCGCAAAAAAAAAAAAAAGCAGAACAATAAAACAGTTAAAAGTAGACAAGAACAAGCTGCCCGCCCAGGCACAAGGATGGGGGGAGGGATGTGGGGCTCTAGAGGGCAGCAACAATACACAAAGTGCAACTGCATAAAAGTGAAATGTCTTTACAATGCCAGCCAGCAGAGGCAGCAGCAGCAGCAGATGCAGCAGAAATAGCGGTAACAACACCAACAAACAATGACAACTGCAATGGCAACCGGGAGAGGAAAAGGGACAGGCAGAGTGGGGCTTGCAAGGGGGCTAGTGGCTAGAAAGGTTAGAGTGGGAGGTAGCTATGTAGGTCTTAGAGATGGTAGCGTGACAAGCGGACTTAGGAAATGTCACCGAAAGAGATGGACAAACTGCCCTGAAAAGTAGGCAATAACCACACGGCGTATACTTGATTTTTAGGAATACTTCAATAAATCATGTTCAAATTTAAAGAAAACTTGAACAATAAAGTATATAAATACTATTTATCGCCATTTTAAAGTGTATACTTACCGTTTCTAGTAATCCAAGTAATATTTAAAGCTCTGATGGCGCCATTTTTCGACACAAACTCAAGACCTTTTTGTTGTTTTTTTTTGGTTGTTGGTTGTTTGTTTAGGCATTTGTGTACAATGCAAATTCATTTGACGCTCCTCTGACTGAGTCAATTTATTAGAACTGCTCCATTTAACACTTTTTCTCCGTGTTTCATGTGTTCTGTGAAGAACGAGCTAAACAAATAAATAGAAGAAAAGTCAAGGAGAATCCAGGGCCAAACACCACAACGTCTTAATGCGAAACTTGTGGCAGAGCGGGGATCTTCTCCGCCCACACACACATGTACATGTACAGTCGAAACAGGGATGTGTGTAACGTGTCTGTGTGTCAGCCGTCAAGCGTCAACTGTCAGTGCCAAATGTGCTTGTAACCGCACCCAGAGCAAGCAAATGTCCTGGGTTGTCTCTGTTGGGTGGCTGGCTATACGACATGGGGCTTCAGACCCACAAACACTTTGGCCGCAACAACAGCAGCTAACGGCAACTTGGACAAGGACGTGACAGTCATTTAGAACCGCAGCTGTCTTCCCCCCTTCCCCCTAAAGTGGCCGCGAGCTCTTGCCCACGCCCTCACATATAACCCTTTACGCCTACGCCCCACCCTTTTTTATACTTATTCAACCCCAGCCCACCACCACCACCACCCCGCCTTATTCCTTGTTATTCAAAAAAAGAAAAAAAACTATCGCCTGTCTTATCTGTATCTCTCTTTCATGGCTAACTTTATTATTATTTATCGTAATTTATTTCGGTGACTCCTTTTTCATATCTTGGCATCTATTTTTGTTCTTTTCTTTCTTTTTTGATTTTTGATCCTTTCGTTTCACGAATCTCCTCATCACGCCAACAAAATCAACACATAACTTTACAACAATAACAACAAACTATAAACAACAACAACAACACAACACTATCGAAAACAACAACTACAACTTGAACCTGACCTGTGAACCGTGTTAAGGTTACCGGATTTTGTCGTTCACCCCAGGAAACACGCAAATCGAGCCCCACCGGCTCGGTCACATCATCGGTCTCGACCACGGCATTAACCCCATCACGCCAGCTGACCGATGCGGAGAAGCTGCGCAAAGTCGTCATGGAATTGGTGGACACGGAAAGGACCTACGTCAAGGTAAGTCAACACTGAGAAAAAAAAAATGATTATTATATCTCTTATAGTCTCTGAGATAAAGTCGTTTATAAAGGCAGATACTAGTAAACAGGCTCTAGTACTCTTCTCAGAATGAGAGTTTCTTTGGCGGTCTGGAAACTTTCTTATCTAATTTTAAAAAATATAAACTACTATTTATTATCAGTGCAGACAGCCTTAACTTTAATGCAAATCCCAGCATCGACCACTGACTTGTGTTCATTAGAGTTGGAGGGGTCGGGTCGGGGAGGTCCGTCTGCAATTAAAAATGCAAATTTTAATCCTTTAACTGTGTCGCTACGCTTCTGTTTGTCGTCCTGTTTTCTGTTATCCCGCTCCTGCGGATTCCTCCCTGCCTGCCACTTTTTTTTTTCCTCGTTTTCCTTTAAGCCAACTCCAAGTCTGGTTTGGTTTGGTTTTCGTTTAGTTTACTTTTGGCCCGGGCCCAGGAAGCATACAAATAATTATTATAATTTAGAAATTATGTAAAGCGCCGCTGCGGCCCAGCGACGGAGACGAAGGCTCCTGGTCTTATCTGTGGAGAGTGTGGTGGGGCCAAGCCGCCAACCCGCCATACCGCTACACCGCCCTCCTATAGCCCGGAAGTATTGTTCCAAATGAAAGCGCGCGCCTGTGGCTATGCTACAGTATTTCTCGACTCTTTTTTGTTTCATGTCCTGGACCCAACTGGCACAAAACTAAAAAGTTTCCTCCAACCAAGCAGAACTGCCGGCCAACTCCGCCGGGAATTGTTGTGGCCAAGATGGGCCAAAAGTGGGCGTTGGATGGTCGTTGATTTTTTAATTTAATTTATGCATTTTGTGTTGCTGGCCGTGGCCAGTGCCAGTGCCCGAACCGGTCCTGTTCAAAGTATTTCCGCTATCCAGCCATAAAGAACTTGTATTTTGACTTTATTGAACGATGCGACGGATATTTATGTATGTATTTATTATGGATAATTTTTCAGCACCTGAACAACTTGCTGGAACACTATCTGGAGCCAATGAAACGCGAGACATTCCTCTCGAATGCCGAGATAAACGCTCTTTTCGGAAATATCCACGAGATTGTAACATTCCAGCGGCAGTTTCTGCAGAATCTGGAGGAGGCCCTCGATCTGGAGCCGGAATTCAACAAGTTCGAGCATTGTGGACAGTTCAGGGTAAGATATCCATTTCATGAAAGATATCCTTAAGCCTGTTTTCAACAAAAACTATTATTTGTCTTTAAAGAATGTACTGTTCGCGATTGGATCGGCCTTCCTGTACTATGTCAACCACTTTAAGCTATATTCCTCGTTCTGTGCCAGCCACAGCAAGGCGCAGAAGGTCCTGCATCCGAGTGAGTATTCATCCTTGTCAGCTCAAATCCCCCAGACAAATCAAATTCCGTGCAGAAAGGAATTCATTTACATACATCAGGCGAACGACAGTGGTGTCCAAAATCGAGAAATACCCACCAAAGCCAATATACCAAGGCCAGGATTAGCACCATTTGGGGGGGGAATTCATTTGCATATTTGAAAATAGGCAGCCGGATATTATAATTGGCCTTTAACACTATCTAGCTAGAATTATATCATAGTTTTAGCTACAGTTAGTACCAATTAAAACTGACCGGCCAGAGACATTAATTAAAAGTTCTTTCATTGTGAAAATTGAAATTATCCAGGGCCTTACACTCGCGCCACGCACTGTACATACATACTTGGGCATATATTTTCAACTATTGCAATTCGCAATCAGCGTCAAGCGTCAAAGTCTATTTGAGTTCTGAGTTTTGAGTTGAGCGAGAAACTTGTAAAAGTCAAACAACCGAAGCAAACCGAACTGAACCCACAGACCGAACAATTGGCAAACTATTCGCTTCAATTGTGCCACGCCACCGCCACCTTGCCACACCCCTGGCCCACACTTTAAAATGATTTGCAAGTTAAATGAATAATTACAACCGCAAATGCCGACGACGACGACGACGACGACGAGGAGGACGAGGACGACGATGATGACGACCCCCGTGGAAACCGCAACTAAAGGCAAATTTTCATCGTAGGCGAGTGGCTTTTCGGAGCGAGGGGTTGCACAAAGTACGAGGGTGGGGGAGTGGGGGAGAGTGGGTGGTGGCAAGCTGGCAGCAGCATATTCATATTCATGCCAAGGCAGCAGCGGCAACTGTCAAGTATCTTTTGTTAATTAAACTTGTAGAATTATGACACGCTTACAAATGGCGACCCAAAACTATGCCAGAGCTTCACAACTTGATGGGGCAATGGGTGTGGGGGGAAGCACTACCTCCAGGAGGTAGCAGGCGGAGAATGCTCCACCCCACTAAGCTGCTTGCAGTGAGGCGGATAAAAGGCTGTGTCGTCGGTTAGCAGAGCTGCCACAGCGCGACAACATGTCATAATTAAATTAGACTTAGTCTAAGCTTAAAAACACTCCAGCAAACAGATGGGAAAAGGTGGCCACCAAAGCCCACCCACACCCACACTTGCCACCTGCCACCTGCCATCCCAGCAACGCTTGCACCCTTTTGCCAGTTTGCCACATTGATTGATGCTGCCGTGGATGGGATTGTAGCTAATCAAAAGCGTTGAAGGTAAAAAATGTATGCGCAATATTTGCAATCAATGAGTTAAGCTCAGCTGCAGTGGCAGTGGGGTAGTCAAGGTAACTCGGGACGAGGGCAGGACCCATAGCAGGAGCCGGAGCAGGAGCAGAAGCATCATCCACTTGAGGGTGGCTCCACGCCCGGCTGTTGCATGAAATTTTATGCAAAAAGTTGAAAGGATAATTAATTATAGCAAGAAGTGCACTTAAGTGCCTTCGTTACGTGCAAGAGCAGGAGATTCCATGGCTAGGGAAGGAGGAGGGGATAGAAAAAAAAAAAATACCGTTAGAGGACGAGACGAAGGAGAAGCTTGTCAGGCTGGCAGAAGGACAAGCAGCCAACGACAGACGCTATTAGACGTAAATCCGTTCCATCCGCTCCATCCACTCCTGTTGCAGACAGGCTATGCCTTTGCCTTTTTATCAAAAGCTGGTACTGGTACTGGTGTTGGTGCTGCATCTCGCCTGACAATAAGAACAAGTTAATGACATTTTCTTGTCGTAACGGCATATCCTTGTGCCTGTCCCGTGCTCAAATCTCTAATGGGCATCAACGTAGCAATTAATTACACCGACTCCAACGACTTCAACCGATTCTAGCGAACAATACGAACGTCCATTGAAATCGAATCATTTGGCAAATGTCTCAATTTGCATTTCAATTCATTGCAATCCCTCAACCCCTTCCATCCCTTGCAGATGAAGGCAATCACGCCCTGCAGGAGTTCCTGGCCGCCCGCAATCCCAAGCAGCAGCACAGCAGCACCCTGGAATCGTATCTGATCAAGCCCATTCAGCGCATCCTCAAGTATCCATTGCTACTCCAGCAGATGCGCAATCTCACCGATTCCCGGGCCGACGAACACGTTCATCTATGTGGTGAGTACAGAGCGGTGGGTCATCCCACGATGGCATCTCATCAGCTCCATCCTGTTCCCTTGCAGAGGCACTCAAGGGCATGGAGAAGGTGGCCGAGCACATCAACGAGATGCAGCGCATCCACGAGGAGTACGGCGCCATCTTCGATCACCTGTTCCGGCAGCACCAGAAGTCCTGCAAGCAGCCCATCGACCTGAGTCCAGGTGGGAATACATTGTAAACCCCAATCCTTACATTTCTCACTCCTGTGGCGTTTCTTTAGGCGATCTCCTGTACTATGGCGGCGTGGAATGGCTTAATATTTCTGATTTTCTGGGCAAGATCAAGAAGGGTCTGGAACTGCATGCCATGTGCTTTGTATTCAAGTCGGCGGTGGTGTTCCTCTGCAAAGAGCGACTGCGTCAAAAGAAGAAGCTAATGGTGGGTTTGGAAAAACAAAAACTGGAAACTATAATTACTAATCCTCTTACTATCTTTGGCAGGGAGTTTCCAGCAAGAATGCCACTAATGAGGTGGAGATCATACGCTATCAAGTGCTCATACCGGTTACCGAAGTCCAGGTCCGCGCCAGCTCCGCCAAGGACATGGACTCGCACTTCCTGTGGGAGCTCATCCATCTGCGCTCCCAGCTGCAGCGCCGTTCCGAGAAGGTCTACGTGCTGTCGAACAGCACCGCTGACTTTAGGAACGCCTTCCTGAAGACCATACGCCAGATAATACGGGAGAGCGTCCGGAATATGTCAATTCCGATGAAGAACTTTGGCGGCAGCTCTGGCTCCGTCTCCGGCCACTCTTCCCAAGGCGGCATGGGTGGCTTGGGCGGCTATGCCGGCAACTCACAGACCCTCGAGCGACCCAAGCAGCAGGTACGCATCGGAATAATGACTTCTCCATGTGGAGTATCCTTTAATGGACTACCTCTTATATCCCTTCGGTAGATCACCATTGTGCATGGATCGCACACTCTGGGCAAGCCGAAAAAGAAGTCCGGATCGCAACGCCACTCGGCTGGGAACATTGACTACGACAACTTGTCGGGCAGCCAGGAGGCGGACGACTTGCCGCCCAGCGTGGGCGTTGTCCACTACGGCGCCGCCCACGTCCAGCAGATGCCGCCCACGGGCTTCCGAGGTCGCAGCAAGACGGTGGGCGATGTGACAGGTAAGTGATGCCACTGGTGCTAACGGCCTTTAGTGCTAACTATATACTGATCCTGTCCTGATCCTGTCGAGTTAATGGCTAACAATGTCCCCGCTATGTCACCCCACATTCCGTATCATCCAACGCGTTTTGCCATAAAGAAATCACTTGCTCCTCCTTAGATCCCCATCAGCAGCAGCAGCAGCAGCAACATCAGTTACAGGCTCAGCCAGATCACGCCCACCCCCGCCCCCATCCACATCCAAGGGAGCCACCGCCGCCACCCATCCGGCAGCCGCATCTGCACCACCACAGCACGGATATCGAACGGATTGATCCGGGCACGAAGTCGGAGGGCGAGGAGGACTCGCAGCAGGGCACAATCAGGCCCAAGGCCACCCTGGGGCGCACGCCCAATCACCTGACACTGAGGTGAGTCCCTGCAGTCCTTGTGTACTTTTTTATTAACTGGTATTCTGCTGACTAACTGGATTAACTTTTTAAAACAAGTACTAATATGCTTTTAAGGAATTACTAAAATATAAGACAAGAATCCTGACCTGAGTCCTTAGTGATTCCAGTCAGTCAGTCAGATACCCAGTAGAGTGAAAGGAGTAAGCTCGACTATTGCTTGACCCTGTGTATTTTTGCATCTCTCCTCCTCTCTGCATCCGACCTGATAGCACCACATCCACGCTCTCGGTGGGCAGCACCGGCAGCCAGGCGCGCCTGATACAATCGTCGCACCCGCCGGCCAGCTACCAGCCGGTGCTGATGAAGGACCTAGGTAAGCCCAGCCCGGATGAGTCGGAGCTCGAGAACGAGAATCAAGTCCAAGTCGAGATCGATACTGAAAGGCAAAATAGGAAATACGATACCGAAACCGAGTTCGAGTCGGAGTCGGAGGTGCATGCCGCCCAAATGGCGGCCTCCTTTAATTTAAGTCTAGGCAGTAGTGGTAGCTTGTTCGCCTCCGATCATAGAGATAGCCAGAACCAGAACCAGAATCAGACTCAATCCTATAGTCGTATCCTAACCCATACCCTACATCCCTCCCCGCGCCAGTCGCCGCGACAATCGCCGCGGCAGTCGCCCAAACAGGAGATCGAGGTAATCGAGATTTTCGAGAGCGAGGCGGAACGAATGGCCGCCTCCCAGCAGGTGGCCGTTGTCCACCAGCATCCGTCAGGGATCCAGGCCAGGGAATCGTCTCATAAGTCCCGACGTGACCGAAGCACTGACCCGACCGAAACGGACGCCACTTCACGGTACATGGACAAGCACCTCAGCGACTTGGAGCAGGAGAATCTGGTGGATTCGGGAACCTGCGACATAGTTGCCTACATGGCGAGTCTGCGGGAGAAGACCTTTGACCCGCAGGACTTGGCCGAGGAAGCTGCCGATCAGCAGCAGAACGACTCAAGTCTCTCCCCGGAACCGCAGACGGTGGTGGAGAACACCCAACAGACTGTGGTGGTGGACATCGAGTCGCCTTCTCGGCCTGCCACGGAATCGGACAGTACGGGCACTACGACTGGACCCTCTGAGAGGTCAGGAGACGATACGGAGGAGGAGGCCACCAGCTCCTTGGCGTCGCACATTGTCGTAATCGACAAGAAGGTGGACAAGATCTTCAAGGCAAAGTCGCCAGAGCGACCAGCCTCCACCAAGGTCAAAGGGGGAAGGCGGCAAATATACATCTCTCCAGACCGCTGCAAGTCCCAGGGCAGTTCCCCAGTACGGATCATCAAGATAAAGTCGCCCAGGACGAGCGTCAGTGAGCAGGGTAAGAGACTGAGTGTTTCCTCCTCTTCGAGGGACAACTCGCAAGATCGCCTGTCGGCCGGGAGGAGGACGCCCAGTCCGCGACGCTCCTCGGAGGGTGGGGGCATCTTGAAGCACACAACTGCCCCGACTTCGGGCATCCTGAAGCCTCCATCCAGCCCGGCCAAGTCCAAGAGTCCGGACAGGAGTTGCCTAAAGAAGGGCGGACCCTCGCACGTGTGCAGTGTGGAGACGCTGTCGCCGCACATTTCTCCCAGGAGCAGTGTGGATCACCTATCGCCGGACAGGGCCTCTTGTTTGCGCCACTCGCCCCGCAGCAGCTTCGACAGTCACGGTGGTTCGGATCACAACCTGGATGTGCCGCATGGCAGTCGCAAGAGGAGCATGTCTGCTCACGGAAGCTTCGAGACGGGAACCGTCAGGTCAAGGAACCAGGAAACCTACCAGTATTATCCGGTTTACGACAACCAGACCTGCAGTGATCACTATGTGGCTGCAGCGCCTAGTGGCCGGTACGGAGGCGGTGGTCACGGCCACGGGCACGGACATGGGCGTAGCAGGCTGAGCAAGTCCCTCGAGCGCTCGACATCCAGGGACAGCACCACCACTAGCAGCTCGTACGGGCACAGGGCCTACGGGGTGTCGCCCGATCGGAGCTATGTGGTCTACAGCTCGGGTCCGTTGAGGTCCCAATCGGCGGAGAACACGTTCTCACAGCCCATCTATGATCCCCTGCCCAGACATCCACCCCAGCCCATATCACAGCACCACCACCAGCCACCCCCCATGCAGCAAATGCAACAACAGCAGTACATGGGCTATGCCCCGGAGATGGGCGGCGGCGGCTATGGAGGCGGAGGTTGTCCGCACGAGCCGCAGGGTTCCGGGTACCAGCTGAGCTCCTCAGCCCCGGAGTACACCACATGCATTGACTGCCTGTACCAGAAGAGACCCTCCTAGCATAAGTCCCGCGTGCGGCAGAGTCGCACGCGGAAGAAGACACCCCGGGGCATGGTGGTGGTCAGCGCCCAGCCCACGGCCACCGGAGGCATTGGCTTCGTGCCCGAAATGGGTAGCACAGACCCGCCCGGCGGGTGTGTGGACTGCCACGACTACTTCGAGATTCATGTCTAAGGAAGGGAATGAGACTAAAGCTATTTGAAACCAAAGATAACAACCGAAAACTGATTAACAACAACAACCCGAAATGCCTCAAGAAACTAATTTTAAACCAAACTCAGCTCAGATATACGTAAAGTCATACACAAAGCCAACACGTAAACCGAAACGAAAATGAAAACTATAACCAAAAATAATCAAATCCAACACGAACTTCCAAAACAAGGGATTGAAATTACTACCTAGCCTACAATATACATGCATATAACTATATACAAAATCTACACTAGAAAAAAAAGCATCAAATTAGTAAAGCAAAAGAAGCACTTTAACAGAAAATAATAATCCATATAACTCGTTGTATAAATGTTAGTTGTAAGTCACCCAAAAACCTGAGGATAGTTAGCTCTTTCGGGGAAAGAATAGTTTTTACTGAAAAGTAATCACAGAGAGAGAGAGAGAGAGAGGAAGAGGAAAGGAGAAACCCACTTCCAGGTTACGTAATGTATGTGGGTGTATGAGTGTGGATGGTGGGTGTATGCGTGCCACCATTTCCAGTTAATTATTTAAGTTGCAACGCGAACATTTCGCCGTGATTTACACACATGCACACTCAAACATTAGCAAACAAAATGGCGGAAGTTCCGCTCGCCTGGGGTGGCAAGTAGAAATATTACGTATACGCCGCGTTGCACACACAATACTCAAGTGCCGTAATTACGAGGGCAAACAACAGGAGGCAGAAAAGAGCAGCTAGCGCAACTGAAACTAAAGTTGAAATTCATACTCGCACTCAAGTAAACTACTAAGAGACATGCAGACACAAACAACAAATGGCAAACTCAACTTGAAACATAGATGGGGGGAAAAATAAGACAGCCAGGAGCAGAAGCACCATCCGGAAAAACAAGAAAAAAAACCAAATAGGAATAGACCTAGAAAAAGAAAAGCACAACTCACATGCAGCTAGAAGAGTTGAGGGGAAGTCTCTAACCAAACGCGAAACTATGTCACTTATGCCAGTGCTGCCAATTTTCGACACAAAACTATGTCACTGGCAGTCCCATTTCCGCATCTCTGCTCCTGATGAAATCAACAATTTTTAATTACCCACTCGGAACAAAATCCGGGTAAATGGATCTGCAACTGAGCTGAACACTTCATGGGTTAACATAACATTTACCTAAATAAAAGAGTATACCTAGAGCGGGGATTATTTACACACATAAAGTAAATCTAGAGAAGGAATATTTAAAAACAAAAACGGAAAATTAGTTAGAAAATTTTTGCAAAAAAAAAAAAACACTAAAGGAGATTAGCGTGGGGTGGGTGTATGTGTACCAATAATGTTGTGACAAATAATTTGCATATATGCATATGGTTTTTTATATGATTTTTGTAGATTTTTTTATAGGTATAAAACAAATATACATAAATGCATATACAAGTCGACAGGACATTTTACGCATGGGTTTTCTGACATTTCCGATTCACAATCCAATTAAATCACAAAAAACTAATGAAAAAAAAATACAATAAAAATACTGAAAATGATAATCGTAAGTCGTACCTCAATGTTCAGTAAATGGGTAATCAAAATATAATATATACATACATACATACTAACTAAGGTGACAGCAGAAAATTCCATATACAAATGTGTAACCATTTTCCTCCATTTTAAAGACAAGGAAAGGTTAATCGAAAAGCTCGCGCCAAAAATTTCAGGTTGTTGTAACGAAAACTCAAAGCAAACATAGTCAAAATAAATACGATTAAGCTTCAAGAAAAGTTTACAGTATAAACAATATACAGTTATACAGTTTACACTGGGCTTCATGGCAGCAAAATCAAAATACTACAAAATACAAACAACAAAAAATCAACATTCTCGTAAAATCAAAATATACATACATCGTAAATATGGAATATGGACAAAAAAAAAATACAATTACTATATACATAAATACATATGCAGCATAAATGTTGAACGAAAAATGGTTATTCTCAAAATGAAAATGAAAATCGAAAAAAATATGTTATGCAAAAATAAAGGCAAACTAAATAGAGATAAGCGGCGACCGCAGCAGAACCTAAAACAAATATCAAAAATAAAATTTAATCGGTAATCCATGTGAGCGCAGACAACACACAGGAATCCACTAAGCAAACAAACCAAAAATCAACAAACTAACTAAAACTGAAAACTTGAAAATCAAATGCGTGAAATCTAACTAAATCGTGCACACAACCACACTCACACACATAACTAACTAACTCTAAACTAAAACGAACGACTAAAGCAATTCAAATGCAATTAAATCAAATGGAATATGGATATATAGGCAAATAAACCAAATATATATTTAACGAAAAACACTCAAATAAGTATGCTATATTGACGGACAAGAACGGAAACTGTTAAACTAATCGAGTTTATGCACCGATTTCCTGGCCCAAACCCCTTTTAAATTCTCGCATAGCCTTTGATCCTTTCTCCCTCCGACTAGGACCCCCTCCCCTCAATTAGTTATGCATTTAAATTTGTTTAGTAGTTGCTAAGCAGGTAAGTGGTATACTTATTTGAAATTAGGCAAACGAATGCAGCTTGTTGTTGGAGCTAAGTACTTGAATTGAATTGAATTATTCATAAAACAATTTAACGGGTGATATTCGGTTATCTTAATTAATTATCTTAAAGATATATTGAAAATTATTTAAAATAAAATTAAAGTAATAATAATAGCAAACAACTATACTATTCAGTTAGAGATAGAATATACATATGTGTATGTAAATCGGAGACGAAGCTACCTTAGGCATGTTAAGTTTGGAGGATTTTTTTGTTTTTCCGCCTATTCGATGTGTATCTGTTGTCTCTGTTACAAACACTTGATATTATTAGTTGGCATCGCTTGATAAAAAAAAAATAAGATATTAAAAAAACAACTAATAACCAAAACAAAACCAACAACTTAGCAACAAGTTTTCCTTTCAATTTGAACGTTTTGCATTTTCTCAAAGATTTATGAACAAAAAATAATGGTAAAGAATGCAACTTAGAGAGTGCTCGAGAGATCTATTGCCAAATCTTGTACTTCCAAACGAAAGTACATTATAATCGATCTATATATATATATATTTATATATAACTATATATGTCTTATGGTTACACACACGTGCCCCACAAAGATCAACCATCCTGCCACCAGACACTCACTTTTTATCCTTCCACCCAACCAGAATTTATTCGGCATTTATTCACACATACATAGAAATGCAATTATTTTTCCAGAAATTTCATTTACTCTCTTTCTGTACAACTTTTCAACAAACAAAAACAAAAATGTATAAAATTTAAATAAATTGAATTTTGTGAAACTCTCATCGACGCACAACTTTACCCATCGTTTTGAATTACGCTCTTTGACTTTTGCATCTGGAAAACTAATTTCAAAATTAGAGAGTGGGTTAACCGAAACGCGAAACAATTTTAATTTCACCATCGAGGCCACTGCATTTTTCAAAATTCAAATATATAAATCCCACGCCACCCATATCCCATGTACATTTACGAGAATATTTCGTTTTTTTAGTTTGTTTTTCGAATTGGATCCCTTTGCAATCAAAGACACAAGCAAATTAAGCATCAGAGGCAGAACGGAAAATGTTGGCATAAAATGCAAAACTCTCAATTGAAAATTCGGAAACTTGAATAGATTGTTAAACCGTTAAAAAAAAGATAACAAAAAGATAAACTATAAGAATCGAATGAGTTGAAAACCAAGCGATGTCAACATTTTAGCCAACACAACCACCCCGACCCCACTCACCAGTATTAGTTGTTGAATTAGATTAGTTAATCACTCCTACTACCCAATCAAACGAAAGTTCCCCAAATGTATCGTATAGCTAACCCGCCTGAAGTAGTGCTCATTTAACATTAAACAATAATTAGTTTTGCTTATATTTTTTATCCGAATAAAGCGTCTATATTGCCAGAAATAAATCAAGAATTGAGCAATCTGGACGCTTTCGATTGCATGCTTTTTAATCTAAACCTAAATTGGCCGCAAATTACTAATTTAGAAATCTGTTCGACACTACTTTTGTATATAACCAACTGGATAGAGGACCCATTTCCCGCACTCGCTCTCTATCTCGCTTTCTAAACTATCTTTTATCTGAATCTATATTTTATTATATGAAAACCAAACAAAGAAGAAAAAAAAAATACCAAACTATTTACAAATTAAGTTCTGCAAAACCAAAGCCAAAAAAAAAAGAAAATATTTCATATTTTTTCATATATGGTTTCCATTGTATCTTTTCTTTTCTTTCATTTATTGTAGGGTCCCCGGTGTGGAAACCACGAGACATGATAAATTTAGGCACAGATCCACAGTCAACAACCCGCAAAGACGATGTGAAAAATTAAATCAGAAAAAGCAAAACAAAACATTTAGTATCAAGCTAAGCAAGCATAAGAACTCTTAACCCAGCAACTTCAATACCTTTGTTCAATTTTCTCAATTTTAACTAATCAAGTGTAAGGCAACAGCATCTGCAAAAAAAGCAAAAAGCTAAAACCAATACCAATACCAAAAGCAACAGCAACTGTTTAAAGTTCAAAGCAAAGCGAAGCGAATCCAAAGCATTTTTCAAGCTCAACTCGACGATACGACGATGCATTTTTGAATCATCATCGGATCAGGCCATCATCGGTGAATGGATGGGATTGGCTTTTGAAGAATGCTTGGCTTCGGTTTGTTTCCTCTCTTTTAAAAAGGATACAACATCGAAGAGTTTTTTTTTGTCGTACTTACGTTTACATTTTTAACAAGAAACAAAGTGAATCGCATAAAAAGATAATAGATATCTTTTTTAAAAACAAAATAAAACGAAACAAAAATATTTAAAATAAAATAAAAAAACCCAAAAGAGAAGACTTTGATTTATATTGATTGTATTTAAAGTGCAAAACGTATAACAAAAGCATAATTAAAGCGAAGGATTTTGAGCAGATTTAATATGAACTAAGGAAAAAGATTAAACAAGATTAAGAAATACGAGAACAAATTCAAATGCATTTGTCGCTGAAAAGACTTGAAAGTAAATTTCGATTTAAATACATACATTTATTGAGACGTAGACGATGGCGAATCTGTCATAGAATCGAGAAGGGAAACCCGTAAACAAATTGAAAACATTGTATCTAGGCTTAGAGAATTTAAATTAAAAAATAAAAAAAAATAATAATAAAAAAGAAGAAAACTAAAACAACAAAGAAAGCAAAGAAAGTTGCAAAAAGTAATAATGTCAAATGCAAAACAAGAGAAAACCACGAAAAAATAAAGGTTACATAAAATCGTTAGAAAATTAAGTCAAACACACACTGACAAACACTGAAGAAAGCCACACTGAAGAAAACACACTCGTAATCGTAATTAAACACAGAATTAAAATGAAAGCAGCAATGAAAATGTTTAGTTTGTAGGAAGTACACTGAAAACAATGCGTACGATACCATACAAAAACCACATACACAAAATAGCAAACATTTAGTCAAAATGTTAAATGGTAAACAAAACAAACAGACAAACTCAAAAAAAAGGAAAATGCTAAAAATTCCAAACAATTCAATTGGGCTGAGGCCTTTAAGCAAAATCCAATCAGTAAGTCAGAGAAACACTAAAAACTAATTCAAAATCACGTTAAAGGGGAAAAACACACACTCACAAAAAGTAAATTAAAAACAAAAATTATAAAAAGAAGAAAATATTTAAGCAATCACGCAGATCCAAGGCAAACGACAAAAACCCCTCTAGAAGAATTGCAATAATAATTAAGAACTTCACTCCAAACACTTAAACAAAAACAAAAAAGAAAGTCAAACCACAAAAAAAATGAATTATAGAAAGCCCCAATATCCCGACCCACGTCCCATAGACAAAGGCACACTTCTTGAGAACTCAATTACAAATGCGTTGGATTTATCTCAATCTCAGTCAATACACTATGGTTTTCATCTTTTGTGAACGAATTTTTAGCAAATGAAAATACAAATAACTAAAATTTGTAGTCAAACCACACTATAAAAATTCTACCGTATGGGAAATAATAATTAATTGGTTGTGAATGCAGCTTGTATGTGTTAATTCGATTCAGGAACAAAGAACTCCCCCAATTGCTGAACATTTATTTTATTTCAATGACGAGTGCTAGGAGTGTTTTTTTTTACATATTTTGTCAGTGCACTTACAGACATTATTCGCGCCCATTCATAATTCATAATTAATTCCCGAAATTCCATTGAACCATATAGCAACAAATCGAAACATAATCAAAAACATTTTTTAGGTTTCCAATCAAATTGAATTAAATATACAAAATGAAAACCTTAATTAAACAAAACGAAATTTAACTAATAGGAAGATTAACAATTGAAACTACAGACCATAGTAAGATAAAAGATAAAAATAAAAAAGTGCAGTAAATAGAAATTATAAATGTATACAACTGTCTAATGATAGATTTTCGTCCTCGGATGAACGCTAATCAAACACAGGACGAACCAGGAGAAATTTACCAAATACCAAATCACAACATTTTAACATAATTTTTACAGTTTGTATAAGTTTGACAGAAGTAAAATAATTCATAATAATTAATAAAATGAAACAAAAAAAAAAGGGGGAAAAAAATAACAGAAACTCACCCAGAGACGAAACAGTCTGTTGGAAGACTTTAGCAAAATGAAATAGTTAAATTAAAAAAATCATTTAAAGGCGAATGAACAACAAACGAAGGACATTCGAAGCGGCGTGAAACTTTTTGTACGCATTTGACTATTTTTAATGCATTTTTATTAAATATATTTATATATATACATAGTCACTATTGTACGAATGTTTGAGAGCCAAACAAAGTGTAATTACTCAATTAAGTTCACGTGCACACTGATTGCACTGAAATCTCTTTTAACAAATTGTTATCGTATGTATTTAATTTGTTTGAGAATAATTGTTAGTTATCTCTTATCACACTTTCCTTTTGGCAAAAGCAGGCAAGACAGGAGATTAGGCAAGGGTAACGATTGCATATTAAATCCCATTTACAAGTCAGCGATTTCATAATAAAACAAATTCAATAACAAACCAGCAGCAGCACTGGAAGCGCAGTCTTGTTATTAAAAATAAAAATCAGTAAAAATAAAATCATTAAAAATCAATTTTTAATGTAAAACATAATTAGCAGCTGCATCAAGGACACAAAAAAAAAATCATGCAATGGATGTTAATACTTTTTGAAAACAAAACAAAAATAAATGAAAATGCAACAAATACACAATGATTATACATACATACATACATTTGCGAAGGCAACTTAACACACAACGTAAGGATAGTGAAAATGTGTGACAAACGATTAAATTACGACATCCTTTCGAAGTGAAAACAAAACCAAAAATAAATTGTGAAATTTAAAAACCATTTGTTGTCTTTTTATTCATATACTTGGGCAAATTATAAATACAAAACTTCATACTGATTTCTTTATAATTTTTAACTTTATGAACATTTTTTATAGTTTTCACAGTATTCTTAATTTGTCGTCTGGTACATATATTCGTATTTTTCCTCAAGTGTGAGCAAATCAGACTTTCCAACTACATCGTAAAATTCATGTTTCGTCATATTTTTATATTTTATGTTACTTAAAAGCATATTAATATAGTTCTTGTCTTCCGTTTTCAAATCATGAATTTTAATATATGTTTGGATTAATTGAAACCATTTAACCTCTGATAAACAGTATTTTAACTCAGTTATATACTTATGGAAGGCATTACGCGTTAGCGACATGACTGCAGAGCTATCCAGGGAATCCTTAAAACAGCGAGCTATGGCCTGCAAACAAGGTTAAAATACAATTAATTTTGATATAAATAAATACAAAGTTTATTAAAAAAGCACTTACATAAACGATTTTTTTTAGATCCTCGTTTGAGTTGTGCAAATTTTCAAATAGCACGATGAGATCCTCAAACCCAACACTGTCGGCACGACTTAAGAGTTCGCTTGTAGCATTGGTTGCCACCGATGGCACCAGCAACCTGGTAGCGCATTCTCTCAGTTCCATTAGACTTCTAATAGTGAGCTTCTTTAACTTATTTGTGTCGTGGGTGTATACTTGCTCTAAAAATACAGCAAACGTTTCCGGGTTAACGTCGCCCAAAATATATTCTCCAGAATTGGACTCCTTAAAATCGCTTAGAAACATGCGTTCAAAGAATTCCGACGCAGAAGCTAGAACGACTTTGTGACAGTCAAAGTCCTGGCCATCAACCATGATGCGGCAGTCCGAGAACTGCTTGTTCTCAAGAAGCGCATATAATTTTTGAAGGCTAGAAAATAATATTTTACCGAAAAGTTTCTTTACCAGTCTAATAACAACTTTTACTTACCAGTTGTTCATTTTAACGGGTGCAATCGACTTTTTTGGAATGATATTTCAGTACGATGTTGAATATATGAATGAATGCTTCTTTACAAGTTTAAGCTTTACAAGTTTGTCTAGGATTCCCCTTTTTATTTCTCTTCCCTCTGTTATCGTTCTGACTGAACAGCGTGACTACACCGATAACGATAAAAAATACTTTTTTAAGCAACAAATAAATTTAAAAAAATACCACCAAAGTTTATAGTCCTTAAGCGTATAATTCATAATATCGACTATTTCGGTAAAATACTCCTACCTTTTTATCGACAATGCTAAATTAAAAGATTTTATTCTATAAACTAATTTTGTCGCTGCCATTTCGAAGAAAAAAGCTTTTACAGTATAATTATTTCTTTAATTTACATACGATGTTTACGCGAATAACACATATCGATGTTTGATTTTTACATTTGCGTTACCCATTAAACATTTCCACGCCGATTTAATTTGATAAGCAGTTGGTCTCTCTTCATTCAGTTAAAAAATTCAAAAAGTACAACAAAATCAGAAACATTTCATTTTCCTCAGACCCAAAAAGAGACAACGTTGTTTCGTATTAATAACTTTATTGTTAGACCGAATCAAATTGGTACTAAAACGTACACTATTTAGTTTGCTGATAAAGACTATCGACATAGCAGTATTTTGTGTGGGGTGGGGGAAAAATTTAATTGGAATGCCAGAGATGCGATCTCTACAAAAGCCGTGAGCTTCATTCAACTTATAATACATTTTTATTTGCAGCTTAGTGATATATAAATATCAGGAGATTTAAAATACCGATTGCATAATCGGGCGGTAAGGTAAATCTGGAATCGGGGTACTAGGTGTAATAGTAAATAGTCGATCAGTCTCCAACAGAACGGGGCGCCGTCTGTTGCTTGTGTGTTCTCTTCCCTATCTTATCTAGCGTCTGTATTCTCTACATCTGTATCTACAGCAGTTCGATCTCTTGGCACACTGTCTCCGTGCTCCATCGGTTCTGGATAATGGTTAAGTTTCTTAAAGTACGTAAAGTAACTAAACTTAGGCCTTAACTACGAGGCTAACATATGGATGATTAGTTGGGCAGCAACTCCGCCAGTTGATTCCGCAGGCTGGGCGGCAGTGTGTCTGGGAACTTGATGTCAAAGGCTACGATCAGATCGCCGCGACGCGATGGTTCTTTGGGGAAGGGCAGGCCGCGCCCGCTGATGCGCCGCGTTGTGGTGGGCTTGATTATCTCGTTCGAGGTGTTTACAGAAATCCTATCGCCCTGCAGAGTGGGCACATTGACAGGTGCACCGCAGAGTGCCTGTTTTAGGCTGACCTGAGCCGTATAGCGCAAATCGCTGCCCTCGCGCTTAAACTGTGGGTGTGGCTTGTCGCGGATTATGAAGATTATGTCTGCGGGAATCTTTCCCGGTGCCTGATCGCCTTCCTTGGGGAATGTGATCTTTGTGCCGGCCTTCCAGCCTGGTTTTACTGTGATGCTTAAAACTTTTTCTTCCTTTTGGGATCCAGTGTTGGTAGAGGCCATGCGCGATATCTTCATTTTCTTGGTACAGCCCCTGTCTACCTCCTCCAGAGTGACATACAGGTCATGCTCGATAGGCGGATCCTGTGTTTGCTGGCGCTTACGGCTAGGGGCCTGCGCATTGAACGACTGTGATCGGAAAGCTCCTGCCATAGGATTGCCACCAAAACCTCCGCCAAACATATCGTCGCCTCCAATATTCATAAAGATCTCATTGGTGGCACCGCCACCTCCACCTCCTGCTCCGAACATGTTGTCGCCGCCGCCAAAGAACACACCAAAGGGATCCGAAGACCCGAAGAACTGGGCGAATGTTGCTCGCGGGTCGCCGTGGAACTGGAAAGGAAAGGTTAATCGAAAAGCTCGCGACAAAAATTTCAGGTTGTTGTAACGAAAACTCAAAGCAAACATAGTCAAAATAAATACGATTAAGCTTCAAGAAAAGTTTACAGTATAAACAATATACAGTTATACAGTTTACACTGGGCTTCATGGCAGCAAAATCAAAATACTACAAAATACAAACAACAAAACAAAATCAACATTCTCGTAAAATCAAAATATACATACATCGTAAATATGGAATATGGACAAAAAAAAAATACAATTACTATATACATAAATACATATGCAGCATAAATGTTGAACAAAAAATGGTTATTCTCAAAATGAAAATGAAAAACGAAAAAAATATGTTATGCGAAAATAAAGGCAAACTAAATAGAGATAAGCGGCGACCGCAGCAGAACCTAAAACAAATATCAAAAATAAAATTTAATCGGTAATCCATGTGAGCGCAGACAACACACAGGAATCCACTAAGCAAACAAACCAAAAATCAACAAACTAACTAAAACTGAAAACTTGAAAATCAAATGCGTGAAATCTAACTAAATCGTGCACACAACCACACTCACACACATAACTAACTAACTCTAAACTAAAACGAACGACTAAAGCAATTCAAATGCAATTAAATCAAATGGAATATGGATATATAGGCAAATAAACCAAATATATATTTAACGAAAAACACTCAAATAAGTATGCTATATTGACGGACAAGAACGGAAACTGTTAAACTAATCGAGTTTATGCACCGATTTCCTGGCCCAAACCCCTTTTAAATTCTCGCATAGCCTTTGATCCTTTCTCCCTCCGACTAGGACCCCCTCCCCTCAATTAGTTATGCATTTAAATTTGTTTAGTAGTTGCTAAGCAGGTAAGTGGTATACTTATTTGAAATTAGGCAAACGAATGCAGCTTGTTGTTGGAGCTAAGTACTTGAATTGAATTGAATTATTCATAAAACAATTTAACGGGTGATATTCGATTATCTTAATTAATTATCTTAAAGATATATTGAAAATTATTTAAAATAAAATTAAAGTAATAATAATAGCAAACAACTATACTATTCAGTTAGAGATAGAATATACATATGTGTATGTAAATCGGAGACGAAGCTACCTTAGGCATGTTAAGTTTGGAGGATTTTTTTGTTTTTCCGCCTATTCGATGTGTATCTGTTGTCTCTGTTACAAACACTTGATATTATTAGTTGGCATCGCTTGATAAAAAAAAAATAAGATATTAAAAAAACAACTAATAACCAAAACAAAACCAACAACTTAGCAACAAGTTTTCCTTTCAATTTGAACGTTTTGCATTTTCTCAAAGATTTATGAACAAAAAATAATGGTAAAGAATGCAACTTAGAGAGTGCTCGAGAGATCTATTGCCAAATCTTGTACTTCCAAACGAAAGTACATTATAATCGATCTATATATATATATATTTATATATAACTATATATGTCTTATGGTTACACACACGTGCCCCACAAAGATCAACCATCCTGCCACCAGACACTCACTTTTTATCCTTCCACCCAACCAGAATTTATTCGGCATTTATTCACACATACATAGAAATGCAATTATTTTTCCAGAAATTTCATTTACTCTCTTTCTGTACAACTTTTCAACAAACAAAAACAAAAATGTATAAAATTTAAATAAATTGAATTTTGTGAAACTCTCATCGACGCACAACTTTACCCATCGTTTTGAATTACGCTCTTTGACTTTTGCATCTGGAAAACTAATTTCAAAATTAGAGAGTGGGTTAACCGAAATGCGAGACAATTTTGATTTCACCATCGAGGCCATTGCATTTTTCAAAATTCAAATATATAAATCCCACGCCACCCATATCCCATGTACATTTACGAGAATATTTCGTTTTTTTAGTTTGTTTTTCGAATTGGATCCCTTTGCAATCAAAGACACAAGCATATTAAGCATCAGAGGCAGAACGGAAAATGTTGGCATAAAATGCAAAACTCTCAATTGAAAATTCGGAAACTTGAATAGTTTTTTAAAGAGTAAAAAAAAAAAGAGAACAAAAAGATAAACTATAAGAATCGAATGAGTTAAAAACCAAGCGATGTCAACATTTTAGCCAACACAACCACCCCGACCCCACTCACCAGTATTAGTTGTTGAATTAGATTAGTTAATCACTCCTACTACCCAATCAAACGAAAGTTCCCCAAATGTATCGTATAGCTAACCCGCCTGAAGTAGTGCTCATTTAACATTAAACAATAATTAGTTTTGCTTATATTTTTTATCTGAATAAAGCGTCTATATTGCCAGAAATAAATCTAGAAATGAGGAATCTGGACGCTTTCGATTGCATGCTTTTTAATCTAAACCTAAATTGGCCGCAAATTACTAATTTAGAAATCTGTTCGACACTACTTTGTATATAACCAACTGGATAGAGGACCCATTTCCCGCACTCGCTCTCTATCTCGCTTTCTAAACTATCTTTTATCTGAATCTATATTTTATTATATGAAAACCAAACAAAAAAGAAAAAAAATACCAAACTATTTACAAATTAAGTTCTGCAAAACCAAAGCCAAAAAAAAGAAAATATTTCATATTTTTTCATATATGGTTTCCATTGTATCTTTTCTTTTCTTTCATTTATTGTAGGGTCCCCGGTGTGGAAACCACGAGACATGATAAATTTAGGCACAGATCCACAGTCAACAACCCGCAAAGACGATGTGAAAAATTAAATCAGAAAAAGCAAAACAAAACATTTAGTATCAAGCTAAGCAAGCATAAGAACTCTTAACCCAGCAACTTCAATACCTTTGTTCAATTTTCTCAATTTTAACTAATCAAGTGTAAGGCAACAGCATCTGCAAAAAAAGCAAAAAGCTAAAACCAATACCAATACCAAAAGCAACAGCAACTGTTTAAAGTTCAAAGCAAAGCGAAGCGAATCCAAAGCATTTTTCAAGCTCAACTCGACGATACGACGATGCATTTTTGAATCATCATCGGATCAGGCCATCATCGGTGAATGGATGGGATTGGCTTTTGAAGAATGCTTGGCTTCGGTTTGTTTCCTCTCTTTTAAAAAGGATACAACATCGAAGAGTTTTTTTTTGTCGTACTTACGTTTACATTTTTAACAAGAAACAAAGTGAATCGCATAAAAAGATAATAGATATCTTTTTTAAAAACAAAATAAAACGAAACAAAAATATTTAAAATAAAATAAAAAAACCCAAAAGAGAAGACTTTGATTTATATTGATTGTATTTAAAGTGCAAAACGTATAACAAAAGCATAATTAAAGCGAAGGATTTTGAGCAGATTTAATATGAACTAAGGAAAAAGATTAAACAAGATTAAGAAATACGAGAACAAATTCAAATGCATTTGTCGCTGAAAAGACTTGAAAGTAAATTTCGATTTAAATACATACATTTATTGAGACGTAGACGATGGCGAATCTGTCATAGAATCGAGAAGGGAAACCCGTAAACAAATTGAAAACATTGTATCTAGGCTTAGAGAATTTAAATTAAAAAATAAAAAAAAATAATAATAAAAAAGAAGAAAACTAAAACAACAAAGAAAGCAAAGAAAGTTGCAAAAAGTAATAATGTCAAATGCAAAACAAGAGAAAACCACGAAAAAATAAAGGTTACATAAAATCGTTAGAAAATTAAGTCAAACACACACTGACAAACACTGAAGAAAGCCACACTGAAGAAAACACACTCGTAATCGTAGTTAAACACAGAATTAAAATGAAAGCAGCAATGAAAATGTTTAGTTTGTAGGAAGTACACTGAAAACAATGCGTACGATACCATACAAAAACCACATACACAAAATAGCAAAAATTTAGTCAAAATGTTAAATGGTAAACAAAACAAACAGACAAACTCAAAAAAAAAAGGAAATGCTAAAAATTCCAAACAATTCAATTGGGCTGAGGCCTTTAAGCAAAATCCAATCAGTAAGTCAGAGAAACACTAAAAACTAATTCAAAATCACGTTAAAGGGGAAAAACACACACTCACAAAAAGTAAATTAAAACAAAAATTATAAAAAGAAGAAAATATTTAAGCAATCACGCAGATCCAAGGCAAACGACAAAAACCCCTCTAGAAGAATTGCAATAATAATTAAGAACTTCACTCCAAACACTTGAACAAAAACAAAAAAGAAAGCCAAACCACAAAAAAAATGAATTATAGAAAGCCCCAATATCCCGACCCACGTCCCATAGACAAAGGCACACTTCTTGAGAACTCAATTACAAATGCGTTGGATTTATCTCAATCTCAGTCAATACACTATGGTTTTCATCTTTTGTAGAACGAATTTTTAGCAAATGAAAAAACTAAGAACTAAAATTTGTAGTCAAAACACACTATAAAAATTCGACCGTATGGGAAATAATAATTAATTGGTTGTGAATGCAGCTTGTATGTGTTAATTCGATTCAGGAACAAAGAACTCCCCCAATTGCTGAACATTTATTTTATTTCAATGACGAGTGCTAGGAGTGTTTTTTTTTATATATTTTGTCAGTGCACTTACAGACACTATTCGCGCCCATTCATAATTCATAATTAATTCCCGAAATTCCATTGAACCATATAGCAACAAATCGAAACATAATCAAAAACATTTTTTAGGTTTCCAATCAAATTGAATTAAATATACAAAATGAAAACCTTAATTAAACAAAACGAAATTTAACTAATAGGAAGATTAACAATTGAAACTACAGACCATAGTAAGATAAAAGATAAAAATAAAAAAGTGCAGTAAATAGAAATTATAAATGTATACAACTGTCTAATGATAGATTTTCGTCCTCGGATGAACGCTAATCAAACACAGGACGAACCAGGAGAAATTTACCAAATACCAAATCACAACATTTTAACATAATTTTTACAGTTTGTATAAGTTTGACAGAAGTAAAATAATTCATAATAATTAATAAAATGAAACAAATAAGGGGGAAAAAATAACAGAAACTCACCCAGAGACGAAACAGTCTGTTGGAAGACTTTAGCAAAATGAAATAGTTAAATTAAAAAAATCATTTAAAGGCGAATGAACAACAAACGAAGGACATTCGAAGCGGCGTGAAACTTTTTGTACGCATTTGACTATTTTTAATGCATTTTTATTAAATATATTTATATATATACATAGTCACTATTGTACGAATGTTTGAGAGCCAAACAAAGTGTAATTACTCAATTAAGTTCACGTGCACACTGATTGCACTGAAATCTCTTTTAACAAATTGTTATCGTATGTATTTAATTTGTTTGAGAATAATTGTTAGTTATCTCTTATCACACTTTCCTTTTGGCAAAAGCAGGCAAGACAGGAGATTAGGCAAGGGTAACGATTGCATATTAAATCCCATTTACAAGTCAGCGATTTCATAATAAAACAAATTCAATAACAAACCAGCAGCAGCACTGGAAGCGCAGTCTTGTTATTAAAAATAAAAATCAGTAAAAATAAAATCATTAAAAATCAATTTTTAATGTAAAACATAATTAGCAGCTGCATCAAGGACACAAAAAAAAAATCATGCAATGGATGTTAATACTTTTTGAAAACAAAACAAAAATAAATGAAAATGCAACAAATACACAATGATTATACATACATACATACATTTGCGAAGGCAACTTAACACACAACGTAAGGATAGTGAAAATGTGTGACAAACGATTAAATTACGACATCCTTTCGAAGTGAAAACAAAACCAAAAATAAATTGTGAAATTTAAAAACCATTTGTTGTCTTTTTATTCATATACTTGGGCAAATTATAAATTCAAAACTTCATACTGATTTCTTTATAATTTTTAACTTTATGAACATTTTTTATAGTTTTTACAGTATTCTTAATTTGTCGTCTTGTAAATATATTCGTATTTTTCCTCAAGTGTGAGCAAATCAGACTTTCCAACTACATCGTAAAATTCATGTTTCGTCATATTTTTATATTTTATGTTACTTAAAAGCATATTAATATAGTTCTTGTCTTCCGTTTTCAAATCATGAATTTTAATATATGTTTGGATTAATTGAAACCATTTAACCTCTGATAAACAGTATTTTACTCAGTAACTCAGTTATATACTTATGGAAGGCATTACGCGTTGGCGACATGACTGCAGAGCTATCCAGGGAATCCTTAAAACAGCGAGCTAGAGCCTGCAAACAAGGTTAAAATACAATTAATTTTGATATAAATAAATACAAAGTTTATTAAAAAAGCACTTACATAAACGATTTTTTTTAGATCCTCGTTTGAGTTGTGCAAATTTTCAAATAGCACGATGAGATCCTCAAACCCAACACTGTCGGCACGACTTAAGAGTTCGCTTGTAGCATTGGTTGCCACCGATGGCACCAGCAACCTGGTAGCGCATTCTCTCAGTTCCATTAGACTTCTAATAGTGAGCTTCTTTAACTTATTTGTGTCGTGGGTGTATACTTGCTCTAAAAATACAGCAAACGTTTCCGGGTTAACGTCGCCCAAAATATATTCTCCAGAATTGGACTCCTTAAAATCGCTTAGAAACATGCGTTCAAAGAATTCCGACGCAGAAGCTAGAACGACTTTGTGACAGTCAAAGCCCTGGCCATCAACCATGATGCGGCAGTCCGAGAACTGCTTGTTCTCAAGAAGCGCATATAATTTTTGAAGGCTAGAAAATAATATTTTACCGAAAAGTTTCTTTACCAGTCTAATAACAACTTTTACTTACCAGTTGTTCATTTTAACGGGTGCAATCGACTTTTTTGGAATGATATTTCAGTACGATGTTGAATATATGAATGAATGCTTCTTTAAAAGTTTAAGCTTTACAAGTTTGTCTAGGATTCCCCTTTTTATTTCTCTTCCCTCTGTTATCGTTCTGACTGAACAGCGTGACTACACCGATAACGATAAAAAATACTTTTTTAAGCAACAAATAAATTTAAAAAAATACCACCAAAGTTTATAGTCCTTAAGCGTATAATTCATAATATCGACTATTTCGGTAAAATAATTCTACCTTTTTATCGACAATGCTAAATTTAAAGATTTTATTCTATAAACTAATTTTGTCGCTGCCATTTCGAAGAAAAAAGCTTTTACAGTATAATTATTTCTTTAATTTACATACGATGTTTACGCGAATAACACATATCGATGTTTGATTTTTACATTTGCGTTACCCATTAAACATTTCCACGCCGATTTAATTTGATAAGCAGTTGGTCTCTCTTCATTCAGTTAAAAAATTCAAAAAGTACAACAAAATCAGAAACATTTCATTTTCCTCAGACCCAAAAAGAGACAACGTTGTTTCGTATTAATAACTTTATTGTTAGACCGAATCAAATTGGTACTAAAACGTACACTATTTAGTTTGCTGATAAAGACTATCGACATAGCAGTAGTTTGTGTGGGGTGGGGGAAAAATTTAATTGGAATGCCAGAGATGCGATCTCTACAAAAGCCGTGAGCTTCATTCAACTTATAATACATTTTTATTTGCAGCTTAGTGATATATAAATATCAGGAGATTTAAAATACCGATTGCATAATCGGGCGGTAAGGTAAATCTGGAATCGGGGAACTAGGTGTAATAGTAAATAGTCGATCAGTCTCCAACAGAACGGGGCGCCGTCTGTTGCTTGTGTGTTCTCTTCCCTATCTTATCTAGCGTCTGTATTCTCTACATCTGTATCTACAGCAGTTCGATCTCTTGGCACACTGTCTCCGTGCTCCATCTGTTCTGGATAATGGTTAAGTTTCTTAAAGTACGTAAAGTAACTAAACTTAGGCCTTAACTACGAGGCTAACATATGGATGATTAGTTGGGCAGCAACTCCGCCAGTTGATTCCGCAGGCTGGGCGGCAGTGTGTCTGGGAACTTGATGTCAAAGGCTACGATCAGATCGCCGCGACGCGATGGTTCTTTAGGAAAGGGCAGGCCGCGCCCGCTGATGCGCCGCGTTGTGGTGGGCTTGATTATCTCGTTCGAGGTGTTCACAGAAATCCTATCGCCCTGCAGAGTGGGCACATTGACAGGTGCACCGCAGAGTGCCTGTTTTAGGCTGACCTGGGCCGTATAGCGCAGATCGCTGCCCTCGCGCTTAAACTGTGGGTGTGGCTTGTCGCGGATTATGAAAATGATGTCTGCGGGAATCTTTCCCGGTGCCTGATCGCCTTCCTTGGGGAATGTGATCTTTGTGCCGGCCTTCCAGCCTGGTTTTACTGTGATGCTTAAAACTTTTTCTTCCTTTTGGGATCCAGTGTTGGTAGAGGCCATGCGCGATATCTTCATTTTCTTGGTACAGCCCCTGTCTACCTCCTCCAGAGTGACATACAGGTCATGCTCGATAGGCGGATCCTGTGTTTGCTGGCGCTTACGGCTAGGGGCCTGCGCATTGAACGACTGTGATCGGAAAGCTCCTGCCATAGGATTGCCACCGAAACCTCCGCCAAACATATCGTCGCCTCCAATATTCATAAAGATCTCATTGGTGGCACCGCCACCTCCACCGCCTGCTCCGAACATGTTGTCGCCGCCGCCAAAGAACACACCAAAGGGATCCGAAGACCCAAAGAACTGGGCGAATGTTGCTCGCGGGTCGCCGTGGAACTGGTAACTGTAACCGTCAGGCTGACTTCCACCGTCCGGGCCGGGCATGCCGCCCTTGAGACCCTCCTCGCCATACGAGTCGAAGATGTCCCGCTTTTTCTTGTCCGAAAGAACCTCATACGCTTCAGCGATCTCCTTAAACCGCTCCTCAGCCTGTGGACTCTTGTTCTTGTCCGGGTGGTATTTCAACGCCAGCTTGCGGTATGCCTTCTTGATTTCATCGTCGCTGGCCTTTTTGTCGATGCCAAGAATTTTGTAAAAGTCCTTACCCATCTCTGATATTTATTATAAGCTGTAAACGAAATAGAATAGAGCGTACGAAAAGATTAGAATGAGAACGTTTTGTTGTACTGTGACAGTTTTCTCGATGCCACGGTGGAAGCAATGGAATTTGCTAGAAGCACGAGTTGTGCAACGACAATGCCCAGTGACGTAGCCAGCGGATTTCGCCCCCTTGTCTCTGCTGTTCTCGAATGGAATTCGAGGGCGAATCGCTAGCCGAAGCTTCCAGCCCACACAAAGGCATCAAAGTCATGAAAATATGCTAATTCCAGATCCAAACTTACCTAAAATGTATGTATTTGTAGTTTTAAAACGGATGTCACCGCTGCTGCTACTTCTTTCGCTGCGTTTCTATGTTATTTTCTTTCTTTTTTTTTGCCAACTTATTTATCTGTACTTGATCGGGCAACGTTATTCAGATTAACAAAATTGTTTATAGCGTTTAATCAATTGTTTTTTCCACTCGTGTGGCTCGCCTTCTTTCACTTGCTTTCTTTCAATGAGAAATTTTTGAGTATGAGAAAAAAATATCGTCACGCACCCTTTATATAGATTTTCTCGGTCTCATCGAAGCTTCTCGTCGTTTCTCGTGATTTAGGGTATTATCGGGAATCCAATGCAACTATCGATAGTTTTTCAGTGAGACCTTATTTTGTGCACCGTGGGCGAAAACTAACAAATTGTGTAATTTTATCTTTTATAATTTAATTTCTTCTGTTGTTGTTCCCTGAAATATTCTGGGATTTCTCCCTGAAATTTATACCCGATTCTTGAGCGGGATAGCACGAATGAACAATTCTCTATAATTTCTCTGTAAAAGTTTTTTGTTTTTTAGATTTTTGTTTTATGTTTTGGAACGCTCTCATTGCTGGAAATTCAAATTGATAATTGTTTAAGTGAACTATTATTAATTATTATTTCGTAAAAGAAAACCAAAACATCACTAACGGCAGCCGAAGAAACGAACGCGATTTGGCAACTCATGGGTATTTTTGCATCGCGCCACAACGGTCACACGGACACACGAAACTCGCAAAACAGCCGCAGCCGAACAACAAAAAAAAAACATTTGTAAAAATGTCGCGTCAAGCATTTTAATTTAACCGGATTCGAACAGCACCGAGTGGACGTGGACGCCAGGAAGCTGAGCAGTCATCCGTACCGCCATCGCCGCATTTCCCAGCACCGCTCCGCCGCATATATCATCACAACCACACAGAAATATACCGCAGTATTTTCACACTTTCGAGGTAAGCTGAAGGAGGTACACACACACACACACACGCCCAGAGCCATATAGGAATATAGGTGGAGCGAAAACACAATCCCAACCCAAGTCGGTGGCCCTTTGGGTTGTGGGCTTGCGACATATGGACGCTCCTTTGCGTCCCCGAAGGACGGCCAGTGGGAGCGTATTTGGTGCCAAAACAGACACGCACACCAGCCCACTGAGAGGAGCAACCACACATACGTAGGCACATTTGCGTGTCACGTTCCGAAGCAAAGCCTTGACCGATCGTCCCGCCCACCGCCCTCCATATACGTACATATGTACATAGAGGTGTTGCGCAAACGAAAGTAGCTACCCCCTCCACTGCTCCACCGGCAGTGGTCAGTAGCTAGCTAGCACTTAGCCTTAGTCATGGCGCTTGGGGAAAGGATGTCTCAATGCGGCAACTACTGCTGCATTATAAAAATAGTCATTCATTTGTGCAAACAGACTGGCGGACGGACAGAGCGAGCGAGCACCAATAATAGCACTTTCGCTAAATGTTCTCAGCTGCATCGCCTATATTCATTGAGTAATCCCCCTGGGTCTGAGGCTCGGCGGTGTCTTGCAGTTTCCAAGTGCTCGCCCTCCTCTCTTATGGCCACCGATAGTGGTTATCAGTTTTAGTTCGGTAGTGATACATCGTTACTGGGATATGACTGTTCCCAGCTGAAGAGCTGGAGGTATGCATCGGTATTCTGTTGAAAAATAATAAGACATGATTCCTCAAAGACGCAACCAACCAACCTCAACAAAACACAAGTATTTATATTTCATTATTTTGCATAAAAAAAGAATATTTAATTTGAAGTCATTGCATTTTTACTCAGATCTTCCCAGCGATTACTCTCCAATTCTCTCCTTAATATCTACATATATTTGAAAAATTAAAAATCCGACGCAATACTATAATTTTGACCGCCAGTGCATCTTCGGAATACGAATCGGTAACCGAATTTGAATCCGATTGGGCATTCCGATGCCGAGAATATGGATCTGAATCGGGCAGTATACGCGTGAACGATGTCGTGCGTTGACGGCGGATTCTTCTAGCCCCGGAACGAATAGATCTCGGCGCCAGCAGACACGGTAAAGCAGTCAAAATATAGACCGATGTATAGATAAACCTATAGTGGATATACATATACATACATACATATGTATACAATAGAGTCGACTCCAACTGAAGTTGGTCTAAGAATAGCGAAGCTATTTCGTAATGAAGATTGTGTGGGCGATGTGCATTATGTGACTTGTTGGATTATTGCGGAATCCTGCGATTTCCGGCAGCTGGCGCTCTAGCGGGATGGATAGTTTCGCAGGCCACACGATTTCACAGTACCGAAATAGTTTCAAAAATAGCACAAATCTATGTGAGACGATGAGCTCGAGATCTACATAGTACATATAACGAATGTCATCATTATGGCAGCAGCATAGATAACCACCAGCGGTATTGGTTTCTGTAATTCTTGTCAATATAGACCACCACAAACCTCGTGTAAATATTGGGAGGGGTGGCCAAGGAGCACATCTTCGAAACGGATTCGAAAACCTTCGCATTTACAAATAGCCCGATATACGCGTATTTCAAAATGCTCCCCAAACATGCTCCCGCCCCTGCCACAAGTCTCTTTGACTTTTTCACGTTATTTTGTTGTGTGTGGATGGGCTTTCTCTAGCCGTCGATGTGTAGTTGTCGCCGCCTGTTTTTATTTTTAGCAGCACGAGCTTCTTATTTTGATTTCTGCTGGCCGACATGTATTAGCATTTTTGGATCCTCATCTCCGACCGACCGTATGTTGGTGTTTGGTGTTGTCCGTCCATCCAACATGTGTTTGAACGCCAAACTGCAGTACATTCACATCAACCCAAGTATATGCAAGTCTTGTGGTTATTTTGGTGCATCGAATTGGAAAAACATTGCAAATATCGCAACCACAAAGTGAAAGAGACACTCAATTAGATGCCAAGCCAATTTAAATATTTCTTAAATTATTTTCAAGATGGGCATTTGCTGAAATATAATTTTAGATTCAATCGGCAAGCATTCCAATATCTATAATCCACCATTAATTAACCCAAGAAATTGTCATTCTTAATGTCCATCTGCTTTACCCAAATCTGTCAAGCTCTCCTCGTAGGCTTTATCGACATATATATAGTATATATTATATATATGTGGGCGGGACACGCCCCCTTCCACTTTCAATATGCGCACTGGCGCCAGATATTCGGTCTCTCGGTATAATCGCCATCACTTCCGTTACAATCCCACAAAGAAACCCAGCCCAGCCAAGAGGGAGTGACATTTGCACAGAAATTTATGCATCGAATGGCTGCGATGATGACTATGACGTTGGTCTGATGGTCCAAATAATACTCGGCATAGCCCCAGAGCATCCTCCGGAGCTGGACGGGTTGTTTACGAAATTCCGTAGCGCGTTAGTCACTGTGTCGATTTTTGGTGTTCTGTTCTCGTTTGGGGCCACCGGACGATGCGATGGGCAGTCGATGCTCGATTCTCAATTCTCGATTCGGTGTACGTGATTATATATAGCAACTGGTGCTGGCCCGTACAAATAAGGCGCGAAAAGCGGTCCGGAGCACGTCAATTGCGGGCAGTGTCTCTGGGTGGGGGGATGCGGGACTTTATTTGCGAATCAGGTCGAAAACAAGAGATTTTAGCAACATCGAATATTGCTGGACTGGATTTCGCTTCCTTATTTACTTGGAAAGACCCAAAACCAGCACCAACATCATGACCAGCAACTAGGCTGGGCTAGATACGTCAAAGGCATCGTGTCACCGTGTGCGGCTCCTTTATTTTATTCTAGAATCAAAAACTCAAAAAAAAAAAAAAAATTAAACCCAAATTTATGTGTTTAGCTCACCATCTTTCTGTCGCTTTACCCGCAGGACCTTCTCTAGCAGCGCAGCCAGGATATGACGGACAAGGAGAGCGAGCAGTGCACCGTCTCGGTCTTCGACCAGACACCCGGTTCCGAACAGAAGAAGATCAATGTGGTGGTGCGCTCCCAGTATACCGTGAAGCGTGTTATCGACCTCATTGCCACCCAGTTCCCATATGGAAAGTTTGAGCTGCTTCTCCAGCCCCACGACAACAAGGACCTGGTGGGTATAGTTATATATTTTACTTGAAACGAAGTACTAACTTACTCGCCCCATTAAAGGTCCATCTGAATGCCGTGGACTCACAATTACTATTCGATGTCGAGGGCTTTGAGCGTCAGTTGAAGAACCACTTGGTTCTCCTGCCCTCCGGCAGTTGGGACGGCGATGTGGCCAAACGGTTCGAGCTGCCCATGAAGAAGCACCAGGTGTTGGTCAGCCTGCGTCCGAAAGAACCCAAAAAAGACGGCGAGGCAAAGGCCAAGAGTCCAGTGTCTGGCGAGAAGAAGAAAGTTAAGAAGAAGGTGGTAGCTGGTTCGGGATCGTCGTCGCCGAGCAAAACAAAGGTAACCAGTGACGACCCCAAAGCCAGCAGTAGTTCAGAATCCAGCCCAGAGAAGAGTGCAAAGGCTAGTTCTAAGATCGGCACTCCGAAGACCTCGACGGTGGAGGTAGCCAAGGCTACACCTGAAGAGGTGCCTCAAGCCAGTCCCACAATAGCACCAGAAGCTAGTCCCAAGATCGCGACAAAGAAAAGTTTGAAGCTGTCACCGGACTCCCCGAGTCCAGTGAAGCCGTCGTCGCCGAGTCCAGTGAAGCCCTCGTCGCCCATTAAGGAGATCGAGTGCGAGCCCATTGACCAGCTGACCAATACCGGAATATCCGAGCAGCTGCAACAGCTGCTTCACAGCAGAAACCTTGCCTCGCCGGTGGACAATCCCCTTTCGGGCCTGTGCGTCTCAGATGTGGAGCAGTTATCCGACGATGACTTGGCCCTGGGCGCCTCGGCCAGCCCCACGATGATGGGGCCCAGCTACGATTTCGGAGGACCGACCAACGACATGGACGGGGAGGGAGCCATCGGTGGGGGAGATCAAACGACTAGTGGACCGGACGATGGCCAAGACCCAGTGCTGTCAAACTTTTATCGCCGCAAGTACGGTGGCGATGAGCTGCCTTCGTGGAAGCGGATAGACACCACGGCAGCGGACTTTGTGGCCTCCGCTACCACGGAAACAGAGACGGGATTGAGTAAAACCAATGGAGGTCCCCGGGGCTATGTGGGTCTAGTCAACCAGGCCATGACCTGCTATCTGAATAGCTTGCTGCAAGCCCTGTACATGACGCCCGAGTTCAGGAACGCTCTGTACCGCTGGGAGTTCGACAACGACAACGAAGCGAAAAACATACCCTACCAGTTGCAGAAGCTGTTCCTCAATCTGCAAACCTCCCCCAAGGCGGCGGTGGAGACCACCGACCTGACCCGCAGCTTCGGCTGGGATTCAACCGAAGCCTGGCAGCAGCACGACATTCAAGAGCTCTGCCGCGTGATGTTTGACGCACTGGAGCACAAGTTTAAGAACACCAAGCAATCGAATCTTATCTCGAACCTGTACGAGGGTAAGATGAACGACTACGTCAAGTGTCTGGAGTGCAATACGGAAAAGTCGCGGGAGGACACCTTTCTGGACATCCCGTTGCCGGTTCGACCCTTTGGCAGCAGCTCGGCGTACGGCAGCATCGAGGAGGCCCTGCGCGCCTTTGTCCAGCCCGAGACGCTGGACGGCAACAACCAGTATCTGTGCGAGAAGTGCAAGAAGAAGTGCGATGCTCACAAGGGATTGCACTTCAAATCCTTCCCCTACATCCTCACCTTGCACCTGAAGCGCTTCGACTTTGACTATCAGACCATGCACCGCATCAAGTTGAACGACAGGTGAGTGCCTGGGAGTTTCTGGGAAGAGTTGGAACTGAGTTATATATGGTATTCATGTTTCTTGTAGAGTGACCTTCCCACAGACGCTTAATCTGAACACCTTCATCAACCGGAGTGGCACTAGTGGCGACCAGAACGCTCAGATAAATGGAACCGTGGACGATTGCAGCACGGCGGATAGCGGCTCGGCCATGGAAGATGATAACCTGAGCAGTGGCGTTGTGACCACAGCCAGCTCCAGCCAGCACGAGAATGACTTGAACGACGAGGACGAAGGCATCGATATGAGCAGCAGCACCAGCAAGAGCACCAAGCAGGGATCCGGGCCGTATCTATACGAACTCTTTGCGATCATGATCCACTCGGGCAGTGCTTCCGGCGGTCACTACTACGCCTACATCAAGGACTTTGACAGCAACGAGTGGTTCTGCTTTAATGACCAGAATGTCTCCACCGTAAGTTGTCCTTCAACCCATTCCATTGAGAATCATCTAAAAAAAAGAAACCTATTGGGATTTGGTCCATACAGATAACACAGGAGGACATCCAGCGCTCCTTTGGTGGACCGAATGGCAGCTACTACTCCAGTGCCTACACCTCCAGCACCAATGCCTATATGCTGATGTACCGCCAAGTCGACTCCAAAAGGAACGAGCAGGCGGCAAAGGTGGCCGACTTTCCAGAGCACATCAAGAGTCTGCTGCCGAAGCTGCACTCCGAGGACGAGAGCCGGGGCACGCGCCTGGGCCGACACAACACCGAATCGGACTTGGCCCTACCTGACTTATACAAGCCTCGTGTCTACTTCTACAATCCCTCGCTGAAGAAGATGAAGATCACAAGGGTCTACGTTTCGCAGAGCTTCAACATTAACCAAGTGCTGAGCTCGGCTTACGACATGCTGAATGTGGAGGAGTTTGCGCCTCTGTCACGCTGTCGCTTGGTGGCGTACAACTCAACCATGGAGACGATCATCCAGTCTCTAGAGAACTGCTCCGATCCAGCCCTGACCGAGCTGCGAGCGTCGCAAAACTACAGCTTGGACTTCCTGCTGGAGTACAGGGCGGAGGACCAACAGTTCGAGACTTATTCCCCGGACGGAATCACGTGGTATGTGTTTGTGGTAGATCTTTCGACCATGGCGATGGACGGTCCCTTCCTGGTTTACTCAGCAGCGAGGGAACGCGAGCCCAACGACGTTCTCCGTCGCTCCATCGCCGTCCGTTTACACATTAGCGAGCAGCAGTTCCTGCTTGCCACGGTGCGGGGCGCGGTGCCGAAGGCATTTGTCGCCTATGACCCCCATCCGACGCCCGAGGCCCAGCTGCAGCTCCAGAACTTGGCCAACAACCAGTTCAAATCAATTACCTATTTCTACTTGAATGTGCCCAACACAGACGCCGCCACTCTAGAAATGCTGGGCGTTCCCAGCATGGAGACAATAGAGGTACGTAACGAGAGATCTATATATATATGCGGAAGATATGAAGTGACTTTGATTTCGATTTAGACTAAAAGTGGAGGGGATGTAGTGGACGCCGCCATGATGAACGGACACGAGGGCTCCGGCAGCAACGGCCTCAACGATAATGATTGGCGGCGTTTCAAACGGAATGTTCTCGAGCTATTTTCACAAACGGAGCCAAGTCCCAGTCACGGCCATGAGTCCACCTCAGAGGATAGCAGTCTCAGCGATGGTGATCGCACCCTGGTAGAAACGGAGAACATCGCACACCGCGGAGGCGGTGACAGCCAGGTCAGCTCCACCAGCCACTCGCCGCAGTTGTCCAGCCCGGAGGATGAGGCGGCATCACACGATGCCATGATGCGGGTACATGCCTACTGCAACGGCAACGGAAGCTATGCGGCTGCCGACGTTGTGGATCCTCTGTTGTTGCCTCCCAGCACCTCGTACTTCTTCCACGCCAGTAAAATAAAGTGCGTCGACGTGCTTGGCAGTAGTTCCAGTTCGGCCCTTCAGTCCGATGAGGAAGCCCAGCTGCGGAAACCCACACAGGCCTACAAGCTGCTGGTAGGCACTCACATGCGAATGGCTGCCTTCAAGCGACACATCGAACAGCTCATCCAGGTGCCCAGCGCATACTTTAAGCTGCAGCGCAAACACGAGAACAACATCCCCAACAATCAGAACAACTCCCTGGTTTTCCTCACCGAAGGCGAAACTCTAACTGTGGAGATCGGAAAGAACCTCCAGGCGGATGAGTACAAGGCCAAAATCCACTTCCTGCGACTGGGCGACTTGGACAACGAGACGTCGCGTCTGCCGTGTGTCTGCGATTGGGTGTACAATGCCAGCACCACCACCGAGCAGGCCAAGCAGGAGCTGGTGGCCAAGCTGCATCGCATGGACGCCAAGTACGCCACGCTCACCGTTGACAACTGCCGCATCTGGCTAAAGGGCGGACGCAGCCCCATTAAGATCCTTGCCAACGAGGAGACGCTCTACTGCGATATGCGCTCCACAGTCGCTGCAGAGGTGGGTTGATCTTACAGGATAGAGCATCACTGTTTCTAATTAATTTCGTTCCACGGTCATAGTTCATTGTGCAAGAATGCGAGAGCGGAGTAAACCCCCAGCCCAAGGACGACACAATGACCCTATTCGTGAGGCGATGGTGTCCGGCCAAGTTGGAGTTTGGAAAATTCCAGGAAATCACATTAGACCGTAAGAGCTACTTGTACGAAATTATAGAATTAGGTGTCTAAGATCCTTCCAATCTTCCTGTTGCAGAGGACACCGACATCCGATACTCATTATCCCAGATTAGCGACATCACCATGGACAAAATAAGCTATATGAAGGTAATTCCAAAGACCTCCTTGCCATCCAATATATATATATAATCCCTCGTATGTTTGGCCCCCAGGTGAACAGCAACTTCCCCTGCACAAGCATATCGGCGGTGAGCGTGAACGAGTCATCCAGCTGGTATGCAGTACCCTGCACCGTGGACAAGTACCCACTGAACACGACGCAGACGGGCAACATCTACTTGTACAAGTAAGTGTAGGGATTCCATGAGCTTAATCCTTGATACTAACATGATTTCGACCGCCAACTCGCAGAGATAAAAGCATACCCGTTAAGGATCTGACACTGGAGGAGCGACGGCAGTTGAACGCCAGGGAAAAGGCCAGACTGGACCGTGTCGGTTGCGTTTCGACGACGCGGTATTCACAGCGTCGGGAACGCGCCCTCAAAATTTACCTGGACTCGCCGGAGAAGTCGAGCACCGTGACCGCCTCGGCACCCATGGACGTGCATGTCGACAACTAGGACAACTAAAGCGGCCGCCAGCCAGCAGCCAGCAGCTACTAAAAAATACACCAAAAACCAAACGATAAACGATTGTATTCAATTAAATCCCAGATCCTCTCCCGCATCCTTGTCGGCTGCAACTGCTGGTCCTTGTTTTGCTATCATTATCCTGTAGGGTGTTGTGAGGGAAACTAAGGGCTCTGGAGGAGGTTCTTGGTGGCAGCACTGGCAAAGCACTAACCCATATAACGAAGTTATTCTTGCAACTTTCGTAACACAAGAGTTCAAAGATGAGACTGTAAAATTTAAATTAAAAACTAAAAACTAAAAAAACTAAAAAAAATGCAAGAAATCTAAATTACAAATTGTATAATGTGAATGTGAACATCAAAACTAAATTAAAAGTATAAAATAAACAAATCTTAAAGTGCATTTATTACAATCAAAAGCGTCTGAAATTGGAAAGATTGAAATTTCTAAAAAAAAAAAATTATCAATTGATGTTTTTTGTTTTTGTTTTTATAGAAAAATGTTAATTTTTATTTAATACCTACTACGCAGCGTTAATAACGTTTGTTTTGTTTCATATTTTTTTGAATTATATTTAAAGATCATTTTAGCGTTAAAATTGTTACAATTTGACGACAGTTCTGGCTTTGCTATTTTTTTCTGAAAAAATAAAAACTAAACCAGCAGCTTAATGGTACGGGGGAGTACGGGGAATAAAGAGGTAAAATTTCTGTTGCTGATTCATCAGAGGAGGATTTGATTTTTTAAGGGGGGTGGGGGAAAGAGAAATGGAACTGCGTTTCTTTCGCTGCTTAGCTTATGTGAACAATAGAATCCTCAAATTGTCACCATGTTCAGTTGTCAATAGATGGGGGTATTTGATAGTTTTTGGAATCTACATCGCAGCGAAATCCGATAGTAAAAACCAGTGGAGCGGCAGCAGTGGGCAGCGCAATTGTTCGAATCTGCATCTCTGCCAGGGTCTTGGCAGAGATTATGCCTTGGTCTCAACGGCCGGCGCCGATTCCACCTTTGTCGCCGCACCAGCGGCAGCCGCCTTCTTTCCCTTTCCTTTGCCCTTGACGGGTCCCAGGGGCTGCGTGACCAAAGTCTACAACAAAAACATTAAGGTTAATCCTAAATTAAGGAGAAGATATAAGATGAGATACCTTCAGTTCCTCCTGGGCAATGCTGTGCTCGCTGACAAAGTTATCGGCCTCGAATGGGATGCCGGTGACCAGGTTAACGCCATTGGGCATCAGCAAAACGGTGTGCTTGAACTGCGCCACGATTTCAGCTAGAAATGGAGGTAAAAAGTCGGTTATACTGCCCAAGATTCATTATAGAAGGAGTACTCCTTTGAGGTGATATTGTAGCAGTGGCATGTTCAGACAGAGGCCACAAAACGGCAACTGCTGAAGACGCCAAAGCCTGGGGTTTGGTCTGGCAAAATGTCTGGCCGCATTTAGCACCCAAAGGTGTACCAAATCCGGAATTAAGTTCTGCCATCAAATCATGCAAAGAGGTAAAGGCTATAAACCTACTTGGCTTCTCGTAGAGGACTTGGAAGGGTTCAATCATCTTGTGCGAGACGCATTCAACAACGCCCATACGAGCCTTGGTCTCCTCCTCGAAGCTGCGGATGTTGAAGGGCATGGTTCCGTATTTGGTCTTCACCTCTGCCAGCAGGGCGCGGGAAGCCTTCAACTTGAGCATGTAGTTCTCGTCAGACTTCTTGTAGATTGAGACCTTGGTGTCCTTTTCGCGTCCCTGTAAAGATTCGCTTAGAACAAGGATCAAAGGAAAAAGCACTAATACTAACCACTCCTTCTCCGGTGCTCACGATGACATCGATGGCATACACTTCGTGCTTGTCGAAGGTGCATTTTTCGTGTTCCTTGCGCTGCGCCTCGCTGGGATTCTGTATGATCGTCTTCTCACCATCGATTTTGAACTGCTTCAGCTCGTGGCTCAGCATGCCCTCAATGGGCTTGCACTTGTACGACTCGCTGATTTGTTGCACAGCATCGGTAATGGAGTAGTTCTGTACCAAAGACACATAGAGTCAATAATGAATGGATAAGCTCTTAAAATTAGTCCCCATATTAAAGCAATTCTTGTAAAGAGTGTGGACAACTTTAAAGACCGAACATTTCTTGGATCTAAACATGCTCAGTTCACGAAATTGACACATCTATTCTCCGCAGACTTTGAGATGAACTAAGCCAATGGTATAGCATTAGACAATCCGTTGCCTGCGAATTGGCATTACTAATTATCCATAACTGTGGACAACATTAAAGACCGAACATTTCTGAGGAATTTTAAACTTGTTCAGTTCACGAAATCGTCACTTTTATCTCTGCAGGCGTTGAGATGAACTGTGCTACGGATGGGAGCCACAATCAATCCGTTTCCCGCAGTAGAAGCTACCATGTGGATAACTGACACAATAGTCCAGCCCCAATATATAGACCAGACCAAGTCCCAGCCACCACGACTGATCTCTGCAAGCGTTGAGATGTCCAGTCTCTTGAGAATTGTGACAGACAATCCGTTTCTTGCATGACCCATAGGAATAATCCCTAGTAAGATACTTACATTAGCTCCGGCTTTCAACAGGCGCAGGGCAGCCTGGACAGCCCAGTAAGCGGCGAGAATGACATCGGCTTGTCGGCCGCTGATCTTCTGGTCCGCACTGGCGCCAACTACGACTGTGTGGGCGGCCACTGCAATGAAGCCATCGATATGAGCGCCCAAGTCACTTTAAGAAAATCAAGAGACATTTATGAAATACCTATGGATGATAAGTAAGAATTACTGGCTTACATTTTGACGACGTCGCCGGCCTTTAGTGTGTAGTCGGCGTCATTCTTGGCTGGAGAAAAGTGGCATACACAGTTGTTGACCGACAGGCAAGTGGGGAAGGCGATGCCCTTTTTCAGGTCTTTCTCCTTTTTGTATACCTTAAAATGAAGATCGAGTTCAGTAAAGATGTTCCAATCATGGGCAACCTTTCAATGTGCTCAAGGCGTCCTCAGATCTCATAATCTGTGAATCCTCGGGACCGTTAGCAAGCACACAAGCCAGGCACGTGGGTCTAGGAGACCAACGTGGGAATTGAATCCCAGCCCAGCACATGGCCGCCTCGAGTCCCTCAATTGCGTAGTTTTTAATCATTGGACAATTGAAAAACATTATAGCAACGTGCCAAGTGAAGCAGCCACTTACTTTGCCGGTCTCCTCGGTGAGCAGATTGTCACCCTGGGTGCAAATATCCCGCACGGAGGCATCAGCCACACAGAGTCCGATTACCGTCTTGAGGGTTTCTAAAATTAAACATAGCAGGGTGTCCAGAAATAGGCAAAATTCTCTCGAGTGTTACCGCGTGGCAGCGGCGAAGCGGTGAAAAGGAAAGCAAAGGTAAAGGGGAAAGTAAGCGTGAGCGGCAAGAGAATTGTGTAAGCGCCACGTCGCAGGCCCTGGAACCATTCGCTTTCACTTTACCACCATAATGGCAAATCCAAAAACTCACTGTTGACGATCTCGCCGGCCAACTTGTATTTGGTCACCACCAAATCCTCGGCGATGGTCTTCTCGGGCTCCTTTTCCACGTCTGTCATTGTGTACTCGGCGCTGTATATTTTTAAAAATGGCGACTTTAATGAAAATGCGACACGCACGACCACGAGGTAGATTAGCAGTGTGACCCTTCTTGGGCCGATTCTTTTTACCGTCACTTTTTCCAAAATATACCAGATCAACTTTCCTTTGGTGGGACCAACCTCAAATACACAACGAAAGCTGACAACCCTAGGCGATAACCCAAATAATTAGATGCCAGTCATCTTATTTTTTGTTTGTCGCTTCGCAAATTCGCATTTAGAGCTAATATTTCGTAAAAATGTCGGTTCGAGTAATCAACGATGAGTCCCACTTTCAGGCGGAGCTGGCTCAAGCTGGTGTGCGCCTAGTGGTGGTGGACTTCACAGCGACCTGGTGCGGTCCCTGTCAGCGTATTGCACCCATTTTCGAGATGTTTCCCAATAAGTATCCAAAGGCTATCTTCCTGAAAGTGGATGTCGACAAGTGCCAGGACACAGCCGCCGGTCAGGGCGTATCTGCTATGCCTACATTCATCTTCTACAGAAACCGCACCAAAATCGACCGTGTCCAGGGCGCCGACGTCAACGGGCTCGAGGCAAAAATCCAAGAGCACATCGGCACCGGTGGTGGCGAGGAAGCGGGCGAGGACTATGGCCAGGGCTTGGTATTGCTAGTAAATTTTTTTTTTAACGGATAACTAAACTTCAATACCATTTAGATGGAGCTCAACACGTTCATCTCCAAGCAGGAGTGCGAGTGCCTCAACGAAGCGGATGACCACAATCTGAAGCACGCCCTGGTTTCCGCCGGTGGTTATCTGCAGTCCGACTGTGATGAACAGCTCATCCTGTCCATCACTTTCAACCAGGCTGTGAAGATCCACTCGCTGAAGTTTAAGGCTCCGTCAACACTGGGTCCCAAAGAAGTGAAGCTTTTTATTAACCAGCCACGTACCATTGACTTTGACATGGCCGAGTCAATGACCAGTGTGCAGGACTTGACGTAAGCTACTGAGTTTTAGTACTGAATTCTATCGGCTAATGCTTGTTTCTCCTATTAGATTGGGAGAGAAGGAGTTGGAGAATGGAGCACCAGTCAATCTGCGCTACGTGAAGTTCCAGAACGTGCAGAACATTCAGATATTTGTGAAGAACAATCAGTCAGGCGGCGATGTAACGCAGATCGACTACATCGGTTTCATCGGCTCCCCCATCATGACCACCAAGATGACCGACTTCAAACGTGTAGCCGGCAAGAAAGGCGAGAGTCACTAGGACATCCCCGATTCCATAGAAATTTCAACGTTTTCCCCTTGATGTCCCGAATCTATTCATCAACTTTGGACTTACAACTAAGCAATGTACAACAAATGCATAAAGAAATCATTCAACAAAACGTGGCTCAACAATGTTTACAGGTAATTTTACATTTTAAAGGCTGCTCTGGTGAGAGTCCAGATCCTTGGTGAGCATTTTCCAGGCCCGCTCAGCCTGCAGCTTGGTGAAGTCATAATCCCACTGCGAGCTAAAGATTACGTGTGACTTTTCCACAATTTCGGAATTGGGCACCTGGCTGGCCAGGCGCTTCTTAGCTTCGTCCTCACTTAGCTTATTGCGTTCGATGATCCGCCTAACGGCCTCATCCGGTGGCACAATCATCGACCACACCTCGTGGCAATTGGTTTCCCAACCGGCCCGCAAAAGTATGGCCGCTTCCAAGACAACTACTCGAGGAACCTCAGTCTGGGAACGCAAAACGTCCAGTCGTCTATTAACTTCTGCAATAAGCTCTGGCCAGACGATATTATTGAGAGCCTGCAATTTATTGGGATCACTGAAAACCAGAGGACCCAGCTTAGAGCGGTCAATGCGCCCATCTGGCGAAACGATATCAGCTCCGAAGTATTCCACAATGCGACCGTGGCACACCTGACCAGGTTCATAGACATCATGGGCCACTTTGTCGCAGTCGATCACATGGGCTCCCAAATTTCCTAGTCTCTCTGCCATTTTGCTCTTCCCAGAAGCAATGCCTCCAGTCAGACCGATAATATAAGGTCGTGCCGGTAGCTGTGGTCGCAGCTCTGGCCTCTTCCACCGTGTGCCCAGCAGATCGATGCGGGTGTTGCTAGAGCTGACCTTCGCCTCGTGGATACCGTCGTGCACATTGCTCTCCACAATGTCAATCACAAAGATCTCCAGATTGCGCAGCTGCCTAGCCTTGCGGATTTCGTTGACCTTCTGACCGCCACGCAGTGTCTCGGCACTGACCACAATCATGTCCAGGTCTGGATCCGTCTGAGTTGGACCGAACGGATCGTCGATGGGCACGATTTCGTAGTGCAAAGTATTGTCGATGTCCGTAAGGAACTCCCTCAAGCGTTCGATGCGTTCCTCGACGGGTAATATCAGGTCCGGCAGCGTTTTTCCTGCAGACGGCGATAGTAAGTAGTAGTTGAGATAAGAATCTTTGTCAAGTCACCCAGTTCTTACCCTTAGTCATGGCGGCCGTCGTCACGCCCACTACCAAACGTTTACGACTACGCAGCACTGCTTGCGTAAGGAATATCTTGTGGCCTACATGTATGCGGTCAAAAGTGCCGCCCAGGACAACCGAGGGATATGTTTTAGGGGTCTCTGTAGTGTCTTTCTGGGAGCTTAGATCTGAGGTAGCATCTTCCTCAAGAAATATGGTGGGCTTGCTTATTTTAAGATCGGCCCGCAACCGATCGCACAAGTCTGGGTAGTGAGCATCCGAGAAGATAAGGTCAACAGGTTTGCACAGCCTCAGGGCATCACTGGCTCCTGGTCGGAGTGGCGATACGAGTATCCTTAGGTCCAACTGTTTGCCTACGTAGCTGCTGCTGTTTGCATACACCTGGGATATGAGCCGACCCCAAACTGGAGGCGGTGGAGCTGTGGCTGGTGCCCATGGACTCAAGGAGGACGTGGACGTTGACCCCGCGACATTCAAGTGGATGTACAGGGAGTTGACGTACTTCTCGATAGCTCGTAGGGATTTTCCCAGCTGCTTGATGTTGGATACGACCAGGAGACCCGTGGAGGCCATGCTGAGTTGCTTGAGGATCGGAGTTTGGACTAAATTAGCCTTAACCGAATAATTGCATTCATATTAGTGGTGGAAGCATCACTGATAACACCGATTATCGATAAAAATCCGCAAATCCAATTAATATATAAGCGTTTTAATTTAAAAACTTTAAATTTCGGTTAAATTCATCTATTGTTTAATCTTCCAGAATTAAATATTAATATGTAGCTTTGAATTTGAAATATATACGGGGTTTTAATTTTCTTAATTAAAAATCAAAAGTGAGTTGTTTAATCAACATTATAATTTAACATTACAAAACATTAAATTATTAGAGACATTGGGTACTGGTTGGACTTAAAAATATAACAGTTGCTTCAAATTCACAATTTTGAAAATCAGAAATTCAAAATTTCGACAGAGGTGACAGCTCTAGTTACACGGCAATCTTCGTTGCATACTTGGAGGGATATATTTTTTTTAAATTTACAATTTAACAATTATATATAAAAAAAAATAACAAAAACTGTAACAAAAGCCAACTGTTTTATAGTTATTTTCATAGTTCTTTATTTTCTGAAAACGCGTTAGTACATTTTGCCACGCCGCATCTTTCAATCGCGTCTCTGGGAAATCGAACCGAGTTGGCAGCCCTAACGAATGTGGTGCGAAAAGAGAATCCGTTGTCGGAAGAAACACGAGGGAAGGAATCGTCATTATTTTTGAAAGTAAACTATTCATCGAAAAATGTGCTCCCGCCGCAATCGAAAATCGAGAATTGATTGAAAACGTCAAGGCGACTACCGTTATGTTCAGTTTGCCAATTAATCGCAGCCCGGACGTATCGACAGAGCCAGAAAAAGAGTGTGTCCGTGTGCGTTTGCGATTGCGTTAGTGTGCGTGTTGTGTGACGGTAGGCAGTCGGTGCGAAAGAGGAGCGCAAAGAGCAGTGTGGAGAGAAAAGAGCGGCAACTGAAGGACGTGTCGCGGTCGCGGGAGGAGTGCCAAAGGATTATAGTACCTGGGCTGATCGCCTCCCAATGCACAGCAATTAGCTGGGCATCGACACCGGAGCCGGAGCCCGAGCCCCACCTCCCCCGCAGTAAAAACTTAACCCGGTAGGCGCCACCGCCCACCACCCCTCAAAATTCCACCTCAAACCCCCAGGAGCATCGACATGCCCGTCTCGGTGGCCGTCTGCGAGACGACGAACGTCGTTAACGCTGCGCTGCGCGAGTCGCTCGGCGTCGGCATTGGTAGCGGTGGCGGGAGCGGAGCGGCAGCCAGTAGAGCGGCTGCTGCTGCCGCCAGTGCTGCTAGCGATGAGAAATCCGGGGCCGGGGAGGATTCGAACAGCCTTCAAAATCACATCGTGGCCAATGCCAAGCGGATTCTGATGGCCAAAATCGAGTACGAGGAGGTGCCAAACTATCAGGAGTCTGTGCTGGAGAACCTCAAGTCCAAGTACATCGTCATCAAGCCGACGACGAATCCCACAAATAACTGCAATCTTAACGGCAATAGCGGCAACGCCACCTTTCCGAATAAAAACAACGCTGGCAAAATTGTGGGCGCAAATGGACATGGTAAGTAGCGATGTGGTGGAAGAAGCAGAAGAGAATACAAAAAAAAAAAAGAGAGGAGAGTGGGAGGGGGAGGAGCACATGAAGAAGAGAAGCTGCCTCGCGTTGCTTTTCTTCGTCTCTGTCTTTGCCTGTGTTTCTTTGTGTCGCAATTTGCGAAATTTTCCATGGGCCCTGTCCACCGACATGATGCCCGTGGACATCTATAGGCTCCTCCAAGAGCTGCCTGGTTATATTTCCCTCCCAATATACTCAAAATCACGTGTGTTGTTTTTCCGCCAACACCATCCACTGCTAACTGCCGCTGCAATCCAGCGACAGCGGCTTCTCGGCCACCGCCACCAGCATACCTGTACTTTTCATGCGTGTCTGTGTTTGTCTGTGCTTGGGTGGTGTTGGTGGTGGTGTATGGTGGAGTACGTGTAAACAAAATGCAAAGAAACACAAGCGAAAAGCAAAACAAGTACAACACCGCAAAGAGTGAGTTGGTGGAGAGGCACACCAGCACCAGCCAGCGCAACTTCTGAATCACACAGAAGTGTTCGAACGGAACAGTGGGCGAAGAAAAACGTGCTGCCGAGCCAAAAGCCCCAAAGCACGAGGGTCCCCCCCATATGTCCGTCTCTTTCCCTCACACACATGGCAAAGTGGATTGCGCCAGCAGCAGCGGTACATATGTATTAGCTCTTTTTTTTTTTATTATTTTCTTTTATATTATTATCGGTAAATGCGTCGCAATCTGTTTTCTTAAAAAAAAAAACAAAAGAAGATATCAAGGTGTGATTCACAGCTGCGCTTGCGGAGCAGGAAATGGACACAAAGCCATGTCAAGACACTGTAACCAGATGAGCTCTGGTGGTCAATGCCTTTGAGATACGAGTACGTACGAAGTACAAAGGGGACACCGCAAAACACCTACAACAACCACTGTTAGTCGCGCCAAAAACGCAGTTGGCAACACCACACTCAGCCCACGTTCCCCATGTTTCTGCGATATGGCCAATACGGTCCGAGTCGGCGCAGTATCTGCTTTGTTTATTGTTTTCAGCGACGACGAGTCCGGACTCGCTCTTTATTTTTCCACCAGTGCTGCCCAGTATTTTATATTTTTTAATTTTAAAATAATAAATATAATTGAAAGTTAGTTAGTGGCTAAATAAAATCGATAATTGTTTTGATTTTTCTTACAAATTATCGCTAGTTTTTTTTTGTTTTTGGCTATAAAACGGCTAGAAAAATCCGCTCGCTCGCCTCAGGTGTCAGTGTGTTTGTGTGTGTGTGTGTGTCTGTGTGTGCGAGTGTGTGTCAGCAGTTTCCACACTCGTTCTTGTTGTTTTGGTATCGGGCTCGTTTAATTTTAGTAGCTCAGAAAGGCAGCAGAACTAGAACCAGCACCAGCACCAGCACACAGCACGCAGCTGGAAACAAAAATATTCGATAGCTCCTCCACTCCAACAATCAATGCATTATGACTGCGATAACCGTGGACGGGTTCACCTTGTGGCTGATCTACAAGCTGCTCCTTGCGCCCTGCTTCCTCTTTCTGCGGCACGTGCTAAACCTGGCCATTCTTCTCTGTCCCATTTCATCCGCAGACAATAACGGCAACGGCAACGGCAGTCGAAAGCTGACGGAACACCCCAATCAAAATCACAATCATGCGAATCCCAATCCCAATGAGCTGCCCAAACCGAAGAGGGTCCTGTATCCGCGAGAGAATATACGCATCGGCTGGAAGCAGTCGGAGCGAAAGTGGCAGGTCGGCTCTGGGATGATCAACGCCGGCAACACCTGCTACCTCAATTCAACACTTCAGGCGCTGTTCCACATCCCGGCGCTGGCCAACTGGCTCGTCTCCGAGCAGGCGCACATGGAGAACTGCACCGTCTCGGAGTCGGGCAGCTTTTGCATCGTATGCGCCATGGCGAAGACGTTGCTGGCCACCCAGACCACCCAGTCGGCGGTGAGGCCATTCCTCATATACACCAAGCTGAAACAGATCTGCAAGCACATGATCGTGGGACGGCAGGAGGATGCCCACGAGTTTCTGCGATTCCTAGTCGAGGCCATGGAGCGGGCGTATCTCATGCGCTTTCGCAACTACAAGGAGCTCGACCAGCTGGTCAAGGAGACCACGCCATTGGGACAGATCTTCGGCGGCTATTTGCGCAGCGAGGTGCGCTGCCTGAGTTGTAACCACGTCTCCATCACGTTCCAGCACTTCCAGGACCTACTGCTCGACATCCGCAAGTCGGACTCGCTGGAGGAAGCCTTCGAGGGGTACTTCTCGCGTGAGAAGCTCGAGGATTTCGGTTACAAGTGCGAGGGCTGCAAGAAGAAGGCAAGTCCACCCCTATACTATATCCTATATCCAGTCATATTAACAAAAAAACCCTTTCAGGTCTCGGCGACGAAGCAGTTTCGTTTGGAGCGTGCACCCATCACGCTGTGCATCCAGCTGAAGCGCTTCTCCATGATGGGCAACAAGCTGACCAAGCAGATAGCCTTCAAGCCCCGCATCGATCTGAGCAAGTTTGCTGCCCGCTCGCCAGCGGCGTCTGTACAGCCGCTCATATACCGCTTGGTCTCGATGGTGACCCATCTGGGAGTCTCCCAGCACTGTGGCCACTACACGGCCATTGGATCCACGGAGGCCGGGAGCTACTACAACTTCGACGACAGTTATGTGCGACCGATAGCGATACAGAGCGTTTGCAACACAAACGCATACATCATGTTCTACGAGCTGGACCCCACCCAGACCTCTAGTCCGGCGGCGGCCCGAGCCAACGGCCTGCGGCTGACCAACGGCCATGGTCCTGTGCCCGTGGCAGTGCCAGCCACTGTCTCCTCGCCTTCACCCTCGCCTGCCAAGTTCATTGGACCCCAGCTGCCGCCCGGCGGCATCAATGGTTACAGCAACGGTCATGGCCCGAAAACGACCATCCAATTCAAGCCCCATCAGCAAAACGGTCTCCTGCTGGGAGCCGCAAAGTCTCCGTTGCTTAGCGCACACGTTAAAGTGGATACAGCTGGTACAGCTGCCACTGCAAATGGTAACAAAAGTTCCTCCACCAGCAAACAAAACTATCTGCCAATTTCCTCGGAGGACGAGGACAGCGAGGATGATGTAAGGGCGAGGCCCACTGTCCAGTTGCCCAGTATGCCCAAAATGGACGACACCATGGACAGCAGCAGCAAGCCAAAGTCGCCGGTCAAGACCCCAGTCAAGACGCCCTTGAAAAGCCTGGTGCCTTACGAGTCGGCCTCCGAGGAAGAGGAGGTACCACTGCCCAATCCCAATGCCCGAAAACGTTCAAGTGACTCGAGTGACTCCGAGCACGAACCGGCCCCGTCGGTCCAGCTGAATGGCCATAGTAAGACCAACGGCACTCTCTCCAACGGCTCCACGTCATCGGCCCTCGCCAGCAGTGGCAAATCGACTGATGCCATTGACGAGATCTTCAGGAGCCTGAAAGGTTACCAGGCCAAGCAGAAAGCCGTCGAGAGCGAGGACGACGACGACGAGGAGGGCGACGATGAGGAGCCAAACACCCAGCTAACCAATGGATGGCATCCTCAGAAGCAATCCCAGTCACAAAGCCGACAAGCACCGCCCTCGCCAAAGACGCCACCATCCCCTGCTGTTATCAAGTCCAAGACTGGCATCTGGAAGGTCACCCGCAACGATGATGACGACGAGGACGATGACGACGATGAGGAGGAGGCGACGACGGCGGTGGTACGAACGCCCGTCAAGAATCATCGCAATCCATTCGCCAGCAGTAAGACCTCCACGGACTCGCCCACCACACCCGGAGCCAAGCGCCAAAAGCTACTGAACGGGAGTGCAATGAAGACCCAGCAGCAGTTGCCCAGGGCGGGCAATGGCTACCAGAGCGAGGCCACCTCGAACGGCAGCACCGTAAACGAACTGCTGAAGCAATCGCACCGAGGATACAGTTCGTCGTCGGTGCTCAGCTGGAATGGCAAGCCCGCCGAGCTGGAGAAGGAGGTGAGTTTCTCAGAGAGCAGTCATGACCCACTATCGTCTCTCTAACTGGCTTAAGGGTGCACCTTTATACTCCTCCATAACCACTACCATCACCATCCTTTTGGTTTGGACTTTCTTCCTTCCTGTTCCTGTATTTTATTTCCGTTCTAAGCTTGGTTTCTCTCGAAAGCGATGCGATTGTGTTGATTTACTAAACAAAACTTATTTGTAATTTGCATTTGTTTCCACATTATCCCCATTCATTTAGCCTTTTGAGTTGGTTTGCGCGAAACGGAAAGCCGGTCACGTCAGTTTGGATGGCAGTGGCAGTGGGAGTGGCAGCGATATCCTCCTCCTCGTCGATAGAGAGAGCCGTAGCCCGGCAGCAGTCAACTTCGCCAGTGGCAGTTGCAGTTTCACTGGCAGCGACTTGGCAGCCAATCCGCCCGATCCGGATCGTCTGACGGACGGCCGATTGGAAGCGGAGGCGTAACCACTGCCCAGCCGGTTCACAACACATACCCCAACACACAAAGAATATCTAAAATACAGTAAACACATAAAAAAAAAGAGTCTGTGATTGCCATTGAGGATTGGGATGCGTCCTCAGTTCGCGGCACCGTTCGCCAAGCGTTAAGTGTATAGAAAGCGTTTAAAGTCCATGGTGTGTCTTGTCTGTGGGAGCGAGTGTTTTGGGAGCGAGGGACTGCAGCACCAGAGAGAGTCTAGGTAATGAAGAAACCCGTGCCCCATGAAGCTTATGATTTGACTGCCGGATGGCCGTTTCTTAATTGTTTCTCAGCAACTGTAGAATTGAATGCCAGATAACCTGTCACCGTGAACCGAAAACCGTAAATCGTAAGCCAAACCCATATCATACTTTAATCTACCTCCCCGTGATCCGTTGTGCTACCACATCTGCATAAGCTTCATTATCGAGCGCATGCCCATCCTTCTTCCTTCTACGATCTTGACAATAATTCTCATAATATATTGGTTTCTTTCCATAGCTATTGGCGGATGCGCGGGAACAGCGGCAGCGGGACATCGCCGACGACGAGGAGAACGATATGGATCGCGGCAGGCAGCGCAAGGTCAAGTCGGGATCGGCGAAGATCAGCAATAGCACTCCCGGCTATAATCCGTTTATGGAGTTTGAGAACCAGAAGCGCTGGCACAAAAACGGAGGAGGCGGTGGCTTCCCCCGCTTCTACCAGAACCAGAACTTTCGCCAGGGCTTCCAGCAGCGCAACAAGTTCAAGTTCAATCGGTTTGGCGGGCCCGGCAGCGCCAAATTCCAGCAGCAGCGAGCTCTGCAGCGACACCTTGCCGCCGGCGGCGGTTTCACCCGGCGCCAGCCGACACACGCTGCCCAACAGCAGCAGCAGCAGTCCTAACTGGATGCGGATGCGGATAGACCATCAGGATCAGGATTAGGATCAGAATCAGGATCAGGAGGTGCATTTGTTATTGGATTTCGATTTCGAAAGAGTTTTGTAAACGTTTTTTAAATGCTAATGAACATATTAGTGTAGTAATAGGAGTAGGCGTAGGAATTTTAAGCTGTAAGCTAGACTGTAACTGTTGCCCCACCCTCCTTCCTTCCCCCCCAGCCTGAGAAAGCACCCCTAGACCCCCATTGCCCCACCCCCAGCCCCTAATAAAGTAAAGACTATGATTAAGTTGTAAAAGAAGAGGATGCAAGAGTGTGTTTTGCAAAATTAAGTTTACAGTGGAAATACTACACGAAAATTGTACCATTTTAAAAAAATGTTACCCCTAACCCCCCCTCCCCAAAAAAAAAAACAAAAATAAGAAAAAACTTAAAGCTTAACAGCTGCGCGCATTATGAAAATAAAGCAAACCAATATATTTAAGAGACTAAAACCAAGCAAACATGTACATAGAACTTCAACCCTAGACTTAGACGCAACCCCCCAACCCCTCCCATGAAAAGAGTGTATTTTTAACGGCGCGCCCCCCCCTTTTATTTATAGAGCATTACCCTAAATCCACGACCCGATTCGCAAATGTTATTAAACCTATATATGGAGCATATATATGTTCTAGGGATGAATATGTGTGTGGACATCCGGCGCATTAGCAAAATTACTGTACAAGCCAGAAATAAAACCGTTTATTTGATCAACTAGAGTAATAGTAAATAAACCGTAACACAAACTACGATCAATTATAAAACTATACGCATGTCTCAGTCGCCTCCGCCACTGCGTTTCTTGCGGAGCTCCTTCTTGTTCATCATGCGGCCCTTGTGGTAGCGTGTCTGCTGCTTTTTGAATCCCAACTTTAGCTTCTTGCGCTGATGCTTGGGCACGCTCTTGATGGTATGGTAGCGGTCACGTTTCGCTTTCTTCTGGTTGTTCTTCTTGTCGAGTAGCTCCTTCTTCTTGAACAGCTTGCTCTTGTGCATCTTGTTGAGGGTCCCCGTCTTCATTAGCCGGTCGATGTCCTTTTTACTCTTGATGTCTGGATCGGATTTCTTTTTCTTTGGCTTCTCCTCTTCGTCCTCCTCCGCCTCCTGTGTGTCGGGTTTCCGTTTTCGGGATGCTTGGGGATCAAAGTCCATGCCGGGTATTCTGTTGGCTTGGGTGGATTCGTCCTCCTCGCTCTCAGACTCCTTCTCTTCCTCCTCACTCTCCTCGGCAGTGTTGGCGCCGAGCATGTTCCGCTGAGCTGCCAGCTCGTTGGTGGTCAGTTCCACGATCTTGACCTGCACCTCTTCGTCTTCGTACGATTCCTCCTGTGCCTTTGGCTGGCCATCTTCGGTCTTGTCCTCCTCGGTGAGTTCGCGCAGCGGCTCATAGGACTTTTTCAAGTGCTTGAATCCTTCTTTCACCTCGAGCCGGATGCGTTTGCGTTCCTCCTTCAGTTCCTTCTCCAACTGAGCCTTGGCCCGCGATCGCCTCTCGTTTTTCCGCTTTCGAAATCCAGTCAAAAATTCACTGGAAAATAAGGAATGCGGTGAAAAGGAATACTTTGCGACAGGATCTTTACTTACCGACGATTCTTTTCGTCAAAGACTATCTCCAACTTCTTCTTTGGGGCCTTCTTCTTGGTCATGTTGTCGGGAGGATGTTTAGTCAACTTTCCACTCTCATAAAATGCCACGAAGCAGAAATTAAGAAAATCTATTGAAGAATTTTCCTTGTTTTGGGTTTTTGTTTACCCGTGCGAACCCATGTGCTCATCCAGTGTTGGAAAACGGACCAAAGCAGCCAGTGATGCCCATAGAAAACTGGATTGGCATTGTACATCTACGCGCTAGATTTAAAATTTGAAAATGTATTTTCAAAGAATAGAAAACATGAAATCTTAACTTTCAATTACCTGTTTTATTTTTAAACTTTTCAAATCGCAATTCGTATATATATCACATGATTATATGTTCAAGTTCAACAAGTTCTTCTAAAGAAACATTAACATTACACAATTGTGGGACTAAATCTAGGGAACTTCGTAAAATACTACTGTCTAGCACTAAACTAAATATATATTTAACGATATATTCGGTTGCAATATGTATCTGGTGTTTGTTGCATAACTGATATATACTATTTGTATGATAAATTCATTGCGTTCATTCATGTTCACTCGTCGTCGTAGTCCAGCACGAAAAGTTTCTTACGTCGGAATGAAGATGTGTCCAAGACTTTTGGTGACGGAAATCCCGAGTAGGGACTCTCGAAATCGTTCAACACGGCGCTCCTACCCAATTCATCCATGCTGAAAGTAGTGGTGATTAATAACCATGTAGGGGGATATCCATATTCTTTAGAACTTACCTCACTTCCCTAAAGTCCAGTTTGGATTTTCCGTGATTGTGATTCAGTGGCGTGACGTTCATAACAGGTGTACAGTGCTGAGACAGGTCAAGGAAATCGTCTGGCTCAAGGCCGGATAGGAAATCGGAGGCATAACAGTCGCGGTTGGCAATTGGCGTGGATCCCACAAGCTGGAATTCCACACGCGGAGAAGTAGTCATGTTTGCCGACGACGGTGAGGAGGGGGCTATTTTAATGGAAGGTGTGGGCGGTGTGATGGGCTTGTACAGATGCAGAATCTCCAGAAAGTATAAGACATAACGACAAGCGGCTGCTTTCCAATTGCACATTCTTCCCCAGACGGCGCGACGGGATCGTCGGAAGCTCCGCGACTGAAATAAAATTAACAATAAGATTTGGTTGACAGTTTTCTGGGAGTCTTTCTTACTAGATGATTGAAGGAAATTAGCGACTTGCGCTTCTGCTGCATCTTTAGCAGCTTGGGATGTGAGAGTAGCTGGTCTGCTGTTGGCCTTTGCGTTGGATTCGGGTTCATCATACCCTTTATTACTGCCTGGAGTTCCACGGATATTGCTGTGGTGGATTAAAATGAAATTATAAATGGAACAACAATAAATTACTATACTTACTATTTATGAATTCTTCGGGCAGGAGGCCTTGACGAAGCTCGTGCCATAAAGGACCATTGGCGGGAAGATCCATGTAGCAGGCCAGCTCCAGCATGGCTATTCCCAAACTGAAAATGTCGGCTGCCTTGGAAAAGTGGCCCTGTAGAATTTCCGGCGCCATGTACCTGGAGTCACCCTCGGTTGCATGATGGTTGTTCGCCTTGTCCACATCTATGACTAGTCCAAAGTCCGCCAGCTTGCATGTTTCGTCGTCCTCGCTGATCAGCACATTGTCTAGCTTGATGTCCAAGTGGATGAGATTCCTATCGTGCAGTGACTTCAGACCCCTCAGGAGTTCCAGCAAGATTTGCCAGATACGCTCCTCGGGTACGCGCCGGCACCGCAAAAGATACTGCTCCAAGCTCTCGCGGCACAGCTCCATCTGCATGTACAGCCTGTCATACTGCTCCCATGCGCGAATAAAACGAATGCAGTTCTCGTGTCCGGAGAACTCCTCGTACCTCCGGACCTCCTCCAGTCGCTCAGCTCTGTATTGTTCGCCTCGGAAGAGCTGTTTTGAAATCTTTACTGCATACAGGCGACCGTCGGACCGGTCCCGCACCTGGAATACCTCTCCGAAGGATCCCTCGCCCAGCTTGGCCAGGCGTTCGAAGCACTGCTCGAAGTGGCTTCGGTCGCTCACTTCCGCGGATCCTGGCGAGGATGGAAGCATGCTTGCATCAGGACACTCTAATCCCATGGAACCTGAGGAAAACACAGAAAATTGAAGCATAAATAACATTCCATTGATGCCCCAACTAGCGCCATCCATTGGCATCAATAGGAGGTGCTTGTTCCTGCCGCAGAGATTATCGATGGCGAAGCTTTGAACTATTGCGTATTGTGCTAGCACGCCTTGATTTTTTAGCTAAAGCTAAACAGGATCTAGTATCCTTACCCCTTTCTGTTATCCCTCGGAAGGAAATCGCGTGGGCGATCTGGGAACTGTTTGCACTGCAGGACCCTAGCGACTGGCTTCTGTTCAGATTGTTGTTCTCCGCGGCCACATAGCTCCCTCGCGCCTTGTACTTGGGTGGCCGGAAGCGGTTGCTGTTCTCCCCATTGCACTGTTTATGGCGGTGTTTATCGTCGTGCAATTCGGGGAGCGGCAAGCGATGCTTTTCCATTTTCAATTTGGGTGTCTTTTAGTGTTGGCAAGTGTTACTGAATTTCGACAGTGCTGGATAGCGTAGTATAGAATGTAGGTGGAACACATGGAAACGGGCCATCGGTTTTTTTTTTTGAACTGTTTTTATTTTACCAATTTATACTTTAACTTAGGAGGTGTATTAAAAATAAAAAATAAATTAGGCTTAACAATGTTCTTAAAACTCTATTAAAACAAATAATTGGCGTGCCATAAAATATAGAATGGTTACAGTATATACCGCCCGCGAAACGGTATTAATTTGGCGCTCCACATGCAGCCACACTGCGGTTTATTAACAAAATAAAAAAAAAAAAAACAAAAACTTTGCGAAAATGGTTAGCAGGAACATAGAAAGGTAAATATTGCGGACGAATTGGAACTCTAAGATACAGCAGTGTAGATTATGCAACGTACTTTTCCTCAAGCTGCAAGCTACTTAAGTCGGCGTCTGGCTTAGTGCACCTGATCGGGTTATGCAATTTTTTATGCGGCTTTATTTATCTGCTCTGGACAGCCGGACAATGACTTCTTCACTGCAGTGGGGCTTAATCTCAGAGGGCGGCCATGAACTTAACCTTGCTCCGCAGTCAGATAGCCGTGATTGATGGAGTCTTCTTTTCTCTTGTTTGCAGCACGAGTAAAGTTCCGACTTTCCATGTAATCCGAGAGGTATACGACAGCTCCAATGCCCACGAGCGGTTCGAGGCGGAACTGGACAAGGCGCTCGAGGCCAAGGTTGATTTCATTATCATAGAGCCCCCGCGCTTGGGTGACGAAACCGGTAAGTATTTCCAAGTAATTCTGTAAGAACTATTCTAGTTTTCTAACCGATTAGGGCGCTGGATTTGGGTCGGCAACTGCTTGCACAAGACAGCCGTGGCCACTGGAGTGGTGTCGTTGGTGGCCAGTCTACTTTGGCGTGATCGTCCGGTCATCGCGGCACCTGCCTGCGCCTTGTCCCTCTTCTGTACCGGGCTTTACACGGTGTCCTGGAACTACGATCCATGTTGTCAATACCAGGTTTGTCCAAGAGCACTTTTCCAAGCAGTTATACCTAATCCTAATACCTAATTTATATCTTTAGGTGGAGAACAACGACACCGTGCTGGAGAAGCTTCCGTTGACAGACGTCTCCTCGCCTGTGATCTTGGGCTACTCGCCCAATTGCAAAACCAAATACTTGCACCGTGGTGTCACCTTCCTCTCGGCTGCGTTGTGCGCCTGGCAAATCTGGAGATCCTACAAGTAGATAATGCACACCAATCTTCCCCAGTTTGGAAGCTAATGGAATGGGCCACGCTTCCACGGAGGCGTGATACGTAATAAGTCTAGACTAGTCGTCTGAGCGAATGCATTTTCTTTTAGGTATCGAGCGATTTAAGCTTGCAATCGTTGTGTCATTCTTTGTAATGTTTTTAAATGGTTCCAAATCGTCTTTGTATCGTGTCCCGGTCATTTTATGTATTTCTGTGGCTTCTAACTTATTACGATAATTATTTGAAGGCCGGAGTTAGTCTTAGGGCGGCTGGTTAGGACCTCCGCCAGCACTGTAAATTAAGCAAAGCCAACTTCTGTGTATAGCAAAGAGCAAACCCCTTTGATGATTGTTATTAGCATCTAGTAGAAGATATCAGGAAGTGAAAGTAAATAAAAACAACGCGAAATATATTGTTACAAATTCAGAGAGTATGCGATAAGAACTCACTGTTCTCGTGCAATTATGGAGAGGCTTTATGCGGGCTTACGCTCTTATTCTCGTTGTCGTCGCCGTCAGTCGGTTTATGTATTCGGATGGCAGCGGATTGATCGATCGAGTGGTGCTTTCCAGTGCGATCCAGTAACAAGCTGATCCTCGCACGTACACCACCTTCACGCCATGGACTCCAGCCATATTGCCGTGAGATCTGGTAAGCCAGTCGCAGACAGATGATAGCGCTCCGATAAGATAGCACTTTTTGGACATCATCAAGCATCATGGCATATCGGAATCCCAAGAATTAGTCTTAAAATGGCCATCTTCGTAAGTGCCTACAGCTTGCGGGCGATTAGCAAATATTACGAGGAGCAAGACCAGAGCGGTCTCGACAAACTGTGCCACTTGGCTAATCATCTGCGCACTTTTATCTTGGCTAAGCTCCATCATGTGTTGTTTGCTCTATATTTCGCTTCGCTAGCCCTCCATCACGTTCCCTCCGAGGACTTGATCTCCCAGTATGGCAGTCTGGGCTCCACCGATGATATCTTCATATGTGTGCCCGAGGATGGCGAAGTCAGCGAATCCACTCCGCTGTTGAGAGCGGCAAACTCCTCCACAACTCCCGCCCTTGCCACCGCCACCGCCTTCGCATCCAGGTCCACTTCAACGAGCATCACAAAAGACTGTCTTAATTGGCGCTCGGTGGGACTGCTGGCTATGTGTTCGTCCGCCATGGCTCTGGCCATCTATTTGCTTTGGAGGCAAAGTGAGTTATCCATCTGAAGCATGGGGGTGCATGTGTTTGCTCAATTCTCAGAGTTATGATAAGAAAATGAGGGGATTTTTTGTGCCGAGGCGGAAGCTTTCAATGATCGCAATGAGAAATAATATTATTAGCAAGCTAATCAAAAAAATTAATAATAAAAACAATACAAAAGACAATAAATATTAAAAACAAATACAAGTCTTTGAAGACGAAGGACTTTTAGTTTTCCTATCTTTAATCTTTATTTAAATAAGAAATTGTATAGTTATTCTTCAAAGTAATGCAAACTACAATAAAAGAATTTAAAATCTTAAAAAAATGTTTACAAAATAAAGTTAATAAAATCATCTTTGTAGCTTATAAATTACTTTGTTTTTAAGCAATAGAATTTGAATTTGAAAATCATCAATGAATCATGCCATCATTTTAAAGTTTCCTCTGTATATGAATATATATTTTTTTGTAGTGTGACAATGGAATTAAATAGCTGAATCACTTTGCAGCTCAACTGCCGGACTTTGGGTATCGTCTCACTCTCGTCGAGCATGATGTATGGTCGGATATAGATGTCCAAGATCAGGGAACTCTGCTGGATCCTCTCAAGGTAGTGACTGTCTTCTTCACACAGACCGATAGTCCAGAGTGCCTAGACGATTGCTTGGAGTTGCTTCATAAACTGCAGGTAATTAAAATTAATTAATTAATTAAATTAATTAACTCTTTAAATTTTAAGAAAACCCGTAAAGAGGAGCTACCGTACAATTTTCTCATCACCGGCGACTGCCAGGCTTTCGAGGCTCGCGGCTGGCAGTACGAGAGCTTCTTCTCCCAGGATCTGCCCCTGGCCAGCTCCCTGGTAATAGCCTTCGTGGGGCAGTTCCATCGATTACCCCCCAATCACTGCCAGTTGAAGGTAGCCCAGGCCCTGCTACTGGAATCCTTAAAAAGAAGGAAACTACAACCGGACTACCAGCTATATGTGCTGGGAAGGAATACAGGAGCTGTGGAGAGGGAATTGGAGCTTTGGCCCAGGTATGCTGGACACAGGAGCATCGAGTGAGACAAGGAAACGAAAGGATTCCAAATTATTCCTCATGTTTATTGTACGTCAAACACAAACAGTATACAAAGAAGCGCAGGATGAGTAAAGCGGGTGCCACCGAAAAGCAAAGCGGAGATCCCCGGGATCAGCTCTTGACGGGATCGGGGTACCGGACCAGCGAAGCGTTGCGCATTGGGGGTTACGGATGATGCCTACGACTATAAACTAAAAACTAATACTAGATCCCGACGGCTAGTCGAACTCCAGCTTCCGAAAGCTGCCCTCGATGGACTCGATCTGTGATACAAAGTTGGGTCCGCCGGTGGAAGCCTTCTCAGCGTTGAAGCTGCTTCTCCGCTGGATGCCGCGATCAGAGAGGAGGACACTCTTGTCCAGGCCAAGGATGAGATCGCGCTTGGCCGCCAGCTCCTGTTTCCACAGCTCGATCATCTCGCGCATGGGCATAGTACCGCCCATCTCCAGGGGCAAGCAGCCCGGATCCATGCCCTTCATCAGCTCCTTTTCGCTGCCGTAGATAATGAGGCGGTTCTTCATCTTCGAGCTGACGCGGTTCTTCACAAAGTCTATGAGCCACTTGAGGGTGGAGGGCACATTGATCAGGTGGATCTCCTTGTGGCGCATCGGCAGCGACTGTTCGCCCCACTTGAAGATCCTGGCGAACTCCGTGGGATTCCAATTCGTGACATGCGCAGTGGAGACGCCAGCAAAGTCACCCACGTGCGTCAGGCCGGTGATCTGTGTCTCCTGATCCTCCATCAGGCACTCGTACGTGAGGAAGTGTGCCTTGGCCTGATCGCAGCTGGTGTGGATCTTGGGGTTCAGTCCCTTGGCATTGATTACCACCACCCTCCGTCCGTGCTTATCCCGCTGTGGAACCGCGAAGATATATCCCTGATCGATGAGGTCGCCCAGTCGCGGCTCTAGGTAGTCCAGTTGGGTGCTCATGTGCGGGAAGGTGCGACGAATGTTCAGGTACTTCAGCAGCGTCTGCTCGGCCATCGGGACGCTGAATTTCTTGGCCCGCAGGAACCTCAGCAGGAAGGTATCGTCGCACCGAACATTCTGAAGATCCTCGTTTTTGGCCACCCAGTTTCGTAACTGTTCCAGGCTCTGGTCACGTGTGCAGCGATCCTCGCGCAGCTCCCGCTTGGCAATCTTCAGCAAGGACTCTGGCAGTGGCTTGGTCTCCCCCTGTTCCTGAACCATCTTGATCTTGGTGGTTGGTACGGGTATGGATATGGGTCTGCGGTGGTGGTCAGGCGATGGATTGCGGCAGCTGTAATAAGATAGGTACTTGAATAAGTTGATATCAAGGAAAGTTTATGATGCATATGGGTTTTTCAGAGAGATATGTATAAGAATATTACAAGTTCTTGATCATTTTTCTTTTGTTTAGTAACCAGAAATGTATTTAATATTTAAAAAAAATAAATATATAAGTATAATATCGAATATTCTTCTAAAGAATCCCTAAGGTAATGGTCCTATAGGTCCTAACAAAATAAAATAATAATCCTTTATCTAAAGACCAATGATTCATCCAAATAAATGGGTTTTTTTGTTATTCTTTGAAACCATAGATCATCATAAACCCATTCATTAAAAGCAGATCTATTCAATAAGCTTCTCCACAAAATTAGTTCAAGGTCCCATAGATCTCAAGGCAAACGCCACCGGATCACCACGGATCGCTGTAATTTGCAAATATTTGTTAATTAAAACTCACAAGAGTCGCGTATTTATTAAAACGACCAGCCAAACCAAATGCAAATGGATAATATATATATGAAGTCTTTTTTCTTTTCGGGCGAACTAAAATCTCGAAACCGACGAAATGAAAAAATGTATAAATTATTTTCTCGCCTGGGTTTCTTATTCAGCTCTTTGTTGTCAGCTGGGTTGTATCCATAAAGCCACAAATGCCATTATGGACACACATAAAAGATGGCAAAAAGTCCAAAAAAAAAAATAAATATAAAAAAAAATGCAAAACCTCAGATGCGAATTGGTTCAAGTTCAAAAAAGCGGGTCACCCCATTGGGATATTGAAAATGAAAGATACATATATGTATGTACAAGAGGTAATAATAATTAGCCCTGTACTGGGAGCGGATGCCCAGAAAGAGTTCCACTGTTTGCCAGATTTCGAATGGTTGGTATGGGCTGTGGTGGTTGCATAAGCATCGGTATCGGCGGAGGAAAGCTAATGAACAATGCCCCCGATTGCCAGATTCCAAATGATGATTTGTTTGTGCCGGTCGAGCAAACAAAACTACAATCATGGAATGCACTAACAAGAGTCGAGTCGTCGTGGCCCTATCTCAATATTTGCACATAATTTGTGATCCGATGTGATGGAGCTCAGTCTCAGTCTCTGCCCTTTTGTCTTTTGCCGTAAAAGCCCCACCATGATGATGATCGAACTCCAATTTGAATTCCGTTTTCCCATGACACACAGACATATGCAAATTGGATTCGATTCGTTGCGAACTCTGTGCCATTTAATTGATTTCTTTTTTTTCTCTCGATTTTCGATCAATGTGTGAAATTTGCATTTGTCGGGTCGGTTTTTCAATTTTTATTTTCCAATTTTTTTTTTTCGTTTTTCTCTCAACTGGAAATGCAATTTCGAAAATGTCATTGAGCAACGTACTTCGGGATCCCGCATTCCCTCTCTATCGATGGCCTATCTAGCCCTCTCTTTCACTCAGTTTCAACATGAGGAGCTCGGAGGCTCGGAGTTTGTTGTGGGTTTGCGTGGCTTTTGTGTGGTTAACTGGCCAATAATAATGCAACTGGCGGTGCAATGGTGGTGGCTTATTTGGCAATTCCTCAGCTTTTCAGCTTCAAATATTGTTTTGGCGGATTGATTTGACGAGGGTGGCACATTCATCGTAAAGGTTAACAGGGTTTGAAATTGCTTTTTGATTACAATCTCGGGTTTTGTGGTTTTTATGATGCATTTAATACCACTAGCTATAAAACTTTTGTTTAATTGGAAGGGGTTTTTATCTTTTTTGATTAAAAAATTGAAGATTTTAAGGATTTAAGACAAAATATTTAAAAAAGATTTTCAAAAGAAGGTACTGTTATTGTAATCCATTTCTATTTTCACATACGGGCACACTGTAACACTTACACCCTTTTTGAAATCCCGTCACACGCTGCGTATGAGCAATGCCAAACGCCCGTTTTTGCAATCCTTGACTCAATCGCCTCCTAAAAACACGACTTTGGCTATCTTCTCCTCGCAGATAGATCGAATTCGCAAGATACGCGTTTAAGGTGGAGGAACACGTCCGAACAACGCGACGTCCAAACAACGAATGTTCGGTTAGGAAAACAACGAAACGCTCGGAACAACGGCGAGAAACAAAAATTGTTAAAGAAATTAACTGGATTATATAATGGCCCACGCATACATTGGAAACTTTTGGAGCTACGATGGAGCGCCGGAGCCGAGCTCTAGAGTCGCTGAGCGGGATTCGAATGCAATCTGATCGGTTCGGTTTGTAAATGCTGTTGATGTTGCTGCCGGAGATGCTATTGTTGTTGTTGTTGTTGTTGTTGCTGTTGCTACTGCTGCATGGAACATGGAACAAGTTTTTTTTTTTTTGGACAACCGAAACCGAAAGTGCTACGTCGCTCTAAAGTACACGAACCTTTTTTTTTTTAGCCAGGCCGAGATCCGAGCCTGCTTCCAGCTCCCAGCTCCCAGCTCCCAATCGGCTATCAAAGGTGGCCCATAAAGCATTCAAGAGTTGCTGCTGGTGCTCTCGTTGGGCAATCCCATCCATTCCATCAGTCAGTCAGTCAGTCAGGCGGTCACTTGGGTTGTAAATCAGGTTCGCTAGCGGTTCATTTTCAGTTTTTCTCTCTCTCCTCAATATCATTTTTTTTATATATATCTTTTTTTTTTGCCTTTTCATGCCTATTTCACTCATTAAGTTTATTGAAAAACATTGCTCACGGGGGGAATTGAAAAAAATTTGCATTTTCATGGCCCGAACCGACTTGGCTCTCCATCTCCACATGGCAGTGAAGCGAGAATGGCCACCAACCTTGAAAATGCAATCCCCCGATGATGATGATGCTGTTGCTAATAGCCAAACACCTAATGATCTGCGCTGCTCATGCCGCTCCTCCAGCTCACCTCACCTCACCTGACCACCACCTCCAGATACAGCTCTAGTTTCGATTCAAATCGCAATTTGGACTGCAGTTTATGGCTGGGAAAAGAAAAGCGTTGGCCCCAGATTGTTATGGCTACGGAGAAACTCTCGGAATCTCCAGGGCCGTGACGTGGGCTTGGATACATTTTGACATTTCCCAACCGACAAACGGCGTAGGTCTGGTCCACAAAGTGCCCCAGTGTCAGTCCATTGATACCAGGTACCAGGTGCAATCAATGAGTTGCGATCGTCTGCATGCTAATCTAATGATTCGTTTCCGTTCGCCAGTGGGCGGCGGAGAGGCCCGGGCCCGGGCCCGGAGAGCTCCATCTCCAGGCACGCCCAAAGTGCTAAATAATCATTAGACGGCAGTGTGAAAACGTTTTTGTCCCTTGATTAATGTTGATCTCATTATGAGGCTTTTCTCAATGACATTTTAGTTAATTGATTGCCGGCAGAAGGCCGTCCATTGGAGAGAGGGCTGTGCATTCCCAACCTTGGCATACACCTTGGAAAACAGATTCTGTCCGATTAAAATCGGACGAGATGAAACACTTAAATAATTCCCATATCTTTGAGATTTATGTTTCAAAAACATCATGTGAAAAGTATTTATCGATCTGAAGGATTCATAACTTTATAGGTTTCTCTTTGGTTTGTTTTTGGAGAAGATATAGCGCATCCAAGCGTTTTAACCATTTTTGAAGGAGACCCTCTAAAAAATTTGAAAAAAAATCTAAAAAATAGTTTGTTTGTAGATTTTGATGCAGATTTATAGAAAATCGATCCACAATTCGTTTAAGGTATGCCGCCCAAGAATCGGATGCCATTTGACAAAGATATGGCCATCGCTAGGGGCCATATAGTGGGTCCTTGCATTTTTTGGCATTTTTAAAGAGGGTCATCCAGAAAAATGGACAAAAAATCTAAAAAATAATTTGTTTGTAGATTTTGATGCAGATTTATAGAGAATCGATCCACAATTCGTTTAAGGTATGCCGCTCAAGAATCGGATGCCATTTGACAAAGATATGCCCATCGCTAGGGGCCATATAGTGGGTCCTTGAATTTTTGTGGATTTCGCAGGGGGTCACCCAGAAAAATTGACAAAAAATCTAAAAAATAATTTGTTTGTAGATTTTGATGCAGATTTATAGAGAATCGATCCACAATTCGTTTAAGGTATGCCGCTCAAGAATCGGATGCCATTTGACAAAGATATGCCCATCGCTAGGGGCCATATAGTGGGTCCTTGAATTTTTGTGGATTTCGCAGGGGGTCACCCAGAAAAATTGACAAAAAATCTAAAAAATAATTTGTTTGTAGATTTTGATGCAGATTTATAGAGAATCGATCCACAATTCGTTTAAGGTATGCCGCTCAAGAATCGGATGCCATTTGACAAAGATATAGCCATCGCTGGGACAAAATCCTGTTCTTGACTGTATTATTTTTCGTTGACCCGGTTATTCCCCGATTGCACTGCTAACCTTCGCCATTGTCCCTGACCAGAGACAATGGAGTGACCTACTCCACCTAGCCGGGCCAGGCTGGTGGAGCCACATTTTTTAAACACATCTGTTATGTTGGTAATAGCCGTACTCGCTCCGCCGTGTGCTCGGTGTAATGTGCCCACTCATCGTTGGCACGTTTTTAATTTCTTACTTTTGAGCATTTATTTTTTATTTTTTCGTTTCTCTGCTTCCCGTGGCTTGACGCATAACGAGTTTACTGCCGAGATTCCGATGCCCCAACAGTGGAGTGGAGCTTCAAGCCAAGCCCGAAGCCCGAAGCTCGTCCAATTGCTCCACATCAGCTGGTGGCCGTAAAGATGCCGCCACCTCTCAATGCGAACAATAATAATTTTTAATAAACACATTACATGGCGCAAAGCAGACGAAACAGTTTGCAATTTCGGTTAAACGGGAGGTGGATGGGGGTCTTGTTGGGTAAACTGGCAAGGGGAAATCCTACATATTACACAAAGTCTCAGCCACTGACTGTCTCGACCCACCAGATTTTGTTGTTTCCTCGTTTTGGCTTTATTGCCAGTTTGGTCTTAGCCATAATTAACGAATTAAAGAAATTCAGCAGCATGGCTTAATTATCGTTCCCAAAATGACCCTTGCCTAGCATCCAAATGGTTGTTTATCCATAAATTCTCTTTCGTGGCCGATAGCCATCCGAGATGGTTTCTTGTGCCACCGTAAATGGCCGGGGTCAGGTTTTCAATTGGAAAAATTTGCATACAATTTTTTGGTGATTTACAGAACATAATTTATCATCTTTGCCATTTTAGGGCATCCGTGAGGGGGAAGTATAAACACGGGCTAGGAAATCCATCCATGTGTTTGCCCAATACGCAGTAAATAAACGTAGTTGGGCTGTTGACACTGCCGCATTACACCTGCCCAAGACAAATAAATTATTGGCTTACTTTTGGGCTCTCGAGTACTCAGTATTGCGTCAATGTTGTTAGTTATAATTGCACAAGACAATGTCGCTGCTCTTGAGCCGAGCTCGGAGACTATTGTTATGCCAATACGAATGCCAATTAGTGTAATTGCAGGAGAACGGTAAACTGGGGCTGTTCTGGCCAATTTGTACCTACCTGGGGTCCGATTAGACTTGATTTGACTCCAAATATCGTATATCCGTTTTGCTTTTTTTGAGCGAAACTCGCGAGACTTTTACAAATGCGTCTGATCCGGGCAAAGGTTTAAACTAGAATCAGCCAAAGAGCAGAGTTTAGACTTGGCTTAGAAGCAAAATATTGGTAATCGGTTAGAGCTACCTTATAAGCTTAGTTTTATATTATAGTTTTAAAATAGTTTGATTAAATTTAATAAAATAGTGACATAATAGTATAATTATGACATAGTTCTTCCCATTTGACTATAATACATCTTTTATTTAAGGAATTACATTAAATTTAAGCAAATTATAATAATTCATAAAATAGGGGTTTTTTGAATTCGATAAGCCCCTATTTTTAGGGCCGCCATTGCCTATCGGATTGTGTCTTTGCCTATCGCTAGAAAGGTCACACTGAACTAGGCGGTTCGTTTAAAAGCAACTACTTTATTAAGCTTTCCATACTGTTTCTGCCACATTTATAAATAGCTTCTTAGAAACCAAAGTAACTTTTCTTACGCTAAACATAAAGTTTTTAGCCATTTATTAGTTTTTCGTACATTTAGTTTTCAAATTAAATCATTTAAAAATAGTTTGATTTACAAAAACTAGAAGCTAAATAAAAAAACCGCGACAAGTTCCCCGCGGCACTCATAATGAGATGCTTTCTTTTTTTGCTTGGCGATGCAATGAACAATTTCAGATTATTGCCTTAATTATGATCTGCAAAGTTATTCGGGAGCTACTTAAACGAGAATTAGTACGTAGATATATGTTAAATGAATAATCCGGCATGAATGTGTGGTATGGGTGTGTGTGTCCGCCCGTCTCCTTTTTTGGCGAGTGGCTAGTGGGAGGGAGTGTGTCTCTGTGTCTGTGTTCATTGAGGACATTACCGGAAAGTACCTAAATTATCATTACGGGTTTTATCGCTTATCTACTGCAGATATAGCCTATGATAATCATTGGCGCCAAAGGCGCAGTTGCATTTGGGACACTTCCGCTGGCGCGTCTCGTACCGCGTTCGCAGGCAGTCGTAGCAGAAGACGTGGAAGCACTTTGACAGCACTGCGTCCTTCCGCTTCACCTTGCACGAGGGACATGTCAGCGTCTCCTTGTACTCGCGGATCTCCTCAATCATCACCTCGTCGATCGTGGTGCCGGACATCTCCATCTTCTTCATCCGTTCCGCCTTTCGCTTGAACTGCGCCAGCTCTTCCTGCAATCGCTTGGTTTTGTAGGCTTCGGCCTCCAACGAACTAGTTTTCTCTGCCACCACTTGTTGCGCCTCCTTCATCTGGGCATGGTATTTCTCCAGATGCAGCTTCAGATCGGCCGCCGACTGTGCCGATTCAATCGCCTTGCGTTTGTGCATCTCCATTGCCTGTTGCCGCAGCATCAGCTCCTTCTCAATAGAAGCCACTGTGGCCTGAAGGCTCCGCTCCTTTTCTTCCAGTTTTCGCAGCACAATATGCATTGCTTCGATCTGTGTCGTAGCCGTGGCCATCTGGTCCTCCAGCACCGTCTTCTCTTCGCGCAGCAACTTGTGCAGTTGGTTAGCCTTGATCCGCTCCGACATCAGCTTAAAGTTAGCATCGTCCTTTTCGCGTAGCTGCTGTATTAGACGAGAGTTCTGCTCCTGCATGTCCTCGAACGCTTGGCCGGTCACCTCCATTTCGTTGAGAAGCGCCTCCTCCTCGTGGGAGCCAACAAAGGGTCTTGTATAGTTCGCACCCCCTGGAGCACCGGCGCCCCACGCATTGTCCGACGGTTTGTGATTCGCCATCTGCTTTTGCAGCTCGTATTTCTGCTCCTCCAGCTGCTTGATCTTTCGCAGGGCTTCCTCGTCGGCCAACTTCTTTCGCTCCTCGCGTTTGCTCTCCTGGAGTTTCTTCAGCTGCTGGCGAAGCTCCTCGATCTCGGAGCGTAACTTCTTTTCCGTTGCCATTAGCTGGACCTTGTCGCGCTGGTCCTTGGAGACACCTTTGTACATGTCCAGCAGTAGCTTCATCTCCTTCTGGTCATTTAACGCTTTCCTAAAGATCCACGTTCGATAAAATGTAGTTCTTTTTAATATTGAGAAGAATACTTACTTTAATTGTGCTTTCAGATCTCGCACCGTTTCACTCTCCACAGTCTTAACGTCCTTGGCTTTAACACCATCCTTGGAATCCTTTTCGCTCTTCACTGCCCCTCCCGAACTGGAATTTGTGGCAGTTGTAGCGTTGCCTGGCCCTGGTGAGTCCTTTTTCTCGGTTGTACCGGTCTCGCCAGAACTGAGTTTTTCCTGTTTGATACCATCTTTAATGTCCTTGCTGGCTTCGTCATCCGCATCATCGTCGGCCGAGCCAGAATTCTCCTCCTTGATGGCGAGATTAGTTTCACTGCCGGAATTCGTTTGGTTTGACTGGCTGGATGCGGAGGCATTGTTGGAATTCTCCTCCTTGACGCTAGTGGAATTCTCCTGTTTGATCTCGTCCGCAGCAGACCCTGTCGCCGACTGCAACTTGTTGCCCTCGAGCGTGGCCAGAGCGTCGTCCAGCTCCTTACGTAACTTGACGTTGTCCGTAGAGGTGTCTTTGTACTTCCGCTTGTAGCGCTGCACCTCTCCCTTCAGCTGGCCGTTGTGGTTCTGCAGCGAGGTGATCAGGTGTCGCATCTCACGGTTTATGGGCGCTGTCTGCTCGTTTGCGGCCATGTTCTGTTCGAACTCTATCCTCAGCGCTTCGTACTCCTTCCGAATGAGCGCCAGGACATCCTCCATTTGGATCATTTCGCTGCGAACCTTTTTCTGAGCTATCAGCTCCTCACTCTCCATTACCTCGATTTGCCTCAGGTGTTGATTCTTACTCGTCTGCAGCTGGTTTCGGGTTTCGTCCAGCATCGTTTTGATTTGCATGGACTCGTTATAGAGCACGGAGAATTGGCTCTGCAAGCACTTGTACTCCGTCGTCTCCACAATCACCGATTCTGGCAGTTGCCGTATCTGAAAATATAACAAATATTATTGTTTTGATAGAAATATGTCCTAAAATACTTAATTATATTCAATTTCTTTCTATCCTATCGCCTTTTATGGGCTTCCTGATTCAAACTTACATCCATTTTGAGTTTCTCCACCTCTTTAAGAGTTTCGCGATGCGTGGCATGTAGTTTGTCGAGTTCTTGCAACCGATTATTGGCCAGTTCCCGGTATTCCTCGAGCTCCTTTTGCAACTCCTCCAAGTGTTGGCTATTGACGTTTGTAGTTGTGTTGCCAGTGCCCGTGGTACTAGGAGTTTTGGCGCTGTTGCTACTCTTATTGGGATCTCCGTAGATTTGATGGTAGGCCTTTAGCTTTTCGATAGCTTCGGCCAGATGGTTTTCAAGCTTGTCGTTTCGGCAATGAATCTTCTCCAGGTCGTATTGGAGCTCGTCGATCTGATTCTTCAGCTCGGCGTTCTCCGTCTCCTTAGCAGTGTGGGCGTCCTGGTACTCCTTCATCTTCAGCGACATGGTGTGGAACTTTTCGTGCAGCGATGTGTTTAGATTCTGAAGCTTGTGGTTCTCGCTCATGATTTCAATGTGGGTCTGCTTCAGAGTCTCCTCCAGGGCCTGGACCGCTACGCTTGCAGTGTTTGCCGCCTCGGCATCCCCGCTGGACTGCTGCTGCTCCTCGTCAGTGGCTCCCGAACCGGAACCGGACCCCGCCAAACTATCACCTTTCAATACATGAGTTATCTTCTCGTTGCGTTGCATTAACCTATCAATAACCTGTACGATCTTGGCCACCGCCCTCTTCGACACCTGTACGCGATTGGCCAGCTTCTCGTCCAGCTCCTCTTTGTCCCAAGTGGAGAGCTGAGCCAGAAACGACGTTGTGACCTCGTTTTCGTTCCTGTTTTCCAGCTCATCCGCCGTCTCGGCGTCGAATCGCTGCAACAGGACACGGATGTCCTCGTTCAACTGGTTCCAATACCGATTGACAACATTTAGCACGGCATCGTCCTGCGTCTGCCGCTTCTCCAGCTGCTCGATGCGGTGCCGCAGCTCAGCCTCCGTCCGCATCCGCTGCTCGATGCGCTGGGCCAGTTTCTTGTTTTGAAACTCCAGCACCTTGATGTCCATCTCCTCCAGGGTGGACACTGGCCCAATTAGGTGCGGCTCAAAATGAACCTTCTTTATGGGGGGCTGCCCGGCCGCAGCTGCCGCTACCGCCAAGCAGCTGCTTCCTCCCACGCCGCCACCGCCGGCGCCGCTGGCGTCCTCGGCGCTGCGTTTTGACATCTCTGCACTGAGGAAGATAGAAATAATGTTAAATTGAATCTAAATGATGAAAAATTAGAACCCCTCGCATTATTGATTTGCCATTCGTGGCTGTACTCCATTTTTATCGTGTGCGGTGGCAGAGGTTGCAGCGGAAGCTGCATTTTAACGCACATGCTGACGCCGACCATTTGCTTGGGTGCCTGGAAAAGACGGCGGATCATTGCACTTACCTTAATCTCAGGGTTTTACACTTTTAGCTTAACATTAATAAAGTTTTTCTGTGGGTTTTCTACGTTTTGTCAGGCTTCATTAGTGTGCCCAAAATTTTTTCGTGTGATCGCGCCAAAACGCGTTTAACAGCCGGAAAAGTTTTAGTGCTGTAAAAAACTTTTTTATTTCAGTGTTGCAAAATCCATACAGAATAAGTGGATATTTTTCACTCTTTTCAAATAATTTTGAAAGACTTTGACTTATTTATTAAACATTTTTAGCAGCTTAAAATATACTTATGTTTATCCAAAAATTAATTAATTAGTTAATTCAAAAGGCTCATGTAATATTTTGCCTCAAGAAGTTTTAGCACTACCATACCTATGAAAAAATACCAAAAGTTTCTGTAACTTACCCGGTAAACTCAAAATTTTGCCGTCGTTGATAAAAGTAATGACTAACCTAATATTATCTTGCATAAATGATAATGATTTACCCTCATTTGAATAGAATAAAACTATAAATCTTGGTAACTGGAAATCGAAAGTGAATTTCAATTTATTAAGTAATTTGGGATCGAACACGAAATGCACATACATGCTGCATCTAATTTGATTAATTGTGGCTGACTGCGTGCAGGACGCGAGTGTGACTGCAACTACTGGTGCGAATCTGGGACTGGTACTGGAAATGGTACTGGTGGAGTCGATCTGGTGGCCTAGAAAGTCTGATATTTGAGGGCCTGGCGCAGAGTCATGCAGTCGACTTCATCGATTTTGCAGGTATTTGCCTTAATGTTAATCTCCTCCTCCTGCATCACCTGGACGTGCATCAGGTAGCGCATGGAGGCCTTGTTCTCGTTCAGCTTTTGGTTCAATTTGCAGACCGAGGCCTTCAGAGCCTGCAGCTCGTTGTACAGCGCGTCCTGAACCATATCGCAGGTCAGCTCCAATCCGGGACGGTGGGCGCGATTGCTGAGCCTAGTCTGGCACAGGGTTATGGCCCTCTGCTTGTCCATCATCTCCTTCTCCAGCTCCGTCATGTTGCGCTGCACCTGATGGATGTGGTCCATTGTGTCCTTGTGCTTGTTCTCCAGGCATTGCTTCACGTGCTTCGTCTCGGCGATGCGTCGCTCGAAGGACTCGTTGGTGCGGTCCGTCTGATTCTGCATATCCTCGCAGACCTGCTTCAGGAGCAGGTCGATGTAGGCTCGGAGCTGTCCGGCGGATACCAGAGCCTTGGCATTTGCCTCCAGGTTCTCGTACGTCTGCGCCTGCCACTCAGTCAGAGAGAATTGGCTGGGGGAGGCGGGGTGGTGGACAGGAAAATAAGTAAAAGTCAAGGAGTCATGGAAACCATTGCTCCAAACGGGGGTGGGTCGATTTAGGAGAGTGATAGTTAATCCATAGATTTATGCCATCAGTATTGCCTTGGAAACTTTCGGTTTATTTGGACAGACTGACCTTCCACAATCGACCCACCTCCACTTTAGGAGAATCTTAGACCTACCAGTGCTGCTTGGAGAGATCCTGACCCTTGCCCAAGTCGTGCTGGAACTCCTTTAGCTTCAGATTCTTCTCATCGATGGCCAGCGACTTGTCCTTGGCAGCCAAATCCTGATCAAGGAGATAGATGGCAGCACGCAGCTTACGAATCTGCTCCTCGGCCTCCTTGAGAGCTGCATCTGCCAATCCCTGACAGCCCTTGATCACCTTCAGCTCCCGGCGCAGCGACCGATCCACCTCGTCGTCGCAAAGATCGACACCAATGCGGCCCTCTCTCAGGATTAGGCACTGCTTACATATGGCCAGGGACTTGTCCTTGAGGAACTCGATACAGTTAAGCACCCGATTGCGATAGGTGTTCAGTGCCTCATCCTCCAGAGCGGCTGTCTTCTTTTGGCGATTCAACTCGTCGACTAGAAAGCGGATCTCGCTGGTGCGCTCGCGCATATGGTGTTCCACTTCGCGTTGCCAGTTCTTGGTGGTGTCCTTGGTTTCGTCCACCACCCGCCGCGATTCCCTGGACGAAGAATTCCAATTATGTAATTGACCCTTCACCCTGCACCATCTCACGTTATACTTACTCCACAATTCGTTCAGCCAACTTCTCCTGGTCACATGTGATGCGAAACTTGATCTTGTTGTTATAATCCCAGTCCTCCTCGGAGTAGCGGGGCGGGCACTTGGCCACCGGGCCCAGATGCTTCCCGGCCAGCTGGAGGCCCGTGATGCGGCGCGACTTCAGATTGGGCAACATCTTTCCTTCTTGCGTAAGGAATCAAACAAAAAATATATATATGTATAGGGATTTAAGGAATGTGGAACTGTCGATTCAAAATCTGTACACTCGATTGGAAAATGGATTGCCCCCACCTGGCACACTTCTCGAGCCGAGCGGGGCAGCAAATAATGTGTACCTGGCTGGCTGGCGGCCTGGCTCGGAATCTCAGTCGGAGTCGGAGGAGCGTCGCTGGCGACCTGAGCTCCTTACTGGCTCACTAGCCATCCCCCTCCTGTTCCACGGGCTTCGTTAAATCGATTCATGCTAGGGAATTTACGGTTGCCTAGCGGTATTTATTGTTATGTTGCTTATCCCCCCACCAGAGACCCCCAAGTCCCTACATAGTGGCTCCATCCGGCCGTGTGCATGTGCTTGTCCATTGCGCTTGTGCCGTGTGTCACCTGGCAGTCAGTCCAATTGGGCACACGGAGCTCCGGCCGGAGGAGGTACTTGCCAGCTGCTCCTGCACCTTGCTCCTTGCGGTCCCGTCTTACGGCATGTTTATAAATAGCTTTATGCCGGAGAATTTTTGGGGTGGGGTGGTGGAGTGGGTGGGGTGTCTCCTTGAGGTCCTGGCTCCTCCTTGATCGATTTATGCTAACATACTTTCGCTTTTGCTTTTGCGCCTTTGCATGAGTGACTGCTTTCGTATTTTTTACTTTATTGCAAAGTTTTTGGCATTAATTATGCTAATCAATGGCAGTTGCGTGTCCAAGTATAAGCGACTAAAAATAAAGAACTGTCAATGATTGGATTCGACATTTAAGACGACAGTTTTGAAAGAACTGAAAGGGTTTTGAGGTGATTGAAATAAATCTAGAGGCTTTAATAGGAAAGTATTTAAAGGAGTAGAGTTTTATCTGAATAGTTATCTGATTAGAATAGTTATATTGATAAATAACTGAATAGTTATTTATTTCTTATATATTTTCTAAATTAATCAGGTCAGTTGCTTTCAAGCCCTCTGTTTCCGCAAATAAAACCTTGGCTTACAGTTTGAGAGCCACTGACAAGCCCCCCTTTTTGAAATTCTCCAATAAAACTAATCAGCTTAAAAGCTCCCCAAAGAAAGCTTTCGGTTTAGTTTTTTGTTTTTTTTTTTGTAAAATTAAGTTTTTAATATATTACGATGATACACAATTTGCCATATACATCTTTTTTTTTATATCCACATAGTCGCACTGACCTTACAGCTAAATGATAAAAATGTACAATTTAATTAACTAGGATCTCTTGATGTTGTTGAGGTTACGCTACGGTTTAGGTTTTTTTTTCCTTTTTTTTTTTTTTGGATTTCCGCATATCGTGTCTGGGGTGTCTCGTTTGGCTTCAACGATCTTATAGTATGGCTTATGGCAGCTCGTCCAGAACTCTTATTTTTTTTATCATTTTCGATTTATTTTGGTATGCAATTAGGCCAGGCTTAATTGGCTGTCAACAACTGTGGCGTCGCCCCCCTTTTTTATTTTCGATTTCGTTCTCTTTCTACATAATAACTGTGATTAGGCCAGGTTTAGTATCTTGTTTTTTTTTATGGTTTATTAACAGTGAACTTTGAAATTCTATACTGAGTTTCCTAGTCGGCCCTCATCCAAAATAGGGCTAAGTACAATTAGCTGGACTGTACAGAAGTGTGGGTAGGTAGGTACTGATCCCCGGCCTTGTGCTAAAGGATCTCGGTTTCGGTTTAGGGTTTCAATTGATTAACTTGGCTATCTACGGTTACGAACTGGCTGCCCTTGGTCGTGGCTCTGTTTTAAATTCATTTACTTGCATTTCTTTGTTTTATTGTAGTTTGGTAATTTGTTACTAATTTTATTTTCCTCAGTAGGCAGTGTTTCATCATACTGTGATCTTTTGTTCGTTAGTTACTCTCTCCTGTTGTCTGTTTTTATATTTTTTACATAAATGTTTTTTGTTTTAATTGGCTTTAGCACATTATACTCTTCTGTAGAATCGAAATTATCAAGGCGACGTACACATATCCTTCCACAATTGAAAACAGTTTCGTTTTTTTTGGTTTTCTTCTTACAGATACAAAAAAATGATTGTTTTAATTAAAAAAATACAAAATACATTTAGCATTAAACAAAAAACCAAAAAATAAACATAAAGAAATAAGTATACAATGAAAAGATTTCTAAATATATATATATATATATATATTGATGTATATATGTATTTAAATATTCTGTTTTCCTAATTTCTTGATTTATTTAGTTAATAGTTTTCATTTGTTTCTGTACTTTAGTTGGTAGTTCTTTCATTTAAGTTCTTTATTTGCATCGCTCGCACTTTAGTTTCTTGTAACAAAAATAATTGCTTCTGAGGTATTTATTTTTTTGTTTATATAAATATTTGTTTTTTATACACATAACCGTTATAAGTATTTAGGTTTTAGTCGCTTTCGATTTCATAGTTTTTTTTCTTTTGTGTTTTTATTTCCGTTTCTATTTTTTTTTTTTTTAGTTATCTTGTCTTTTTTTTTTTAACAATTCAAAGCACCTTTTGATTATATTTGACATCGTTTTTATTTTTCTCAAAAAAAAAAGTGTATTTATTGTTCGAATTGAAAACTGAAACGGAAAATAAAGTATTTAAAATTTAAATCATTTTTTAATCTTAGTTCTTCCCCTTAAATGGGTGTTTATCGTTGTGGCAGCGTTTAGCTTCTCAGTACGCGGTATTACATCTTTTTTTAATTTTTAATTTTATTTGTTTTTAATTTGAAAAATCAACTGGAATTGTGGCCAATTCTGGTTAGGGGGGAGGGGGAGGGAGTTGGTTTATTTAATTGGCTATGCGAGCAAGTTGAGCCGCTTTTCCTTTCATCGATCGATCTGGGAAACCTGTTACTTTACACATACATATATATTTATTCTTTTATTTATGTTCTAGTTTAGTTTTTATATTTTACATTTCATTTAAGTTTTTATTGTGTTGGCTACTCTGCAGTTGCTGGTGTCCCTAAAACTAAAGTCCACTCTACACACCTATCGCGAGCCGATAAAAACTTGGAACTGGATCTATAGATGTCTGCCTGGACAAGAAGCAATCAGGATAGGTTGTTCCTTCCTTCAATCAGGGGTTTATGGATTTTAAATAAAAGTAAAACGATATTAGAGTGTTGCGTGTGTACATTTGAACTAAATTGTGTAATCCTTTTCGCCTATATAAACATAAGTGTAAGCATAATATTTATACATAAACATGGATAAATTTTGGAGGTCGGTTCTAGAGGATGCTGCCTCCTGTCATCGCCATCGTTCTATATAGTATAGCTATAGCATATCTTTATCTGGTTGTCGTAGTATCTAGGTTGTATCCAAAAACGAACGCCTCTCTAATGCGTAGCCCAATCATCAATCATCAATCCTCAATCATCATTATCAATCGTTATCATAATCATTCTCATCATCTCACAGCGCGATCCGTGCACGCTGACTTTAACAACAAACAACTCTGCACACAGACGACACCACTGGGTGATCCTGCTCCTGATCCTCATCCTACTCATTCCGTATCCTTAGCCAAGTCCATACTCCACATACGTCATAATAGTAACTGTCAATTTCTGTTTTTTTTTGTTGGGGAGAGAGGGAGAAGTGCTGGGTGGGATGGGTTGTGATGGGAAGTCGCCGTCCAAGAACCCTCCAGGACTTAGACCATCGGCAGGCCCTGCTGCACGTCCATCATCTCGTCCTGCGCCGGCGACGGACGGGGGGCGAACGTCTGCATATGGTGTGTTGGGGGCGTGGCCCGGGCAAACATTCCGGAGCGCAGGGGCTGCGGATGCGGATGGCCGTGCATGGCCATGGGTGCGTTGCTGGCGGACGGGAATTGTAGGCGGAAGCTGCTGTCCGGCAGCTGGCGGGGCGTGCGTCGGGGGGAGCGGGCCGGCATCCGATTCGCCCGATGCATATCCTCCAGTATCGAGGGCGCTACGTAGGTAAATCCCTGCAAAGAAAAGCCTTGATTTAGTTTGCCATTTATTGGAGTGTGACTCGCCCCACCCACATCCCTGACCCACTTGCCCGGTCGTGTGCGATCGGATCGGGCAAGTGCGTCCAGTTTTGCGTTCGATTCCCGACTTGAATACTAATATCGCCAGCCAGTGTACCCGTGGGATTATGCAAGCTCTGACTAGCTGGGCTGAGTGGCTGGCTGAGTGGCTGAGTGGCTCAGCTCCATGTAACACATTTTACATAATTTTTCCAGCCCCGGTGAGGAGAGACATTAATTAAATATATGCCTTGACGAAATCCACCGGCAAATGCAATAAAATAATTAAAAGCACACAACAAAATCAAGCCGCCACCGGCATCGGTCTCTGTGAATTCCCCCCGGCACGGAGGCTGGACACAAATGCGTGACTCCGGAGATAGTAGCTGGCTAGCTGGCTGGCTGGAGGAGGGGGGGTACAAACACCTCACTGCCTGTCACTACCAGGTGAAATGTACGTGAGAGCGCCACTGTGCCACCGCGCTAATTGGAACTGTGATCGAGCCGTGATGACCCACTGAAGCGCCACAATAACTGAAGGTGCGGCTACCGAAGCCCGCGAAGCGTTGAGAAAGTTTCCAGTTATCCGTAATAAAGTTCTAATTGAATCCCAGTTTGGATTATGGAGGAGGTGCTAATTAAAGCCACTTTTCTATCAGATCTTCAGATCTTCTAGCGTGTTGGTTTGGTAAGCATCATTAAGTAATTAGCAATGGAGCTGGATGAGGTAACCAGTGGCTCTGAAACCTATCCAAGAAAGAAGCAAGTTCTTACTTACCCAATTAGGCAATTCAGCCTACTAATCCCATAAAGGCCATATAAACAAAACAAACTTTACACAGCTTACCGGGCCGTAAACCAGCTCAAGGGTCACCTGGCCTGAACCGATTCCATATGTTTGTAAACAAGGCGAGGAGCTGCGCAATTGGCTCCCCATGCAGTGCACTGTTTGGGAAGAAGAAAGAGCATGCCGAGCCGATGAAACCAAAACCGAAACCGAAACCCAAACAACAAACCAAACCAATAGCCAGCCAAGTTGGCTCAGTCTCGCAGAAACGCTCAAAGCGTTCAGACACCAACACGACTCCGACGAACTCGGCCGGTGGTTGTGGCCAGAAAAGAAAACAAGCCCAGCTTGGAGTAACTTTCGTGCCAGCCCGAAACTGTGGAGAAAGGCCTAGAGCACCTCGCTGGCCAGGCGGCGGGTGGCTGAAATACTCTCCAATATATATACAAAATAAACTCGCTTTCCAGCTGCTGACATTGATTCTGGGGCAAAACGTGCAGCGTCATCGGCGGTTCAGGGCTATCGGGATTACAAGTTGTTAACAGTAGCTACCAATAACCTACCAACGAAAGAAAACCAGTTGAAGGGCAACGAGACCAGCTCACCACCAGCTCCAACACAGCAGCGCATGCGTGCACGTGCATAAAAAGAGACTCAAATTTTAACTCAAAGAGAGAGTGCTTTGGACGCGAAAGAAACTGGGACAAGAACGATCATCAGCTGATGTGGCAGTGGCTCTGAAACTGTGAGCGGAAGTCTTCAAGTCCCTGAATGACATTGCATAACCATAAGCACCAAAAATAAAGGCATAAATGCCACAACTAACCACAATAAACGAAAAATGTATAAGAAACCTGTGACAAAATTGGCAAACTGTCCAAAGTGTGTGAAAATAATAACAAAATCGGTAAATAGCGAACGCGATAACACAAAAGCCACGCTTTGTTCGTGACTCGTGGGTAAAAATCCAAGCCAACAACTACAAAAACATAAATAAATAGTTAGCCAAGTAAATAAAAAAAAAACCCCAAAAAGAAAATCATTGCGAGCAAAATTCGTAAAAAATGTCCAAGCTTTTGAAAATAAATTCACTTTCGTTGCTGCACTGCCTGGCGGCGCTGCTTTCGGTGGCAGCGCTGCAGTCTCCACAACAACACCAACAAGTGCAACAACAACAACAATTACTGCCAGCAACTGTTGCAACTACACCAGCCACCAGCCAAGCACCCCCGAGCAACATCAGACCATTGAATGCCACATTGGATGATGGTGTGGCTGCCACTTTCATCGACAACACTAGCAGCAGCAGCAGCAATATCAATAACAACAACAACAACAACGATGCTGCAGCTGCCACCTTTTTTGACCAACAACAACAACAGCAACAAAAACAAACAACTGTGCAATATGCGCAAATAACGGCATTAGATAAAGAAGTAGGTATGCATCAACAAAAACAACAACAATCAGCGGGAAAAACGGGATATTATAAAGCTATACCTCTCATGTCAGTTGTCTAATGGAAAAGTCTTGTAGATCTGTAAGATCTATAGTCTATCTATATTTCAGCATTTATGTAAAAATCTCTCATAAAATATTACTAGAAGACTAGGGAATATCTTTAATAGTATTTGGCATATACCACTCCATACTATGTTTTTATGTTTGAAGATTGGGTCGGGTTAGGTTAAGACGGCTTCCGGTCTTCCCTAAACAAACTTAGACACACATAGACCTTTCTTGGTTCCTTTTGATACCTTATATGGATCAACTTCCCTTTGCCATACTAGGACTTATGGAGTAACATTTTCCCCACCCTAAAGCTTCTGTAAATTGTTGTATCGTATTGGGATCTATTTCTGACACAAAGAATGCTTTCTTTAGAACAAAAAAATGCTTTATAGATATACATATATTTATAACTCATGATCATATATCATTATATCTATAACTCATTATCACTATATCATTATTATTACCATTAGAGAGCATTAGGTTAAAGTCTTATATATGTATGTTTTATCTACCTAGTATATGGCCATTTATTAAAATCATTAACGTTTATAGCTCATTATAAATTTTATTATTACAATTAAAGAACATTAGTTTAGACTCTTTACTTTATAGACTTATAGATGTTTTATCTACCTAGTATATGACCTGGACTAACATTACTCCCTATAATATTTTCAAAAAATGGAAGAGGAATACTACATTCTACTTCTTCATCCTAAGATTAAATATATAAACAAGAAAGGAAAGCTAACTTCGGGCGGAGCCGAAGTTTATATACCCTTGCAGTTAAAACCGGATATATATCGCAAACATCGGATATAGTTGGCCGATCCTTATGGGAATAGGAATATATAATCCAATTTATTTCAATACAAAATCTAAAAAAAGTCCCAAACTTCTATCTTCAAAAATACGAAAGTTGATATTTCTACCAAATACCATTTCCGATCGTTCAGTTATATGGCAGCTATGGGATATAGTCGGCCGATCCTAATGAAATTTGGTAGGTTGGATCAACTGGCCAAAAATATAATCTGTATTCAGTTTTAGCTTTCTATCTTCAAAAACACGAAAGTTGGGTCATTTCCGATCGTTCAGTTATATGGCAGCTATAGGATATAGTCGGCCGATTCTTATGAAATTTTGCATGACGTAATGTTTTGCCAAAAATAGCTCACATGTCAAATTTGAACTCTCTAACTCTAAAAACACCAAAGTTATACCATTTCCGATCAATCAGTTATATGGCAGCTATAGGATATAGTCGGCCGATCCCGGTCGTTCCGACTTATATACTGCGTGCAAAGGAAAGAAGGGTGTGTGCAAAGTTTCAAGACGATAGCTTTAAAACTGAGAGACTAGTTCGCGTAGAAACAGACAGACAGACAGACGGACAGACGGACAGACGGACATGCTCATATCAACTCAGGAGGTGATCCTGATCAAGAATATATATACTTTATAGGGTCGGAGATGTCTCCTTCACTGCGTTGCACACTTTTGGACAAAATTATAATACCCTCTGCAAGGGTATAAAAAGAAAGAGGAATACCACACCATACCTCATAAGATTAAAAATACCATACTATATTCCTACAAAGATTAGAAACCAAAAAAAGAAAGAGGAATACTATACCATTCCTTACTATGATATATAAGATTAAATATATTAAGATTAGAAACCATTATTTTAAAGAAAGACAATAATGATTAACATTAATAGCTTATTTCAAATTCTATCATTATTAGAATTATAAGAAATTAGGGTTTCCCTTTTAAAGCCACAAATATTAACCAAGATACAGTGATAAGTTCCAAGCAAAGGCATCATTTGTTTCTTTATTATAAAGCCCAGTAATACTTTCAAGAACCTAATACCTTAACACCTCATAATTAAGGGCAGGGTTATTAAGCTTTCCTTCACTTCACCTTTTTTTATATTCACGAGCAAGTGAAATTTCCGTGACGATTTAGTTGAACGACTTCATGGCTTGGCACTCACTTAGAGTCGGGGAGTCGCCTCACCGCCTCATCGGGCGGGTCTTCGGGAGGGGTCTTGGCCATCCAGTGCGTATTTATGTGGAACAGAGGTAGGTAGTCAGTCAGGCAGGCAGTCAGCTCACCTCGGGTGGCGTTAAATTTTGCGAATTAGCCACAACAAACTACACTGCTAACGACTGCTACCGTTACTGGCTGCTACTCTTTGTCGGTTCGGCAGGTGGGCCGAGTGGGGGCCACCACCTAGCCGGCAAGTGGTCTTCATAGCCCCGCTTCGAGTGTGAAAGTGAAATTTATAACACTTGAAATTTGAAAACGAAAATCAGAGCTGGTCTAGAGCGGAATTGGGGGCCATTGGCCGAGCAGTGGCTTGGGTTGGGTAACCATCTCCACCGGGCTGTTAATTGCACTAATTACCCACTATCTTTCCGATCTTGCAGTGGAGCGGCTGATCAAGCAATGGGCGCCCATCGTTTGGCTGGCGCCCGAGGAGAAGTTCATGCCGCTGGGCGTCGAGGAGTTCCTGCAGCATGTCCATCCGATGGACAAGGACAGCGGCAGCTTCCGGCCCGGTGTTCCCTTCAGCGAGTACTCGACCAAGTCGCATCTGGTGACGAACGACGAGGTCCAGGAACTGCTGGAGAATGAACAGTCCTTCATTTACGGACGGAATCCCAACGAGAAACCCGTGCCCATATATGGAGTGGTTAGCCTCTGCCCGCCGAAACGGGATTTTATGAACCCAGTCCCGACTCCGCCGCTGGCCAGCACCCGAGGCCCCTACATACCGGTGTCCATTGATCCGCTGGAGGATCGGAACGACACGGTGCGGAGGTCCTCGCGCCTGTATCCACTCTTCCAGAGGGTGAAGCGTGAGGCACCCATGTACAGTCCCCCCCTCAACGAGTACGAGGAGCTGGTAGTAGCGGAGACCACCCCCAGGCCTCAGCCGGAGAAGGATCTGGAGCAAGAGCCGGACAGCAGCGTTCCAGTCAACAATTTCATCGCCAATCTGGCGGACAATGTCAAGTTCAGTGGAGGATCCGACCTGGACGACAATCTGGAGGAGAACAGCATCGGCGAGACGCCAGAGCAGGAGGTTAATGGTGGCAAGGGCAAGCTTCCAGGCTTCCATGTCACCTACTGGATGTTCTATCCCTACAGCCAGGGCAAGACCATGTGCACCGTCAGTCTGGGCCCGCTGGGAAGGATTCCCTTTCCGGCTGTATATGGTTACTGTCTCGGGAATCGCAAGGACATAGGCAGCCATGTCGGCGACTGGGAGCACATGAGTTTGTACTTCAACGGAGACTCCGAGCCCCAAGCCATGTATGTCTCGGCCCATGATGCGGGAGCCTTCTACAGTTACAACCGCCTGACGGGCTCCTTTGAGTTCCGCCGGCAGGAGACGCGCAAGGGCATCCTGCAGCGCCCCAACTTCCCCAAGACGGTGACAACTTTCAAGAACCATCCGGTTCTGTTTGCCGCCAAGGGCTCTCATGGTCTGTGGACAGCTCCTGGAAAGCATCGATTCGTCAAGGTGGCTCGTTTGTACGACATAAACGGATTCGGAACACCCTGGAATACTTGGAAGGCGGTGGACATAAGCTACGAGAACCTGAGGTCCTACGGTGAGTACTGATACTGGTGGTACTCCTGCTAGAATATCCTTATTATAATATCCCTTCTTCAAAAGGACGATCACTGGTGCCCGACTGGCTCACGTATCGCGGCAAGTGGGGCAACCCCAAGAGCAAGTGTCATCCCTTCCGGCGGATCGGATTGAACTTCTGCGAGTTTACGGACGGACCTACGGGCATACCCCTTAAGGAGCCCCACTTCCAATGCGGTGCCGACTATCGCTGAGTATTCCAGAAGGCCGAGACATCCCTCTCCTAGGCTTAGACTAATCTTTAGTAAAGTATTTATTGTGAAATCCACCCAAAAATGAAGCAACTATGACCACTTATCCCCCGGGAGGATTATACTTACTTGGAAAATAAGATTGGCACTTTCGCTCAGCGTTGTATCGTCCGGCGAGTCAACGGGGATCTGTCTTGTGAATCTCGTGTCGAACTGTGAGACATCGTCCTCGCTTCGCTGTAGGATCAGAGGCATACATAAGGAATGAGTATATATAATCCATAAGCTCCATTAAGGACCTACCAAGAGCGGTTTTATGGGCGGTTCGAGGCGTCGGGCCAAGACATCGTCCCAGTTGACGTGCTTGAAGAATGGATGTATTTGCACAGCCGCCGCATCCTCGGGACCGCTGCCCAGGCGCTGTGGCTCCTGGCGCTTCATCAGACGACGCACCAGATCCCTGGCTTCGGGCGTGAGGTAGGCTGGCAGATTGAGCTTGGCTTTTAAAATGGTTTCGATGGTCTTCTTTCGGTTCTCGGCGGTAAACGGTGGCTGTTAAGATTAAGAAGTCATTAATGGGATATCTTATACATCCGGATGTCTACGTACCACTCCAGTTAGCATGTCAAACATAAGAGCACCCAAGGACCACCAGTCCACTGCTTTGCCATGGCCACTTCTGGTGAGGATTTCAGGGGCCCTGCATAACAAAATGAACCAAAATTAGCATAAAATTCTGATAATAAGACAAGGAATCATAGTAGGCTTGCGGGCGCACGCACATGTACTCAATTGTGCCGCAGAAGGTGTGGGTGACAATACCCTCTTGGATGTGCTCCTTGCACAGACCGAAGTCGGTTAGTTTGACGTGCCCCTGGGCGTCCAGGAGTATGTTTTCGGGCTTAAGATCCCGATAAATGATGCCCAGTTTGTGTAAGTGGCCCAGGGCCAAGATGATCTCGCTCAGGTAGAAGCTATCGAAGGGCAGAAGGACTTTAGTCTTTGGATTCTTTAGAGAACTCTCTAGAATAACTACCATGTGGTGTCCTCCAGAAATATTCCCTCGCGTTCCAAATGCATAAACAGCTCCCCACCGCTCAGATATTCAAGTATAAGATACAGTTTCCCATCTGTCTGGAAGGCATAGACCAACTCTACTATGAACGGGTGCTGGAGGGGATTAGAAAGAAATTTTAATTGGGATTTAGAGAGGATATAGCTCTTCCTCGCACCTTTACTGCCTCGAGTATGTTGCGCTCGGCACGTGTGTGCGCCGTGTCCTTTTGGTTGGTCACAATCGATGCCTTCTTGAGAACCTTCATGGCAAAATATTTGTTGGCATCTCGTCCAGCGGTCTTGCGCACCTGAAGCGATATATTGTGTGAGCAACCAGCAGATCATGGATGATGGATGGACTCACCTGAAATACTTTGCCATAGCCACCTTTGCCGAGGACCTTCTTGAGCTCAAAGTCCTTGGGTCCAAGCTTGAGCTTGCCGGGATTAACATTCTCCTCGGAAAGCTGTATGGTCTCCTGGCCTTCATTGCTGATTAGGGAATACCAGGGTTAGGGTTAGGGTTAGGGTTTGGGTTTGGGGATTGATTTAATTGTGTTGTCTTCTAGCGTGGGAAAGGAGCAGCCCACATGCTATAAATAAACGCCATGGCCTGCACGCGCCAATCGTCACCTCTCATTCATCCTACCCCTACCCTAGCCACCTGCCCACCGACCTACCTCTTCCCCCATTATTGCTGTCGAGTGTTTGCCGTCGAGTCTTGTTTACATACCGAACTAGCTGGCTCATTGAAGAGGCGGCAGGCCAGGCCAGGCCAGTCAGCTCGTTGGTAGTCAATAGCAGTTGTAAACACTTCTGTATGTCCCGCCGTCTGTCCAGGTCCGTTATCATCGCGTCTGGCCGGGATCAGATTCAGATTCCGAGCCGAATCAATCAGATGTTACCCAGTTCCCAGTTCCCACTTCCCCCAGTGAGTAAACAAGTTATTCTCCCAACTGATAATTGGCCATTAGGCTGCTTATCGACTCTCCAGCTCGGAGAGGAAGTCCAGTTAAGCCCGCCCCTCATGGATCTTATCAAACCCGCATTCTCCGAAAAAAATCACAGTCACGTCCTCCTCCTCCTCCGCCTCCTCCTCCTTTCCCAGCGAAAAGAAACTACAAGACGGCATAACTACGGCATTACTCACTCTTGGTGCAGATTAATACACAATTCCGGTTCTAGGTCAACCTGTAACGAGAAAGAGACAAGAAATATGGTGTGAATGAGAGGGAGCTTGGAGCTTGGGGCAAGCATAACTGCCAGCGAAAAAAAAATCAACAATTAATCATAGTTATTAGGAACTTGCGTCGAAATGGCAGAAGGGAAAGTTACACAGCAGCAGGCGACAGCAACGAAGATGCAATGCTCTTGGTCTGGCTCTTGAGATGAAGACTAGGATGGTTACATGCTTCTCCACCATTCGGTGTTGGCCCAAGTTCATTCAGCTGAATGAGATTCCAATGAATGATCCGCAAGATCGCCTCGGGAGAGATAGGGGGAAGTCTTGCGGTGTTGGAGTCTGTGCCTCAATTTCTCCCTCCTAGGAAATGGCCACAGATAGACTGAGTAAGAGAGGAGGAGCTCCTACCCAGAGGCATATACACACGCACACACACCTTGTCTTTAATGACAGAACTAAATTTAGAACTCGGAACAATGCCAAATAATCTGCCGGCAATGCTTTGGCTCTGCTAGCTGCTGGCTGCTGGCAGCTCCTCCCCCTCCCGGACGCTGTTGCTCCACAGTTAGGCGGCGCGGAAGGCCACAGTTAGGAGGCGGAAGATGTCGGGCGGGAGAGGTGGATAGAATCGCCAGCCGCCGTCGCTCTCGTCATGCTTAAAATGTATATAGAATATTTTTTTTGACTAAAGTTCAATTGAACGGCGGTGGTAGTGGCGGCGTCTCGGCACCTCAGACCCCAGTATCGCCGGCGTAGCACATTAAAAACTGGTTCACCTCGTCAGCGTTGGCGGTGAATTCCAATTAACGAATCCATCATAATTTATAGCGCTCACACGAATCCAATAGATGGGGTTATGGATATGGGGCTATAGCCATGGCTGGGCCGATAGTGCGCTCCCACTGCCAGGAGGGGAGTGCGCGCTTGCGTAAATTACAAATGACAGGGCGTCGAATAGGGGGACCGATATGATAAGAATAGAAGGGGGGTTCCTTTCCAGAAATCTACCCTCTTTTTTAGATGGAAATCTTAAGGAAGTTGTACTGTATTTACATTTGGGGTTTGGAGAACCCTAACATGTCCAAATAGACACGATCGATCGATATTCAGTCCACCTTTCGAATCGAATTTCGAGTTTTTGTTGTGGCTTCTTATCAGCATTATAAGGTTTTTCTCATTTTCTAATTTTATATTGTTCGCTGATAAGGAATTTCGTTTTCTAAGTGGAACTTTTGCCTCTTCCGAGGGTGCGCGAGCGTGTGTGGCTGACTATCTTGATCGCTCTCCCGACCGTTCTTCCAACAGTTCCTCCACCTCCACTATTACTGCACTTCAAGGTGGAAAATGTGGCTACGAAACGAACGAGTAATTACTGCTGATTAGTTTGAAGGACACTGACTCTTCGATTGCCTAACACCTACGATTCCATCATCATGATCATCATAAGGAGGCATCGTGGATCGTGGCCGGAGGGCAACAAATTTTTCGTACAAATGACTGCACTTTTGCTTCATAATACTGTAGTAGGCTGGAAGCCGCGATGACGCCAGACTTTTGCGCAGCAGATAAGCCGCGTTCCACTGCCACTGACATTGTGGATGGCGATGCTGTTGGCTGTTGGCTGATGGGTGGTGAAAGGGAGTGAGAGTGGGCATGGGCATGGGTATGGGATGCCCAGACGTCAGCCGCCACCAGGAAAAGTCGCAGACAAAGCGCAAAAGGTAAACAAAGAGGGAAAAATGCTACTGCTGCTGCTACTGCTCTGTTGCTGCTACAGCTTTCGATGGTGTGGGTGAAATTGTTGCTGCGCAGTTGCTGCGGCAGGGATATCTTACGTCGTCCAGCTCGATCCTGTCGTCGTCCGAGTCATGGGCCTTGTCGTCTTCGTGCAGCTCCAAGTCGAAGAGCTCGCTGGGATCGCTCACGTCCGCCATTTGGTCGATGTATGAGTGTGTCTCTGGATGGGATGCCCGGGTGGATTTGGTACGCAGTCAGCAGTCTGCTGCTAGGCTGCCAGGTGCTGATTTGTGTGCTTCTTTTTTGGAGGCTGGTGGCCTGGTGGCTGGGGGGGGCGGCGACAGCACGGTACACGCGGAAACGATTCGATGCCTGCGCTGCGCTGCGCGTTATATTCTAGTTTGTTGGAACAGGCGGGGGCAGCTTTCGTGGCCCCGAAGGTTATTGTTTATTAGTTAATGGCAATACAAATACACACACACGCTGGCACACGCACTTGTGCCGCACTGCGAGACACTGCGAGAAATGCTCGGCCCACGCGCGCCCTGCTATTTTTCGACTGTCCGACGTTCGTCAAATACGCAATAATCCGCGACCGTCTAATCGCAATGCAGTAATCAGTAATTAAAATGCACTTTTTCTTTGTTTGCGAGTGAACACGAGGTGATGTGCCAGAGTGGCCAGGCTGTAGCACTAAAAATGTGATGTGATGCGCTTACGTTGTGGTAATATTAAGTACTATTCGAACTTTCTAGATTTATTTTAATCGAACTTTACAAAGGTTACTGATTTGTATTTATTATTCTTAAATCATTATATTATATTTACAATTAAATTAGTTTGATATCATCTCTTATTTTTATCAGCAAAATAAAATATCTCTTCGTTTTGGTATTTTCTGACTCAACCTGGTCACACTCACCCACCCATACCTTAATAGCACGCGCTAGATCAACAAAGACCCCCTTTAATCCTCGATTTGTATACCAGTTACTGCCATTTAAATCAGTTGAATCATGTGCACCGGCTCTCCCAGCAGCAATGGATCCCAGTCGGAGGAGAGCAGCACTCCAGAGCAGCAACAGCAGACGGAACCGGACACTGAAAGGCAGGGGGAACAGCTGCTTCGAACACCCACGCGTGCAGTCGTGGCGGCTGCCACGGCGGAGGACATTCTAGCCGAGTACGGGAGCAACCTGAAGCTGCTAGAGTGCAATCCACAGGTGGCCGAGCTGCTGACCATCATTCGCGACAAGTAGGTGGCTCCTAAAGTGGGTCGTATCTTGTGCAATATCGAATCTTCCTGCAGGAACACCACACGCAGCGACTTCAAGTTCTATGCCGACCGTCTGATCCGCCTGGTTATCGAGGAGTCGCTTAACCAGCTGCCCTATACCCACTGCGACGTGGAGACTCCCACAGGTGCCATCTACGAGGGCCTGAAGTACCGCTCCGGAAACTGTGGAGTGTCCATCATTCGCTCCGGAGAGGCCATGGAGCAGGGTCTGCGCGACTGCTGCCGGTCGATACGCATTGGCAAGATCCTGGTCGAGTCAGATGCCAATACCCATGAGGCGCGTGTTGTGTACGCTCGCTTCCCGGACGACATTGGCAGCAGGCAAGTCCTGCTGATGTATCCAATTATGTCCACCGGGAACACTGTGCTGCAGGCAGTGAACGTACTGCGGGAACACGGTGTTCCCGAGAACTGCATTATCCTGTCGAATCTGTTCTGTACGCCGGTGGCTGCCCGTACTGTTGTTCAGGCGTTCCCGAAGCTAAAGATCCTAACCTCCGAGCTGCACCCGGTGGCTCCCAATCACTTTGGACAGAAATACTTCGGTACAGACTAGATGATAGGCAAAGTCGGCGAATACTTGACGACTAAGCGCTGCTTAGGATAGGTAGCTCCCAGTACGCCCTCCAACCTACACTTCGCTCCACTAACGGCTGCTCCTCTCTCTGTCCGCAGATGGCATTTGAAGCGACGTCCGGCGACGATCTACCAAACTACTATAGAAACTGTTAGCTTTTCACAAAACTGGCTTTTAATGCAACTCTCAATTACGTTACGTTGGTTACCCACTATTTGTAAATATAGAAAATGAATAAATATTTAAAAGAATTAAAATCAAAATCAAAGCTTGAGCTAAGTGCTCATCTTATAGTTAACAACGGTGTCCACCTTGTGGAGACCGGTCGAGAAGGAGCGTAACTGCACTGCCTGTGCGTTCTGGATGACAATGGCTCCCGTTTCGTCCCATTTGGCCGGAAGCTCTGTGTTTTGAAGTGTATGGATCATCACGTCGAAGGTGCAGATGCAGTCGAGTAGTGGAAGATAACTGACGGTGGCCGAAATCTGCCTCATTACATCTCGAATTTCGTTCTGGATGCGACTCAACTCCTTTGTGCTAGTGAACTTTGTGGCATCACTAGTGTCGCCATCGCCCAGCTCGGCCTGCATTTTAAAGTCCCAACATTCAAGTACCTCCTTGGAATGGGCGTTTGTGATGACCATGGAGATCTTGTTGATCATGTTCTTAGAAAGCCACTCTGGAAATTACAGTATGATTGTGGATGCACTTTCCCTCAAATTTAACCCTTCTTTACCTTCGGTTTGGCTCAAAACATTTTGTAGGAATGTTGTGATTTTAGGGTCCTTGGACATGAGAATTGTCAGTCCATACTGCTGGGTGTTGTCAAAGTCTTCCGCGGGATAAATGCCGCGTTGGAACAGTATCGAATTGATTCCATACTCTACAAAATTTATTTAAATAAAAAACAACAAAGGAGACGCCATTGGAGGCGGGCTTGCAGACTTCGATGGCTACTCACTAAGGTATTCCACAATTATCTGCGCGGAGCCCTTAAGGGTTATGCAGTTCTTTGTTGCTTGAGCCGTTGACATCTTGATTAAAGGAAAAACAGTCTTTAATTTTTGGAAATTTGCATACAAAATTTGCGAAAACTGCCGCTATTTTTGAAAGCTGATGAAGTTGTTAGGGGTGTGAGAAATACTGATGTATCGAACTATCGATTGTCTTGGGCCCGCTCAAGACCTTTGGCAGGTTTTGTATATACTAAAACAATGGATAAAAATACTAAATGTGTCATCACTAATTGTTTACCAGTGCTGCCAGATCAACAAGATTGCCCGCCAATTTAAATATTAAATTGGACCGTTAAATTTTACTTTTAACAAAATGCAAATAACAGCCAAACTCGAGAAGAAAAACACCCAAAACATTAATTACAACAAATTCTGTTTTTATTGGCCATCTTCTTGTGATCTAAAACTAATCATGAGATCCATTTTTCCGCTCAAACATATTTCCGCAGGGCTCGGCTAATCGAGAATCCTCAAGTCCATGGGGGGTTGAAGAGACCGCCTGTTAAGAGACCAAACGACACATTCATTTATCCAGAATATTCTCAGATAAAGAAAAATAGACTAAGCCGAAACCGGGCTCGGTTCGTTAGAGCTTTGGTTTGCTGTAATATTTGTATTTTGAGTTGGAAAATTATCGGCAAAAGCAAAGGAGGGAAAACCAAAGTCGGGTATCCACCAAAATCAATCAATTAAACGAAGTAGAAGAAGCCACAGAAGATTGAGAATAGAAAATCAGACCAAATCAAAAAGCAATCGGTTTTGTAAAATGTGAATTATTTGCAAGTTTTTAATTAAATTTTTTCTTACGCATCGTTTTGTTTGTTTTTGTTTTTTTTTTTTCGTTTTTGTTTGTTTAATGTTTTTGTTTTTAAATTAGAATTAAACTTTACATGGTATTTTTGGTATAAATCTTTCAATAATTAAATATATAAAAAATTTGCCACTTAAAATAATTAAAAATAATCTCTTCGCATCCTCACTTCCTCATCTTTATGCCTAGCCATACAAACTGATGTCAACATACACATTGCGAAAAAATAACTAAATTTGCATTTTACATATTTCAGTGCTAAAATTACGCAAATCATAAACGAGGACAAATAATATAGTATTTCGAAATTAAGTAGCTTTATAGTTTGTGTTTTGTGTGTGGGTACTTTTGGGGTGTTGTGTTGTTTGTTGTGTGTGGTGTGTGTTGTGCGTGGGCTTAGAGCTAAAGTTACGTTTAATTTAGGTGTAATTAAATACAATAAATTAAGGTTAAAGAAGGGCTTGCATTAACTTAGTTTGAAATGTACACAAAACTTATAGTTAGTTAAATCGATAGATATTTACAGGATTTATTACAAAGTTCTCGGCTACGTCAACCTTTGTTCTCATTTATATAAGTATATGTCTATGATACAACAACAAAAGCGCAACAGTGTCAGTGTCAGGGTCGAATCGGTAATGTTTATTCTCACTTTTATATCCTTTATATAATATATATATTTTTTTTGTTTGGATTTTTTACATTTTAAATATTCTGTCACCGTGCACAAAAACAAACGTTGCTAAAGTCAGTCTGGATCTGGAACTTTTCGCTTGGGGGGTAGAAGAAGGAACTCTGAACTCTGGGATTTTGGAAACATTGCGAATTTTGAAATGTTTTCTATTTTGGATACGTTTTTTTTTTCTTTTCATTTTGTAGTTGCAATTTTTGGAGAACGGTGATGGGATTTTGGTCTGCTGGTGCAACAAATTCTCTAATTTTTTAATATCGTAAAAAATTACAATTGTCGACGTTTTTTTGTTTTTATTTTTGAGTGCAGGGAAATCAATTTTTGTTTTTCGTTTTGTTTATAAAATCATAAAAATAATAAAACAAAATTCTATGCATTAATAGTCGTTATTTAAGGTATGTATTTGGCCGTAGATTACAAAATATCTGTGAAGAGATTAAATTATAAATAAAATTAAAAATTAATCTTCCAGTTTGTTGTTGTTTTTTTTTTTACTTTTAACTAAAAGCTGGCTAAAAAACCATTTCCACAAAAAGGGGGCAACTACAAGCATCAAAGTGCGCTCTCGAATAAAAGAATTCCATGCAGAGGATTTGTTTAGAAAGAAGCTTTTTGGCAAGAAAAGTTTTGAAAATAATTTTAAAAACTATCCTTAGCTTGGAATTTTTGTTGTTTTGATTTTGTAAGGAGACGAGCACAAATGAAGGAAGTAATAGTGAACAGAGTTACCCAAAATCGGAAACGCAAGAGAGATTAGTCAAAAGAAAAAATACATAAAAAAAAACAATCACCAATTAAAAGTAAACAAGGAGCAATATGAAATTGTTGGTTTTTGATTGATTTGAAAATAGGGTTCTTTACGGTGTTTTTTTTTTTTAATTTTATTTTGGTTTTGTCAAATCTACAGCCAATGGTTAATATCTAATAACGAGTAAGAACTAAAATTAATCGCAAATCATAAGAGTAATAATTGTTATTCGTTGTTGATAGTATTAAATGTTGGTTCCGGTTTGTTTAATATTTGCAAACTACAAAAATTACATCGAAAACAAAACAAAATTCAGTTCCAATATCCGTATCGATTGTTTAGTCAGTACATTGCCTTTTGTGGGTGAGTGTGTTGTTGCAAATGTTTATGCGTGTGTTTATTCGTGTATCTAACTTAAGAGAGCCTCTGTTGATTGTTATCGTTAATCGTGATATTCATATTTTGTGTATATATGTAGGTTTGTGTTGAGTAAACGTGGGCTGAGCCAATTGAACGATTCGACAAGTTAATCAGTACATTTTTCCAGGATTTCAAAAAATCTGTGTCCGCCTGTCCGTCTGTCCGTTGGTCCTGTAGGTCCTTTATGTTCGTATGTCCAGAAGTTGCTTAATAATTTTGTTTTGTTTTGCTGTTTTTTTTTTATTTTTTACATTTACTTGTTGGTGTGGTGTGGTGTAGTGTGTGTGTGATGAGTGAGTTTGAAATTAAATTAGGTTCCTATTTAAAAACTATTTAAAATAAACCTTCTATAGCACCCTTTGTTTTTATTCGTATTTATTTGATTATACTCGATTTTAATGATTTAGATTACAAAATAATAAATATTATGAACAACTTGTGTTAGTTATTTATTTTTTTGCTTACTCTTTGTTGTTGTTTTTAAGACTTTACTTTGTTTCTTTTTGGAATGTGTTCTCTAATAAAACTTTTAGTTCTGACAGCAAGGTATGATGGAGTGTGATAGAGGTTTGGATATATAGGTTTGGGGGGTATAGCTTTTGTTTCTTTTATTTAATTCTGTTGTGGTTCCGATTCTGCATACTGTATTTGTACTTTTTGTGTATGTGTATGTGTGTGTATGGTATCTGTGTGTATTGCAATTATTAACTATATTTGGTTTATTTCACTTTCTATTTATTTTTTTTAACGTTTTTTTAGGTAAGCTTCTTTGTGGAAGGATATCTGTGAAATGTGCAATAGGGAATTTCCTTGGTTTCTGTTTTTTTTTTTATTTTATATTTATTTATTTTTTTTTTGTTTCTTTCCTCTCTCTTTTTTTTAAATAGTTTAGTTTAGTTTATTATATTTTATTCATTATTTTGGTATGGGCACTGAGTTCGGTTCGTTTCGGTTTTTGTGGTTAACTCGCGACTGATTCGACGTAAAACAATCGATGCTATAGAAGTGCCTATTTTAGCAGTAATAACCTCCTTTAAAATCCCCAACACAAGGCTGGGGATTATTATTGCTGTACCTACTGTCGGGCATACTGTTCTCGCAACGTCTGCCAAAGAAATTGTTCGCGCAACTGAAAGAATATCAAAAAATAGGTTGGTAGGCTTGCATTAGTACACCAAATATTTAATATATAATATATTTTATAAACAAATATTATTCATATACATGTGTCTATATAGAAAAAAAGGAGAATGGCAGTGAAATGGCCATGAACTGCGGTGCTGCAGTTCGCATGACCACTTCAAAATATAAACAAAAAAAAAGAACAAACAAATTAGCCGTGCGGCATGAAAGAAATTTTAGCGAAAAGGGAAAGTGGGTGCTGGCTGGCGGGTAGCTGGCTGGGATGTGGCTAAGACATAGGCAGCGGACGCTCTCAGTTTATGGCTTCGAAATTACCAGATTTTTCCCACTTTCCCACAAAAAAAAGTAAAAAGTAAAGAAAATCCATCGCAAGGGTAGGGAGAAGAGTGAAATGCGCTTTTTTTGGGATACCACTCTGGATCGAATGGAATCGAATTGGCGTGCGTGTGCCCACTCACACACTCGGCAACTCAAACACCCAAATAAACGGAGGCGCTGAAAGACATTATTCACATGGCACACCCACACCGATGCAAGCGAGTGCGCCTTTGTGGAGTTCGCACTCATACAGGCACACATTGTATATGTGTGTACTCCCCTTGTTTCCCTTTTCCCAGGCATGTAATGCGATGCCAAAATATTAAAAGTTCTTAAGGCATATCTCCCTTAAGATGGACGTTTGGATAGGTGACGACTTTTAGTCGACTTCAGGATCAAAAATCATAAAGAAATAGTGGGTAGTGCTGATTTTCTTAACTCAATTCTTTAATTAGGGCATGTTTCGGTTTATAATTGCCTTCCAAGGACATAATTTTCGTCACAAAACTTTTACATTTTTTACTTGAAAGTGCCTTTGTCACCATGTCAGAGTTCTCTTGAGTTTAGAAGGCACCTCGAACGGGGGAGAGGTCTGATAAGACTGTCATCTGAGAGGTTTATCAAGAGGCTAGCCACTTGAGTTTCGAAATCAGTTTTTGAAAAACAGGCGACGATTTGTGACAGGATGTTCGAGAAGAGCAAAAGAAGATCTAGTTTCGTTTATCATATAGACACAGAAATGAAGGAAATTTAAGAATAAGAATAAAGCCTTAATACTCACTTGCAAAAGTATTCTCCCAGATCCGGTAGGAACGTACAAGTGCCATTGTGGAAGCAATAATCGATATTATCGCAAGGTACACCCATACTAGGAGGTTCCGCTCGAACGATAACTGAAAGATAATCGAATTAGTATGATTTAAACATAAAGTTTTTATTTATATACAATTTTATACATTTTCTGTATAAAATTCATATTGCTGGCACGCAGGTCGCCTTCAAACGGCCCCCCCATTAGATCATAAATTAGAAATGAATTGGAGCATTCGGAATTGGCCGGCGACTTGGTGGTTGCAACATCAGAAGACACCCACGGATTACGTGGACGGGGGTCGACTCACCTGGTTCGGCGTTGATCATGATGCGGCGCTTGATGATCGCCTTGGAGGCTTTGTTCTTGGCCCGGCACTCGTACTTGCCCGCATCGGAGGAACTATTGAAGGAGCTCACGATCAGTTCGGAGCGTCTTCTATTTAAATTGAGAATTTTTATTTATTATTTGATCAGACGGGAATAAAACACACACACCCATATATATACTAGAAACACTTACTTGTGATGCTTGAATTGGTAAACGTTGCGCTTGCGATTGATGGACCTGTCATCCTTGAACCAGGTGACCTTCGGCGGCGGCTGGCCCGTCACCTTGCAGATTATCTTCAGCTCCTGGCCGTGTTTAATGGTCGAGTTGCTCGGCACTGAGGTGATCGACGTGATCGATGCGTTCTGTGCTGTAAGGAATTACCAATTTAGAATAGAAAATTAGACCATGCATTTCTCTTTCATCGTTCAATCGAATAAGAAAAACAACCATCCCATCGAAACGATCTAGCTAAAGGGGTAATTGCGGAATTTTCCACCTGTCTTTATGGACTTTATATTATTCTCAGACATTGGCAGCCATAAACAAAATAGCAAACTAGAAAATAATTCAGATTCTTTAAGATTTTCCCATGAGTCTGGTGTTTTATGGGCGTCGCGCCTGTTTGGAGATCGTTAACATCGTTTCTTCTCTTCAACTTGGAAAGATTCATGGAATCGAAATTGGAAAAGGGAACTAAGTTGGCTTTATCACCGGATTGCTATTCCTTATCGTCTAGCATTACACGATCATGAGAAAGTACAATGGAATTCCTCAAATTCATTTCCGGATAATAAATTGTAAACTTTTAAGACTTAAGACCCACCCACCTTGGTGGTTATCTAAGTTCAGTTTCTAGGAAGAGGAAGGGTTCTACGAACCAACCTCCCGTGCCATCGCGTGCCCTTTTTATCAATAGATTTGGTTTAAATAGATTTTTCAGTTAGCCGGTTACCCAATTACATATTTAAGAGTCACAACAGACTGACTCACCAATGCCGGCGACTAATTGGCAATGAAACCTCTCGTATCTTCTGCATTTATTTTTTCTTAGCCGATTTGCCACTCCCCCGCTTTCTTAAATTTAGCCACCATATCACGTGTCTGACGAAGAGGGGTCTGGACGGGGACGGGGGCGGTTGCAGCTTTAAGGGGGTCGGGGTACTACTCGTCTAAGTACTCGTCACATGCTAATTGAGATCTGCGTGCGCTGTCTCCCCATGGGTGATTCATGATCATTCATCGATCGGTGGATCTATTTAAGTTTGTGGGTGTTGTGTGGTGGTGGTGCAATGGCAGCCAAAATAATGCACATCCACTGGGTTATGTAATTGGCAGGGAATACGAATTAATATTGTGGCTATACATATAGCCAGTTCCAAGCAGTCTGCAAAGTCTGCGCTGATTTAATGCCCAGCAAATGTTAATTTATGCGATGAGGATCGCGTGGCGAGACGAAGCTGTCCATATGGATATATACGTATAGATATAATGTGATTTTATATTCGCAAAATAAACACTGAGAGAAATTTTTAGAAATTATTAAAGAAATAAATAAGTGAGGACTCAGGGCAGAGTATATCTGAGATCCCACTTCCACTTCATCTTAGTCCTTTATTTTTCTTTCAGTGTACTCCTTTATATAGGTGCTTTTATTCTTAAAAATTTTTCATATATTTAAAGATAAATTATTGTTTATAATTTATGTTTGGCCCAGCGTCGGGCCATAAAGCAGCATTTTAATTGTGCGCGCCACTTTCTCACGCTCCCAAATTGTTTGCTCGTATCTGTGTATCTATGTATCCGAGTATCTGTGTATATCTGTGTGTATGGAAGAGATACGAAACGTCAACTCACAAGTGTCCACACACAAGACGATTAAGAATTGAAGGCACCAAGCACACAGCTACTCAGATACCCAGATACCCAGATACAGATACAGATACAGATATAAAACAAGTTGACAATTGTCATGAACAGCTCCTACTTCCCTGCCCGGAGCGGTTCTCGCTTTGATTTAACCAGAAATCCCAGCCAGAATAATAAGATGAACATTTTTATTTGACTTCTGCGTGTGTTCTGTTCGGTTCAGACCAAAAATTGGCATATCATATTGCTTCGATATCTGTCCCCCCCTCCCATACTCTCATTATGACTTAATTATGCGCTCAAAAAAAAAAAAAACCAACAAAATTAATAAAAAATTGATGTGATTTTATTTGAGTATTTTTTTTTGGTCGGGCCATTGGTCTTTTGACGGGAATCGGTATTGGTATTCGAGGGAGAGAGTTGAAGGATAAGGAGGTATCGATCTGAAATCCAATCCGACACACAGAGCTCATTGGCCTCTCGAGTGGGGTGTTTGTTTTTGGTGGGCCAGAGCCCAGCAAGTGCGTCAACAACTACGTCAAAGCTAAAGCTAACAACTAACACCAAATCCAAATCCAAATCTGAATCTATAGCCAAAATGCTGATGTCGCGACGCGCTTCCGGAAAAGTCTGGCCATCCAAAAAGTAACGAAAAAAGTGTGGAAGGAAGCGCTGCCAAAGAAAAGGCAGGAAAACTGTCGTCGTTTTCGCCTCGTTGGCAGTCTCCTCTTGCCTTCCAAGCCCCTCACAGTCAGACAGACAGACAGACTGGGACGGAGACAAGCATTAAAATAACTTTTCATATTTCAAATAATATTTTTTTTTTGTATTTTTTTTGCATTTCATTTTTCGCCCGACGCGCTTTTCTTTCCGAGCGTGACGATGCCGCCAATGATTCATGCAAATCCATCATCAGCCAGCGAACGGGCCACAAGAGAAGCATTTCAGGGGCGGTGTGGTATGGTTATCGCATCAGGTCGCGGTAACACAGTGGTGAGAGGGGCGAGGGGGATAAATTAAGTTGCTTTGCATTGAATTAATCAGCGGAATTGCATGCGACACGCCGACTGGCGCCATCTGTCGGTTCAAATTGCCTGCGAATCATACATATATATAATATATATCTGTACTCACTACACTGAACTACACTCATTGAGAAAAATGCAATTTACATAGTCATTACCCACTCGGATCATTGTTCCGATGGGTTTATCCCAATTGTGCAATCTTTCAAATGCAATTTTTTTCCCTCAAAAATTATCTATATATATTTTTATGCAATATACATATAAGTACAATATATACTTGGTATATTCAATTTTCAATATACGGCCAGCGAGTGGGAAAGAAAGAGACAATTTATTTTGGCAGCTCGGCGGGTGACCCACATTCTGTGAGATGCTGTCAGCGGAAGTTTTTCCAAAAAATAAAATTCATATAAATTTTCCCTCAACTTGGTCACCCACCCCATCTTCGCGTGCGTTTTCGGTTATTTACGATTTCGAATGCGTTCGAGTGTTATTTATTTGATTATTTTTGATTCATTTTTATTGGCCCGCGACATTGTGTCACTCCTGGCTGGATTCTCTTGAATAAAGTCCAAGTCGATGATTTATCGTCCCGTAAACAAATAATTCAACCACCACCACTCATTCACTCACTATCTTATTTGTCTGGATAATATAATAATGATTGTGACAATTGTAGCACGCGTCCTCCTCACTTTTGTTCACTTAATGTTTTGATAATATTTGCATGATAAGCGTCACCTATAAAAATTGCGCATACGCAGTGTTGGCCTAGGCAAAGGCAAAGGCCTTTCGAGTAGCACTGCAATGGCCTCTTATCAGTGGGATAATGCATCGACAACAGGTATTCAGTTGTTCAGTATATGTGATAGTTGATTAAATAATGGAAAGTGAGGGGAGTTTTCTTACTATTTTTATTCGAAGATGGGGGAACCCTGAAAATCGGAAACCTCACAAACTTGGCCATTTCTTATCCTTTTAAGCTGAAACTTGTCAATTTTTTGTATTATATCGTTACTTTTAAGTATACACCAAAAGGAAATGTGATACTCTACAAATATAAATAAAAAAAGCATAAAATCTTTTCAAGTAAAAGCAAACATTTCAAGAAAAAGGAACCAACGTGGTTGGAACAATGTCGCTTCCATACCCACAAGAAAAAAAAATAAAGATCTCAACAGACACATCAAGACAGTTGAAAGATTTTCACGATTTGAGAGAGTTGGATTGGAAAATGGGCAGATGGGTGGGGGGCGAATGGGGCGACGATGGGCGGATGGATGGCTGGCACGTGTGGCCAAAATGCTGGCAGAACTAATAAAACTAGAAAATAGCATATAGCAACCGAAACAACACCAACATTGGCAACGTTGTCGCCATTTGGTTGATGTCGATTTTGTCCATGTTTGTTTGTGATTCTCAGACGTTCTTGTTTATTTGCACATTGCGTATACGCACTGTGATTTCCTTTGAAGCGTTGACTTTCCACGTTTTTTGTCGCTGGCGCTGACAACTCAAGCAAATAGAGAGACGGGCATGTTTTGTAAGTAAAAAACAAAAAAAAAAAGGGGGCAAAGCAGGCAATGGAATTTGTATTTTCCACAAACATCAACGGAAGACTACCGCTAATGGAAGAATCTGCTGAGATCCAGTCTGAGGCGCATTTATCATTCATTTGGAATAACAATAACAAGTGTAATCTTCTCAAGATAAGCGATAAGTACCCGCCCCCTTTGGGGTTGATTTGAACTTCCCCTTTGATATGTTTTTTTTTTCTATTTTTCTATTTTTTTTTGATTTTGTATGTATTTTTACCCGGCACTGTCTGTTGCGTTTAATTAAGTCAAGTGAGCGACCGCCATGCAACAACAGAAGCGGCATCAACAGCGGCATCAATTGTCTTTGCCACAGCCTCTAAATGCCAAGAAATTTGCTTCAGATCTCTACGGTTGGCTTCTATTTACCTTATACACCGGAAGAAATATTATAGTCATTATTTAAAGTCCTCAAAAAATATAAATAAAATCGTACAGTTTTTGAAAACTAAACCCACCTGTCTGGTAGATAGTTTTTTTAAGCAAAACATTTTTTTTTAAGAGATTAATTTTTTTTTTTGTGTACACCTTTAGCTTGCATTTGTTTTGTTTATTTGGTTGGCTTTCTTTGTTTGCCGCTGCTCTATTTTCTTAGCTTTTTTAGTGGCTTTTTTGTGTGAGTCTCTCGGTTCATCGGCTAGCTGGCAGAATCTGCTCGCCCAGCTGTTACGCCAAACAAGATCTCTAACCCGAGCGAAATCGGTTCATTTGTATCTGCTAGATGCTGACTGTTTTTTTTCGGTCAGATTTAAATATCATCCCGCTCTTATCACCGAACCAGACTTTCTCACGTTCCTCTGACTAATTGCGGCCCCCAAAATGGCACCTTGGCACCCAGTTAGCTTGGCTTATCACTGGCCGTGTCAGCTGTGTGCGGCTAATGTGGTGGGTAATGCCACCTAATGCTGCAGCTGCCGTTGCAGATAACACTAAGTATGGGATTACGTGAAACACTTTACTGCAGGGCTTAATAAAGAAAAAACTTAAGACATTCTCTTTAATATTTTCCAACAAATTAATTAAATATATTTATGCATGTGCAGTGGCCATAACTTGGATAGAAAATATATATCGTTCGTATAGTGTTGTACGTATGATTCCCACACTGAAAGTCCCGAAATAGATTGTCTAGACATGTTGAGCAGAAAACTGCTTGAATTTCAAAAGATTTATTTTATGGCGGATTTATTTTACTACCAAAATGTTTAGACTTTGATTGGCCATCTAAATTCTTAATTTGTGTATATATTTGTATGTGTACCACCCCATCTTCCATCTCCCGTCCCGATCTATCCGAGAAGATAATACGTTATGGGGCTTATCTCTTGCCGGTATTCCGGTATAAACCGGCCACGTAACTCCCCCCTGGGCTGTGACGTCATGGCCTAATTGATTTATAATCTGTTGGCGCTACTGATAAATAAATTCCTCTGATAAATCCATCTCGATAAGCCGAAACCCAAACTTTCCATGCACGTGACGAAGATGCGGCAACCCAAGTACCGGGAAAGAAATCTCCCAGAAGAAAAGTCTTCTCAGCCTTGTGGCTGAGTCTTCTCTTCTTCGCCTCAGTGTTGCTGGGGTGATTGTTTGGGACCACCTCATGTGGCATGTTTTTCACGAAACTGTCAAAATGTTATGCAAATATTTGTGCCGGGATTTTTATGTAAATTTGTACATATTTCATCGTCATCATCGTTAGCGCTCATCTCACCAAATATTTCTCGCAGTGCATATTTCTGCTGCTCTGTTGTTTTTGTTTGTTTGTTTGTTTTGTTGTTTGTGTTGCGGCTGCTGGTTTGTTGTTGCTCCGACTTGGGTTTCTCCTTTTCCGTTGGGGGCGTGTGAATTCAAACAATGCGGCAGTGATAATAGCGATAACAGTTTAAGGGAAAAATGCCCAATTTGAAGGATTTCAGGGTTAATGTCTTGCAGCCAATAGATACTTTCATTCTTGGAAAGTGAATTCTATTCTGTGATGAGTAATATTTTATCTTATGAATGCACAAAACTTAATAAAGAGATCTTACAGACTTTTATTGTCTCTTAATTTGTTTAAAAAATCTTCTTCCTCTATATCTTGGCAAACATTAAACTTGTGTGTACTTTTTTGAATGCAATCTTGTGGGTGTCAACATTCCTCCAAGGTCTCCCCCTGTCTGTCACGCTCGAGGTGTCATCGAAAAAGGCCCCAGGTCTTATCTGTTATCGTCTGGTTCAAGTATCTTTTGTTTGATTAATGCAAATCGCAGAATTGCAACTTGCAGAAGTTCACTTCAAAATTATTTTCTTGCCACTGCTGCTCATCAGGCCTGGTGCTCTGTGGTCTGAGGCGCACAAAGCGCCTGATTGCTGATAGCCATCAAGGAACAGGGTCTCCATCCAGACCTCAGACAGCACAGTCTGGTGGAGCGACCTGGACTCCAAAAGCCAAAGAATCGAACAACCAAGGCAACGACAACGACAACAGCGACGACGACTGACTGCAATTGTTTGGCAATGACAAAGCGCACCTCCCAGTCAGCCAGCCAGCCAGAAAGCCAGAAAGCCGGGCCCAGACAGCCAGGCCGGGCCAAGATAGCCAGGCTGGCTTTGGAGCTTGAGGTTGAGGTTGAGGCTGAGGGGGCTAAGTAAACAAACCATAATTAAGTTGCAGAGGCAGACGGCTTAGTCGTTCACTAAGTCAGTGAGTCAGGATGAGGACGCGAAACGTGGCCGATGATCTTAATTCTTTTTAAATCGATCAATTTCCACCGACGACATTATTTCTTATTTTCCTTTTTTTTTTTTGTATTATTTTTATTATTTTTGTGGCCCATCCCCGGCTTGGTCGTGGCCTCGTCTGGATTACGAGTTACGTGGGTGAGCTTGGCCAGCAAGTGGAGTGACTAAGCGTTCTCTTTTCTGGTTTTGTTTTCATGGCTTATCGCGATGCGTGGCGCGCCCTGCAAAATGGCTATAAATAGCAACACCCCCTCTCCAAGCCAGGTCTCATTGCAATGGCTAACTTTATAATAAGCCATCACCTTGATTATCATCACTAGCATCATTATCGAGTCAAGCAGGAGGCTATGAATCTGGAGCAGAATCTTGACCGAACCGAACATAACCCAATTTCAAGTGGTTTGCCGCAAAAGGAAAATGAGCACATTACAGAAAGAGTGGCTTTGTTGGGAAAAAGTTGCCACATTGTGGCAGAGACTCATCTCCTCGCCTCCTCGACGAGGAGCTTATCTCGGACACGTACTGGGATTTGAGCCTGACTGACATTTGTCAGCGTTGTGAATCCTTTTAGCTGATTTTTGTCAGCCGTTTCTACTCCGAAGCTGCTGCTGATGCTGCTGAGCCGACAACTTCAAAGTTTTCCAACTTTATCAGCGTGAGAAAATCAAGTGGCGGCCCAAACAGAACCATTTACTGTTTCGTATTGTTTTTTGGGGTCTTGAGATCGGAAAGAGAGAGTGGAGCGCTGTGGCGTTGGGGGTCTGGGAGCTGCAGCTGCTGGCGGTTGGTGGCTGGCTTGCAGAATGCGACCTTCGGCGAGCGGGCTTAACGGTTCACACCCACAACTCAGCTGGCTTGGCTCAGAGACGAAGAGTTTTTTAAAGCTTACTACAGAGAAAGAAAATCTACTTATACTTAGAATTATATATATAACTTTATATCTATAAATATTATATCTTCTTTAAAAAAATTGTTTTAATTTTAAAAACTTTTTCTAAACCATCTCAGAGAAAGGACAGACCATGCAATAGCCATAGATCATGTAGGTTTATCTCTAAATACTTGAAACTCTAAAATATTTATCTCGAAAATCTCGAAATATATAATATATATACATATATTTTTCTTTCGATGTACAATTACGATTCGGTGCTCTAGCACCTGGCAGTTAAATTTGGTGCATGTTCGCTGATTGAACACAAATGATACGGAAGTCGGTCGGAGTGGACTGGATTGGATTGGACTGGCTATCTCTCTGTGTGTGCTAGGTTCTCACGCTTTGGCCACTTGGATTACCCGCCAAATTACATGAAAAGCGCCTACTACCCACACACACACACTACACTACTCTATACTATAGTGAGGCACACGTGAAGCGGGCGCATAAATCAGCTGAGCAGGAAAAAAAGCCAAACAGCCAAGTCCAGGCTGGCAGTCAACAGAGTGAACAGTGAACAGTGAACAGCGAAAAGCCAACAGCAGCCAGAGTTGGCAGCTTTTGAAGTTGTACGCACGCCAAAAGCGGCTTAAATGTCCAAAAGTGGCAACCACAAAAGCAACACAACTGCAACAAGGCACTCGACTCGACTCGGTGTCGACTCGGCGGGCGAGTGGAAAATGTGAAAATGTCTGGAGAAAAGGCAAGAGCAACCAAAAGTGAACTTCTGCTATCTGGGTATTTGTGGGAACTTCTGCTGCTTAGCCGTTGCAAGTTGCACTTTTCCACTCTCATGTCTCAAACAAAAAAATAAAACCAAAAAAAAAAAAACGGAGAAAAACAGACCGCAAGCGAAATTAATCATACGCACCATTGAACAGAGTGGAAAACAGTGGAATGACGCAACGACACTCTGTTTTGGCCATGATTAGTTGGCTCTTTCCAGCTAAATACCCAACACTCATCATAGCTGGCGACTGCCACTGCCACGCCCACAATTCTTGGAAGCCATTCGCCAGTTTGGCAGCAATCTGTGCTAAAATGTATCCATCTATATGGGATCTATATGGATAATACATATATAAGAGATATATATATTTTTGTTGCAGTGCCGGAAAATGGAAAACGGAAAATGGGAATTGCGAGTCGCATTTCCCTCCATCCCATACCCATCCAGCTGCAGTTTCAATTTATTTTATTTACTTATCGAAGCTCTTAATAAATCCATGTTTCTGTTTACACTGGGACTTTGGCTCTGTTATGTCTGACGAAGTATTTATGGCCCTGACAGGGTTGTGCCTTATTTTTTCTGGTGGTCATAATTCAGGGAAAAGCGATTTGCAGTTCATTTAACTTGGCCGGCAAGGCCATTCGTTATCACAAGTATTAGATTAGATTTTTATTATCTTTTCGCTTTTAAACACTGAATAAATGTTTGTGGAAAATTGTTAGTTTGTTTAAAAAAAAAGCTCTTTCCATTTGAATTGATTTTCAGAAATCCCCCTTTTTTTAATTTGATTTTTTCGGGGGATTTCTTTTGAATTTCATCAGAATTGAGCAATAATTGGTTTTTCTTTCTTTATGGTTGACTTGGCCCTGTTAACGATGTGTTGAAAATCTGATATCCAAAAAAAAAAAACGCACGTTTTTTAAATTGAAACAAATTTACACTGAAGTAGAGCTCTACAAAATAGTTACGCCTGGATAGATACGCCTCATACACACCCAAAAAATTTTCAAAGTCAAAATCAAAATAAAGAACCATATTTGATTTTTGGAAAAAAAAAACAAAAATGGAAACAACAAGCATCGCAGCCCAATTACACAACTAACTACATTTTGTTTAAACAATTCTGGCGGATCTGTCGAGTCCGTCAATCATTTGGATCTTGTTGCGAAAAGAAATTGGCTGCCATCGATGAAAACGAGATCTGATCTCCTCAGATCTGATCTGATCCATTAAAAAGCTGGCCATAAAGTGCAAAATAAATAAATAAGGTGCCAAACTATTACAACATTTGTGATGTTTATTAATACGAAATTAAGTAGCTGCCATTAACAAGCAGCCCAGCCGGCCCTATAGAGGTGTTGTTTTGAATTTGTTGGTGGGTGTTGTTTTGGCCCACACGCAATGGTTGGCCCACAAACAGCGCTTTCATCTTTTGGTAATTAGGCGGGCCTCGAGACTGATAGATAGTAAGGTGGATAGATCGATAGAGATATGCTTTGGGATACAAGGTCTAGAGATCTATGAGGGTCTATGTTTACAGAATGGCTTGTATAATATATATCTTAATTTTGTGAGTATTTATAGTTGGTCATAAATTGTAAGAATATGATAATGGGGTTTAAGAATGAATATTTTACGAGTTTGATGTGTTTTCGAAATCGTTTTAGAAAGATATATAGTAGTGATTGCTTTACAAAATTAAGTACAAGTGTAGTATTATTAGAGCTACTAATTCATTTAAATTTCGGAATAATTTTTTTGTTATAAATAGTAGTTTAGTTTTTAGTTTTTTTAGAAAGCGCATCCCAACTTCGGCTTGCTGGCTTCTTTGAACCAAATTCAAGTACCAGACACGACGGCCACCAGCTGTCGATACACACTCATACTCATACTCATGCTCACACTCGATCTCAACTACTCGATCACAAGCCAATTGGAAGTATTCTTTTTTTTTTTTTTTGGAAATTCTAAGGCCTTTGTGAGCTGGCCGAGTGGTGGCAAGTTGGCCCGGAGAGTAGCCGGCGGGGGCGTTTATAATTAATTGTAATTGTCGTTGAAAGATTAATTTGGTTGCGCTTCAATGGCGCTTCATTGTCGGCATAGGCCATTGTGCGGGTGGGGAAATCAATTTTATATAGTTTTCTTCTAGTTTTTTTTTGGTGGATTGTTGTGGCACAAATACTCATACATATATGTGTATACTCTAGCCAGACGTACATAAATGTATATTTTATGCTGCGAAAAGTGCAATCAAGTGGTTAGAATTGGGAATAGCGGGAAGGGACTGACTGATCCAGGGGCTGGGGTATCCCGACGAGGGGGTAGCACCACCACACAATCTTCAAAGGGGCGACGACGGCACACTCAACTCGCCGAGCAGCCCCATCCCATCCCTTCCTGCCCAGCTCCTCCTCGGCCGGCCCATTGAAATGGAGCATAAAAATTGTGGCTATAAATAAGAAAAGACCCTGCTGCTGCTTCTGTCGGTAGTTGGGGGGGCTTTTTTTTTTCTTTATTTTGTATTTTGTTTTTTTTTTTGGTTTGAAGAAGAGTGAGGTGCGGCAGTGGCTGCATTTTCAAATCAAATTCAAAGTTGTTGCTGCCGAACATTTCCGCAGATCAAAGTCACAGCTTGACAAATTCTGTGGAAAAAAGCCAGCTGGTTGCCAAGTCGCTGCTGCTAATTGCTTTCATATCAGTGGCCCCCGCCAGACCACCATTGCCAGAAAAAGATCTCTCGGGCTTTTGATAACGGGTGGAGACTGGAGACTGAAGACCGAAGACCGGAGACCCCCGGGTGGTTGTTTGTTTTCAACACCTGTAATGGCTGTGTGCAGCATCACTGATAATTATCACTGGCCAAAAGCTGAATCACTGATTGATATGCTAGGTGGGGTGGCCGAGGAGCAGGAGTGCTCCTGGTAGGTTACCCCCAAAATGAGGGCTGAAGCTGCCCTTTGATTTCATTTTTATTTCCTGCCTTGTTTTCTTTCTTTTTTTTCGCAATCGAGGCCGACAGGGCGCCAAGCACATACTAGCCCTTTGATCTCTTCTCCCCCAGTTTCCCCCCACTCAGCACTCGCTACCTATCTCTTTCGCTAGCCAGGCACCTGTCTCTTTCTCTTTTTGGGGCAACAAACATGGCGCCAGGGCCCTGATCTTCTGCTGTTACTGCCGATGTTGCAGCTCTAATTAGGCACACTTTTTGTGTCTACGGAGAGAGGTAGCAGCGGCTAGGGTGTAGTGGCTGATGAAAGAGACGGGGGACTGGGGGCTGTCCCATCAGGGTCTGGTCTCCCCTTCAAGACTTGTCAGACGTTGTCGTCGCGCCGTCGACGGTTGTTGTTTAAAAATAAATTGCACATAAATTTATGAAACATGAAAGATTTCAAATAAATATTTCGTCATCTGAGAACTTCTGTTTCTTCTCCACGATGCCTCCACTAGCCCCCAGACGTTTAATTAATTCCATTCCAGACTTTCTTGCATTTTCTTGCAAGGCCTGCGTCTCTAAATCTCTAAATCATCGCCAAAAACTACCAAAATTCTGTGGAAATCGCAAAAATTGCCTAAATATTTAGAGAAGTAGGCACTAGTGGTAGCACATACTATAGATGATAAACAGGCAACCCACACAGAGCCTACCGCGAGTGCCGTAAACAATATAATACAATAACTGGCTATAACTAATTGCCAATGACATATAAACAAAGGCTGGCAACATTTTCTGTTGCTGCCACCACCACCATCACCACCACTACCGCTACTGATGCTGGCCAACAAGTTGTTTGTGGTTGCTACCAAAAGTTGCCACCACCAAGTCGGTTGGCGGTTGTCGGTCGGTTTGGTGCTTCTCCTGGATGAACAAACAACAACAACAAGTTGTGGCAATCATCATCATTAGCCACGGCCATTTTTGGGTAAATAGTGCAACCCTCTTTGCATAATAATGTGGATCGGTGAGCGCATTTGGTGAAAAGCGCGAAACATGCAACATTTTTGTGTCTAAATAAAGATGCGATGCGTCTGGCAACATCACTAGTGGCAGCCACCGCAGCAACGGTTGCAAGTGCGACCCGGTAGTTGCAACCACAAGTAATCGTCACTCGAAAGTAGCCACCAACCGTTCCGTGATCGAATTTAGATACTTGAGGTGGGAAAAAGTGACTTATATTTCAAGATCTTTTGAATTTCTTCCAAAAAAAATTAAAAAAACCCCCTCAATGAGTGTTGCGGAAATGCCCAAAATGATGCACTCTATCGATGGGGAAATCTAACCAAAAATAGTCTCCAATAGTCACCATTACTCAGGGGTCTGGTCTTCTTTATCAGAAAGCCCGAAAACTACGTGAGAAGAAGCATCCTACGTCATGGGCGTAAAGTTCGCACATTTCTTGGAAATTTATCTTCCAAGTGATAGCTGCTGCGATAGCATTGCGTATCGCTCGATCTCTCCCCATCGGAGACGGAGACGTAGCACCCACACAGAGGAGCACCCAACAAATATTCTGACTATATAGCCATCCAATTTGTGAGCTACCAGCTATGAGCTTATTTTTTCTCATTTGCAGTCACGTCAGGCGTCCGAGCAATGGCCCCAGAAACCACATTTTGGTGTGATTTGGTTTCTTCAGGCAATCTACGTAGATATATGTGTGTTGTATAGATATTGTATATAAAACAGAGAGAACAGAAGGAAAACAAATACAAAACTGTCATAGGCTGGCCAGCAGATTTATAATGGGGCGCTCGACAACAGACAGCAAGTAAATGACTCGGCAGCGGCGAATCACCGCCACCAGCCACCAGGCCTCCCAGGCCTCCCAGGCCTGCCCGGCCACCAGCCCACCAAACAGTCGAGCGGCTGCTTCAAAGTTTTGATCGCCCCAAGTCGCCCCCCAATCGCCCAAGTGCCACTCTGCTCGGTGGCATCATTAAAATGTAAAGAGTTGTGCGCACAATTTCAGTTGGGGAATTTATTTCATACGCAGCGTGGGAATTGCCCCTCAATTGTTCAACCAGCAATGGCAACAGAAACACCAACAGGCAGCAGGCAGCAGGCGCCAATAGCAGCAACTCATTGTGGCTCTTTTGTGGCTATTTTGCCACCGTGCTTCCTTTGCGCATTATAAACGCATTAACTAATGTCGAAATAAATAAACAAACAGGAATTGTTTGAAAAAAAAAAACAAAAATAAAGACTATTTGGTTTGGTCTAGTGATCAATGAAAGAGGTGCTAGTCCACAAGAAAGAATCTAAAGGGGCTAAGAAGGTTGTAGATTTAGGCTTTGAAGAAGGGATTAGGATTTAATATAGCTACTATAGTTTTTTGAGGGATTTATTTTATTACTCTAAATATTAAAATAAAGATAGTCCTACCAAAGCTTATAGCTATTATTTCACTACGACCTATAAGTGTTTTAAAACCATATTACAGAAATCTTTAGAATCTAGAGCTTTAGAGAGCCATAACTATAGTTTGATTTAGAAAGATAGTACATAATACTATTAAGAATTACTGCACCTACAATCTATAATATTTCCAGCTAAAAAGACCTAATAAATACCTAAAAAGGTTTGTCGAAACAGATAATAGTTACAACTTTTTCCAAGAACTTTAATAGCATTTTATGGTAACACGTTTTATAATAACTATTACAAAATCTATAGCTATAGATTAGCTACTATTTTTCCTTATCACTATTTATATATGCTAAAGATTTTCTTTCTCATCAAGGCCATCTTGAAAACTCTGAAAATTCTTTTGAAAAATTTCACCCCACTTGCATTGCTCATACGCACTGTTGCCCGCCAAGCAGTGCCGGCAGTGTCGCACTTGACGCTGTTGCCGGGTGAGAGCGTGTCGAGATAGACTTTATGGTCTATGAAACGATCAAAACCAAAAACAACAATAACAACAAAAAGAAATAATAAAAAAAATGGAAATTTCTATGCCATTCGAGTTAATTGCAAACCCAAAAGCGTGAAACAGTTATCAAATGCCGTTAACTGTTTACTGCCGCAACATTTTCCCAACCGACTGGATATGGTGGCACAACAAAGCCAACAAGAGACAGTTGGCCAAGACGATGCGGGCACGTGTCCGCTCGACTGCAACTAAATTGGAGGTAGCCTGGCTGGCTAACCTGGCCAAGTACCATACCACCGCCAATACCACCGATTCCTAATCAAAAGCGACGACTTATCAGGGCAGCCACAGACTGGTTCTGGCCAGATGAGAGATGAGAGATCAGCCATCGCGATCAGCCCCGAGGGTTAATGCATGCAAATTGAATTGATGTTGCTGCTTGGCGGCTGCATGCCACAAATTATAGCATAAATAGCTAAGGGACCTCGGCCAGTGTCCGAGGCCCCAAAACAGGTGCCCAAGTCGAGTCAAGTTGGTAACACGTGCCCAGGGCGATGGTTGTGGCTGCCGTAGCTGCTGCTGTTGCTTCTGATGTTGCCTTTGTGGCTGGCTGTGGCTAAATAATTACGTAATAAGTGGTTGGCAGGAGGCAGCTCTGAGCTCCGACAATTGCCTGGCTGTCAGACGGAGTATGCCAAGAATTTGAAGTGCAAGAAGAGGTGCCTCCAAGAGGAGGATCAGTTCGATGTACCAGACCAGGTGGAAATTAATCAAGTTAAGGCCAACACTATAGGCTTGAAATTAGACTATCAACCGAAAGATAGTTCCTGGAATAAGTGGACAAAAAATCTTAACAAATAACCCGCTAATAGGCTACCATGTTGCTATGCTGAACTGGCAACATGTTGCTGCTGCAGCTGCTATGTTGCTGCGACATGAACACACAATCAATAATCGCATCGATAAAGATCGTTAAACGAAATGTTTTTATTTCTGGCCACGACAATTGCCAGCAGCCAGCACCCGGCCACATATGAGTTATGGCCACGTCCTCGTCCGCCAGATGCCCCTCTCCCTGCCCCTACCTCACCATCACCATCTTATTTACATTGCTGGCCCGTTCGCACGCCACACATGCGCAATGCCAATGGCTCACCTGCACTGCACTGCTGTGGCACTCCACTCCACCTTGCCCCCGACACAGTGGTGCGTCTGGCGCGTTGTGCGGTAAATACGCTTTATGGGCTCCCGACAACAGCAACAACAACGACTGCTCTATGCTAATTACGTCATGGGGACGACGCTTCGTACCTAATTTTGCATTGTGGGAACCGAAAACTGGAAATCCAAGACCAGCCTCTCATGCCCCTGCCACTTGCCTCCTCATCCTGATCCCCTTTTGCATTTTCCAACTGCGGCAATAAAAAAAAAAAAAATAAGAAAAAAACCAACAACAACAGCACCCAAACAAGCAACAAACAGCGGCAGCAACTGTTGCTGTTGCTATTTAAGCAAATGTGTCGCAGCCAAAGCCAAAGTCGCCGTTTGTTGCTGCTGTTGCTACTGCTGCAATATCGACGACTTGGTTGTCGCATATAATGACTTTTTCGACTTGCAACTTCTTGTGGCTTTGCGCTTTTTTATGCTTTATGCGCTCGCTTTGGTCTGGTCAAGCATGTGATGTTGCTGCTGCTGCTCGTGGTGGTCATTGGATAGTTTCTAGTTGCCTTCTTTGTTGCAGGAGGCAGCATCAGCAATAGCAACAGCAAAAACAGTTGCTGCTGTGTGTGGCATGCAGCCTGCAGACTACCTGGCCACTTGTTGCTGCTGCTGCTGCTTCTGCTGTTATTATGCCCGCTGGTGGCAACTTGAAATCATTTTCGTCTGTGTGAAAATATTTTGCGGCATCTGACTATGACAGCCTATATATGCAACATAATCTTTTAACTGCCTTACTTTCAAAAATCGAATCGGCTATAAATGTTAATAGTACTTCCCATCAAAACGCTATAATAATAACTGACTTACAACCCCAGTTGGCCATCAACAATGCAACAAAAAAATGCTTCAATTATGACGCATTATGTCAAGAACTCGCTGCTGTTTTCGTTTTTAATGAAATATACTCATAAATGTTGTTAAGTGCTTTGCCAAATACTTGCCGGCCGCAAAAAAATTACTTTTAGACACATTTAAATACCATTTAAATAGCTTTTGGGGCACAAGGTGAAGCTGTTGCCGCTGTTGCTGTTGCTGTTGCCGCTGGAGTTTGGTGGCCAACCAGTGGCACTGGCCATTCGATCTTGCCACAGCACCACACCACGGCAGTAGCACAAACAGCAACAACATCACAAATTTGTAGCCAGCGGCGACGAATAAAATGCCGCACAAAAATGCTGCTAAAAATGCAACTTCAACTTGTTTTAGCTGGCTTTCTGAGAGTGTATTGGTTATGCCACATACAGGTGTGTGTGTATGTGTGTGTGTTTGGGGCAAACAAAGCTTGGGAACCAAAAAAGCAACACGCGTCCAGTGAGCAGGCGCGCGCGTTACCGCACCAGCGGCAATTTCGATATAAAAATTTTGTTTTAAGCCCCACGGTCACCTTGCCGGCCGGCAAAAATTCACAAAAAAAAAATTAAAAAGTGAAGCTCTTTAATCGATTGAGTAAATGGCTAAAGATTGGATGCAATTTTGGTGGCTGCTTCCGCCAATAAAACATCTCATTGCCATGCAACATCATATTTCGAGATCACCGAGAGATGATGAAGAACAAAAAAAAAAGGAAACCAGCCGGCTGTAAGGATCTGTGGAATTTCCGCTGCTTAGACCACCGGGAAATACCCACCGGGACATGCTCACGCCAAGTGACGAATTCCTTCTAAGGACAATGGTCAAAGGTCAGAGGAGAGCAGAGCAGAGCAGGGAATTTCCGGCCAGACATGTGGCCCGTTACCTGTCGTCGCTCCTCGTAAAACCCACTGACTCCTATCCAGATTAGTAGTTTTTCCCACGCGCTGTACCTGCTTTATGGGAAAGTGTATTACTATTACTACTAGTTCGACTTCTCAGCTGCCAACTGAGATTCCATAAAAAGAGTTGTTAGGGCATTATTGAGTCAACACAATCGCATCGGCGACGGATTAAGCCATTTCGACGGCCGGCCAACAACTTGAGGCGATTATGAGCGGGAAATGGACTAAATCGTCAGCTAAAAAGAAAATATGGCCCCACAGCCCCAGGGGGGCCGGATGAGGAAGGATCCATGAAAGATTCAATAGTGAGTAGAGAGAGAAAAAATTGATACTAGATGGTATTTTATGAATTAGACTACTAGGCTTACTTATACAACAAGATCTATGTATCTCATTTTTGTAAGATATTTTAAAATATTTTGAGAACTGCATAATTTTTCTCACAGTGCACACATGTGGTCGATATCAAAGGCAAATTTTTCAACTTGCCAAGGCGAGCTGGCAAAAGGCACAGACACTGAGATCCAACAATCCGGCAATCCAACGATCCAAAGATCCGACCACGACGACGAAGAAGACGACGACGACTTGCAATTTGATGCAGGCCGCAAGGCAGTGTGGCAGGGTGGCACAGTGGCCAGGCAACAGGCAACAGGGTGGCAGGGGGTGACAGACAGTTTAATATACAGATATTCGCACTGAGAAGAGGAGGAGCCACTCGGCTCGCAATCGGAATGATACCCAAGAAAAGAGCCAAACCCCAGAGTCTGGAGCTGCAGGTTTGGATAGCTTTGGAGTTGGAGAAGATCGAGGAGGTGTTGCTGCCACTGAAGTAGATAGATGAGCAGAGGCAACACTGGCATGTGGAATTATTAATGTTTGATGTAATTAATGCGTAATTAAGATAGCCAGTCGCGGAAAGGACAGACAGACGGACAGTCGGACGATCGGCCCTGGGAGCAACGATCTTCAACTCCAGTTTGGTTAGCAGACACTAGCCTAGTTATTTGGGGTAACCATATTTTGGCTAACCACTCCGCCCACCGTTTTGGTGGTTTTCTAATTCTTTTTTTTTTTGGAAATCTTCAAGAGTTCAAAGCCTGAAAGCCGCCAACGCAAATTGAATTGCGACTGACTGGCTGGGAAGCTCGTGCTCCAAAAGAGCCAAATAACAGAAAAAACCAAATCCATAGCCAACCATTAGCTGTGAAAATGATCCATGGGAAACTAATAATGAGTCCAGATCCATAGCACCGAAATGATTTTTCAAATATCAATCAATGGATCGGTCGGTTGCTGTTGGCCTGGCTTACTATATTACCATTAATCTTGGCCGCGTGCGCAACTGTTGAAGTTTTTTTTGTGGAGCAGAAGGTGGCCGAGGGCAGTGCGATTATGCGGGCAGAAATTAACAGCCAGCCAAAACAATTAGTCCGTCCAAGACTCCAAAGACTTCCAAGACTCTTATCATTTATCTTTTTTACGAATGGCGTTTCATTATTGTCGATATATTTTTGGAATGTGCCGCAAGTGCCGCGAAAATTAACGCAAATGCTGAATGGCTAATTGAGGGGGAAGTCTTCAAAAGAAGTTGGCCAAAAAAGGGTATCTTAACTTAATCAGGGGTTCAAAAAAGTTGAAAAATATAAAGCACTTTAAAAGGTAAAACAAGCTATAATTATAAAAACTTATTTTTGCCAAAAACTATCAAGTAGTGTATTCAATATTCGTCTTGGCCTAAATAGATTTTTTAATCGGTTGCTTGAGGAAGCGCCACCTGTGGGGCGTTCGCTGAGCCTTTGATATGGAGCCGCCACAGATCTGGATCTCAGATGTAGATCCCATTTGTGGGGTTCAATGGGGTATCGATCCGCCGACCTTATGAATGCCTAACGTTTTATCCATTCCCGGCCCGGTCTGGCAATCAGATTATGTCACATCCGCCTGGAGTGGCATCGAGTGGATTGCCACTCGAGTTAGTGGCACACACAGAGGCTCGAAACAGAGGGGCACCATTGATCGCCCGGTTCCGTTCTCTATCTGGCCAAGATTGCTCCATTAGCGCCACTCGGCGGAGGCTTGAAAGGGGGTGAGGATGCTGCAACTGCAACTGCAACAGCAGCAGCAACTGAATGCAAATTGCAGGCAGGGCTAACAAGCAATGGATTTTCTTGGTAGTTTATTTTTTGAATTTACTTTTTTTTCAAAGGTTTTTTTTTTTGTTTTTTTGGCAAAGCCTATGGCGGCCAAGATGTCTTCCTACTCTCGGAATGGTTTTCAGCTGCGTGATGTTGCTGCTGCTGGTGGTGCTGGTGGTGCTGGCGGTGCTGCTGTCGGCGCGGCCAGAAATAGCATAAAACTCATAAACGAGGCAAGCGAGTCGAGTCGCGAGGCAAGGCAAGGAAACATGGCATGCCATTTGAAAATTTCATTTCGTTATAATTTTCTATTTCCCGCATGCCAAACGGCCCGCCAGGCAAGACCCAAGGGGCCCCTACACTCGACGAAAAAAACCCAACCTCTATATTCCAAATTAAAGCCTAGGGCATAAAATGCCCGCTTTTACGAAAGTCTTAAGAATTATTGTGAGAAAATATTTTACCATGAGAAGCCTCAAAACTTCTAAACATAATTTTTTAAAGAAAAAGTTGACAATTTTCTTGAGTGCAGTTGCCGAAAAAGGAGGCGGGTCTGCTGGGCTGGGGGGCTGAGACCACCCCCTTTATACTTACTAACTAAACGAACCAAGGTTCGTCATCTAGCGCCGCCATTCATACTTAATTACCAACCAAAAAAAAAAAAAATAGAGAGAAAAAAAATGGAAAAGAAAAATCAACAGCAATCACAGAAAAGTTGTCTCTTCTCTGGCGTGACGCTAAATGAGACTCCCCCAACCACCTAGTTTTCTTGCCCCGTGGAAAATCTTATGACCAGGTAGACCCAACCAGACACCACCCAAAAAAAAAAAAAAAACAACAACAAAAAAATATGATGAATTGTGGGTGCCGTTGAGTAAGTTTGTCGCTTCCACTCGTAGGCGTTGACCTAAATATACGAACTGCGGTGTGTCGGCCTAGCATAGAAGAGCATTTTCCGCTCTGCGGTCTTCAGATTCATTCCGTTTTGTAATCGCTTGCTAAACATTTTCCCCATTTTCCCTCAGACAACAGAACCAGCAACAAGTGCAAAACCCCAACCAACCAAGAGAAACCAGAGTCGCCAGTTATCCATATGGTAATGGATCCCCAGCTGTCAAGGTTCTCTAAAGAGGGGTTCTTCAGGTATTGCTTTTCTCAATGAAACATATTCTCGGATATACATAGTGCCCCATAGACTTGGCAAGGTGACAAGAAACCGCAAAGATAGAAATTAATATTCAATGCTGCTTGCAACATACAAGTGACAAATAATTATATAATATTTAATATTATATGATCATATTATAATTAAGATTTTGCCAGTCTGTCTCCGTTTTCGGACAAACAAATCTGGGTATCTGGGTATCTATAACAAACAAACAAACATCGGGAGCTAAGCTGCTGATTCTGCTTTGACGCGGACTTTTGCCAGATCAAATCATGTTTTATGAGCAGCTAATTTACTTAACACCTCACCCAAAAACAACACACCAGAATCCCCAGCAGTCCAACCAAAAAAAAAAAAAAAAATCTGAAGTAGCCCGCAAGCTAAATACAAAAGATGTGACTTTTATTTATTTTTCACATGGCCTTTCTTTGTTTTTTAATTTGTCGGGTTCTTTTTTTTTTTTCGTCAAAGGGGCATGGCTTATAGCCATGTGAGGGAGGGGTCGTGGGGGGGCGGTGGAGTAACTGACGTTCACGGCGTGGGTGTAAATTGGGCATAAAATGCGACCAGTTAATTCATGATACTACCGATTCAGTCAGGTTCGAAGGCATTTTAATTGGTTTTAAGCAGACTTCGGCACACGGGGCGTATGAATAATAAAAACTCCCGCTCTCCCTACTCCCTGCCCCCCCTACCAAAAATAGTACAGGTTGCAGAATAACCGAACCGAACCGAGTCAGATATAGATTTTTTGATTGATTTGGAAGTTGAGAGATTTTTAACGATCGCGAGGCTGACGATCTACAGGCATTTATTTATGGTCTCATATGCAAATCGAGTCAAAGAAATTGCCAAATTCGCTTTTGGCCAAAGTGAAAGGAGTTGACAGACACAGTTGGTATGTATGTGTGGGTGTGTGTGGCTATTGATTAGTATGCATTTCCGATGACTAATCGGTTTTTTTTGTGCGGTACTTTTCGCGATCGATCGATTCCCAAGCATTTGCTGCGTTTGCAGTCAAAATAAATCAGTCAGTCGGAGCCAAAAAGTAAATATCCTGTTAATGCTATATGGTTCATTCAGAATCGGAGATCCAAACCCCTGAGGGAGAAAGAGCGAAGGAAGCGGGGCAGAAAGTAAATAAACATCAGATAATAAACCTCCCAAATGGGGGGTGGGAGTTGGGGGGGGAAAAAAAGAAAATGGAGACAATGAGAGTCGAGTGGAGAGTCAACCAAGAAAGAGAGAGAGAGAACAGCTGATTGCAGCTGATTTTTGAGATACGAGGAAAGGGTTGGGTTGATTCTTTCTTCTTCTTGCATTTTTAGAGGGGGGCGGACTGGGAGATGGGTGGTAAGCTCCCCTTCTCTCCCCTTCTGTGTGTGTGTGCGAGAGCCATGACGGAAGAAGAAGCAGCAGCAGAAAGGAGCGAAGAAGAGAGAGAAAATGAATTAAAAATCTAATTGCGCCCGCGATGAAACAAAGCACATCATCCAAGAGGGAGAGACAATCTAAAAACAACAAAAACAACAAAAAAAAAAAGTCAGAGGAGGTGGAGGCGGGGCAGTAGGCGGTGGGGGCGGGGTCGGGTGATCGCACTTAGTCGCGTTACAGACGCAAAACTCCATGAACCGCAACGCAAGAATAATTACAACAAAAACACCACCACCACCACTACCACCACCACCACCAAGAAACCTAGGGTTGGGTCTTCCAACCGCAAAGGTCGAATGCAGACAACAACAACAACAAAAGATATATAAGAATAACAACAACAAGAACGACAATGACGATGACTTTGTGAGTTGAAGTTGAATCTAAAGCTAAAGAATAAAACACTTAAAAAAATTCAGAGCTTTATTAAATAATTCATAATTAATAAAGGATTTTTTTAAAATTATTTTTAAGTTTTAGGAAAAAAATAAATATTTATCCTTCAAGAGAGCTTAGAACTTCAACCTATTTTCTTAAAGTGCAAACAGAAATGAGTTTTCAAAGTTTTCCAGCTTTTGGGGGAGTCAGAAGGGGATTGGTTGGGGGCTAGGGAGGGTGTCCAGCTTGCAAAGTTAATGCGAATTTAATTAAAATGTGCAACTAGCAACAGAGCAGCAGCAACAGAGCAGCGGCAGCGGCAACTGCAACTGCAACAGCCGCATCGGGAGCGGCAACAATAATAAATTCTAGATGTGAGCATTTTTGTGTTGCCCAGCAACCAAATTGAGGAAGGCACAAAGAATCCCATCTGAAGAAGACCGAAGAAGACCAGGCCTAGACTTGGACAAAAAGCTGCAGCAACAACAAAAGCAACAAAAAGACTTGCAATTCAAACAGGCGCATGTGCAACATACGAACCTGCAGTTGTATGGGTGTGTGAGTGTATTGCATAAAATTATTTCGGTCTGGTGAATATTAGCAGAGCGTGAAGTTGGCAAATAAGAAATTCAGCTGCACCAGAAGCTACAACAACAAAAAAAAGCAGCTAAATTTCATTAAACAACACTAACAACAACAATGGCAAAAAAAAAAGAAAAAGAGCCACCGCCCGGAGAAAGAGGCAGCTGCCACTGGAGAAGACTTAAAAGAAAGGTTACGAGAGAGAAAGGGATTTTCATAGTTTTGTTATAATTCCCAACTATTTTTATCTAAGACTGTCTTCCCAGTAGGTGACGAATGAAAACTAGGCTTATAAGCTTTAAAAAAAATCAAGTTCATTGAACGCATAAACCCCCTTAAGGGGTAAATGGCTAAAAATACAGTTAAATATTATGCAAAATTTCACTCCAATTTCTTTGTTTAATAATTTTAATAGCTTTTCCTCCAGACTACCTAATAGATCCCAAGATAACACCTTATTTTATATATAAAAAAAATCATAAAATCGAAATCCACTCACCATAATTTGGACTCACAGCCATCTTGACCGCCTCCAGCACCGAGGGCGTTACCCTGACTGGCTGGCCGAGGATGGTGAAGTTGCCGGGATTCGTCTGCTGGACGAACATCATATAGGATATATCCGAGGCCTGCTGCAGATCGTTGCCGGACCGGAGCAGGCCCCGCGGCAGCAATCGCTCGCGGTAGATGTCGCACTCTCTGCTGGTGTTCCTCAGGGCGAACTGCAGCCGGACGAGCTGGGGCAGCTGGAGGTCACGCTGCTGCTTGTACACCTCCAGAACCTTCATGGTGGCCGAGAAGTTGACCCGCCGGTCCGCCGACATGGACTTGAACACGCCCCGGAAGACGGTGGGCGCCGCAAAGGCCAGCTGGGCGGGATCACGGGCGGAGCAATACTTTCCGGAACCGGGACGACCTCGATGCTTCCGCTGGTGTTGCTTCCTCCGCTGCTGCTGTTGCTGCTTCTGCTTGTGCTGATGGTGATTGCGGGGCTGGTGGGGATTCCGTTGCTCCTGGCGCTGCTGCTGCCGTAGCCGGCGATGGTCCCGCTTGTCCTGCTGCTGCCGGGTGCGAGGATGTTGCCGCTGCTGGTTGCCGCCGTCGCGTCGACTGCGTACCGCCTGATCAGCCCGACTATCTGGCACTTCGTAGGACTCTATAAAGTAGCTGGGCACTGCTCTTCTACTATAGTTGCTTGCTGCTGCCTGTTGCAGATGTTGCAGCTGCTGCAGATGCTGCTGTTGCTGTTGCAATTGCAGTTGATGTTGCAGATGTGTGGGTTCAATGTGACGTCGCATTTTACTGCTCGCCGCCTCGCTGGACTTGCCATTATTTAATAAATTATATAGTTGACTATTGATTAACGTATTTGGAACTTTTTGCATTGACTGCTGCTGCTGCTGCGGCTGCTGTTGCTGCTGCTGCTGCTGCTGTTGTGGCACGGCAGCAACATGTTGCTCTGGTGCGTCGAATACTGTTGCTGGCATTAACTTAAGATTGCTACGGCTACTAAGACTATTGCTGGTGTGGCTGAGCAGCCTACTTAAGATATTGTTGTCGATGTTGCTGCTACTACTACTACTGCTGCTGCTGCTGCTTTCTCTACTGCCATTATCCAAACTCAGTGGTATATAGTAGCTGCTTTCTTCGGCACTGCCTTCCCATAACCTTTGCTGTTGCTGCTGTGGCTGATGCTGCTGCTGTTGGTGTTGCTCTGTTGCTGTTGCGCCTGCAACTATCATCGTCGGATAGAGCAACATGTTGCTGATAATTAGCAATATCAATGGCATTAGTTGCTTTTTTGTTTTTAGACTCCATTTGCGCAAATGTTGCGCATACATGGCGTCCTCCAAAGTTGTTGCTGCTATTGCCCCGACTTTATTTACAAAATCTTAATATTGCTCGCGGTTCTACGACGAGTATTTGGTTGCCAGTTGTTGCTGCTGCTGCTGCTGGTGCTGCCTTGCTACGCTGGGGGGGTTGCTCCTATGTTGAGCGATCCTTGAGATTTTGGTGTTGTTATTGTTGTTGTTGTTGTTTAATCGTGACAAATGTTACCGTCGCTGCCTCGTCGCTGCTGTGCCTTGTCGTATTTTCGTTTATCCTGCAAATACTTTCGATAGTTTCGTAGCATTTTGAGCGACAGACGAGGCGAAATAAGAGACGGACTGTTCAAGTTCGAGTGATTAGGAAAAAGAGAGATAGTGGTGGCAAGGGAAAAATTGTTTTTCGAAAATCTTTTTCGAATTTTTCTACCGCACTGTATTTGTAGCATTAATTTATGAAAACACTTGGCTGCCAATTGTTGCTGTTGTACGCGATGTTGCTACTGATGCTGCTGTTGCTGATGATTGCTGATTCTCCTTTTGATGGTGACTCATTTTGTTTGGCCGAATAAATAGAATTATCGTTTTTTGGCTGCGTTTCACATGGACGCACGGCCACGCCCCGCTGCACGCCCCCCCCAAAAATATTATTTCGAACGGGCCTAAGGTCGCGTGGCGTTTGGAGCGTTTTTTTCACGAGGTTTTTCACGCGCGCGCACCGCTTGCGATTCGGCTACCGATTTGGGTTCGGATTTGGATTCGGCTTTAGCTTCGGCACCCGATTGGTCGTGTGTACTGAACGCTTTTGATGTTGCTGGCTGGTTGTTGTTGTTGGCGTTGTAATTGTAATCCTCGCCGCGAGAGATATACGATAATGTTTGTCTGGCCGTATACGCGATCTATATAGCCGTAGCCGTAGTCGTAGCCGTAGCCGTACGTAGTCTGATTCACTGGCGACGAGTGTTTTCTGGCACACACACACACTCTGCCGCGGCCGCGGAATTCTCCTCTTGTCTCTGATCTCTGACGAAGACGACGTCGACGACGACGACGACGATGATGAGGTTTTGATGCTGATGATGATGATGTGCGATATAGCAGACACGGACTTCGCGCACACGGATACGGGTGATATGCACTGTGGCAAGGGGAGTCACGGGTATGGACACGGGCACGGGTACGGGTACGGGTACGGGTACGGGATACCAACACGTCGAATGTTGCCGTAGACGGATACGCACACTGTTACACCGCACACACCGCACAAACACACACAAACACGTCTTCTAATTTTAGACAAAAGTAATTATAAAAGAAAAAAACAGAGCAGAGTGCGCCGCTGCCGCGTTCAGCTTATACGCATAGATATATCTTCTACTTTGGCTAGATATATGCATACACGTATATACCCGCATCTGGCTATGTATCTGTGCACCTTTTGGCTGTATTGGTGCACTAGCCGATTATATAGAAAAGTCGTCGCAACAGTCGGCTATTTGTATATACAACATGCATATATCTGCAACATACAATCACAATCGCGGACACGAGAATCGTTGAATTGATCGTTTTTTTTTTTCGTTTTTTATTTTATTTTTTATTATTTTTGTTTGTTGTTGTTGTTGTAATTTTGTTTTATATATCTCAGATGCGTACGAGAATATATACCAAAAAGTGTAGACAGATATTGTTGGGTTTTTGTTGTGTCTATGATGATGCTCCCCGGCTGGCTGGTGTTGTTGCTGCTGTTGTTTCCGTAGGTTTGTTGGTGTTTTTGTAATAAAGTTTATACACTCCGGCGCTTTATCGGCGCTTTATCATCTATAGCCGCTATAGCCGCACACCCGTCGTAACCGCAACGAAATCGAAAGTCCTTTACCGATCGATCGGTTCGATTTTTCAGCGCTCAGTGGGCCACTTTTGAAATATTTCATAAATATTTTTTTTTTACAACATCTGATGAAATTCGTCCATCAGAATTTTAATTCTTTTTATTTTTTGTTTAATTTTTATTTCATTGATTCTTTCAATTGCTCTGGATTTTTGTTTCGAATTTATTTCATATGGCGCTTTCACACCGAATCGGAGAACCGCACTGATTTCGAATCACTCGACTCGTGTATCTGAGTGTATCTGAGTATCTGAACAATAATATTTGGCTATCTTTCGGATTGCCGACAGTCGCGCGTTCCGTTTTCAGTTGCGTTCGACAGAGGTTCGATCGAACCAAAGAGAGCCGCAAACAGGGGTTCGAACAAGTTGCAAGTTATTTGAGAAAATTTAAGAGAGTTCTCTCACTTGAAACCAAAAAAACTTCAAAAATTCTTAAATTTTAAATGCATTTGAATTTAGAAATATTGGAAAATTTTTAAAAAATAATTTAAAGGGACCTAATTTATAGAAAAATATTTGTTTCATTATTGCATTTAAGATTTATATTCTTTAAATGTCATACAAAAAATATTTATTAGAAGATATAATATTTTTGGTTTAAAAAGATATTAATAGCAGTAAAGCAAAAATATAATATCTACCAACAAATATCTTTAAAAAGCTACGAAATATCGAATTTTTTTATATTATTTCTGTAAGTTTAAAAAAAAGGTAGAACTAGGTAAAAACTGTAAAAATTTTATTTTAAATTTTCTCAAATGTTTGCTTTTTAAAATGATCCAACTTTTAAAGTTTTTTGATGTCGACATAGGACTCTGTTCCGTATTTTATCCTTTCACATATCCTTAAATATCAAGGACTTTTATATTCCTTTTCATTTCCTTCCGTTATATGAATATGGGATAAGAATTTCTTTTTTATTTGGACGAAAAAATAATTTGAGCTCCATCATGGAAGTGTGTCTTTAAAATTCAGAAGGACTTTTTCATTCAGTACCTTTATCCTTCAGCCTCTGTTATCAATCCATAGCAGTTGTTATTAAATTAGTTTTGTTAAAGTTTAAGATATAATTTTTTTTTACCTATAAACCCTTCTATCTCTCTTTTTCCTTTTCTATCCCTTACTCTGCAGACCTTTTTGAAAATCATTCAAAGTCTCCTTACCTGATCCCAAGCTTGCAAAACTTATAGAAATTGTCAATCGATCACCTTAACACTTTCCTTCAACCTTTTAGTTGAAACTGAATTGATAATTGCCCTGGGGTGGGTTTTTATACCAATACGGAATCTATATCGTCCAGGCCCCCCAATTATCTAGCCCTACCAATAGATAAGCCATAAGTAGCGATTGGCTATAACTTCGAAAGTGCCGACTCTCGATCGTCGAGCTTCTGATAGGCTACTGGAAAAGCTCTCCAGTTGGGGAGAGGGTTTCTGCAATATAATAGTTTTAGTTCATAGATAGCCCTAGTCCTTAAATGACTCATAATCCAGGGGGAGTGTTCTCTTGGGGTGTTAATGATTCATAAATTATGTTTGATTATGGGGGGACTATGAGTCCAAAACATGGAGGGCCCAAAAAACTAGACTCTAGAAATTGTAAATCGATTCATCTATTACCATCATGATTCAACGCTTTCATTAGTCTTAGCTTTGAGGCCTCCTAATATTTTCTATTTATTTTCTTTCTCTTTAAGCTTAGAGACTTGGATGAGGCGCAATTCTTCTGGGGGCTCAGCCAGCTCAGCTTTTTTCCCATGATTATTTGCTTTATTGTCAAATGTCAAGCCCACAAAACAGAAACAGAAACTGAAACAGAAACAGCAGCAAAAACAACATGAAGACAGGTAGGTACAGGTGATTTCAGGTTGGGAGTCGTCGTGTAAACTTAACGTTTTTCATCATCTTGTTGTTATTGTTGTTTTTGTTGTCAAATACACAAAGCTTCCACTTGTTCTACGCACTGCGCATAACAATAAAAGAAGCTGACAATAACAACAAAAAAAAAAAAAAACTCTGAAAACTGAAAAAAAAATCATATCGTGAGGGGGAAACCTGGCAAGAAACGGGGGGTTCTGGGTGGCAGTGACAAGTGCGACAATTGTAAGAAAAACCAGAAGCAGAGCCCGAGTTCAAAGTCGGCCAATTGTGACGGAGCTGGGCCAACTTAGACCGGGTTGTTGCCAAAGAAAAAAATACAGGTACTTACCCTACTAACCGCCAACCCGCTAACTGATAAGAAATTGCAAAAAAAAAAATGTAAGGCATACTTTGCTAGGCCTGATAGTGATAAAAGTTCATATTCTAATCGATTACCTCATTTTAAAAACAAAAAAAAAGTATCTCTTGAAAACGGAAACGGAAGTAAAGCTTGCCACCTGTCTGGAGATCAGAGTTCAGAACGAGGCAGGTAGATACAAATGTGTGGCATCCAGAGAGCACATATTTGGGAAGCTGCCAGCAACAATCGTGGGCCATTGTGCGGGCGGAAGTGCAGGAAGTTAGCGTTAAACAAGCTGCAGAATCCATGGATCCATGGACCTGCCCCCAACCCAGTGCCTATTTAGTGCCAGAACCTGGCTGACGACAGACAACAGCTGCCAAGCGCAGCGTCATTGTATCATCAAAAAAATATACACACACCAAACACACACACACAGTTGGTTGGATATATAGAATAACAATAACAACAACAGAAACAAGAAACAAGAATAGCAAGCCAAGCCCACTAAAATAACAAACACGAAAACATGAAAATTTTCCAAAAGCAATTTCGAAATGCGCGCAGGCGCAAACATCCATCCGAGAGCCAGAGCCCGAGTGTCTATTTGAGGTCAGAGGCCATGGAGTTGGTTGGGAAAACAGACCGAAGGAGAAACCATTTCAAATTAATTCCCACTCAAGGGCAACTTAATAGCTTTTAAATAATGTCAACCAAAACTCTAAATTATAAAAAAAAAAAAATAACAACGCCCTCTAATAGGTTTTAATATTAAATTTCAAAGTGATCTTAACATTTTAAATATATCAAAAATATAAAAATTAATTATAAAAGAACCCTATCTTAGAAAAACTTTTTTTATAGACCCCATTAAGTAAAATTCTGCATTCCGCCTTCCTACATAGACTCTACACTTCCGGAAATTAGAACTTAACTTATCAGCGGAACTGCAATATTGTAATTTAATTCATTACCAAGCACCTAAGCATTGTTAGTATCAAAAGTATTTATTTCCGAATTCCATTCCTAAATTGCCTTTTTGCCGGTGTACCAATCTATCGATAAGGCTTAAAAAGGCTTTAATAATGACAATAACAAACGGAAGAAAGATATTTGTGTATTTTATGGTTTACTTGAACTGCAAGTAAATCATAAAATATTTGATAAGTTCCTCCGCCAAACAATCGATCGATTTGATAAGAAATGTTTACCAAAGATAGGGTATTATAGTCATAGCCTTTCAAATCTCAATTGTTACTTGCCAGCGATTTGAAATAAGAATTACTAGTGTTATTATAAGATATTCGTCATTAAAAGTACGATCCGTATACGTAGGTGTCGATAGCTGTAAAGCTTCTCTGACGTAAGTAATTCCAATAACTTTCATTTTTTAAACAATTCAATAAATTAATTTTATCTCAGGATTTTGATGCAGAATGGTATAGAATCGATCTAGAAATCGTTTAAGGTACTCCGCTTGCGGAGTATCGATCTAGAAATCGTTTAAGGCACTCCGCTTGAGAATTGGATGAGAATTGGGGAAGACATAGACATCTCTGTGGACCCCATAGGGGAAACCCCCATTTTCAAGGATCCCATCACGAAAAATTGACAAAAAATCTGAAAAATATTTTGTCTTGGGATTTTGATGCAAAATGACGGGGAATCGATATAGAAATCGTTTAAGGTACTCCGCTTGAGAATCGGATGAGAATTGGGAAAGATATGGCCATCCCTGTGGACCCCATAGGGGAAAACCCCATTTGCAAGGATCCCATCACGAAAAATTGACAAAAAATCTGAAAAATATTTTATCTCGGGATTTTGATGCAGAATGATGGAGAATCGATATAGAAATCGTTTAAGGTACTCCGCTTGAGAATCGGATGAGAATTGGGAAAGATATGGCCATCCCTGTGGACCCCCCATTTTCAAGGATCCCATCACGAAAAACTGACAAAAAATCTGAAAAATATTTTGTCTCGGGATTTTGATGCAGAATGATGGAGAATCGATATTGAAATCGTTTAAGGTACTCCGCTTGAGAATCGGATGAGAATTGGGGAAGATATAGACATCCCTGTGGACCCTATAGGGGAAAACCCCATTTCCTAGGGATCCCATCACGAAAAATTGACTAAAAATCTGAAAAATATTTTGTCTCTGGATTTTGATGCAGAATGGTGGAGAATCGATCTAGAAATCGTTTTAGGTACTCCGCTTGAGAATCGGATGAGAATTGGGGAAGATATAGACATCCCTGTGGACCCTATAGGGGAAAACCCCATTTCCTAGGGATCCCATCACGAAAAATTGACTAAAAATCTGAAAAATATTTTGTCTCTGGATTTTTATGCAGAATGGTGGAGAATCGACCTAGAAATCTTTTAAGGTACTCCGCTTGAGAATCGGATGAGAATTGGGGAAGATATAGCAATCCCTGTGGACCCCATAGGGGAAAATCCCATTTTCAAGGGATCCCTTCACGAAAAATGGACGAAAAATCTAAAAAATATTTTGTCTCGGGATTTTTATGCAGAATGGTGGAGAATCGACCTAGAAATCGTTTAAGGTACTCCGCTTGAGAATCGGATGAGAATTGGGAAAGATATGGCCATCCCTGTGGACCCCATAGGGGAAAACCCCATTTTCAAGGATCCCATCACGAAAAATTGACAAAAAATCTGAAAAATATTTTGTCTCGGGATTTTGATGCAGAATGGTGGAGAATCGATATTGAAATCGTTTAAGGTACTCCGCTTGAGAATCGGTTGAGAATTGGGAAAGATATGGCCATCCCTGTAAACCCCAAAGGGCAAAACCCCATTATCAAGGATCCCATCACGAAAAATTGACAAAAAATCTGAAAAATATTTTGTCTCGGGATTTTGATGCAGAATGGTGGAGAATCGATCTAGAAATCGTTTAAGGTACTCCGCTTGAGAATCGGATGAGAATTGGGGAAGATATAGCAATTCCTGTGGACCCTATAGGGGAAGGGATTTTCAAGGGATCCCTTCACGAAAAATTGACAAAAACTCTGAACAATATTTTGTCTCCGGATTTTGATGCAGAATGGTGGAGAATCGATCTAGAAATCGTTTAAGGTACTCCGCTAGAGAATCGGATGAGAATTGGGGAAGATACAGCTGACACTGTGGACCCAATAGACCCATTGCTTCATGTTTTTCTTTCAGTGTGTCTCTGATTGTAATTGCAAAGAAAGTAAATGAGATTCAAATTTGTTAGCTGGCTGTGTTGCTGACTGCACTTGTTGTGGCAGTGGCAGTGGCAGTGACTGGTGTTGAATGTGCACATGCAACAGGCCCTGGTAACCGAAGACAAAGCCGTTATAGCCATCGCACTCTGACCCCCCACCCTTCTCTCTCTCTTTTTTATGCCCTTCCTCACTCTATATGGTGGCTCAGACGCCGCTAAATTGTGTTAAAAACCCACCAGCCAAAGTACAGAACGCAGAAACCTCAAGATCCGGCTGGCCAGATAAAAACCCAACCTGAGACAGAACGGAACGGAACGGAGTGAGCCTGGAAACTTGGTGCAATCTTCCGCATTATGAGTAGCAACCACACACATACACACACTCGTATATAGAGTGGAGGAAATGGAAGTGGAAATGGGAATGGAAATGAAAATGCACTTGCCTTACACCAGAGATAGAGAAAGAGAGAGAGGGGCAGGTTGTTGTTATACCCAAGATATAGCGACATGTGGCTAAGAGACCTCCACAGTCTCTCTGTCTGAAACTGGGCTCTAATTTCAATTGGGTTTCGTGGTTGTGGAAATTATTCAACAGCCACTAAGTACGCCCAGAGACGACTACTACTACTGTCCGTTTGTCAGTATTTCTGTTTTTTTTTGTTTTTATTTCAGAGTTTCTGTGTTGGTTTTTTTTCTCCGTGTGGGGCACCCACGCGTGACGTGACTCTTTGGTTTTGGCTCTTCTATACCTGAGCCGCTTCCGTAAAAAGTTGCCGCCGTAGCTGCCCCTGTTGCCCTTTTCCTTTTTTTTCCCATAACCATATAGCCAGATAGCCATATACCCATATAGCCATATAGCCATGGATCTGTACCCCCTTGTGGACGACCATCCCTCTTGGCCATCTCTGCGGTTGATTCTCTTCAAGTGCATTGAAGCAAGTTGAAGGCTATTTTTCAACTTCAAATGTTTGCTAAATGACTTTTGATGATTTGTGGTTGAGAACCGAGTGCGGAGTATGGAGTGTGGAGTGCCCAGTGAGGGTTAAAATAAATTAATGATTATATTTATTTAATTTCACTGTCGAATCCAAGTGTTGACTAGCCATCTAATTAGCCAACTGAGCTGGCCACTGAGCCAATACCACTGGCATTTCCGTTCCGGCTCGAGACTAGAGCCTCTCATCCAAACATCAAACAAACAAGGCAAATATTGAATGTTTGACTAACGTATGTAGACTGGCCAGTTATGACGTTGTGGGTCGGGAAAGGGGTTCGCAATCGCTCTATTGGGGCAGTCCCTCATACCATACATGTTTGTACGATACCTCTCTACCTCACCGATAGTTGACTCATGATCGTGGAGTAAAGAGCAGGGCTTTGATCGGCCGAGTACAATGAACGAGGAGGTGACGCAGATATTCGTTCGCGTGTCAAATGTTTGGCTTCCTGGGGGGAGGTGACAGCTCATCGGGGCGATCTGATAATAAACCGTCCGACGTTTGACATTTTTGGCAAACTTTTTGTTTGACAAACTCAAACTCAAGCAGAAGCAGAAGTCAGCCAGCCTGGGGAAGACAGTGCCTCAGACAGAAAAATTAAAAAAAAAAACAGAACAGAAACTGAAACAGAAACCGGACGGAGACAGCGACACGTGAATTGCAGATAATCAGCGGCATGTCTGGCCCAAAAAATATGCTCCATGTAATTAGCCCCGCCAAGTGGGGACTAAGGAGGATCTCAATGGGCCTATAAATACCCTTACTTGCGGTCCTAGCGAAATTCATATTTAGAAAGGTGTTTTGAGAATATCTTTTGTAGAGTCTTTATAAAAACTGGCTTTAAAATTGAAAACAAAATCTTTAAATGTGTTTACTAGAAATTTCAAACTTGTATTCCTAAATGATCTTTTCAACAGTTTGGTTTTAAATTTTTGTTCAAAACTTTTATTACAAAACTTAAAAATGAAATAAGATATGACTAGAATCTAGGTATAATAATAATTAAGGTAATTAAAAAAATATAAATCTAATGTTGGATACCAACACATTTCCTTTGAAATATTGATGTTTTATCAATGTACAGGGGCTTTGGTCTTAACAATATACATATGAAATGAAATCTAAAAGAATGAGAAGAATATAAAAAATACTTATCAGTCTTTAGAGATTCTTAAAATTGCAAACCTTATTTGTAAATTCTAAAAAAAAACTTCTATTAGGAAGGACTTCTATCTTAAGATCCTACTACTAGTTACTACCGCCAATCTTAACTGAATTTATTATTGAAAAAAATCTTAAAGAGAGTTAAGAGTTTTTAATAAAAGCCGAGTATTAGGATATATTGTGTGTCTGCGGCTAGGAAAGTATCGAAGACTACCGACATTCTGTTAATAGAGCCTGCCCAGAATTGGTTACAATATTGGCAAAGCATCTTTACAAGATCTTTATTTAATATTAAATAAATATATTTCACACTGCATTTCACAATCTTGAGAAAAAAACGGACTAACTTCCTTAAAATAGTATTACAATAACCTAAACCAAAACACTTTCAGCCTCTTAAAGAGCATCTCTTAGTCGTTGTCTAACCTCCATCCTAGCTTTCCCTTTCCCCATTTCCAGCAGTTGCTGCTCCAGACAACAGCAATGTGGCAAAAATAGCCAAAAACGTCTCGCGCCACACGAGTCACAATGAGGCGATGGATGGGCTATAAATAAAGAGTCGCGGACTCCCGACTCCCGAACTCTGCCACTACCGGCAGGCACCAAATCGGTGGCGATGGTGATGGCGATGGCGGTGGTAAGTGGCAGTGCCCCATAGATCCATCTTTGTGGCCTAAACTCTCTAACTCGAGCACATGCCCATGACTCAGCCGGATGAAATCCTCGACTAATATTTCAATTAGGCGACAAAAAAAAAAAATAAATAAAAGGTAGGACGGATGCTGGGACTTGATGACATGCCCGAAAGTTAATAAAAAGCGGCAGAAATGTGGACGAGCTAAATAAATTCCATGGGACCCTAGGTGGTCGAATATTTTAACACTACCGGGCACAGGCTACTTCGGCTACTTCTGCGGATATTTTCAGAGCATTTTTTTTTCGCCCCTTTTTGGATTCTGAATCAGAATCGGTTCCGATCGTGGATACGAGATTGGAGATCTCGAGATCGGTGGCAAATCTGTGGCGCTGGCGTCTGCCTTTTAATGTAGAAAACTAGTCGAGGCGCATAATTTACGATGGCCAAGATGCCGGAGAGGTGGCCGGAGGAGAACGGTTACCGGGGATTATGGGGGCCAACAAGAGGGCGAAAAGGGGCAAGACAACGGCGTTGACTTGACTTATCAATTTCACGGGAATCCAATCGATTTTTATATGAGAGCGAGCAGATAAACCGCAAAAATCAAGCAATAAAATCCCAGGCGTTTTTGGTCCAGGCTCCATGAAGAGCAAAGGGATGGATATGGATGCCAGTGCAAGTGAGAAAGAGATAGTGTAGAGTGAAAGAGTCAGAGACAGCCTGGGACTGCGAAAATACCAAAACGGCAATAAATGGTGTTGATATCCCACGAAGCGTGTGAAGACGCTAACGATGCCGCCAAAACTTGTTAACCACAAAAATTATTGCATGAGATGAAATAAATTAAGGTGGCGGCATCGGCATCGCTGCCCCGGCAGCTGCCCCCAAACTGCACCACCAGCCACTGAACCACCGAACAACCAAACTATTGGAGCCCCACGTCCTCCTCGCTTCCTATTCCTTCGCGGATCCTTGCGGCGACGGCGACGGTTCGGTTCGGTTCAGGCCGCCAGTGGCGACGCCGCCTCCCCTTCTGCATCCTTGGCACCCCCCACCCCCCACCTCCCTAGACCCCCTTCCCTCTATTAACCCACACCTCAGGCCTTTTGTTGTTGTTGTTGTTGTATGTGTACTTTTGGTGAAATGAAATGACAGACGCGGCGCAAGATGCAAATTTTGCTATGGAATGTGGAGCAGGTCAAGGTGGACTTTGAGGTACTCTTCCTTATATTTCATATAATCTTATTATTTTGTTTAATATTTATGGATAATATTTTTAATATTTTATTAAAGGGTTATTAAAGACAGAACTAGTATATTCTTCTTACTGTTTTTTTCTTCTACGTTTTATTTTATTTCTATGACAGATTTCATAATCTTTATAAAGAATCCATGAACCTGGAAGCTAAAACCTTTATAAAATGTATATTTCATCCTTATTATTTAATTTAAAGAATTTCTGATAAATGAAATACTATATAACGATAATAGAAATGATTGTTTTAATATATTTTAAGTTTCATAAAACATTTCTTATAAGGTTTACAGGATACTAAAAGATCCAAGTTACTAATAGTTTTTAGACAAAGTTTGAAAGTTATGATAATAGTAAACTATATCATATTCTTTTTGAGGACATAATCCCATAGGATCCCAGAATTTTGATATCTAGGATTTATTTAAGATCATATGGGTATAAAAATATATAATATTTAGAATCTTTAATAAAAAAAATATAGAGCATTAAAACCACACCATATACCCCTAAAATTTTTTGGTTATCGCGGTAGAGTCATTGGCAATGAGTTCAGTTCTGGCCAAGCACTCTCTTTTTCTGGCCCCCGCAGCCCCGCCCACTACCCTGCCCCGCTGGCTCCTGGGGCACAGGTCTCAGTTGGATCCTTCCAGGTTCGTCGGTGCCTCTGTCCCTCTGTCCAGCCTGTCCGGCCGCGGACAGAGTGGACTCTACGGCGCTGCCGTTTTAGCAACATTGCAATCATCTGAAAATTCCATTCCAATCAAATTAAAAACTGGCGTCTACCTTTTTATCATTTTCTTATCAGATCTCAAGATCTGCCGCAGCGATGCCTTCTGCTGTGCGCCTTTTATGCGAATACCTTGTGGATGTGGCATGGGGCATGCGGGACTGTGGGGCGGGCGGGAGGCATGTGGGGATGTGTAGATGGGTCTGTGGTCCCTGGTTTTGTGGTCCCGACTTGGACTTGGACTCTGTTTCAGGCTGATTTGTTGTTGTTTTTCCTTAACGTTTTATATATTTTTTGTTGTTGCTTTTCGCTCTTTTTTTTTATATAATAAGCAGATCTTTGTCCCAAAGAAACCGTGGCCATAATATATCAATATAAACGCGCACATACAGGAGCGAGGAGTAAGGAGTGGGCTTGGGGCGGTGGGATAGGGAGGAGAGGGCCAAAAAGGCGTCCATGAGCGCCTGGGAAGCAAAGCACATTCACGGCCTGGTCCGAACTGGACGTTGACTTTGTTTGCTCCAAAAGTAGAGGGCCTGGGGGGCGGCTGGGGTCTGGGGGGCACAGGCAAATGCGACCGAGCGACGACGACGACGAAATCCATTAGTTTTGCACCTTCGCAACATGTTGCAGCGACGTTGTTGTTGTCGCCAAAAAGATTCGTCTCTCTCTGTATTTTTTCTGAACTTTTTTTTTTGGTAATTTTATTTTGTCTTTTTTTGGCCATTGCTGGCACCGCAAATTGGTAAAAATTAACACGCTGCTTTGCTCTTGACCAAAAACAGGCACACGAAACCCATTTTGCTTTTAGGCGTCTGTCGCCAAAATTCCTTTCATGCAGTCCACTCACTCCCTCCTCAGTCCGCCTTCCCGTCCTCATCGTCATGCTTCAATTTAATAAATTAATTGGCTTTGAGTCGGCTGATGCATTTGATCGGTTTTTTTTTTATACGGTTTTCTGCCGGGAGGCAGGGAGAGACGAAGTGGGCTTGGGAACTGATCTGCTGCAGCCTCCCATGAAAAGATAGAAATCAACTTTTCGGCCTTACACAGATCCTCTTACAGTCTGCTCCTCCTGGAGTCTGGCGGGGCATCGAGTCCCTTATCCCACCAGCCTCCCGCCCCCCCTCTTAGTTGAATTCCTGGCGTTCAGTGGCACTCAAAATGCGTTTATCTGCGTTGCTGGGACTGCGTTTTTATTATCTTAGGTGTTAATGATTTCATTTTTGGCCACCCAATTGAGGTTGTCTGAGTCTTGCCAGGGTCTGGTCGCGGACATGGACATGGACCCTTTACTTATTCCCAGTCGTTACCTTTACTGCCCAGACCCTCGCCACACCCCTCGGTCATCCTCGAATGCTGGGCTGGCCAGCATCCAGGTCCGGCATCCTCTGTCTCGGCTTATCGCTTTAATCTCTTCTGACAGTGATTATTGCTGTTTGCGGATTGTGCAATTGATGTGCGAACTTCGACACCATCTCTCGTTCTTGGATTCGTTTTTGTTTCGTTTTTCAGTCGGCGGAGTACAGTGAGAAGAAAACCTCATACCTTTGGGCTGTGTCTCTATTTAGAACGGGGACTGTGTCTGGGGCGGCATGCTTTTAGCGCCCAAATATGATGTCATGGATTTGGCCTGTAAGTCGAAACCCCAAAAAGGGCAATTTTTGAAATCATACGGCAAACATGGCGCGACATAACTGGGAGCCTTGGGAGCAGTCCCACATCCAGATTCCCGATCCAGCTCCAGATCCACCATCAGGTCCAGAAGCAGAATCAGAAGCTGAGCATTGTTCTTTGCACTGTCGCTTTCGCACTTCACAAAGGGATAGAGTTCAATTTTTGTGTCTGCATTCGAAACAAAAGACTTAAGCAACGAACTTGGCCATCTTTTTATGCTGGCGTTTCAACGTTGCAGCTTCTTTTGGCCAACAGCGAGAGTATTTTGAACCAAAAAGGTGTCGCTGATTGTCTTTTAAGAGAGTTTCTTCTTGCCACCGTTTTTTGAATCCGCGGCGCCGTCCACCGCCTGCCGATGCCTGCCGTCCACCGCCTGCCGCCTGGGCGTTGACAGTTGTTGTGATTGTTTTGTTGTTGCATTGTTGCCTGTGTGCCACCAGTGGAATGTGGCCATCCAGCCATCCACATATCCAGCCTGCTAGCCGATCGGCCTCCCTTTGCCGGTGCATTCAATCGAATTCAATTGTTTTTGGCAGTCACCGCACCACAAAAAGCCCTCGACCACGTTCAAGCCTCGAAATTGCAAATATAGCCAAAGAAACAGCCGCATTCCCACAGTAAGATTCAACCAAAAAATACAAAAAAAAATTGAAAGAAAAGCGAAAAATGAAAAGGATTCAGTCTCAACAAAAAAAAAAACCTAAAAAGAAGGCACAGTAGCAGTGGGCATGATCAGGAGGCCGTGTAAGGTTGCGCCTGCCATAATCAGTTGCAGAATCGGCGGAACGTCTTTAACTCCCAACAGCCGGGCATCCTCCTCCTGAAAAGAAAAAAAAAACCTGGCGCTAAGACCTCAAGCGATAATCGCACATCAATTCGTTTTATAATAATGACGAGCCCCGGGGATTCCAAATACGAGGGCGGGCGTCAGGGACAGGGCACGGTGGCCCCAGAGACCCGCGAGACCATGCCATGCCTCAATGCTGGTGGCAAGTTTATCTAATGTTTGCGATCTTTGCCAGCTCCAGCTCCAGACCCGGCCCAAAGTGTGAGCCAATTGGTTGCTCGCCAGACCTTGAGCGTCTTAGAATCTCTGAACCATTCTCTACCTCTCTATTTGGCCAGTTTTGTGTTAGGGTTGTGGTGGTATAACCCTTGGAATAAATAGGGAATGAGGTTTAGTCTTAAAAATATTCACAAAAATATATAGAATAGTCTCTGATTTTGTATTTCTTATTTTTCTTAGCATATATTATAGTTAAAATATTTTTCTAAAGAGCATTACCTCTTCGTGTATAACTAATAAATATTTTTCCAAGTTAGTGGCTTCGTTATAAGAAGTCTACCAACCAGAAAGGCAGCCGGCAAATGGAGAATTGAGATTCGAGAATCCAGCAGCATCCCGGAGTCGAGATGAAATCAAATGAGATGGGATCCATGGGCTACCACAGTGGCAGAGTGGCCGCCTCGAAGGCAATAGAAATCATTAGCAGCAAACGGCGGCGCTATCTAATCTGCGGTTTTGGGCTACTTTGGGGGCTCAGACCGCGTCGCAGGCCCCCCCTTGGTTGTGGATGTGTCGTTTATATATGCCTGCCCCTTGGTTGCCCCTTGATTTCTGTTGATTTAAAGCGCTGATTACTAATTTTATTAATTTTTCAACGATCGCCAGACAACTTAGCTGTGGGCCAAGTTCTTCATTTTTTTTTTCTACACTCTTTTTATGTTTTGTTTGGGCTTTTTTTTGTTGGCCATGGAAGTGGCCCAGAGGCCTTAGGTGCTGTTGTCGCTTTTGATTTAGTTGATGTCTTTATGAAACATTTGAAATACGACACTTTTTTTAATAGCGCTTTTATTGCGGGTCCTTCTGCGGGGCAGAGATACTGAAATTAAAAGTGATTTCGTTTAACGGTAAGGCGAGGCGCCTTTTGAAGTGGCATCGGATTTTTGTGGCAAATAATTTTGGTTGTTTTTGGGTGTCCTTTTTGGAATTCCAGAGTAGTGGAGCGGCAACCTATTAACCCCTTGATGGCTGGCGGCGTTAATCAGATCCTATTCACACAGGACACGCATACACACAGGACACACTAAACTATCAAAGGCAGATGGCAGCAGCTGACTTGGTGTCCTGTGAGTCCTGTCTCCTTTCTCGTACAAGTGGGAGAAATACAAAAATATTCGTAAATATGAATCAATGTCAGTACGAAGCGTGTGCTGGACAATGTAGCAGCTTGCCGAGTGTCCAGGCACGTCCTGCAGGATATCTTAGGCTACCGAAAACCGAAAAACTGGAAAACTGGAAAGGAAAGACAAATTGAATGCAAACAACAAGTCAACTAATTCCTGGAACAAACAATATGAGGGAACCCAAGGAAATCGAAATGAATGAATGACTGACTGGCCGAGTGAATGAATGAATGACTGAATGGCTCAAAAGGAAGCCAACTGAGATGAGATCGTGTACGCAATATCAGCGGATAATTGAGCCTAATAGGATTTTAAGTGCACGACTGCCAGACGACGGATCGGATCTATGGGATCGTATCCGAGCTCTGAGCGAGTACATACTGTATTGTGTTGCCCCCCAGGAGGCTGGGTGCGACAAGGACAGAGATGCCGGGCGGTCCGTGTCTCCGTCAGACGGAGAAAAAAGGACGAAAGCCAGTAGAGGACAGGACAGGACAGCCGGCTGGGGCGCAGGGTGAAATCCGTTCCGCTCATTAAACGCACCGCCTAGACATCGGAGGTAGGTCTGCCTCCGATGTTACCGGTGGTTCCCGGCCGGAGGTACCTCTGCCCCCCCCTCTCTCTCTGTTCCCGACTTCCTCTGCCCAAGGAGTCCTCATCCAGGTCTGCTTCTTTCGTCAATTTCTTTCATGAGTCAGCTGACTTTGTTTTTGTTTGTGTCTTGTGTTTGCCGGCCAAGGTAAATTGTGCGTGTTGCGGCATAAAAAAATACTCATATCACACAGAAAGGAAGCCAGCCAGAGGAAGACTACACAGGGAGAAATATTTGAGGGCTAAGAGGGAGGAAACTTATGTAGAATATGTGAGGATTAAGGACTCTCTGGTAGAGTTTCTGGTCTAGGAAAAATTTCTTCAATTAAAAGAACCTATCTAACTAGTAATTTTCCCTTGTAAGTTACAAAATTTTCCTTAATATAAGGAAGTTTTTAAGTAAATCTAAACTTTATGCATTTTTTATAATTTAATTTATTAAACATGAATGAATCTTTTAACAACGAAAATAATTGTGGCTGTAAACTGCACTTCTACCTTGCAGTTCTAGAAGAACTATTGGTATTAAAAGTTTTCTTCATTTTTAGGAAATATTATTTATAAAATAAAAACAGAAATAATAAAGATACTAAAACTCTAAACCTTCTGAAAACTTAAAACCCAGTAATAATATAAAATTTTGACGATTTTAGCCGAATCTTGTGAAAAACAAAGACTTCTATTAAAACATTATATTCATATTCCTTATTTAATTATACTGTAATTTAAAATATTATTTTCTCATGTAAAACATATACAAACCTTGTTAAAATTTTCCCTGATTTTTACCATGATTGGTTATAATAATTCCCTAAGATATTTCCCCATATTTCTTTCAGTGCTTCAACCGAGATAAACAGGAAGAATGACCTGCTGCTTAGGCAGACACAAAGGAAGACCACGGGACCTGGGCAAGACGGTTTCAGCCCTATTGCGCCAACAGCAGCAACAACAAAAACAACAACTATAGAACAACAACAATACGAGACAACGGCGGCGGCTTATGACGCGCACACACAGCCCAGAAGACAATTAGCGACACAATGAGATTGAGATGCAGGAGTAGACCAAAGTCCACAGAGGTATATAATATATATACATATATATATAGGTAGTTTTTTTTTTATACCTTCCGGCAACGGAAGCAGACAAAACCAGGCACCACACACACCGTCGTCCATCAGCTAGATAAAGTTGTCAGCTGATCTGGGATTCTGATGCAACTGCAACACTGCCACAGGCAGGAAGGCGATGAAAAAGTGGAGAAGGCGTGGCCCGATGATGTGGCACTTATGCCCCACACATCCGATATTAATTTTAATTCCCAGTCTAAATTCCAGACTAAAGAAACCCATGGGGGAACCCAAAAGAAACCCAGAGTCCGCCAAAAAGAGGCAAAGCTCGGCCCTCAAGACAATGGGGGCAGACCAGAAAGATTTATAAGTGGATATCAAGAATATATGTATGGGGGACCGAGACGTATAGAAATTTCTGAAATTTCTGGCCAAAACCGAAAGACATTCAATCAACGCTGACTGGGGACATGATGAACTGCCGCCAGCGAAACAAAACCACATTTTTGTCGGCCAACCAAACGGCCAAAACAAAAGAAATTCCAAGCGAATTTATGCAGATGATTTATGCATTAAGCCGAATTAGAAACAAAGCCTTTTGGCCCCAAAGGGGCAGGGATTAAATTGATTAGAAGACGAGTTGGAATCACAAGCAATCATTAAAATAGAAATGAATTTGCTGCAGCTGCATCTAAGAGGCAGGGGCAGCAGCAACAACTCAATTAGGTGTTGCAAATGCAACATCACCAGCAGGAGCAGCAGCAGCAGCATCAGCAGCCGACGAGTCCCGAGGATTCTCATAAAATTTAATGACAACGCTTAATTACAAAATCAATAAGGGAATGCCGCAAACACACACGCAGACACTTAGAACCCCAGGAAGTTTCTCGGAGTGGTGCCATAAGTTTGTCAATTTATATGGCCGGCGGTGCGAAAAGGCCTAAAGGCTCAAATATATGGCCAACACACACACACACATTCCCAAACACGGCCGACTGAAATCACGTTAAGCGCAATAAAAAGCGCGAAACATTTTAACGCATCCCGGCGATAAAGTATCTGAAAACATTGCCCCAGACAATTCCAAGGCGCTAAGCCTCAACGCGAATTATCTTCTGTATCCCCTGTATCTGTATCTTTTTTTTGTGGCTGTTCCTGTATCTGCATCTGAGAGGGATTTGAAGAGGACCGGCCGGCCCACCCCGAAGGCGATGATTTGATGAAATGTCTCAATTAGCTCATCATTTCCACAGCAATTGCGTGTGAAAGGTTCGAGGATGGTTTAGGGATCATTTGGAATAATATTTTGCCAATTCATTAGGAGCGAGTCCTGTCCAAACATTATTGAATTCAATCGAATCGATGAGGCAGCAACCCCAGAAATTTCCATACATAAATCGTAAATCGTAATTAAATTAAAACGCACAATGAGACCTAAACAGAGGAGCGAGGCGTCCAAACAAAAGGTCCAAACAATAATAAATAATGACAACGAAATCAGAAATATATAAATATATAGGTATATATATATAGGTATATGGTGGAAGGAGCACACATACAAAGCCGTCAGGCAGTAGCAGAAGGAATAGAAGGAACCAGGAACCAGCAGCTGCCACAAGGATTCAATAGACGGGGGGACACACTTCCCGAGTGACCTTTTTTTTATATTTCTTCCTCGGGTTCTTGTTGGTTTTTGGGTTTCTCGGTTTTCTCAGTTTTCGGTTCTTAATTTTTTGGCAGGAGCCCTTTTGCACTAAAGTCTCCAGACTTTTTGGTGGAGGATGGTGGAGGAGAAACCCGAACGTCGAACGCCACATGCGCCACGTGCTAAGTCGTTGATCCTGCCCAGAAACAGAAACAGCTGCCATCCTGCAGCACACAAAGGAACCTTCTGGAAGTGCTGTCTCTCTCTCCTCTTTTCTGGCAGGACCTGCCTCAGTTTAGGGTTCTCTATATGTCTTGTACATTAATTTTTTTTTTCTGGATCGTAGCACCTGCTTCTGTATCTTCGTTTTTTTCCTGTTTGTCCTTATTTCTTTTTTTTTTTGGGGCGTGCTAAGTGAGGTGCTGGAATTGTAGAAGCTGCTCAATCAGAATGTCACCGCTGTTGCCAACAAATGAGCAACAGGGCCAAGTCCCTAATTAATGAAGGTAGCCGCCTTATCGCCTTATACCGGACCACACACAACTGCATCAGAAAAAGGTTCGCTTTTCCAACTAAATAAATATTTCGGGCCCAAAACGAGTCCATGAGTCATGTGGTTGGTTAACCCCTGGCTAAATGTTTTGACCACTGCACGTGGTTCGGGCCACTAAGCTCTTCTTTGTGCTGTCTCTGGGCCACGGCAGCTGCCGTTGCATGTGAGATGCACCTGCCTGCCCATTAGCCCTTTAGGATTCCCAAAGCCTCACAGTCGTGCCCCAAAAAAAAGTTTGCATTGAAAAAGCCGCTTTATAATTCAAGTCTTTGAGGATCCACTAACTGCATTTAACAGTTGCACAGCTGGCGGCAGGGATCAGTTAAAGGACATGCAATTGCCAAAGGATAAGGCAGGTTTCTTACTTTTAATGCCTTTAATTAACACATTTCTTACTTTCTTTTGTAGGGTTTCTATTTGTTTCAATTTCTTTCTCAAGACTTTGACTCGGACTTGAAAATAAAGTCGAAGTTGGACTGTGGGGAGAGCCAATAAACAATAATTCCCATGACTGCCACTAAGGCGAGACGAACACGACGACTTCCCAGACACTGCGTCTACGTCAGCAACAACAAAGTCGGTGGTCTAGGCCAGAAAACCAGCAACATCACCTAGCCAGCAACAGCAGCAGCAGCAGCACCCGTAGAAGCTGCAACAGCAACAAACCAGCAATTCAGGCAACAGGTGAGAGATGTGGCTGTTTGCTCGCCAAACGAAGCTGGTTTTTATTTCTACTTTGCAGCTAGTGCACTTGAAAAATAAACTAACTAGTTTCTTTATTTAAATGGTAAGTTATTTTAGAAGAAAATATAATCTTAAAAGGTATCAAATGTGAGCAAGATAGTCATGAGCGTCTATAACTTATAAAGCTTTACAATATTAAATACTATAGTTTAATAAAAACATATAAAAATCTTTGAAATATGATTATTTGTGTACTCTACTCTACAATCATCATCATCTAAAGCAGCAACAGCAGCAACTGCAACATCGGCAACATCAGCAACATTTGCTGCACACTTTCGCGACTTTGAATCCCACTTTTTAGCCTTGGGTATGGGGAAGTGAGCTGAGCTGAGCTGAACTGAACTGAAGCTAAACTAAAGTAGAGTGAACTGAGCTTGATCTTGTCATTAAACGTGGCTGGCAATGATGTTGCCTCTGGCTGATTGGTCTACGAGTCTACGAGCCACAGGTTGCACGACCGATTGCTGCCACCTGTTAGCCAGAATGCAGCAGTTGATCTTGCTGCTTTATTGAAATTGCAGCTGTCGGCTACTGGTTTTTGTATAGCATTTCCTAAATCAAATAGCTCACAATTTGCAACTGCAACTGCCACTGCCACAGCGTCCTTGAGGCAGAGTCAGCCCTAGTTGCCACCAATTCGATCCAATCAAAGCTCGTCATAGTAAATAACTTGTTATTGTGGAATATTTCAGCCAGACTACGGCTAACCAAGTATCTTAGTATCTCCAGTACTCGAGTATCTGTCAGTGCTTAGTCAAGCTGACAGGCCTGGAAGCTGCACTCGCTAAATATCTGTCTGCGGAATTTGTTGAGGGGGACTGGAACGGAGACTGGAGAGCCTCGAGACTGGAACTGAGACGGAGATGGAGTCTGAAATGCCAGACAGGCTGTGGCTTGGGACACATCGTGATGCAGTTCGTCGCCTGGGCTTGTTATTATTCTCTAGACTGCACGGCGTCTTTGGCATCTAGATTCTGGCTCAGAAATGTCGACATCTCGGTTATAGACTCTCTGCCATCGAACGGATTCTAAGCGGGCTCTGCTTTGGACATTTGCTTTGGAAATGATCGGAATAAGCCAAATACCTGTGGAATTAGCTAACTATTTGGGGGCTTAAGGTTTCAAAACTAATAGTTAAAAGACATAGCTTCTATCTTTTGGGTGTAGAAGCTATAATAGAAAACTCTGATGATCAGGGGAAGGTATGAGAGCTAAGTGGTAAAATCTAGACTCTAGAGTCTAGAGATCTTTGGTTTAGAGTACAAGTAACTTATAAAGTAATAGCCAGATTATCATAGAAACCACTACTAATGTTCTCTTTAAGATAGTTTGAATTCCTTTCTTTATAAAAATTATGATGTTTTACATTATCCAATTATTAATCTATTATTGCACATTTTTGAATAAATTATTCCTAGGATCTTTCCCAATATCTGTCCTGAACTCCTTCTTTTAACATTTGTTTTGATTTAATTATACATAATTTTAATATATATATATATATCTAGTAAAGAAGGTATTTCTACAGACTCTGTAATATAAAAGAGTATAAAAATCTAGAGAATGTATAAATATTCTATGCTTATAAATATATGTATAACATCATATCATATCATATAATAATGTCGCTTAAATTGTATACCTACTAATGATTTATTATAAAAGAATCATTTAGTAGGTATAAAAGAATCATAAAAGAATCTCCAAATTAATAATTATGTATTTCCATCAAAAAGAAGTTAAAAGGGAAAGTTTGACAAAAAAAAAACCCATAATTACCTTAAAAGTTTTTAAAAAGTTAAAAGTTCTTGAAATGCATCCAGTTCCCAGGGCAGAATTGAAGATTTATTTCGCTTTCCTTCGATCCCAGAGGCAAATCAGAGGAAGTCGCAGCATGCAGGCAGGTCCAGTCCAATTGCCCACACATGCGCTGCTGTCCCGGTGTCCTCCCAGTGTCCACCTCTCCCGTTGTCCCCTCCCCAGCCCCTAGCCACCTGCTCCTTGGCGGAGTCGAGTGGAGATCCCGACCATGATCACATAACAATCTCCAACGTCACGTTAAAGATTTCACTTGAAGCTCGCGAAAAATCACCTGATGACTAAATTAAAGTGGCGCTGGTATGCTCTGGGGCCTCCAACTAAGACTCCATGCCCCCCTCGGCTCGCTGTGCCCCGGCAGTGCCTGCCCTCCCCCTCCCCCCACGTTGTCAGCTTGTGAACTAATTTCGTAAATTTTTCGAGCTGCTCTCATTCCAAGCACAATGTTTTTTTTTTTATATTTATTTATTTTTTTTCGGTTTGGTTCGTTCTTGGGATACTGGGCTTGGGCTTTTAACCGGCTTTTTGGGCACAAACACAGAAACATATACCCTGCTCCGTAGCCTGGTGAATTTTTAATGAATTCCAATGAGAGCAGGGGCAGGGGCGGTGGCAGGATGGGGCGGGGGAGGGCGGCGTGGACGACGGCGGCAGTGGCAGCGGCTGTGTTGGCTAAAATCGCGGTGTGCGGTCGCCTTCTCATGGATGCGCGTTGCGGACCCAATTGCAGCTCCATCTTCAGCTTCAGCTACAGCTCCATCTCCAGCTCCATCTCCAGCTTCAGCTCCACCTCCCACTCCCAATCCCCCGCGCCAAGTTGCCCCAAAAAGAGGCAGGCCGGCAGGCTGGTCGGTCACTTCAGTTAACTTGCTGCGACTGCGATTTGGTTAGTTAGTTGGACTGCCGACTTCGCTGCATTTTGTGCGCCTTGTTAAGAATTTCATTAAAAATGAAGACCTGAGACCCAGAAGAATGTATCTTATATCCCCAAGTACACGGCTGCGTGTGTGTGTGGCTGTGTTTTTGCTGGCCGAGACCAAAAAATGTAGTTGTTGTCGCTTTTTGTTAGCCTGCCACCGTGTAGGTAGTGCGCCGGCGTTGCGCCCAAGCCTCCCCGAAGCCTCCAATACCTCCTATGCCTCCCATGCCCCATCAGGCCGCCTCGGCCACCCCCTTATACTGCCCACTGCGCTTGCATATCTGCAAGACAATCAACAGCAGCAGCTTGAGAAGCAACAGTGCGGTGGCAGCAACAAGTAGAACTCACCCAGTGGCGCTCACAGGCCGAGGAAGAGGCTACTCCAACTCCACCTCCTCCTCTGGCAGTGCCACCAGCGCAGTTGCAACAGTCACAGTCGCAATAACAACCAGGCACTGCAAAAAAATTTGACTATATTTAAGAATTTGAAATAATTTCTTTGAATAGAAAGAATATACAAAATAGTTATTCAGATTAAAAGAAAAACTTAAAAAGGGAATATAACTTACAAATATTTTAAGCAAGCTTATCTTGAAAATAGAAATATAATGTTTTATTTCTTTATGAGAGTTTCTTTAAAGAAAAAACATGTTTCTTTAAAGGGGTTATTAAATTGCTAAATAGGTTGGTTAGTTGTCTAGTTACTCCAATTATTTCTTTATTTTATAAAAATATTTACAAAAGTTTTCAAATGTACATAATATATAAAAAACTAACCTAAACATATCCCAAAAATATTACTTTCTTTAGAATTATTTTAGTAAAAATTTATTAGTAATCAACTTTAAAATATTACTTTAAAAACAAGATTACTTTTAGTTTCATTCCATAATTTTTGTTTATAAAGAAGAGTTTTCCCACAGAAGCTTCTCCTACAAAAAGCCAACAAAAATCCTCTTTAATTATTCTCAGTGTATCGTAAACTCTTCCTTTTTGCCCTCATACCCCTACACCCTGCCCCTGGGCCGATGATCTTCGTTTTTGGGTGCAACGAAACATTTTTAATTGGTTTTGTTTCATTTTGCGCCGCCACAGACCCGGACAGAGAGACGGACCAGCGGACAGACGGACGGATGGACGGACAGCCTGGCCCGCCACAGTGGCTAGTATTTTGCTTGGCTTTTTAACTTTTCAGCTTTTGGCCTGGCCATTGTCTCTCCACTTTGGATTCGGATTCAGAGTCAGACCCAGACTTGGACTCGGAGTCGGAGCACCAGAGCTGCGAGCTGGGAGCTGGGAGCTGAAGTCAGACAGAATGGGCAGAAATTGACGAACTGCCTTAAATAAGCAACTCAAGGTTGGCTGCCAGTTTTCCCTGAAGACTCCACGCAAAGATATGGATAGTCGATGCGGAGTCAGTCGATCGGTGGCCACATCAAGTCAACAAAAGATTGAAAACTCAATATAGCACCGACGAATGGGCTGCATATGGGAATGGGTATGGGGTATGATCGGTGGAGGGGAGTAGGAGGGCCAGGAGTAGGAGCAGTGGCAGGAGCCAGACACAGACACGCAAAACGTTGGCCAGTTCAAATCCCAAAATTGGCAATTTATCCTTTATGAACTTACAAAATAGCCGCCGTTTATACCAAAACAAGTTAATTCGTCCGGGAGTGGAAGTCTTTGAGTCTGGGAGTCTGAGAGTCGCAGTTGCCACTAAGGTGAGCTGAAAGTTGCAAGTTGGGAAACAGAAACACAGAGATAAATATTATGGCTTTAAGGTTCAACTTTATATTTAATCTTTTATATTTCTTAGATATATTTCCTCTCAAACATATTTATTTCTCAGATTAAAAATAAAACTCCTTAATTGTGATATCCTTTCTTTTCTCTTTGTGTTTGAAAGTAAGACTCCTGACGATGACGAAGGGCCGCCAAGAAAACAATGAAGCCAACACAGACAGACGAATTGCAAAGGGCCAAGTTAGTAGATTGGCCAGAAGGAGCCCCAGGCGGAGGACGAAGGAGCTGCGAAGGCGGCGATGGCGGCGGCGCATTAAAGGCCAAAGCCAAACCGAAAATGCAACGCTCTACGGATTGGATGCCGCCGCCGAGAATGGCTTTAAGTAGATGTGACCAAGTTTAGACAATAAAGCCATAATTGTGCATAAGTGCGCTACACCAAGGGAGACATAGGACTAGGACTAGGTACCAAGGGGAAAGGATGAGCCAAGGGACAATGAAAGCGGTGCCAGTTAAATTCCCACACTATATTTTAAATGATTGGATTGCTGAGTTTATAATATTTTTATACCCTGTTGGCTTAAAAATATTAAAACAGATCCCTTGTGGCACTCTCATTTCCCCCTTTCATTTTTTTTTTTGGGGCGTTAAAAATCAGTGGCTAGTTTATGGACACCGCCTGGCTGAACTATCGGCCTGGCCGATCTTTATTTGCCATTATGCTCGACTGCACTGGGCCGGCGTGTCATTTGTGGCCGAGAGTGCCTTGTTTCCCGAGAGGTGCGGATGTGTGGATGTGTGGAGGTGCTCCCATGGCGACTGCCTGGCTAATTGCACACAAATCTGTTAAGGCAATTGGCCAGGCGACTGCTGAGACTGCTCTGTGACTTCAGCAACTGCCGCAAAACTGAAATTGCAACTTCTGATGATGATGATCGCTGCCGGGCCAATCAGCGACAGGTGCCACACGAAAGCGCCAAAAAGGTAGACTAGAACACGACAACCTCCAGAGAGCTCTCAAGCTCTATGGTCCCTGCTCCTAGTTCCCAATCTGAAAGTAGTAACAAAACCAGACACAGTCCCAGACCAGACTCAGACATGAAACAGTCCGCTCGACAGCAGTCACAGTCAGAGTCGCGGGTTTAGCTATGATAATGTATATTTTATGAGTTAATTTCAAGTGCTCCCTGGCTGATCGTCAAGATCGCGTGTTGCACATTGTACAGTGAAGCCTGGTCTGGTCTGGTCTGGCTTGGCCTGAGCTGCCCAGCTGGGATACCCATAGATGTGCCAACAGCCATGCGCTCATCACGCTTCACAAATTCGCAGCTTGGAAGCCTCAACAGACGCTCATAATTCTCACAGGCCCTCCTAACAAGCGACGTCAGTTTTAGGTCCCAGGTTCCATAACCACTCTATAACCCCCATACCCCCCATATAGTATATCCCATTCCCCCATCCTCGGAACTCATCCTCGTTTTCAGGCTTTCAACTGCGGCGGCTTTGTTGCGGTCTGTTTTCGGTTTGTCTGGCCATTTCGATTCGCTTTCGGCTCAACATCAGCTCCAGCAGCGAATCCCAGTCCAAGTCCCAGTTCCGAGTCCAAGTCCGAATCCGAGTACGAATCCGAGCACAAATGCAGCCAACTCCTCCAATTCGCACTTTGGTTAAATTAGTTGCGGTCTGGGAAGTTTGGCCACCATAATTTCCCGTGGCGTTTGCCGACCCGACAAAACTTTAGCGTTCAACGTTCAACATTCAACATTCAACATTCGGCGGCAACAACAATACCACTCCACTTAACAAGCCGACAGACGCCGCAGACGTTGCACATTGGTCTCATGGATTTTATTTCATATTTACATATATTATAGACATGTTTTATGATTGTAATTAGCAATATATGTGATTAGTTTGGCTCTAACTAGGCGTATGAGTAATATATGTAGGTTGTCTTTATTATTATATAGATAATTATATTTATTATATTAGACATGCAGGTCTTGAATAGTTCTTTCAGAGATATCCCTATATTATGTATTTCTATATAGAATTTAAATACTATAATTTGAAATGAAAAACATTTATAGATTATTTTCCAACATGGCGTATGAGTAATTTAGGGACCTATTTTCTTTAGAAGGTTGTTTGTCAAAGGAGTATTAAATCATTTGGCTCTTATTCGAATATTATACATTATGAAATATAAATGAAAATACTCTAATAGATATATTTTTAATAAAATACAAGTATTTTTTTCCATAATGATTCCTTCTTCTTGAGTTCTAAGCACTCGTCACCTACTTGGACTACCGTCTTTATTAGTTAAATATTATCTTGGGAGGTTATTTATAGCTTACTGATGTTTTAAAATACTAAATAATAACTAGAAAAGTTGAATATAATAATTTTTAAATTAAAAAAGGTGTCCTATTACTTTTAAGTACTTAATATCCTCTGAAAAGGAAAAATTTGGTTCAATATTTCATGAAAAAATAGCAAATATATTTATAAACAAAACCCAGGGTTTTTGACCTTAAATCATATTTTTGTTACCAAAACCTTTTACTTTTGACCCAGTGTTCAGTGTGATTGCTTTTGTTGTTGTTACCGCCAAGTGTGTGACCAAGAGCGCTGATTGAAGCCGCCTGCATCAACGCCATCTCCATCGCCATCTCAGATCTTCATCGCTGTAGAGATGTTGCTCTGGTGTTGCTTAAGTATGGCTAGTGTGTTGCTGTTGGTGTTACTGTTCCTGTTGGTGTTGCCGCCTTCTGCTCACGTTTCGCTGGCAGAAGAAGAGAAGAGGAGGCGGCTGCCCGGCCAGCCCGAAAATTGCAGCAGCTAAAGGATTAACCTCAAATTTCTGCTGGCGGTGTTTGGCTTTCAACGCTTAATTGGTTGTGAAATCATCATTATCACATGGACGACGACGACGACGACGATGAAGAAGATGAGGTTGGCGTTGGCGTGATTCTGGCCCCTCCATCTCCTTCCACACCTCATCGCACATCTCTCATCTTCATCTTGATCCTCATCTCGAATGTTATTGTTATTATTGCTGTTGTTGTTGCTGATGATTGTTTATTAAGCAGCGCCAGGCTGCGTGTCCTGCCAGCTGTCCAGCCCTCAAGCCTCCAAGCCGAGTCGTCCAAGCAGAGTCTTGGCCATATAATTTGCGCATGATTCATTTATGATTGAGAGCTGAGACTTGGACTTGTTTATACAAAACCCGTCAGTCTCATCGTCAGATGCGTTCCGTTGCCTATCCCAGCAGCAACCAGCCACAGCAGCAACCAGCAAGAGCAGCAAATTATAGGCCAAGACCACCAAAGCGTTAACTGAAATATTTAGCGAGTTTGTTTCTTTGATTTCCAGGAAGCCTTTCGGGCCCAGTCAAATGAGCGCCGGTGCTCTTTAATTAAGCTCCTCCAGTGCCGACTTGACCGCCAGCAGGAAGTGCATTTTTTAGCCAAGCCACCCCATACAGTTTCAAAGCCAAAATACGTAAGAAACAAAAAAAAACAATATAATAAAATTAAGTAAGAAAAAAAAAATAAATGTATACAAATGAAATTCCCGGTGAGTTCAGCGAAGCGTTGACATGAGTTCACTTCTGGGCAGAAACTCCTGGCGCCCTCCCCCACAGAAAGGCACTGGAAGAAAAGGTTTTTACAAAAATATTTTAGGATTCAAGTAAAATAAAATGGAAAATAAAGTTAAAAAATAAAACGCATACCTAAGTATTTAATATTTAATAATACCCACTTTTAAGAAGGATGTAAGTTTTCTAATTTAAAGACTTGCCTTGAAAACATGGCTTATTTCTTTTATTAAAAAATGTACCTTTCTTGGCCTGCCAATTGCCAAATCGCAATAAAAGACACAACAGGAGGGTTTATCTTTTTTTTCTCTTCATATTTGTTGGCCAAAAATGGTACACTCTGGACTTTTTCCCCCGCAACAGCAATAACAATAACCAAAATAACAACAACTGCAACATCTTCGACGACAGCGACTGCCCAACATTAATCATAAATTACCAGGTCGTTGAGTTGAGAGAGCAGGAGGAGGAGTGCAGAATTCGGGGGAAGATCCAAGCCGAGAGACGCCCCAACGTGTGGCGAGGTGTTCGTTGTGCGCGTTTATAAATTTTAGCCAAGCGCCAGGCCAGGCCAGGCCAGGGCAGGCCAGACCGGGGCCAGGGCAGACCTGCCAGGTCTGATGCTGGCTAAAGCAGACCAGGCCGAAAGACAGACAGAGTCCGGCAAAAGAAATGATCATCATTGCCGCCGACCCGGCCACGTACTAAAAAATGTGAGATATGGCGGCAGCAGGCCAAGGTTATAATTGGCCAAAAGCCGGCTAACAAACGAGAGGGGCAGCCTCGTAAAGCAATGTGAGGGAGGACGGGGGGGTCGTCAGTGGCCAGTGGCCAGTGGTGGTTAGGCAAAAGGAATCCCAAGGAATCAACCGACCAGGATGACCACAGTGATGCGCACGTGCTTAACCTCTGACTTTGTTTTTGGCCATGGCCATCATCATCATCATCAGCCAACTCCGGCGGCATCTTCAGCTTCTTTTGGCCTGTCTGGGTTCTCGGCTTCAGCTTTGGCTCCTTCCAGTAGTTGACTGGGCGATTAGCCGCGGATCGTTGTTTACTGGGAAATGGCAACTGGAAACTGAGGACTGGACTGGACTGGACTCTGGCAGAGGCCGTGAGAGGTTGTTTATGGCCCGCCCAGCCACGCCCACTTGATGGTATGGCTGGGATGGGCGATGGGTGGAGGAGAGGCTGCCCTCGCTGACATGGTTCGGGTTAAAGGCTTATGATCTCATTAGAAATATGGACATGGAGATTATTTGTCAAACTTGGTAGGGATAGGAATCTACTAGAAACTCGAGAATTTAGTCCTTTAGAACATAAAAACCTACCTTTATATCCTTGAATAACTTCTATCTGAAGGATAATAAACCCTTCTTTTATACACTTGATTAAACATCAATAATTCATATATTATTATTTAAAATATGTCTATGTAACTTGCATATAAAATCTTATAATTTTCCAAGTCACTGAACTCAATGACAAAAATACCAAGAAGACAGGAACCCACGCACCTCGCCACAGGACATTCTGTGGCATCCATCCTTGGCATCTGGCAGACAATGCAATCTATTCTGGGAGCCGTTGACAGGCATTTGAAATGCTCGTATATAAACGCAAAATAAGGAGCGACGGTCATGGCGCAGTGACCAGTGTCCGGTGTCTAATGTCCTGCCAAAGGACATCGCCGCCTAGCTGGCTGCTGGCCAAGCGCATTTACTGCGTTTTTGAGGACATGCCATAAAAAAAGCTAAATCCGCTTTAATTGCACCACAAACTCGACTGGAAATTCAATTTAAAAAAAAAGGATAGGGCGGTATGAGGGACAATTTCAATATGTCCTTTTTTCAATAAATACGCAAATTTGTCCTTTGAAGCGGATGCAAATATTTTGCCAAGACATTTCCATTTAAGCCATACCATTCTTTTTAGCCAAAGAGCCAAGAGCCTGCGAAAAGGATACAATATTTCCAGCAACATCCCCATAATCATCATCATCGGCGGGATAATCATCGTCAGCGGCAAGGATAACTGCATTTGTTGCCGACATCGGGTTACAGGAATCGCGGCGCCAAAAACTACTAAAAATAAAGTTTGCATTTTGTCTATTTGTTTCCTGTCGCCTCGCTCCTTGCTCCTCGCCCCAGTCCTGGTATCTCGTCCTGAAACTTATTCTCGTCCTGCCATCCAAACGGCGACATCTCTCGCTTGCCGCCAGTAACATAAACACAGAAATGGCCATAAAGGCACGTTGACATGCCGGGGCGTATACATAATTTCCCGAGGTTGGCTCCTATCCGAGAAGGATATCTGTTCATTTATGGGGCAGGATACTCGGTAATGGTTTTATTGTTTCGGAGAGGATGATTTAATTATTGTGGGTTTCTCTTTTTTAAAGAAGGTTTGTAGATATTAGGTTTACTTTTAAGTTAAGTAGCTGGTATTTTTCAAACTCATTTTTTTAAATATTATATTTAAAATTATTATTATTTTAAAATTACTTCATATTTTGGCTAGGGAATCTCAGAATTTAACATAAAGTGAAATGAATTTTTTTTTTAAACTTTTTAATATATTATTATTTGCAACGTAACTTAAAATCATCTTATAAATAAATACAAAACTTTGATTAGATGGGACATCATAAGGACCTATTTTTTTATAAATTTTGACCGATATAGATCAAGAATATATATATCATATCAAAAACGGCAATAACGACGTTATTCTTACGTTTTTTAATAGCGCCACCTACCGTTTGCTGCCAACACTAATAACTGTGCTCTACATGGCTTCTGGGAATCATACACGTATATTACAAGGTTTCTATCTCATTCTATATGAAGTTAGCGCCATCTGTTGTTGGGTAGAAGCAGCTAAACGTTACGAAACGTAAGAGTTTCGTGACGGAAAGAACTACTATTGAGCGGACTTTTCAAAAAAAGGAATCTACTTTAGATTTATTTACTTAATAGCTCCGATTAAAAGCTTAGTAGCTAAAAAAAAGAAACTAAAAATGAAACTTACTCTAAGTCTTTCTAATTCTAACTCTAGGAACAGATTTTCAGAAAATCCCTCTAAGCCGAGGAAAACTTACCACGACCTTTTGGAAATGCAATTTGGAATTAATTATGCCACTCCTCCTGCTTGCCACTTGGCCGGGCCAGAATTTGGGGCAGAGTTAAACCAGCATGTGCTGAGGTTACAGATTCTCATATGTCGCCACACACACAGGACACACGACCCACGAACCAGGACGCAGGACGAAGGCTGAGAGTCCGACTGACAGACAGACAGGCATTTCTCCAGTTGACACAAGGGCATTTAACGCTTCAGCACGTTTTCAATTCAATTTTCACAGCCACGGCGGGATGGAGAGGGGGGTGAGTAGTGAACAGTGGGCAGTGGGCGGTGGGCTGTAGGCGGTGGGTGGTATGTTTGGTGAAACGCCAAGGATGCTGAAGCGTTGGAGCGTGCGAAAACTTAAGCAGACGCATCGAGCATGACAAACGAGGCTAAGGACAATACCGAGAAAGGATAACGATAATGAACGCTGCAACGGTAAGCGAATTATGTTGTTTCCCCAAAACCGGAACCGGAAGAGCATCGCTTAATGAAGATGCCTGCAATAAATCAACAAATTACGCGCCGCAAGGACATCGCCTCACTCACCGACTATCCAGTATCTTCGAGATACCCAGATAGGGGCATATTTGTGCGCAGAAACAATAAGTGAACCGCTTAAAAATGCATAAATCAAGGGGCGTCCAAAAAAACGCAGCCAAGGGAACTGAAACAAAAACAAACCCGAATAGCGAGAAGCAACTGTCAAAATGATAATCGCCAACAACTGTTGAGACTGCTGTCTCCTTGGCCTTATGACAAATGTTGTCGACTTGAAAAGGGGGTGTTAAATACCACCCACCATAAGCCACCCACCACCCATTGCCCAGCTGAAATCAATGTTTAACGACAAGTCCGAAAAACACATTTTACTTATTACTTTCTCTTGCTGGGCGGATGAGAAATAAAGGACGAGTGTCCTTCGAGTGTGATCATAATCATAAACGCAAAAGCCAAAACGCTAACAGAAATAATTCCCCCAGTCTGACTGGGCAACCCCTTAATCCACTTGTTTCCTTGGTTTATTCATAATCCTCTCTCCTTGCGACTGATGCGCATTATAATAATCCTGTTGGTCGGCTGGGGGTGGTGGTGGAACTGTCAAGGATTCGATACGTTTTTGAGTATTTTGTTATGGCCCTGAATTTATTAAGAAGGTTATCAGTCTTGGCAATTAATCTCAACTAAAATAAATACAAATAGTAGTAGTACAAATAGTAGAGTTCATTGAAAAGGGGGACCAAAGATAAGAGTTATCACGGAAGTAGTCCAGAAGTCGATCTAAATTTGAATTTGATTGGGTGTTATACGTTATCGCGAGTAATATTACTGTGTCATTGGAATTTCTCCAAAACTTGAATGGGCACAAAATTTGTACACATTCTAAAAATAATATTTATGATATCAACCGATAACGGGTCAATACAAACTTTGTTTTGGAAACAAAAACGAAAGATGATAAAGCAGTTAAAATAATGCGACTGTAGAAGTTGGCATTCTCTTAGAGGGTTTTCCCCTATAGGGTCCACAGGGATGGCTATATCTTTCCCAATTCTCATCCGATTCTCAAGCGGAGTACCTTAAACGATTTCTATATCGATTCTCCATCATTTTGCATCAAAATCCAGAGACAAAATATTTTTTAGATTTTTCGTCCATTTTTCGTGAAGGGACCCCTTGAAAATGGGGTTTTCCCCCTATAGGGTCCACAGGGATTGCTATATCTTCCCCAATTCTCATCCGATTCTCAAGCGGAATACCTTAAACGATTTCTAGTTTGCTTCTCCACCATTCTGCATCAAAATCCTGCGACAAAATATTTTTTAGTTTTTTTGTCCATTTTTCGTGATGGGATCCCTTGAAAATGGGTTTTCTCCTATAGAGCCCACAGGGATGGCTATATCTTTCCCAATTCTCATCCGATTCTCAAGCGGAGTACCTTAAACGATTTCTATATCGATTCTCCATCATTTTGCATCAAAATCCTGCGACAAAATATTTTTTAGTTTTTTTGTCCATTTTTCGTGATGGGATCCCTTGAAAATGGGTTTTCTCCTATAGAGCCCACAGGGATGGCTATATCTTTCCCAATTCTCATCCGATTCTCAAGCGGAGTACCTTAAACGATTTCTAAATCGATTCTCCATCATTTTGCATCAAAATCCAGAGACAAAATATTTTTTAGATTTTTCGTCCATTTTTCGTGAAGGGACCCCTTGAAAATGGGGTTTTCCCCCTATGGGGTCCACAGGGATTGCTATATCTTCCCCAATTCTCATCCGATTCTCAAGCGGAATACCTTAAACGATTTCTAGATGGATTCTCCACCATTCTGCATCAAAATCCTGCGACAAAATATTTTTTAGTTTTTTTGTCCATTTTTCGTGATGGGATCCCTTGAAAATGGGGTTTTCCCCTATAGAGCCCACAGGGATGGCTATATCTTTCCCAATTCTCATCCGATTCTCAAGCGGAGTACCTTAAACGATTTCTATATCGATTCTCCACCATTCTGCATCAAAATCCTGCGACAAAATATTTTTTAGTTTTTTTGTCCATTTTTCGTGATGGGATCCCTTGAAAATGGGGTTTTCCCCTATAGAGCCCACAGGGATGGCTATATCTTTCCCAATTCTCATCCGATTCTCAAGCGGAGTACCTTAAACGATTTCTATATCGATTCTCCACCATTCTGCATCAAAATCCTGCGACAAAATATTTTTTAGTTTTTTTGTCCATTTTTCGTGATGGGATCCCTTGAAAATGGGGTTTTCCCCTATAGAGCCCACAGGGATGGCTATATCTTTCCCAATTCTCATCCGATTCTCAAGCGGAGTACCTTAAACGATTTCTATATCGATTCTCCACCATTCTGCATCAAAATCCCGAGACAAAATATTTTTTTGATTTTTTGTCCATTTTTCGTGAGGGGATCCCTTGAAAATGGGTTTTCTCCTATAGAGCCCACAGGGATGGCTATATCTTTCCCAATTCTCATCCGATTCTCAAGCGGAGTACCTTAAACGATTTCTATATCGATTCTCCATCATTTTGCATCAAAATCCAGAGACAAAATATTTTTTAGATTTTTCGTCCATTTTTCGTGAAGGGACCCCTTGAAAATGGGATTTTCCCCCTATGGGGTCCACAGGGATTGCTATATCTTCCCCAATTCTCATCCGATTCTCAAGCGGAATACCTTAAACGATTTCTAGATGGATTCTCCACCATTCTGCATCAAAATCCTGCGACAAAATATTTTTTAGTTTTTTTGTCCATTTTTCGTGATGGGATCCCTTGAAAATGGGGTTTTCCCCTATAGGGCCCACAGAAAAGTTTTTACCGGAGTAATACACATTTTTCTATCACAAAACTTAAAAAATTTGAGCAAATGTTTAGCTTGGCCAAAATCAAACAAGAATTGATACACTTTTGTGAATATCTTCACTATTTTTAACACACAGAGTATCACATAATAGGATTTTATATATTGACGAGCTATGCCAATTTTTCTGTCACAAATATTCAAAAATTGAGAGAACAATTCTTGTAAATTTTTGAGAACTTTTATCGAAATATGATTGATTTGAATTTTCTGCAAGGGAAAATTGAGGTGCGAATATATACTAAATTGCTTAACTGATACAAGTATGAATAGTACAATTTATTTCGAATCGGAATCCAAGATATGAACTATCGCCAAAATTGCTGAAAAGTTGATCCAATTATTATTTATGAGGTAATAAAATTTATCTAAATGAATGTCAAAAAATGTCAAGGTACTTCCATTTATAGTGTTTATGATACCAATTAATAGAGGATCCAAAAATAACGATAAACTTTCTTTGTAAACAACAGTGCTTATTGATAAAGAATGCTTCTACAGCTCGAATGGTATTCTCCAAGTCAATGGATTTCGGATTTGATTGGATTTATGGGGATTAGGGGCAAATAAAAGATTAATCATAGACTTGCAACATTGTAGTCTACAAGACATAACACTTTCAATCGATAAGCCAACACCTTTGGGGATTGCGCCATCAAGTCATCTAATTTCTTGCGCAATTTCTTTGTCAGATTGATATTTTGTATTTAATTTTTGAGTACTTTTTAATTCCAGTGAAAATAATCAATCAACAAAATAGCAATTGCAAAATCGATGATAACATTTCGACAGTTGAAAGAGCGATAAGGCGCGAAGGATACCATAAAAGACTGACCTATAAAAGGAGGGCAATAGCCACCAATAGCATTATTTCAGTCAAGATGGTTCAGCAGCTAACAAGCAAGACCCAGGCGGTTCAGGATCCTGCCAGCCCTCAAAAGTCAGTAACCTTAAAAAGCAACTACAATGCTGAACTCAAGATCTGGAGTGGAGCTCCAATGCAGCACCGATTTGGAAAAGATCTATCTATCGGGGAGCTAATCTTCAAGGAAATGGAACGCAATCCAGATCTTATTGCTCAGGTAAGTCAGAAATAATAGATCAGAATAATAGAAAGCTAACAAGTCTATGTGCCCCAAAGATCTCGGCCACTGAAGGAACAGTTTTGACGCGCAGGGAATTGCAACTAAATGCCATGCGGGTAGCCAGCTACTTGCGAAGTGAAAATATAGGACAACACGATATCGTGGGGCTTATGGCCAGGCACACCACCCACATGGCGGCTGTGGCCTATGGATGCTTCTTTAATGGCACTCAAGTCCACTGTTTGCACAAATCCTATGAACTGGTGACCATCGAAAAGCTATACGGCCTGACCCGCCCAAAGATCGTCTTCTGTGATGGCGATGAGTACGAGAAAGTTAAGAAGGCTACTGTGGGTTTGGACGTGAAAATCGTCACCTTGCGGAACCACCAGCCAGGATCTATTCCTATCCAAACTATTCTGGAGACCCCCATAGAAAATAACTTCCAGCCCACTCGCTTGGAGCAGGGAAATGACCAGACCCTGGCCATTTTGTGCTCATCGGGGACCACAGGCACCCCCAAGGCAGTGACCATCAGCAACTCCCATCTGATCATTCCCACCGATGTGTAAGCATTATAGTTGCCTCTATATCTTATCCTAATTAATCATTTATTATTATTTAAAAATAGGAAAATCGCCAGCTCTACTGTCCAGTATACTTATAGCACTTTGGACTGGATCTCCGGCCTTATCATGATTCTGATGGCCGGAGCCTTCAGCACCACAAGTATCGTGGCGGATAATGAGTTCGATCCGGGTTTTGTGAGCCACCTGATTGAAAAGTACAAGGTGGCATTGTTCTTTGCCAGCTCGCCACATGCCGCCAAGCTGGGCAACAGCAAGGAGTTCGAGTCCGCCGACCTCTCCAGTCTGAAGTACTTCTTCTACGGTGGTGCCAACTGCTCCCTGGACGTGCAGCAACGCATCCGCCAACGAATCGGCAAGAATATCCTGCACTTTGGATACGGAATCACAGAGCTTAATGCCAGCATTGGTATTAACTTCAACTATGACTGGAAGCCGAACTCCGTGGGACGTCCTTTGTCGGGAGTCCAGGTGAAAGTCCTCGGCAAGGATGGTAGCCTTCGAGGTCCCAACGAGGTGGGGGAACTCTGCGTGTATAATGGTCAGCACTGGTCAGGATATTACGGCAATCCCGAAGAGTCCGCCACCGTAAGGGATGCCGAGCAGTGGCTACACACTGGGGATCTGGGCTATCTGGATCAGGATGGCTATATCTTCATTGTGGATCGCATCAAGGACATGTTGAAGTACCAGAACCACATGTACTATCCCAGTGACATTGAGAAGGTCATTGCCGAGATTCCGGATGTGGTGGAGGCCTGTGTCTTTGGCATCTTCAGGGCGGAAAATGGAGACGAAGCCGCCGCCTCGGTGCTCCTTAAAGAAGGAAGCTCCCTAACGGCCCAGGATGTGGTAGACTTTGTGGAGAGGCGCATCGAAGCCAAGTACAAGCAACTAAACGGAGGAGCTCTGATTGTGGAGGATCTCATGAGAAGTGCCAATGGAAAAACCAACCGAAGGGCCACTAAGGCACACTTCTTGAAGGCTACCAACACCATGGAGGATAAGTGATTTTAGAGATGGATTTTTTAGTATTAAGAATGATTTAATAAATAAACAAAATAAGGAAAACATGACCGTAGATATCTTATGGGGTTTAGACAAGACCCTGAAGTCTTTTCCAAAATAAATTAGAGTTTGATAAGAATCCCCAACTAACCACAATCCACCCTCCCTGGAGGACCTCGAAGGACTATTAAAATTCTCACATATGTAATGCGAAAACCACCAACCAGACCACTTAGCACCCAATTGAAAAGTGTGACCCAGTTTTAAAACTCATTTAGTGTAATTGGCAAAGTCCATTTGCGGAATAAACATTTGCACATCCGAGAACGAGTCGAAGGATTTTCTGTATGTCAGTATTTGGAATGCACATATGGATGAATCCTGGGTAATGGAGGCAACACTGGCCATAATGCGGCGCTAATGTTGCAAAAATCTGCACAAAGCTGGAAAAGCGGCCTCGAACAACACAATGACAACAATGGGAACTAAGCTCATAAATTTCCATGACAATCGAATATAAATGCTCTAATCCACCCTGCAAAAGTTATTGAACTCTCTCCGTAAATCTTGGCTGGATGTCATAAATTTTCGTCGTTTTTCGCATTCAATTTTGGTTTCGTATTCGAATTAAATGGAATATTATTTATATGCCAGAGTCTTCGAATCCCAAATGAAATTGCAATTTTAATTCAATTAGCAATCAGAGACAGAGTGCCAAAAAAAATGGTTATCATTTATACTTTTCCTTCTTGAACTTTTTCTTTTTCAATTATTTTCAATTTAAGGTAGACTTTGTGGGGAAATGTAGAGTAAATTTATTCCGGATGATTAATTCAAGATTCGATTTTGAAAATCAAGAGCGGAGCAAAGTAAAATATTTGTTCGAGGTGTTTGAACTTCTGGAGGAGGCAAACGAAATCAGCGTAACGACATCATTACATATGATAATGCAGCCGGATTGGCAGTCGAAGAAACTAATGTTATGAAAATTCAATGAGCACTCGAACCACAAAAATTTTCAATTGATTTGGGGGTTTATGGGGGTATAAGATTCAAGATTTCAATTGATTGATAAACACTCTTCAGGGAATACAAAAAAAGTAGGCTTATGAGAAGGGTCTATAGATCTATTATGCTAATATATAACACTATCTTATCCATATTAAAAAAACTATAAAGTAATTTTAGATACAAGGTTTACATATATTGATAAAAATTCTTCAGGGAATAGAAAAATAGAAAATAAACCCCTTATGAAAAGGGGTTATATATTTATAACAGTGATATTATTAACAATCTTTTCTATAAGGTAGCTATAGATACATGGATTTAATTCACTGAAGAAAAAAGGGCTTATAAAAAAGGTCTAAAGACCTATTATGCTAATATTGACTGTTTTATCTATTTTATTAAAACTATTAGATGGTATTAGATACAAGGTTCAAGTTTATAGTAAAAACTCTTCAGGGAATTTAAAAAGGTTATAAAAGTGTCTATAGATCTTTTATGCTAATGTTATTCATTATCTTATCTATATCATTATAACTCTCCCTCAATGCCCTCCAACATCATTAAATTTCTTATCAAATACAGAGCCATCTCTCCTTTTTCTAAAATCCAAAATACAGATCTATCTTAAATAAAGTCAATTGGGAATTTTCGAAAAACCGCAACTGATCGAAGAACGGTTGGATGGTTTTTGTTGCCGAAGGGAACAGCATATGCTGATGCCACATTAGATCTACGACTCACTTGTCAGTCTGTCGGGTTAAATGGTGGAGGAACTGGGAGGGATATGGGTAACACTATGGGATGTTATCTCACAGAGCACCAGTTCCAATCAGAGAGTCAAAGAGCGAAAGGCACCCAGGGGAACTATGTACTGGGAACTTGAAACTGGAAGAGAAAACCCCCCAACTAGAATCCCGCGGCGTCGCGCATTTTTATACGCATATGTCAGCATTTTCTTCTTTATTCCAAATTGGAATCGAAAAATGCAGCACTAACAGCATTTTGTGGTTTTCAGCATAATTAAAGGCAGACGGGCCGCAGGGTGTAGCGAAGGACCTTCCTCCACCTCCATCCTCCATCCGCCCCGGACAGATCGTAAACGTCGAAAAACGTAAGGTGTGCCCGGCAGGTTCGGGGTTGGGAATTCATGAGGAGTGCACTGTATTCGGCAAGTTAACAAAGCCATCAATGGACCATAAACTAAACACTTTTTAAATGCCGAGAGGGGGCGAGGGGATCGCTGATTTCGGAGTGTCCTTGTTGTTACCATTGACAAAATCGCACAGATGTTTGCCCGGCTATACGAGTATGTTTTTGTTGCTCGGGAAAACACTAAAAGCGGAGGGCGAGTCCACACTTTATTAAAGGGTAGTTTTCATCATTTATTCACCAAGACTCTGTCCCGGGCACAGTTGGACTCCAATCCGTCCTTGCAATCGGAACTCTGCCTGCCCTGCATTCCGGCCTGATTAGATCTGATTTCGCAAGCGGATTTCAATTCCGCCCCGTCAGTTGGGACGGAGACTCGAAATCAGAGGCAGAGACAATGGAACAGGTTCCGAGGCAGGGTCACAATTTATGGCACCAGAAAACGTATTGAGCAACTTTAAATGCGGGTCACTCGACGGGGATGAGGGGTGTGAGTGCAGCATCCAGAGTCCCGGAGTCCTGCCGGGGTTGGCAACTGGTGGTAATGACGGTGTCGTCTGGTGGTGACTTGGTGGTCGCTTCATTTGTGCAGCTTCGATGAGCATACGCTGCACATCCGCCACTCGACAGGACAAGGAGAAATCCAACAAATGTTGCAAGTTCCTTTTCTTTTGAATATTTTTGCAAGTGACGAAGGTTTTTAAGATATATAGGGTCTAGTTTTTAGGTATTTTAAACCAAAATAAACCCTAATCTTTAACCTCCTTTGTATAGTAAGCCCGTGAACCCTTCAGAAAGTCAAAGTACCTCAAAGTGGAAGTTCCGATTCCTGTTCCTGGCCCACTTGAAGAGCTCTTGACATTATGGTTATCCCAAAACACAGTCCAACACTTGGCAACTGTTGCAAGCTCGGTTTCTGTGACTGGGTTTACGATTTTCGAGTTTTGTTCGGTGGAGAAAATATTGCCACGTCGGGCGGCACATAAATATTTATGCGGCATTCGATTGAGAGCCTTCTCAAGCGTAAGCATTTTAGATAAAGTCTGCTGCCATCGCACCACCCACACGCCCTGTGAAAACCACCCACCAGGCCAGGTGCCAGGATGCCAGGATGGCAGGATATAGCCTGCATTGTTGGCATTTTGCATATGACAGCAGAAATTGTTTTGTGGCTTGATTGCGAGCAAATGTGCGTCTCGGGCTGATTGGACTGAACGCACCGAGCAGCCTGAATCCAGGATACTGATTCGAAAATCGACAACGTCATCAGCCGATTTGGTAACCAAAACAAGACTTCTAATCCGACTAAGACTAACCGGAGGCAACCACAGATCCACCACCATCTAGCTGGCCCTCGGGCCTTGTTAGCCCAAAAAGTGCGACCCTCATTCGCGCATTTTTAATCCGTTTAAATGAATGACAGTCTAATTGGAGGATTTGCCAGCTGAAGGATGATGCCAATGCCGATGCCGCTGCCACTGCCAATGCTGGAGGACAGACGGCTCCTTAATAGTGACAAAGTCCTTGCCATATGCTTTGAAAAAACCACATGTTATTCTCGGTATTTAAACAAACAGCAACAGGGCGGCTAACAACCCTCCAAATACTCCAGATATCCAGGATAGCTGCTCTCCATAATCAGACCTACGTACAACCCTCATGGAATTAGGATCTCGCCCTAGTTCGTTCAGAAAACTCACGTGAAATCCAATTCGAATTTTTATTTAATGCGCGAAAAGCACTTGATTGGATCCGGAACTCGAGTTCTAGTTTACTCCAGGCACTCCAGGGACACTCCAAGCCCAGAATCCAAATCGAAATGGTGGTGGCAAGTGCATGATGCAGCAATCTGGACAGAAAAATCTAAAAAAAGAGGAATTTATTCCAAACGACGATAAGAAAGTCCTCTCATTAAAACAGTACCTAATCCGATTGTATTTATAAAATAAAACCTAATCAGATATATATTTCTATCTAGATATTTAATCCTATTTAGTTTGAAATTCTTCTCTAAGAAAACAAAAGTACTTAACCCTATCCCTGATAAAGTTTACAAACCAAAGTCAGTTAGAATCTGTTTCCTTCCGGAGAGAACACTACACAAACCAGAAAGTTTGTGGAAGACAGTCGGCGCATTAACATCAACAACCACTCCGGCACAATCTCTACGGAAAAGGTGTCTGCTGTCTCCGGAACGAAGCCGGAATCCTGGCCAAACTTGAAGCAATTAGCATTTACAATTCGCTATCTTGCCGCGGATAATTAAAGCCAAGAAAGCCAAAAGAGGCAGCCATAAGGAGCACGTAGCTACCCAGTCTAAGCTTTAGTGGGAAGATTGTGATCTTAGTTTTTAATTTGCTTGAAGGAGCAGCCCGGGTTTTATCATCCGCCTCCTCCCTTTTTTTGACTTAATCACACAAAGGCAATTTCACGCCTTTTTGCGCTTTGTCTGAGGGCCCGGGGAAATGGCAAATCACTTTGTCACTTGGCATTTTGATGTATCGACACACCAAAACAAGCAACAACCCACCTAAACTTCCACCCCGCCATGACAGGCGGAAATCTTTTAGTTGGGACAAGGACATTATAGAGAGATCGGCAGGGGGAGATAGGACTATTGGAAATTTTGTGCTCGATTTGTATATCTCAGATTTTGGGCCAAAATACAAAGGAAATATTTACAGCAATTGGCCAAAAATGTGCTGCGAATTTTCACTTGACTTGAATGGCTGTCACGTGTCGCATATGTGGGAATCAGAGTGGGGGAATGAGAATTAAGGATAATTAGTTATAATACTTGAAGGATAAATAGGTTGATATTTAAGAAATTATATAAAAATAATAATATAATGAGATGTTGACTTATTTTCCTCGATAGTTAAAAAACCTCTTTTATTATTAGACTCCTTTCATAACAAATCAACCTCAAATCCCATCAGCTTATAACTTCAGCTCGACTGGTTCGATAGGCAATTAATTATATATAAACTAAACAATATTTTTAATGAAATGACCCAGGTCGAAGGCAATCATGTGTTTAATATTAATTTCGTCGACAGAAAACATGGCGGCCATTCGAATTATAGTCCTTAAACCGTCCTGCAAGTGCAACAGAGAGAGATCGACCATGAGAGTGCAATAAATATTAATTAAAAATGCAATTCATATGGCAAGTGGAGCAATTAGCACCTGAAAATATGCAAACATTAAATTGGCGCTGCAGAAAACCCCCTGCAGAAATGCAACAAAAGAATCGAAATTTAAATAAAATGGACCTGGGCTCCCGACTGACCATAACAGACACATATTTTGTCCTGGCCATGGTCACATCCTCGCATCCTGTCTGCCAGGACACTAGGGTCTAGCCAAAAAAAAAATCAACAGAGAGAGGGAGAGCAACCGGAAAACATTGCACAATTTGTTATTGTTGCATCCACATTCATATATTTGGAACTCCATAGCTCGGGGCCGGGGAGGAGTCCTTCCACATAGAGGGGAACTTAACTGACAAATAAATATTTCAGTTCGTTGAAATCTTTCGGCGCTCAACAGTCGGCGCCCCTACAAAGCTGGAGGGAGGGAGAAGGGTATCCTGTATGTCCTTGTGTGTATGTTCCTTGCAATATGTAAACGCTACGCGCAGCATATACTCAAAATTCCAGCCAGCAACACAAAACATGGCCACATATTCACACAATCTCGGTGGCGCTGCTAAAAAATCGACAAAAACAACCTGTTCGGAAACACTTGCAACAAGGACATCAACGGAGAAAGAGATAGCTGACATGCGAGAAAGGGAGCGCAATGCCTGGCAGGACATATAGAGCGAGAGCCAGCCATTTGTTTTGGGGTGAGAGCGAGAGACAACGAGGGAGAGAGTGCCAGGATCAAGCACCGCCTATTTTCGAAACTGTTTTCGGTTCAAAAAAAAATGGATAGTGGTTCGGGTTTCGAGAAAGTTATATACTTTTTTGAAGGATAAATAAGAATAATAAAATAATTTTAATTTTAGAAAATACTAGGAATATTTTATAGTACAAATATTACATTTAATACCCTAATTTTCCTTATATAATATAATATGTTATTAATGGTTCTTAAAAGTTCTAAAATCCACTTCTTCAAACACATGCTAAAAATAGTCCTATAGAACTGTTATAATAAAAATGAAAGACTTGCTTATTTTAATTTCTTATCCTACTTTTAAATGATTAAAACTAGAATCATATTCTGAAACTTTTCTTATTTAAAAAAAAAACGTTTCTCTCATTGTTTCTAAAAATTTAAAATATCTACAAAGAAAACAAAAACCTTCAAACCATACAAATATTTATAAAATAATGTCTTCCAACCCACTGTGCAAAAACCATGCCATTCTCATAAGCCTGCCTGGCCGGGGATGCCAGCCAACCAGGACTCGTCCTGGCCAGGACTCGCACAATAAAACCACAGAATATGTTTGCCAACTGCGAAAGCAGATGGACCCCCCGGAGAGCGAGAAAAAGGACACTCTAGAGAGGCAGGGAGAGAGAGAGAGCGAGCGAGCAGCAGGACATAAGGGTGGTGACTAGTAGCGCTCTCTGCAGGACCTGAATCCAAACAGACTCCGAACAGAATCAGGACAGATGGGCCGCAGAGAGTGGCATTCCCAATTTGAATGGGACAATATGAGGCTGTGAGAATTCCAACTGGACTGCGGCCGAGGTGGTAGCGGTGGTGGCGGTGGTTGTGCTGCGGCGACTGATGGTGGTGCTGTTGGGTACTTAAAGAGGAACAGATTGCGGGCGGCCAGCAGTCGAAACTGGAATTTCGAAACGCACGGATCCGGAGTACTTACTTGCCAATAGTGCTATAAGCCAAGAAGTTAAAGTCGAAAAGTGTTGCCAAAAATGAATCTGTTGATGGATAGCCTGCCGCCGCATGCGAATCCTGGCCAGCGTCGCTCCACGCCACCACAGCATGCCGAGCTGAGGATCACCACATCCTCGCCACAACAACAGCAGCAAAATCAAATGGCAGCCAATAATAACAATGAGACACCCACATCGCCACCTGGCGGCAAGACCACCTTGAAGAGATCCTTCGATGTGGCCTTCCTCATGATGCCCGACGAAAGGATCAAGCAGAAGCAGGCCGAGAAACAGGCCCGTCTCCAGGAGGCACTGCAGCACCATCACCTCCAGCAGCAGCAGCAACAGCAGTTGAATCACTATCCCACGGACTTATCCCCCAGAGGAGGTGTCACCTCCCAGCCACCATCACCGGCTGCCTTGGAGTATATTAGCCTGCTGGAGGCCAGGAATCGCTACCCACAGCTCAGTATTCGCTCTCCCAGGGTCTATGATGATCCCAGCGTCATCATTCCCCTGGTGGATTCTCCAGAGGCCCAGGCCAATGCCTCGCCGCCGCCACCGATGCGGAGCGCCTTCACCAAGGTGGCCTCCTCGTCGCTCTCCACCGCATCCTCGTCGCCGTCGACCACATCGCGTCTGGAGTCACCCGTGGACGTGGGTGCTCCGCCCCTAAGTCCCGACCAGCTCAGCTGCCACTCGATGAGTCCACCGCTAGTCACCCCACCGCCTAGGACGAATAGTGGCGGCCAGCAGCAGCCCCAACAGCCGCCATCCGCCAATCCCATTGTCTATCACAACTTTCGGCCGGAGTATCAGTTCAACGGAGCTTTCCAGGCCGTCAATCCCATGCAGGCTCTCCAGGCACAACAGCGATTGAAGCAGCAGCTCCTGTACACACGTCCTGCCGCCAATCCCAACGTCGGAGCTCCCGGAGGAAATGTCGGAGGACCTGGAAATCCTTCTTCACCGCCAGCTGGTCCAACGCCGGAATTTCTGCATGCCGCCTACCCGGGATTCGCTCCGCCACCGCATCCCTTCGCCGTGGCCCAGCCACTTCAGAATCCAGCTGCCGCCGCCATCCTGTCCACTTTGATTCCCCCAACCCTGGCCTCCACCTTCACCCTGACGGCCCAGAACGTGTGCGCCAAGTGCAACATCAGCTTCCGGATGACCAGCGACCTGGTCTACCACATGCGATCGCACCACAAAAGCGAGGTGGCCTGCGACCCCAATCGCCGCAAGCGTGAGGAGAAGCTGCGTTGCCCAGTTTGCCAGGAGACCTTCCGCGAGCGGCACCATCTCACCCGGCACATGACCGCTCACCAGGACAAGGCCAGCGATCACCAGCCTCAGCTGGAGGACACTAACTCCTCCGCAGCCGCCGACAACGAGATCATCAATGTGGTGGGTGGAGGGTCCACACCGCCAGGACGCCGTATGGGTGGCATGCCGAAATGATCCAAGCATTTCTTCGGATACTTTTAGGCCTAAGGACCTGCCCCCCACCAAGCACCCTTTCCTCCCCCAAATGGTTTAAGTTGGCCTAGTCCGTAATGCCCGTTTTCGATTGTGATATTAATTTTAGTTTCCTCCCGTTCCGATTTACTTTTCCCTTAGCCTTAAATGTAGTGCAATTTGTATCTTAAATATTGTAACTGGATCTCAATTAATCGTAACTCATAATCGCAATATCTGGACCTCTATGGAAGAGAGAGGGTAACGATTCTAATCATTGTAAAGTATTATAGTTAAGTTGCAGATCTGCTAATTATAGCATTCAATGTGCGGCTGGATGTTTCAATAAAAATCTAATTGTTATGCCAATACTAAATGGTTTTAAATGATTTTACTAAAGGGAGGTTATTATGGTTATGGGGGTTTTGTGAAATTTAATAGATCATGACATCAATGGTTTCTAGAGTCGGAACCAATCGGACCTCCTATTCAGAATATTTTCTTAGGAGATGAAAATACATATTATATGAGTTCTTATTAGATATAATATGCACATTCATCTTTTTTAATATACTATATTAAGAAAAGGTACAACTACAGATCCAGATGTAAAAACATGTTTCTAATATTTCACTTTTCTTCTTAATTTTTTTTAAGACTTTAAAAGTGAAGATTAGATCTATGAGTTTCCATCGTGACTTTAATATCCTTTCTTCCATAATCTTTCTAATACAATTACATAAAATTCAAAGGACTCAACATTTTTGGCAACATATGTACATCTTGAGAGTCCAACAGACCACCACCCCATTTGAGGACCAGAAACATAGGTTCCCAGGCTTTAAAAAACCACCAGATTTCCGCGGACACATGCTCGCCGGCAGGACTAACATACGCCCTGCATCCAGAGCATAGAATATGTTCAACTTGTTAGGGCAGCGGAGCTGAGAATCCCGAGTGCACAAGTCGCACATGCACCAATTAGTTGCAGACAACAAAAACAGCGACGCCGACGCTAATGTGCTGGGAACTGAAATGGTAACAAGGAGTCATCATACATACATCCTTTCACAAAAAGGACGGCGCGACTAATGTTGGACCAAAAAGCCAAGACCCTGGGCTTGCAGTTTTTGCCAAAAATGAATTTCGTATTTCAATATTTCCAGTGACAGCCACCCCCCGGCCACGGACCGAAAGCCAGTTCCCATGGGCCTCGATTTTGTGGCATGACGAATGCCTACAAAGCGCAACCAATTCCTCGGGTGTTTCTTGCCTCGGTGCTGCACTCAAATGAGCCACAACGAATTGCGTTGATTTGGCGTGGCCAAATCCTGTTAGCCCCGTGCCAAAAAGCCGGCATTCTCACAGGATGTCTTCCCATCTGATGTATCTATCAATTCGATGGCATCGCTAAACGGCAAACGTTCTGCTCCGATCCGATCCGCTCTGCTCATTGTTCCCATGATGGGATTAGCATTTTATGGCTTTGTGTTCGCTGCTTGCCACTTGATAAAGACATTTTGCCAGCTTCTTCAACAAGCCAGGATGGGAATGGGATGGGGTGTGGGATGTGTGGTGTCCTGTGGGGGCTGAAAACAATTGTCTGGGAACTTAATGTAAGCAAATTTTTGAAAGGTAAAGGTAGAAGATGGCAAACAAAATGGGGGCATATCTCAAAGGATATGATTTTAGATTCAGATTTTTACGCTTTATGTGAGTAAGAATTCTCTAGAGAGTGTTTAAGAAACATCTCTGTAATCCTTAAAAAACCGTTTTTAAAAATTTTATAAAAAATTTCAGAACGAAAGTTAAGGAAACTATCCCTTATAAGGTCAGAGAACCAGTTCTTATAAAACCAAATTATATAATTTGTGGGCCTTTATGTTTTTTTTATACAGAAGCCTGTATTAACAAAAATATTAGATAAAATTTCCGATTTAATAGAGCTCTTAAAATAATAATTGTTCTCCTAAAATTGTAACTCACTTCTTTAAATCTTTGTCTTTAATGAAGTACCCTTTTCCTGCCAGACATCCTAATAAAAATGGCGGCTTGGAAAAAAAGGTTCGAGACAAGTTAGTAGTAGTTTTATTTGATTGCCCCACCCCTGAAATACCTCAATTATAGTCTCGGGGCGTTGATTTATTTCCTGCATTTCCCCAATGAGCAATTCCAGCTTCCTTTAAAAAACAATTACAACTTCCGGCGTGCCACAAAAACAAGCCAACACCCACATGAGCTAACCGTAAAGCGAACACATCGTCAAAATCACATTTCCTCACATTGTCCTACAAGGACAGGCAAGGAGCAGGCAGGATATGAAAGGAATGAACGACAGGACGTCGGCTTGTAGCAGCCAGTCACTCAAAACGGCGCCCGGGGAAACCGCAAAGCCGCCAAAGAAGCCAACTTCATAATAAGCCTCATCATCCTGCCAGGGTGATACTTAATAGCCGCCATAATCACATTTCATATTTATCACATTTTTACGCCCACCAAAGGAGCACTGGCAGGATGCTGGATACTGTATACAGGATACTGGTTGCTGGTTTCTAGTGGGGACACCATTGCGCAGCGACCTGCGCCGCTTTGTTTGCCTTGTCTAACATCGCAATTTGACCGTAAATAAATTGCCTGCTCATTTGGTAAGAGGGCTACCCCGGCCGGGCTTTTCCCAGGCTTTCCCCTTGCATTCCCCCCTCAGTTTCAGCCTCATCCAATCCCCTGGCTGCTTAAAATCGTGTTCAAATACGTTTAAACACAATGCAAATACCATTATAATGGCACAACAGGAGCAAGGAGCAGGAACAAGAAAAGCAGACAGCTGGAGTAAGCCCTGAGCCTTGTGCCCTGGCTCCGCCCCCAACTTCCCCCCCGTGAAACCGCCTCCTAACCGCCATCATCCCCCTTAATGGGCTACCCGTGCGTATGAGTGATTTCTGCTCATCTGCGCTTAAAAGTATGCAAATGCCCTTGTCGGTCGGTGGAGTTTATTTGGGATTGTGTTTTGTGATTGGAATAATCGCCGTGGGCGGAGTGGGCGTGTCAGGAGTTGACTTTTATGACTCTGCAGCCACCATTGTGGGCTTGTGGGTGGCTGGCCAAAGTGTTTTTTAACTGCAGGCAATTTAATTTCCACTTGCTTCTGGTCCTTTTTAATTCCCAACACCGCCAACAATGCAATCGATGTGGTTTGAGTGTTTACCCACTGATTAGCAGCCCATGTGGTTGGAGGACTTAAATCCTCTCTGTCCTACAGAGGAAAAACTAAATATTTTTTAACTTACATAGTCACTAAAATAATTGAACCTCGAGAATTGTTAGCATTTCTTGAGTGGCTTGAAAACTTATTTTAAAATGCAATTTTTCCTATTTCTTACGGAAATAAAAACTTATTATTATTTACTACATTCTTCTCATTTTTTTATAGAAATTATGTGAAAAGTTTTTCAACATTTTACTATAAGGATGGGAATTTATTTATAAAAGAGATGTATGTATTGAAATGATAATTTTCTATGATTATCCTTATTAGCTTTCCTCATAACCAAGAATAGAAAAATAGATAAACTCGTAGCATAATTTAGCAGAGCTTATTAATTTATTTACTGATAAAATAAAGTCCATTTACTTTTAATATTTCAAAATCTGTATAAAAAACCTCCTAATAATATTTAAAAAACTCTACAATTATTTTCTTCTCTGCATTAAACGCGGCACTATAAGAGCCTCTGAAAAACTGACAGCCAAGCCGCTTAAACTTTGAACTTTGTCATTTCAATTTTCGCCAAACGGATGCGCTTTGTTTCAGGCCACATTCCCAGAGAATGGAGTTCAGAGCCTCAGACACTGTGGCCATGGATGTGGATGCAACTGGAGACGTGGGTGTGGGTGTGGATGGTACTGTAGACGAAACTGAAGCTGAGAATGAGGACAACGAGTGGCTGAAACACGGGCCGAGGACATCCATGAGCCGCCCGGAAACATTGAGCCTGACAATGCGACTTTCATTTGCCGAAAATGCGGAGGAGCACTCCGATGCCCCATTGTTTTGGGCAACGGGATTCTCGGGGAGGTGAAGAGGGAAGAAGTCCTGGAGCCTGGGGCCTGGGGCCAAGCCGCTGCCGTGCAGGAAGTTTTTCATGCGCCATGACACTTTTTGTGCGCTGCGGTAGCCATTTTGTACCGTGCCAGGATACCTTTCTGCCAGGAGGCTCCACAGCCACATCCACATCCAGCTCCAGCTCCAGTTCCAGGCGGAGGAGGAGTCCATTGAAATTTTCGAATATTTTTGGATGCATGGAAGCTGTTTGCCATGCCCGAAAGACAGGCGGCGGCTTACCGCAAACACAGGAAAGTCTATACAGAGTGGGGACGAGTGAGTCCTGGGGAGGAGCAGAACCGACTCGGCACATCCTTGCACTCCATGGCCATGTCCTGGCCTGGTAATTTATGATGTGCGCTTCCCCTTGCTCGCTGGCAAACTGGCAGTTGGCAGTTTTTAGTTTCGCAGTTCGAGTTCTGCGGCTGTTTTCTGCTGTCATAACTTTGGCCCGCATAATTAATAGTTGTAAGCCGCAAAGCAGCCACTGACTTTTTAGTGGGACCGCTGCACAACTTTTATGGCTCCTGCGAGTCCCGCGAGTCCTTTGTCGCGAGACCAGGAGACCAGGCCTGCCAGTCCTGCGAGTTGTTTGCTCAATTAACTTAGCAGGTAGTTAATTTTTCCGCAAAGCCGGAAGCCAATGGTTTAGTCCTTTGTTGTGGGTGCTAATTGATTTACGAGGAGTACTTTCTGCGGTTTAAGCTGACCATTTAAGCTGACTTTAAGTGTAGTTTGGAATAGTTTGCTTGAATAAATCTGAAACACAGCAGGATAGAAGTCTTGGTATTAAGGGTTAGGGGTCTTATCCTATACAGATGTCAGGAATTGTTCATTTTAAATAGTTTTCTTATATGGATGAGTGCTTAAAAGCATTTCTTCTAACAGAAGAATACCACATTACATTCAACTTTAAATATATTTAATATAGATTTTTATTTTACGCAGATTGAGTTGCCTCTTAAAAGGACCTGAAAAACCTATACTTTTGACCCAAAACCAATAAATGTTCCTATGCCCTCTTTGTTGTAGAACATTTCCCATTACTTTCGGCGACACATTGAAAACCTTGCTCCATAAATATTCAGCGCAAGCCAAAAACCATTTAATTAAGTTAACTTTTATGGCTCGTAAATCAGAGAGCAAGAACGTGAAAAAACATCCGCGAGTTCAGCCCAGCCGCCTGTTCCATATTCATGTGAATTTTTTGGAAACGGCCAAGGTGGCGCTGGACGGGCAAAAACAAAAATTTTCCGGCTAAATAAAATAAATGGCAGAAACCAAAGCACGACGCTGACCATGTTGTTCTCTCCCTGGCTCTTAATGCACGATTTTAATTTGGAATATTTTCGGGTTGGCAGCAGGAGGAAGTGGGAGGAGGGTGGTCCAAGCTGCATATGGGTGTACACATTATGAAATTATGAGCATTAAAATGAAGAATGGCCACTTATCTAAATTACACCATGTATGGAGCGGAGAGTCAGGAGGATGGCGTCTGGTGGTTGGTAGCTTGGTGGTATCCTGTAAGCCTGTCATCGAACAGCGACAAACATTCGTGGCGAACTCTGGCTTTGGGGTTAAGCGTCCTCGACGGCGGCCATATATCATAGGAAATATGCTGAGTATATGGAAATCCCGCCAAGTGATAAATGAAGCACAAAACGGCAAAAATGCCAGCAATACAGCTACCACGGGTAGCCACATATGCCAGGTGAAGAGCTGGCAGGAGAAGGCAAGTAAGACCCTTACATCCTTGGCCAAATCGCAGGCGTTCTCCTTGCCGCTGCCGTCCAAAATACAAAAAAAAACTCGCAAATATGTCATTTGACATGCTAAATATTTTGCCTTTGCGACTTTAGCACCACAAGGTATGTTACCACAAAAACAACAGCTAGGGAACATCATTCATGAAAATCGAGTATACGCCGGGTAAGCCAAGTTATAGAAAAAGCAAATAGAGCGGAAATTGTTAGGTTTTGGGGTTAGGTTTTGGCTAATAGGGTTATCTTAGGATTAATATTTTTAAGATTTATCTTATATGGTTTAGAAATTCCTGAAAACTATCAATTCTATAATAAAACCTTAAAACAAAACTTTCCCGCATTTATCATTATCATTTCTCGAAAACTATATCCTTTCTTAAAGAAGTGTTTACCTAAAAATCTGCACTCCCATTGAGACTCTCAAATGGGCCACTAATAATTTTCTTTTAACCAAAATTTACGAATGAAAGCAGTTCTTTCGCTTTTAATAGGCAAAAGTTGCAAATTTGAAATATCGCGGGGCTGGGCGAGATAAGAAACAGGTTCGCCAATAAATATTGACACCATTTTGTGTGTTTATGGAACTGGAATTGGTAAAGTAAAAGCGAAACAGAGTTGGGGACCAGATAACGTCGGCTATAATGTCCTTCCCCAGACAAAACACAAATTGAAACTGAAAAGTTTTATTCTTCCAGGCCAACAAAAAAAAAAGACAAGGGAGAAAGGGAGATACAAAGAGGCGGTGGTAGAGTGAGAGGGAAAGCGTAAAGAGTGTGGCATGCGTATCGTAAAAAATAAAATTATGCAAATTTTTATTATTTGATTATGCAAATGTTCGCGCTTGACGACCCTTGGCATAAGGACGACAATATAGCCTCCGCCACCCCCACCGCGCCTGGTCACATTCGCGGGTTTTGCAACTTCCGTTTGCGGAGAAAAAAGCGCAAAAAAAAAATCGCGTCAGTTAGTTGGCCACTCTCTCTGCCCTTCTGACCCACACACTACTTGCAAGTAAATTTGAATTTTTTAAAAGGGGAGTCCCCTATAGTGGATAGGATCTGTGAGAGGGGGGCGCCTCTGTGGAGCATTGTCATATGTGGTTGGAAATTTTGAATCTGTTTGCAACCCCTTCGAGCGTATCCGTTTCCTTCTGTCGCGTGCGTTTCCCTTTCCCCTTTTCTCTTCCTTTTCCCATCCTTTCGCGTCGCACTTGTCGTACGCGTATTTATATTTTGTCTCCTGTTATGCTTTTCGCCATTGTTGTCTCTGGCTCTTCTCTCTGGTTTTTCCCCCTTTCTCGCGTTTTGCGCGCGATTTGAATCTCTTAAGTGAAATATTGTTGAAATCATTTATGCTTCAGTGGGCCGACACTTTTGGGGGCCACTGTTTCTGCTGCTGCAGTGGTTCTTGAACTCAGAATCACGTACACTCGTACACCTTCAAGGACCACATAATAGGTATAATCAAGGAAGTCACGGAAAATGAGTCTAAATCTCGGAAATGATAAAAAAAAACCGACAAGAAAGCAAAAAGTTTTATGAGCCTGGGCTTGTAATCAGTTTGAATAATTGCAGAAACGTGTTTACGGTTTGGGGAAGGAGTCTAAAAATTTTAATTTTTAAAATAGAAGAGTCTTTAGTACTGTTACCCATAGATTCCCTGGCCAGGACTAACAAAAACTTACTCAAATCTTATTAACTCCATTGCCGAATTAGTAAGCTACCAAACAAACAACATCCAGGACAAAATCTTTTTGGAAAACACCAAAAAAAAGTTAAGAAACAAGCTAAGAGGAAGCCCATCAATCACTCGGAGAACACAACATAAATCAAGTCGAGGATCAAAGGAAGAGGTTTGGTTGGAGGATGGCCGCCAGGCAACTATTGATACGCAAGTCCATCATCAGGATGATGAGCCGTTTGTCCGATATGAAGCTAAAGTGCCACTTCCGGCGATTCCAGCGATTCCCCCGCCACAAGCAACACCCTTTATCCTCAATAATAATAATAAAACAAAATGCTTAGAGCCGTAGAAGAATAGCAAGGACGAAGGACCAAGGAAGTAAGTTTTATATTTTTTTTTTTGGGCGGGGAGGGACAAAATGTTTATTTACGCCGCATTGTATGTAGGAACTTACATATGGGTGAGCCTGGAGGTCCAGGCTCCAAAAACCCAGAGAGAGAGAGGAGCTGGGAGAAAGGGGCTTCCATACGGCGGGGCACACATCACACATGTTGTTGCGAGTACACACGTATGTTGCCTGCAAGCGATAGCGTCGGGACGTCGCCATTTTTTTTTTTTTTTTTTTTTTGGTTTGTTGGTTGCCCTCTTTTTGGTAACGTGGCTCCCTTGCTCGCCGGCAATCTTGGCCAGCAATCGCAGGCGGCACATATGTGCAGTCATGTGCAGGCAGGCCACCCACTCTGTTTTTGGATGCGCGCCCCCAATCAATTTCCTGTCCCGCTTCAACAAACTTTGTGGCGACTCCATTTTGGCATTTGCCATTGGCGGATTTGGCCAAACACGCCCTCTTTCGAGCCCGGCGCATGCTCCATGCTCCAATCTATTCTGTTCTCTGCACAAAATGCCCGTCGAGGTCGAAAATTCGAACTGGGAGCAACCACATGCCACTCTATGCCACACATTCATGGCACATTCCCAGGCGCATCTGCTTAGTGTCAAATGGGAGCGACGGCGCCAGCGGATGGCGGATGCTTTTCAAAAAAAAAACCAATCAAAAAACCAACAAAACTCTAGATAAGATAGCTGCGAAACAGGACACTGCAAGCTGCACTTGTCAGCTTCACATCCATGTCCAGAGGAAATCCCGGCAAGAAATCATAAGAGCGTTAAATTGAATCTTGGGATTTTACGCAGCTTTAGTTTTTTAGCAATTATAATAGAGAGTGGCAGAGTGACAGAGTCCTGCATCGTAGTCCACGCCAAATCATAAACAAAACAGGCGTTAACACTTGTCATTCGACGGTCAGGAATATGTCACCTGCGTCGGGTGTGTATTCCCAAACCCCTGAACGGAATCTAACCCCGTGAATTCAATCAACACTCATCGGCCCACCCCCATCTATAAATCTCAGCCCTCCTCGTGCCAAACTGAAAACAATCTCGCATAAATTCCTATTTATGGCCCGACCATTTGAACCTTTTTGTGTGCCCGGCGCACACACAATCAAAAGTCGATTAGCATTCAGGACAGGATGGAGTACCGGGAGGGCCAGTTCCCATTCCAAATACCTACCCATTGGAGGACCAATGCCGAGAACAACAAGCTACAAATAGGCAAACGCAGGTAATCGCATTTCATATTTCAGCTACTGCTTCTGCTTTTCCCAAAAACCCGACCCAAAACCAATTTCCAACCAACCCCCTTCTCGTTTCGAAAATCTGCTGAAACACAATGAAAATATTTTGCCACGGGTGTCCAGAAATGGATGGGGATTCGAAGGATGAGGCCTGTGTGGCCTGGGTTGGCATGGTTTGTGAGCTTTGGTAGCCGTAACCCACTCTCTCTCTATCTCCGGGCTGTGTGACAAGTACAAGCCACTTGTGCGTTGATGATAATTTTCGAACCATTTTTCTGCTGGAAATGGTAACTGGGAGTTGGGTGTTGGGAGTTGGATGCTAAGAGCCACCCGGTAGAGATATTCCCGAAATCGGCTTATGTCGCCTGTGCCATTGTGCTGACATGGCTGCAGAAGTGGGGGCTTTTGTCTTACAGGATCCTCACTGGCCGCTGGGCGGTGGTAGATGGTAGATGCCAGATACGGGTCGAGCCGAGTGTCCTGCCCACTCAGGTGATTTATGTTGAATTTTAATTTAAATGCAATCAGTTTGAGATATATGACCAAAAAATAGTTCTAAAAGGACATTGAAGTTCAAGAATTAGATTTTAAATTGAAATAGCTACCTAAAGTATATAGGTTCTAGATTCTAAAAGTAAAAATATAAAAATTAAACCATTTACTTAATCTCTCAAGGAATAAAAAAAAACCATCCTTAGAATCATTAGGAAAAGCTCTTAAAAAAACCAAATTCAATTATGTCAAACATCAAGGTATTATCTAGATGCATTATCCTGGGCTAATGAGCCGCGCTTTTGCCGTGGATCCTTATCGGAAGCCAAGGAGTCCTGAACAAAAGCCACAGACTTAAAAGCCAAAATGAAATCAATTAAAATTTATCACATGCCAGTTGCTTCATTAGGACACAAAAGACGCAGCAGTCGCGTCCCCAAGGTGCAATTCGTTATCCATTTCGAGGACAATGGCGGTCAGGATGCGGCTGTCTTGTAATTTGTCCTGCCACACCGACTTGCCCTGCCCAGCCAGTTGTTATCGGCTTAAGGAAGACAATAAAACGTTGGTGTGTCTCCGTTTGTCGCTTTAAATAATAAAAACATTTGATTTGCCAACTCTGGCACGTGGCACGTGGCAGTATCTGGCAGTCGGTTGGAGTTATCCCTGATCCAGGCTGGAAATGTGCAAGCAAATCGCAGATAAAGCCAACGCGTAAATTAATGGGCGGCACGTGCTGCCCGCCTGCTTGTGCCAGGATTGGATGATGGCCTGGGTTGGATTGGCAAGGACCGGACACGATGGGTGGTCCAGGACAAGTGCCATGTGTGGGTGTATGGGAGCAGCTTATGACCAGCAAATTATCGCCTCTGTGAGGCTGAGAGAGATGACCCCCAGTGTATGCTCTGCGGCTGATAATTGAGGCGTAAATGTTCGCACACGTCCGGAGTGCGTCCGGGATTTGAGATGATACTTTGTCGTCATATTCGCAGATTTTATGAAGCGGATTTACTTTCAATCCCAACTGCGCTGGGAACACCCTCCGGACTGCTGGTTTTTAGTGGCCCACAACTGCACCACAAACAATGTTGATGATAACCCTATCAAAAATTTGAATACCAAGTCGGCAGCTATAAGGATGCAGTGCTCATTGAGGAGTCCATAAAAAGTTAATAAACCCAGCAAGTATCAATGACGACGAACAATGGAGTTTGGCAGAAAACAAAGACATGCTTTTGATTTTCCAGTTGACGTTGTGGTTTCAAAGTCCTCGGATTCAAACCTTTGACCATATGCGACGAAAATAATCCAGAACAAGGTCCTGGGATATACATGAGAGGGATTTAATATGCAATTTTTTATTCATAAATGGTTTTCTATTGAAATACTCTTTTTAAGCAAGGAATATTATATGTACATCTTTTGTTTGGAATTTTTGAAAATATTTTTATTTTAAAATGTAAAATGTTTATGAGAAATAGATCTCTGAAGGCTATAAAAAATATCCTTGAAAGGGTATTAACGAGAAACGATTAAATCCACCCCAGTCAAGTATGTATTTCCCTGCTAAACGGAGTCACACCACCCAGAAGGCGGTGGATGGATTCGCCGGGGACGTATGGCATATGGCCACTTGGCAGCATTAAAGAACCTGAAAAGGATATGCCGGCAGGACCCAAAGATGGGCTAACAATTGTCAAATAACCACAGGACATGCACATGAATGCATACCGTTTGATTGCCAAGCATATATGCGAAGCTAAAGGATAACCAAAGGTGGTAATCCACTGATGGCCGATGGTCTGATGGCTTTGATCCTTGATTGGACCTCAGGTCGCATTTGTCCTAAAGGAACATGGCTGTGATTGATGAGCCAAGAGACACAGATTCGAGGATTCCGCATCAACGATTGCTTTAATCGAGTTGCCAGAACTCCGGCTTCAAATTAAATGGTGTCAACTTTCCGGAGGACACCATAAAAACCGATGACCATAACAGATAAAGTGTTTTTTTTTTTTATGTTATTGCTACTGCGACCAGGCTGCAGAGAAACCGCAAAACAATATTTAAATTTCAAAAGTTGCCAGTGTACCAGTTAAATGAAGCAGAAGCAAGATTGTTGTTTCGGAGAAAATATTTTGAATCTGGGCTTTATACTTTTTTCTGGTCTGAGGAGGGTGGATGGCAGGATGGTGACAAAAAACATCTAAAGCATAAATATGGGGATGCCCAGAAATATTCAGTTAACATTCAGGCCAGGCCACGCCCCCCAAATCGAATTGATACTCTTGGCGGACACATTTTTGGAAATTGATCCTAGGAACGTGCTACCAACTTCGACCCATAAATCATAAATCAATAGACCGTTGGAAGGACACAAGGACCTTCCCCCTGGCTCGGTGACATCAGCGCGGGCTAATGATGTCTTAAAAAACGATTCGGCCACCGGTCATGTGACAGCAAATGGGGGCAATCGATGTCCTCAGGTCAAACGCATTATCAAAATTGCCGTTTCAGCTGCCAGAGTGCCGGAGTGCCGAGGAGATGCGCGCCGGCCTGGGAAATTGAATTTCCACGACCCTAAGTGGGTGGCAGAGTAACAATATTTTTCCAAATCGGCTTTAAGTCATGAAAAATAACCCCCGATACCCGCTGGCCCGGCAAGCCGAGTAGTAAAAAGCAGATTGCGAGGCGCGTCAGCCGTAGCGGCAGCCAGGAGATGATTGTGGAACACATGCTGGGCGCATATGATGACTGACGACGGCAATGATGAGGCCGTTTCCTTCTTATCACACGAGAACACGCATACGCCGGGCTGGCTTAGGCGGTCCAGCAACATGTGAAGCTCTCCAAGGATGCTAAGCCCCAGAAACATGTTTATTTTCAAATCATTAAATAGCTAAGATGAAGAACGGGAAAAGAAAAAGGTTCGCATAAATAATTGGTATTTTAATAAAAATTATTTTCCGGAATAGCGTTTAGTCATTGTGTAATAAAATATTTACTTATTTTCATAATAAAAACTTAACCCTTTACTAATCCTTAGAGAATTTTTAATCTAATAAATTATGACTTTATAAATATTTGTATTTAAACTACTCCATGTCGTCCGGTATCTCCGAGTCCTCAATCGTTCGCGTGGCAGGAATATAGACCTTAAAGGCAAACTTGGACTTTACAAAGGAGCCGGTATTGAGAACAGTGCAACCATGTTGGACGCTACTGAAGCTCTGACACGAGTCGCCCATAACAATCAAGTCGGGCAGTGGATATAGCCACAAAGCAGGATCGTAGTCCCAATGAACAGGCATGGCAATCGGATGAATGGGTACTAAGTGACCCTGGCAAACAATCGTCCTTGCAAAGTGCTGCTCAATTTGGGCTGTGTCCTCTGGGAAGTGCAACGTATTTCGGCAGAACTTGGCCATCAAATCAAGTCGGCAGACAACTATTTGCTGGGTGCAATACTGGAGTCGGCAGGGATTCGTGGCCATCTGGGCGCGGGGCCAGGCCTTCAGCAGTCCTGCTGCCAGGCACTCGGGTATAGGAGCCCTGGGCAAAATATTTGGTGCCGTGGGATCCTCTGATGAGGGAACTAGAATCAGGTCTGTTTGCTTCTTCAGCTGCTCGCACCCGGCTGCTAGGCCACCAAGTGCATCCAAATGATGACGCAGCTCATGGTGATTGCGGGTACTGGACGTAAAAGGTCCCATGAGTACAATGGCTTGGGGCGGACAGGAATCGTAGCCTACGAAGAGCTGACGGAGTTTCTCCATGACTACGGGCAGATCCAGTCGAACGTCGGAGAGGAAGACAATGGTGGTCTCTGTATTGGTTCGTTCCAGCTCCTGTAATCGGGGAGAGTACTTTAGCAGCTTGGCAGATTCTCCACCCCAGGTGTTGGCAGTGCCAAAGAACGCCCGACTACTTGTAGCTGGTTCCGCAGGAGGAAATCCCAAGCCATCAACTGGAAGTATGCCAAAAAATAATGAAAATTTGTTGAAGATACAAGTTGGACATGGTACCTTTCAAAACACCATTGGAGTATTTGCCCTCGGCCAGTACAAAGCAGCCCTCGCAAAAGAAACCGGCATGAAAGCGAGCGCCACTAAGATCCAGCTGGACACAGCCTGTTGGATCCTCCACGTAGAACTTTCCCTCCTTGAGCTGCGTGAGCAGGCCTAGCACTACCGCTTCTTTCATGGCCGAGGTGGCTAGTAGATTCTCGGCGAACTGCAGCTTGAACTTCTTGGCCTGAGCCTCGGCGCCCACCCCGTCCTGGATCACAGCCGGAGCAAAAAGATCGTGCCGCAGGGTCTTTTGTAGTAGCATGGCATATCGCTGCTGCATATAGTCGAATTTCATGCGGGGAGCTGTCAACAGTTTTCGTGGCTGGGTATCCAGTTCGAACTTCTTCACCCGGCTGTTGTACCGGTATCGTGGAATTGTGAACGCGTCAATCAGGGCGAACACTGTCTCTCCCTCGTCCAGACCCACTCGGTTGAGTTCGTTGATGGCCTTCTCCAAAGCTGCGCGCTCCACATGAGGGGTCGCCAGCTTTTGGCCCTGAAGATTCTCTGTTATCACCGTTAGCCATTTGTCTCGCTCGGCAGCATCGAAGGGAAGCAACTGCTCGGCCAGGTAGGTGCTGTTCTCCGAGCGAATCAAGAATCCGCATAGCTTAAAGTTGTTTGTTATGCGCTTTCTAAGTGGCAGCAATTCCGAATCCATTGTTTTTCACGAAACTCCCGCCTTAATTCGACGTAGTGTGACCAAATCAACATATTATTAAGGATGCCGGACTGTGTGTTTCAGCGTAGCCAGACTACCTTGTCTCTGAGGTGTTATCACTAACGCTCATCGATAACCAATTTAAATTTAAGCTTAGCCTAACGGAAATTAAAATATCCTTTAAGCTTTCAATTAATTATAATCAGTATACACTCACTTTCCCAATCCAAAATTGACTTGTTTGTTTTCTTTTGACATTAAATTTTTGTTTCTATTTTTTCTGTATATCCCAAAACAATGATAAATGCCTTCTGAAGATTGCGAGCGCTACAAGGACTTCCTGCCTTACATTGGCGAGTTCGGAGCATTCCAAAAATGGCTACTAGTCTGCATGATGCCCTCTGCTTTCCTTTACTCTTTTACCTACTTTGGCCAAATTTTTATGATCATTGTACCCAAGGATTACTGGTGCCGCATACGGGATCTGGAAACAAGTCCGAAGGATCAGCAACTAGCACTGGCGATTCCAAAGCTCAAAACCGGAGACTTCGACAGGTGTTCCATGTACGATTTAAAATCTGGTTGGGCTGAGAACAATATTAGTATTGCCAACGAGACCTGGCCAAAGGTGCCCTGCAGCAATGGTTGGACCTATGACAAGGATCAGCTATATTATTCCACCATTGCCACCGAGAATAACTGGGTTTGCGACGATCTGGTTTTAGGCACTTTCACCATGACTTCCTTCTTCATGGGTTCCATGCTCGGATGCCTAGTTTTGGGCTTTGTCGCCGATCATTGCGGTCGTTTGTGGGCCTTTCTTCTAGCCAATACATGTTCTCTGGTGGGTGGCTGCTGCACTGCCCTTTGCAACGACTTTTACTCCTTTACAGCCGCCAGGTTTGTGGTCGGTATGGCCATGAATAACTGCTTTATTCCGATCTACATTCTGAGTGAGTTAGTCTTATTAGCAAATCAAAAATAATAACCTTTCTTCCATCCAGCTCTTGAGAACGTGGGAGTCAAGTATCGCACCTTGGCGGGAAACTTGTCCTTGGCTCTGGCCTTCACTTTGGGTGGAACCCTTCTGCCTTGGGTGGCATATTGGAGCAATGATTGGAGGCTGTTTGCCCTGGTCATATCACTGCCTGTTACCCTTCTGCTAGTGATAGGCATTATACTTCCCGAGTCCCCCTCGTAACTCTATCCTTCAAAACAAGTGTGTTTTTTTATTCATAACTTTAAATTTTATTTCAGATGGCTATTTTCAGTAGGAAAAATTGACAAAGGAGTTAAAGTGTTACAAAAAGCTGCCAGAATCAATAAGAAGACTGTTTCCGACGAAGATTGGTCCGAACTAAGACGATGTTATGCCCTACAGTATGCCAATCAGCAATCCCAGAAAACCATAAGCTGTGTGGATCTCTTCAAGCGCTTCCGGCGGTGCTGCGTCATGATGGTTCTCATTACTTTTTGGATGATTATTGCTTTGGTGTACGATGTCCATGTGCGCGCTGTGTTTTTGATGGGTACTGATACCTTTCTCACTTTTTCACTCTCCACCCTGACTGAATTGCCAGCCGGAATCGTTCCAATGTTTCTTGTGGATCGTGTTGGCCGGAAACCCGTGGCCATGTCCGTAATGATACTCTGTGCATTCTGCAGCCTCTTGGCCGCTTTTCTCCCTGGAAAATGGGATGCTGCGATAGCTGCCATTTTCGGAAGACTCTTTATTGCCATTGGCTTTAATGTTGGCCAACAATGGGCCACCGAGATCATACCGACGGTGGTCCGTGGCCAGGGAATAGCTGTCATAAATGTTATGGGCTGTGCGGGGGCTATGCTGGGTCCCTATATCATCTATACGGAACAGTTCTATCACTCGTTTCCGATGATTGCCAATACGTTTCTTTCCATAGTTGCGGCGTGTTTGCTTATTCTTCTGCCGGAGACTAAGAACGAAGACCTTCCTCAATCCCTGGAAGAGGCGGAAAAACGGTGGACACTCTGTTGTTGTTAACAAAGGGTAAAGGGTTCATTAAAGTTCATGCTTTAGAAACATAATACCAACTTTTTCCCGTTTTCCTGTTTGAAATTTCTTTTTGAAATCCCCGTGACGTTTTTCGACTTCCGATCCAGGTGACCTTGAAACAGGTCAAGGGGCGGCATTGAATGGCAAAGCTCTGTTTTTTCTACAAATACTACAAATAAGGGAATTGATATCTTTATCTAAGTCTCATTCAAACTGAAAAAAATTTGAAAAAAATGGAACTCAAATTGCGCGCTTGTTTTATGTTTTTGCAGTATTTTTTTCTAGAAAAATATTTGGTATTTAATTTTAGTACGTTAAGGGCCACACTTGTAAATCAACTATCTGGCAACACTAGTCAGCACGTGTAAAGGAAATTCTTCTGTTTATTCCCCGCAAAATGGATGTTGTCAAAGAAGTTTTAGCCAAACACCAAAAAGAATTGGACAAATATAAGCCCATTACAGTTGAGAAGCATTTGGAATGTCGCCTGGACGTGGGAACCTTACTAATCACAGACCCCAACGACTTGGATGACCGGGAACTGAGGTACACCTCGATTCTCAAAAGGATTTCAATAGAGAGCAACAGTTTAAATGTGATTATTTATTTTAAGGGATAACAAAGAAGAGTACCTGACAGCCTTGACCCGGGACAATACGCAGCTGCTGGTAAATGCGATCTGGGAACTGCCTACGGAGCGGGTGGATGAGAGCATCGTGGCCAAACTGCCGGAACCAACCACAGTACTACCTCGGCTCCGGAAGGTGCCTGGTCCTCGGCCTCTCACCAAGTGGGAGAAGTTTGCTAAAGAAAAGGGCATTACCAAGAAAAAGAAGGAAAAGAAAACCTACGATGAGACCATGGATGTAAGTATAATCTGTTCTCCCAAATAACCTACTCTAATCTATCGAATCTACAGAAATGGGTGCCCACGTATGGCTTCAAACGGGCCGAGGCTGAAAAGGCTAAGGATTGGGTGCTTGAAGTGCCCCAGAATGTGGATCCAAACACAGATATGTTCCAGAAAAAGATTGACCTGCGCAACGAAAAGGTGGCCAAAAACGAAATTCAACGCATGAAGAACATTGTGCGGGCTAAGAAGGTTGATATGCCTCGCAGCGGCTACCTGGGACCTGAGGCGGCCTCTTCCAGTCAGCTACTCACAGCTGTAACTGTTGCCAAATCGTCAACCGCCTCTGTGGGCAAATTCCAAAACAAACTGCCCAAGGAGAAGGAGGCACGCGGACTGGGTGTGAAAGAATTGATACCAGGTGGCAAACGCAAGCAGTCACATATCTCACAGCAACCGGAAAAGGAGGCCAATCTGGACCTTATTAAGAGCGTGTTAAATAAAAAACCGAAACTGGATGTGGAAAAGGCGATATCGCTACAGAAACGTGATGATCGCTTGGCGTAAGTTTATTTCAAACACCTGTTGTAAATTTAGTAATATTTAATCGTTTTATTTTTAAACAGACGCGAGGCGGAAGGTGCCGATCAACCCGCGAAAAAAGGCAAGCCTAAGGGCAAGGGCAGTCGCAAGGCTGTGGGCAAGAAACCCAAGGGTAACCGAGGACAGAGGGCACCTGGCAAGAAGGCGCAAGCTGGACGCAAACGTCGTTAGAAGAAAATGTTTTAGGAATTTTTTATTAACAAAAAAACAACCCACACTTATGCTTAATAAATCTTAGACATAAAACAATACACTAACTAAGTTCGATAAAAACGCAAATTAACGGGGGCGGTGTGCCGATGTAGATACTCGTACACAAAATTGCGGAAAACACGGTTAAAATTACGTATGGATGGCCAGTGAAGGTTGGCGGCATTGTCGCGAGGCGTATGCCACACATCGGGAAAAGGAGTGGACACCAAATGCAAAATGGGAACATCTAAAAAAAGAATAGAATAAAAATATTCTTTTCTTTTTATGAAAACAAACATACCCTCCTCCAAGAAGGGACGATGGTCGTCGTCGACTAAGCCACCAGATACCCGATTTAGAAACATATTGTTATTTCCCTCTAGTTTTCCGGCAGCACGCAGACTCTTCTCTATTTGCACCAGGCTGGAGTGCAGTCCATGGGTATTCTCGTAGAAACTGGAGAAGGTTGGATTACGAGCACCGATCAGATCCAACAACACCAGCACTTCCTGTTTCAATCCAGTTTTAATAAGGTTTTTGTTTATATTTAATAATATTTTGAACTTACTATACGATCAATATTACGGGGGGCCTGTTGAAGTTGTCCAGCTGCTTGGGAGCCACTTCTGGTTCTGGCCAGTTTGGATGCCAGATGTTTTGCTCCGTAAACCGAATCCGCATTGGTCCAGTCTTTGAAAGCCTCCTCGCCATCAAAGAAGATAAGCTAAAAAATAGTTTAGATGGCAATTAAAAAATTAATCTGTTTAAATAATGACACTTGACAGTAGCGTTTAAATCTTGAAGTTTTAATTGGCCATTTCTATAATTTATTTACATTTTAAAACCTTTTTTTGCTTTTAAGTGGGGCAACTACTTTATAAATAACACGTTTTTAAAAAATTGTTTCTAGTTAATCATTTAAAAAACGTTTTTCAAATATGTTACACACATGTGAGCATTCTTGTCACATTTTTGAAACCCCACTCCCTTAACAGTATAAACAAAAAAACAAGTTATTCATAAATTGGGCCTGGGAATAACACATTAAATAAAAAACCCCCCTTAAGCCAAGTTTCTTTGTCACTTGAGAACTAAATTTAATTATTTTCAAGGTAAAGTTTTCAAGGTAGACTCACCATCAGTCCCACATCGTTGCGATTGCGAAACTCTTTCTGTAAATACCCGCTCAGGGTTTTGGCCGTGTTCAGCAAAATGGCACATGGCACCGCTGAATCAGTGGCTCCCACAAATCCGGGGTCATTCGGGAAGTACTTACTGTCGTAGTGACAGGCCAGAGCCAGGAAGTTTTGGGCCTGAGGATTGATTGTACCGACCACATTGGAGAACGTAAGCTCACCCAGGACGGGAACTCGCTGCTTGAACTCATCCACTTCCGCTTGGAAGCCAAGGCCGCTCAGCGATTGGACCAGATAGTCGCGTACCTGTTTGTTTTTTTAATTTTGTCATTTGTGCTTTGACGACTTTTGAATGTTATCCCCCACCTGTTGATGCCCACGGCTGCCAACGACGCGTGGCACCAAAATCGAGTCCAGAGTACGATTGAAATGGGTCTCGTCGTCGCTCCACTGCGTGGCTCCAACCTGAAATGAATTCGGGCATGTAGGTACCTCTGATATGGATGAAACTCCACCCTCTGTGATTTCCCCAATGAGTCACAGTGGGCTACCATTGTCTGCATTATCTTACGTTTCCCGCGCGGGCTTGTTGTTGATTGGTGAGTGGGACGAGGCAGAGCAGCAGCCAGCACAACATTGCCGGCCATCGGCCCAAAATCACGGATCCGTTCTCCATCTGGACGCTTTGGAGGTTGGATCGACTATGGCTACCAAAATTCCCAGCACCAGTTCCAAACACTACATTTATATTTCAGTTTCGAAGAGAGCTTTTTTACTCCGGAGTACTCTGAGCGCAATCGATGCGATGCCAGAAAATCGATCATAACCGTACGTTTTCCATTGTTTCTTTGGCGGGCCAGCATACAGAGAGCTTCTGGCATTGGATGCGGGAGAGATACTAAGCTTTGAGCTCATGCTGCTGGAGCTCATGAACTGGAAGAGACCGGAGAGCGTCTAAGCCTACGATCGCTTGGGAAAAGTAAGCTCAGGAACTATATCGACAACTTATTAATATAAATTTTAAAAAGAATCTCCATAGCTAATAGAAATGTTTTGAGATTTTGATGCAGATTGGTGGAGAATCGATCCACAAATCGTTTAAGATACTCCGCTCTAGAATCGGATGAGAATTAACAAAGATATGGCCTTCACTGTGGGCCATATTGTGCTCCAATGCATTTTCGCTATTTCTGAAGGGGATCACCAGAAAATTTGACAAAAAATCGAAAAAATACTTTGTTCTGAGATTTTGATGCAGAATGGTGGAGAATCGACCCACAAATCGTTTAAGATAGTCCGCCCAAGAATCGGATGAGAATTAACAAAGATATAGCCTTCACTGTGGGCCATATTGTGCTCCCATGCATTTTGGGTATTTCTGAAGGGGATCGTCCAGAAAATTTGACAAAAAATCTAAAAAATATTTTGTTCTGAGATTTTGATGCAGATTAGTGGAGAATCGACCCACAAATCGTTTAAGATAGTCCGCTCAAGAATCGGATGAGAATTAACAAAGATATAGCCTTCACTGTGGGCCATATTGTGCTCCCATGCATTTTGGGTATTTCTGAAGGAGATCCTCCAGAAAATTTGACAAAAAATCTAAAAAATATTTTGTTCTGAGATTTTGATGCAGATTAGTGGCGAATCGACCCACGAATCGTTTAAAATAGTCCGCCAAAGAATCGGATCAGAATTAACAAAGATATGGCCTTCACTGTGGGCCATATTGTGCTCCCATGCATTTTGGGTATTTCTGAAGGGGATCCTCCAGAAAATTTGACAAAAAATCTAAAAAATATTTTGTTCTGAGATTTTGATGCAGATTAGTGGACAATCGACCCACGAATCGTTTAAGATAGTCCGCCCAAGAATCGGATGAGAATTAACAAAGATATGGTCTTCACTGTGGGCCATATTGTGCTCCCATGCATTGTCGGTATTTCTGAAGGGAATCATCCAGAAAATTTGACAAAAAATCTAAAAAATATTTTGTTCTGAGATATTGATGCAGATTGGTGGAGAATCGATCCACAAATCGTTTAAGATACTCCGCTCAAGAATCGGATGAGAATTAACAAAGATATGGTCTTCACTGTGGGCCATATTGTGCTCCCATGCATTGTCGGTATTTCTGAAGGGAATCATCCAGAAAATTTGACAAAAAATCTAAAAAATATTTTGTTCTGAGATATTGATGCAGATTGGTGGAGAATACTTTAAGATACTCCGCTCAAGAATCGGATGAGAATTAACAAAGATATGGCCTTCACTGTGGGCCATATTGTGCTCCAATGCATTTTCGGTATTTCTGAAGGGAATCATCCAGAAAATTTGACAAAAAATCTAAGAAATATTTTGTTCTGAGATTTTGATGCAGATTAGTGGAGAATCGACCCACAAATCGTTGAAGATAGTCCGCCCAAGAATCGGATGAGAATTAACAAAGATATGGCCTTCACTGTGGGCCATATTGTGCTCCCATGCATTTTGGGCATTTTTGAAGAAAATTTGACAAAAAATCTAAAAAATATTTTGTTGTGAGATTTTGATGCAGATTAGTGGAGAATCGACCCACAAATCGTTTAAGATAGTCCGCCCAAGAATCGGATGAAAATTAACAAAGATATGGCCTTCACTGTGGGCCATATTGTGCTCCCATGCATTTTGGGTATTTCTGAAGGGGATCCTCCAGAAAATTTGACAAAAAATCTAAAAAATAATTTGTTCTGAGATTTTGATGCAGATTGGTGGAGAATCGATCTAGAAATCGTTTAAGATACTCCGCTCAAGAATCGGATGAAAATTGGAAAAGATATGGCCTTCACTGTGGGCCTTCAATTCTTCAGTTAAAGGGGATGTACTTTTAACGGCTGATAGTCGTCTTCTAGCAATGAAAGTTTCTGGAAAACATTTTTCCAGATTAGTATCCTTGGACTATCATGTCGCATATATTATTTAATCAAACATTTTTGTAATAAGTTCTTAATTTTAAAACGTTTTAATTGACTGTTATTATATATGCAGTTTTATTTGAATAAAATACATTGCCTATGTATCGATAATGCCCATGGACTCTGGTGAGGAGTACATTGACTTCCTGCACATTATCGGGGAGTTTGGATCCTACCAGAAGCTGCTCACTCTCTGTATGTTACCCGCAGCTTTTTTGTTAGCTTTCTCATACATGGGTCAGATGTTTATGATCCTCCTTCCGCGCCATTATTGGTGTCGCATTCGTGAGCTGGAGACTCGGAGCAAAGAGGAACAACTGGCTTTGGCCATTCCCAAGCTCAAAGACGGAGAGTTCGACAAATGTCACATGTACCAGGTAGAAACTAACTGGGCTGACATAAACGTCTCAGTGGCTGATGAATCCTGGCCAAAGGTTCCCTGCAATGACGGCTGGATCTATGATAATAAATCACTCCCTTATTCAACCATATCCACCGAGAACGACTGGGTGTGTCCTCACCATGCTTTTCCCACCATCACGTTTGTTGTTTTTTTCATGGGCTCCATCATAGGATGTCTTGTTTTGGGCTACATAACTGATCATTTGGGCCGGGTTCCATCCTTCTTCCTTGCAAATCTGTGTGTTTTGGTAGGAGGCAACTGGACTTCCATGTGCGACGGCTTTTACTGCTTTATTTGGGCCAGATTTGTGGTCGGCTTCGGTATGAACGACGGGTTTGTTTCCATCTACATTTTAAGTGTGTTATTTAAAATTATTTTTAATATATTTATGATAATATCTGGCCCACTCAGCTCTGGAGAATGTTGGTAATAAGTACCGCACTTTGGTGGGAAACTTGGCGTTAGCACTTGCCTTTACTTTGGGTGGAGCTCTTCTTCCTTGGATTGCATTATGGTGCGGTAATTGGAAGTTTTTCAACCAGGTGATCACGCTGCCTTTTACAATTCTTATATTATTCTGTTTGTTTATTCCCGAGTCTCCCACGTAAGATGTACAATGTAGAAGCTATAGCACTTAACCAGAGAATTATACATTTTAGATGGCTTCTTTCGATGGGAAAGATCGATAAAGGCATTGAAGTCCTTAAACAAGCGGCGAAAATGAATAAGAAATCCGTTTCCGATGACGTGTGGTCTAATATAAGTCAACGTTATACATCTATTTATGATGACCAGAAATCGCAAAAAACCTATAGCTGGCTGGATCTATTCAAGAAATCTCGCCGTATTAGGGTCATGATGATTATCATGGTATATTGGTTTATTTCTGCTGTGACCTATGAAGTTCATATTCGAGCGATTTTCCACTTAGAGGCTGACCAGTTCCTGATCTTCTCCCTTTCCACGCTGACAGAGTTGCCGGCTGGAATAGTTCCTCTTGTCCTTCTGGATCGAATTGGTCGAAAGCCCATGACAATATCCGTAATGTTCCTGTGTGCAGTGTGTAGTTTATTAGCCGTGTTTGCCCCAGGAGTGTTTTACGAAGCCATTGCTGGTATTTGTGGAAGGTTCTTCATATCTATTAGCACCAATGTTGGCGATCAATGGGCCGCGGAGATCCTACCCACGGTAGTACGTGGCGAGGGAATGGCAGTCGTTCATGTGATGGGATGTGTCGGTTGCCTGGTGTCTCCCCTTGTGATATACACAGAAAACTGGTACCGCAATCTGCCCATGATGATAGTCACATTAGCATCCGCAATCGGAGGGTTTATTATATTATTCCTTCCTGAAACAATGGACGTAACTATGCCGAGCACGCTGGAGGAGGCAGATCAACGCTGGACCCTTCGTTGTCGGTCATCGAAAGGAGATGGTAAAGAAAGATAATATTAAATTATGAACACCTTAATGACAACACCTTAAATCGTTCTTTTTATTTTACTACAGTATTTATTGGTATTTTTCCGGTTAAAAGTATGTTTTCTGGCAGTTGTCTGAAATATTCCTATTCAATGGTTAGGAAAGCTTCATTAAGTCTGTCTTTAAGTATCATGGTAAATATGAAAGGTATCATCCCATTCGAACACCGAGTTGTCCAGAACACCATGGACAAATTTTTGCATTATCTTGATCATATTTGAGATAGTGGGCCAATGCAGCTTGTCGACATTATCCCCTGGCGTATTATGAAACTCTAAGAAGTGCTCAGGAGCTATATTTAGCACAGGGACATCTTTAAATAAACGAAAAGAAGATAAATTATAAAATTGGAGAAATTAATATTGAAATTTTAGATTACCGTGTTTGTAGAAGGGATAAAAGTCCCCTTGAAGACCATAATATTGAATCGGCTCCTTTTGAAATAATATATGAGAGCCCTCTATCTCTCCCGATGCTTGTAGCTCCCGTTCTATGTCAGCAATCTTATCGTGAAGATAATTGGTTTCCTCAAAACCACTCTTATATGTTTGATTAGCTGCTCCAATAAAATTGAAGTGGATTAAAAGCATCTGCAAGGGGGCTACTTTCTAAATTATTTCTAAAGACTGTTTCTTAAAACTTACAATTTTATGAAGTGGAATTGGTTCATTCATAATAAAGTGACGTGATCCCCCGTACACATTCAAATCTACATGGTACTTCGGCAAAGGTTTGTAATTATCAAAAAATACTAACTAAAAAAAAAACATTAAATTTGTACTATTAAATGAAAATTTCATACATTACTTACAACAATACCTATATCTGGTCTCGATCTGAGACTACTTCTTAAATATGGTCCCAATGTTTTGGCCACATTCAAGATAATAGCACAGGGAACAGCTCCATCCGTGGCTCCCAGATATGTCGCGTTATCGCCCTCCCCAGGATTTTGGCTATCGAAGTGACATGACAGAACCAGGAACTCCTCTGCATTTTTATTCCAAATACCCATCACATTAGTAAAATAGGCATCCACGTAAAAATCATCGGCGATGGCGGAAAAACCCAACTCTTTAAGATGAGCCATCAGGAAATCAATAACCTGCTCATGTCCTAAAGCACCAGTGTAACGAGGTTTTAATAGCTGTGCTAACGTGGCATTGAAGTGCTCCATATCTTGGATAAAATTAAAGGTTGGTTCCTTTTCTCTCATTTCGCCAAACAAAATCAAAAGAATGAAGTATATGAACATGGTAATTAATGCAATCTTCAGGATCATTTCGACGGGTTCTGTTTGAAACTAAAAATAAAACTGAGTCCGTTTTCAGAGAGAAAAATGATGTTTCTACAAGTTATTGCCATAACTAAACAATTTTTTACGGATTTAAAGTAATAATTTAAAAGAAAATCCAGTTGCAAATAGTCGTTTACTAGTAAAACATTATACTATCGCCTTCATCTTGATACATAGCTTTACTTCGAAGCGGAGAATCCAAATCTTGGACTTTAAGATAATCGTACACAAATTTCCAAATATTTTAATCATATTACTTATCGATGGGTAATGCAAATATTCCTCAATGTTTGCTGTATTGTGATGAATTTTTTTGTTTATTTCCGAAGAAATATTATATAAATAATATTCGTAAAATTGTCATATAAATAGCGCTCACGGCCCACGCAATCCTGGCCAGCATCAGCAACAGGACCGCCTTCCTGGAAAGACAACTACAGAATGTTCTCAGAGTTACACGTGCAACAAATGCATTCGCCAAGCCAAATGGAAAACTTTTAATTAAAGAGAGGTATGAGAATTCCCAGATCTAATATACTTGGACAACGAGGTATACCTCCTTTTTCATAGTATTTACATCAAAGTAAGTAGTAAAGTAATTTTCTTGACAATGAGCTGGGAATTGTATTAAAGATACTGTGTTGCAGGACTTTTTCCTAGAATTCATTATGAAATCATTTATTTGTTATCTAGGTGTCTATATATATTAAAGGTTACTATTTCAAACAATACCCTTTAAATAAGAAAAGACCCTCTAAGCTATTAAAAAAAGCTATAAAAGAACATAATTAAATCTACAAGTTATGTCTCTTCAATCAATTGTCACACACAGTCACTGGTATTGAATTGTATGGTTCTGATCTCCCTTTCGCTGAGCCTCTCGTGACTGGAAATGGTGCTGCTACGCTGCAGAACGTAAACCGTGTCCGGCCTGTTCACATGGCGGTGTAGTTTGGAGGAGCGGTACTCGTCCCGCGACACAGTTCTCAGGGTGGAGCCCATCCGCGAGTGCCTGGGATGGGATTTTCGACGGCCGGGACCGCAGCAGGGACTGTGCCAGAACCTCTGATCCTTGGCGAAATCTTCGCCCTCGCTTATAGTTTCGGGCAACTCGTGGTTAAGGGTCTCCGGCAGCAGCAGCGACACCAGTCCTCCGAAAAGGCCGATACATCCAAGCACCAACAGCATCGGGTAGACGGAAAAGTGGCTAAGGTAGATAATCGGTGGGGAACCTAGCATGGCAACAAAGCCCATTGTGTGAATGAAGGACACTCCCTGGCCACGCACCACCGTCGGCAGAATTTCGGCCGCCCACTGAAGTCCTATGTTGAAGGACATGCTGGCAAAGAACCGACTTGCCAAAGCGCAAATCTTCATGAGTGGCAAGGTTTTCATTCCGGAACCGATCAGGCTGAAGACTCCACTGAAGGTGGTGAACGCAAAGGAGCTCCAACGCCGCCCAAATCGATCGAGGGTCAGGAACACTAGGAAATAGCCAGGCAGTTCCGTTGCACAGGACAACGTGAAGTAGACAAATAGATTCTTCGTATCGAGGACACTGGCCACCCGCACCTGGCCATCGTACACCAGCGATATGGTCATCCAGAGAAAGATCAGCAGGATCATAAAGCGTGCCATGCGGCGCCGCCTGAATATCGAGAGGAAAGTAAATTTGCGTCCCTTTGTCTCCTCTTGGTAGAACTCCGCACAGCTCACCTTGAAGTTGTCGAGCACATCCGCCGGCACCACTTTTCTGTTCTGCCGCGCCGCCAACTTCAGGAGCTTCAGCGCCTTGTCAAAATTTCCCCTGGACACCAGCCAGCTGCGATCGGAAAACGTCTGGATGGAGGAAGCTCATGACTTATGGTTTGGTGAGTTGGATACCCACCGTGCCGATTCTGGCAGCAGGAAGTAGGAGACCATTCCAAAGATGATAGGCAGACATCCCATCAGGGCGAACCTCCGCCAGTTGCCGACCAACAGAGCCATCCAGGGCATCAGCATCGTAAATGGACAGTAGAACAAGGCCAATGTTAAGTAGGCCACCACTGTGCGATAATTTGGACCCACATACTCGTGCACTTTGGAGGAAGGCTCTTAATAAATCCGTAAGATTAGGAACATCAAGTGCTTACCCACAATATATGCCATGGTGAAGCAGGTGTCATACGAGGCCCCAACAAGCAATCTGGCAAGGGAAAATGCATAAAAATTCGAGGAGGCCGCGGTTGCCAAACTGCCCAATATGGCCAGGGAGCAGCTACTGACCAATGCCCCCAATCGTCCGACATGGTCGGCAAAGTACGGATAGCCCACACACCCCAAAATAGATCCTACAAAGAAGATGAACTGGGAATACGTGGCGTACATGTCGTTATCGCACAGCCAGCCAAATTCCATGGTGGCCGAATAGAACCGCAGGTTCTCCTCCTCAAAGACGTATCCGTACTGGCAGGGAATCGTCGGCAGCAAGTCATCTACATAATGTGTGTTGTTGGCAACAGAGGCATGCATATTGGTATAGTTCCTGTCAAACATCCGGCAACGGCTAAACGATCCATCCGTCTCCCGGGGAATCGAGAGCTGCTTCCGCAAGTTCTCGCCAGGAACCAGGGTCAGTTGTGGCACGAAGCAGTAGTACTTGTGGGGCTTCAGGGTCATGAATATCTGTCCCAGGTATACAAAGGCAGCGATGTATCCGAAGGGGATCATGTACAGAAAAAGGACAAACTGGAAGCGACCAAACTCGCCAATTACCGGAAGCAGGTCATCGAAATCGAAGTAATCAGGCCCATCCCACGAGAACGAAGGCAGCATATCGGGCGGACTCTGCCACCAGGAGCGATTGGAAGAATCATCAGCGACTTCGTCCGGCTCCACATAGGTCACATTAACTTCGTCATCGTCGCTCTGCCCCGGCCTAATTGGTGCAGGGGAAAATCGCCTAAAAATTTAATATTTTATTGCGATTTCACATTAAATATGCACTTAAAGTTTTCAAACATACGGTTTTCTAATACTCTCTTTCTTTTTCTTTTCGTTTTCATTGTCATCCTCCTCGTCCTGATCTGATCCTTTACGATCTTCATTTTTTGACATATTACCAAATCGAAAGAAAATTTCGAAAAATCCTAGTTCTGACAATTAAATCAGTTTCAATTGATTGGATTGCTACAAAGATAGAATGGTCTTAAAGACCTTATAAGTTATTGAAATTAATATACATAGATTTCTCAATATAATTTAATATTGTATATGTAATTTGAAGACTGAAAAATGACTATGTATTCCAAAAAAGTAAGTTATAACAACGTTGTCTATCAGTCCCTTATCCGCCATAATGAGTAAGCCAATTTTCGCAGAGTAATCCTTTTTCCAAACGTTTAGCCTCCACTGACAAGCTGAACATTTTCATGATGACTTGATGATTTTCCGACCCACTACTTTTCCGGCTTTCCTATTCATTTCCGTTCAAGTAGCCGCAATTGGAGCATAAAACGGGGCATTCTCTTCCCTGCCATTCGACTCCTTGGCGCCAAGAAACAATGACTCCTCGGTATCCCTTCGCTTTGATCCACGTTTTCCCATTAATTAAATACTTGCAAATCCAATCGTTTGCTAATCCATAGCATCTATTTCGTGGTATTGCCAAAGCCAGCTCAGCTTGTGGCTAATTACAAGAAAATTCGGTCAACCGCTGCCAGGATGCAAGGAGTCTGCCTGAACCGCCTGTTGCTTTTGTTTCCTTTACTGGCGCATGCGATCTGCGATTTCGAACTTTCATTCATAACCAACCATCACCGAATCATTCGAAATTGAAACCATTTGCCAGACTTCGCCGGAGGAGCTACACCAGTCCCGATGCGACTTTCAATAACGACGGTTCGAGGACGGACACTGTGTTATGGAAGCCTACACTTTGGGCCACATAAATATGCCCGGTCATGCCACATAAATCAGTGTCATAAATCTGTGCGTCTTGTGTACGGAGTTATGTGTCAGTGTCCCGAAAAAATCCAAGGCTACGCATAGCCACAAAATATCCTAGATTCTTATCTGCGGAGCGCCAAATAAAAACTAATACGGGGAAAACAACTAAGAGCAGGGCAAATTAAGTGTTTCGGCGGGAAGCCAGATAAAGTGAAAGGCACGCTGCGCGCGAAAGTGTAGAACGTCAAGTGAAAGTGGCGGCTGCCGATCCCTTAACAACACCCCCAAAGGAAAAACATACTACTATACATACCCCTCCAATCCCTTGACGTGTTTGGAATGCTTATCCTCGAGGCGTGAGCATCTGAAAGATGGCCATCCTGGAGTCGTGTTGCTTTTGGAAGGATGTGAGGAGTGGAAGCTTTGCCTGTGCCATCTACACTCTGGTAGGTGACTTCTTGTATGAATAATTGCTGAAGATAAAAAGTGGCCTGGCGGCAAAGCAAGTGTGTCAACAATTATACGAAACTTTTTAAGCAATTGAAGGAAGTTTAAAGCTTTTTTAGTAAATTGTATATGCAATCAAAATATAAGATACATAGTCATTTTTGCTACACATTTAAATCAAATATTTGTTTAACAAAAAAAAAAAAGAGAAAAACATACTTTTATATTACATTTTTCTGCGAATTTAACGGAGAAATAAAGACCGAGTGAAGTCTTAGAGACTTTAAAGGCCAAGTTTAAAGAAAAGAGCATTGCTTCTAACTCTACTATCGTAATATTTATTTGAATTTAAAATATTCAGTATACAAACCCAGAATTTAATTTATTTTGGAGAGTATTTATCAAGCAATTATGCAAAAACTTTATGAAACTATTACAATTAACTTTTCTATAGTTATTATTTGTTAAAACGACCGAAAAAAGGTTTAAAATAATTATCTAAATATGAGTTTTAAACATAGCTCCTCCTTAAATAGCAGATTATAACCGCAAACCTAAAAATACATTAATTTGGGATCTTATTACAGAAATACCTTTCCTTTTATGTTCTTATAAGAAATTCCTTCAAACGTTGTTTGTCAAAAATACCGAAAATAAACCGAGGGGCAAAGAAAATTAACTAAATTCTTAAGAAAATATATTGCCGAGCATGCTTCTTGAGCAATTACAGCACTCAATTGTCACTCGAGGAGGATTGGGTGAGGGTGTAAGTCCATTTTGGGGTACCACCCACAAACCCTACTACTACCTACTAACTCACAAAAAGGAGCCCCAAACCTTATGTCCCCAAAATGATTATGAGTTCCCTATTTGTTTTGGCGCAATTTACCATACAGGTTTACTTCGGATTCTCGACGCTGATGTTTTTGTTCTACCTGCGCGAGGAGCAGGAGTTTCTACTGGGCCAGAGACCCCAGCCGATGGGCGAGAGTCTGCTGGAGAAGGGTGACGTGACTGTAGGTGAGGATACATATATGTAGTTTCCATGTAGAGCTCTCCACGAGCTCCAGTATCCACTCGGCCCGGCTCAATTACGTCTGTGATTTATGCCTTTTGCAGTGACTGTGATATTCAACGTTTTGTTTCTCTTTTGCTCGATGCTGATGGTGCTGTCCTCGGTGCTCCTGATTGTGGGTCTCCAGCAGGTGAGTTTGTGAAAGGATACCATATTAGGTTCACTACCATCTGTAGATGGATTTTTGCAGAACAAACGACAATTTCTGATACCCTGGATTTTCTTCATGCTGAGCGACCTGCTTATCGAATGCTTCCACCTGCTCCACCTGACCCTATCCCGCCGCGTCATATTCGATCCGATTGTCGGTTTCATCTTCACCATGGACTTTTTTATCCTGTGCCTAAACGTAAGCTTTAAAATTAAAGCGCTCTTAAAGTCAATATTATATATTTTTTAACTCATTGAAGCTCTACTGCTTACTATGCGTGATTTCGCAGTACCAGGAGTACCGAAGACACCGGGCGGAGTTGCAACAGGCGGCCAGTGCCCCGTCGGTAGGTATTCGGTGAATGTGTTGTGCCACCCCCAGTATGCTTACCTTCCCTCCTGTGTACCTCCTGTGTGCCTCCTTCCAACCCAAAAGCCTATTGTGGTCTTCACAGCTGCCGAGAAACTAAGCAAGCCGGAGCAGCTCCAGATGCAACAGCAGCTACAGGAGCATCAGAACCAGATATTGCTGAACCAGCTGGAAGCCGGATCCGGAAATGGTAAACGGAATTCCCGACGAATGCTCGGAACAGGCAGTCCACTGATCACCTCCCAGCGCCTCACCAACTTCTCCACCATCACCGAGGAGGAGGAGCAACATTCCCGGACAGGTGGGGCATTTATTAAAGCGATTTATGTGCCCCAGTTAATATCAATTTATGCGTTACAATATTCTCCTATATTCTTTGTCTAGGACACATTCCGGAGCAATCCAATACTGAGCAACTGTCTCGAATTCCAATTATAACCCATGCATCCAGTGATGCAAGCACCATTCGTCACTAAGCCAACGTGACAAGGAGAGATTTAAGTCAACAGAGTCCACTTATTTTTACAAAAACTGAATGAAACTAAAAAGTCGAATAAAATGGAACAAAAAAATTCCAAAACATAAACCCTTTTTGGGCTTCAGTTTCTATTCTAGGTGAAGATTTAATTTTTCTCGTCTGCCTGCCCCACTTTGATGCAACAAAGGATGTATGGAAAAGCAAATACCTGGAAGTCATGAAAGTCCTTTCAATTACAGCGTCTTTATACCTAAACAATTCGGGGCAAAATCAGTTTTCAGAATAGTTGTACTCTCATAAGGGAAAATAATATATACTTTACAAACACATCTCCCAAACTAAACAGAAAAGGTAAGTCAAGGGTGGTTCTTTTAAATTAGAATGTCTGCTTAAAGCAACTAGTTAGTCATGCAAACACATAACTTTTCATTCACCCACAGACAGACATTCTAAAATAATTATTCAAATCTTAGCTTCCACCCAACCAGACAGCCGCAGTTCAAAAGAACCCTAAAACAACAGAAAAAAATTTACTTTTAAAACCTAATTAGTTTTTGAAAAAAAGCTGACTTGACCCAGGAGGGTTCAAAGTTGTTATGGGTTCGGGTTAAGTGGTTTTAGTTGCCAGATAATGATATTCAAATTATGCTTTAATGTCCTAATTAAAAGCACTCTTTGTCAGGATAAATCAAATTGGACTCTGCAGTAAACAGGATAACCTGTGCAATCTAGCAACCCAATCCCGACGGAAGCAGTGCCATTAAAGAGCACTTAATCACTTGGCTAAATTGGCACTGTTAATTAAACCCTCAGGTGGAGAGTTACAGCCTCGAAGTGGACGCATGGCTTAGGGACACGGATTACAGTATAGACGACACGGGACACAGGCCACGGACACAGGACATCGCGCTACGGTTGACGATGACAAAGGGTCGTCTGTGGAGCAGCCACAAAATCGGCAACTGTTGTCCTGCTTTTTGACTGGAAAAAGGCCATGCTGTGGCAGATGATGCCCGTCCAGTGTCACTGGTAATGCGTCACTGAAAAAAAAATCCATAAAAGATAGTATATTTCAATTTATAGTGCCAAGCTTATGCATCCTAATATATACTCTGCAAAAATCAATATGGCTTTAACATCCTTGGTTTCATTTTTATTAAATTTTACAAAATCTTATAATAATATTTTTTCATGTGCTGTTGGCCGAATATAAACTTCCATCAGCTTGCCCGCCATTGTAGGACTATTATTACTTTTTTTGTTGTTTGTCAAAAGTCGCATTTTGTTCTCAAATATTGACATAGCCACAGGCGGCAACATTCCCAAAAATCCATCATAAAAATAGAAGGACATCGGACTGCAAAGCTACAAAGTCAGACAAATCTGGCTTAATGGATCCTAAGTGGCAGAATGCAGTGCAAAGTCTGCTTTTGACAAACATCGAGAATACTCGAATGATTAAAAGCTTAAGAGCTATGCAATTGAATTTAATATTGTAATTTTAAGGTCTTTAAAAAATGAAAAGAGAAAAAACTACTTGGCCACACAATTAAGCTTTAAATTCTTTGATTCTGTGGTTGGCATAGAAAATAGAAAAAAATAGATTTAATTTAATTAAATTAAATGAAACGAAATTAATTAAATCTAAACGCTTGAGGGATTTTTCAATGGAATGTTTATTAAGAGCCCACTATGCCTGTTCCATCCAAAAATATCGACTTTAAAAAGAGGGCTACAGCTATAAAAACTATTTAAAATGTAACTCAAATATTTCAACAACAAAAGAATACAAAATAATTGAATATGCACGTGGCTTTATCCACATAACATTTTTTGCATTCCTGGTATTACAGATTTTATGAACAGAATATATGCATTTCGCGCTGCAAATCCTGGGTATTACTCTCGACTCTTTATCAAAAGAAAACAGTTGTTGGCTTTCAGGACTCGACGCTTTAAAGTTGGCATTGTGCGGCACTTATGGCAGCATATCCTTATATACCGCAATACAGGGATACACACTACACACTTACACTCACAAGAGGCAATAAGCACACTTACACAAAGCAGAAACACCAACGCTTTCTATCTAATTGCTAGGATGGCTGAGCTCTACTACCTCTCCTGATTCCCGAGGATAATGAGTTTTCCATTAGCGCCTGACTAGTGGCAATAGCAATATTTGCCCAACGTCTTGGCATGCTTAAGTGAAAATTCAATTAAAGCATAAGCGAAATCAAGTGAAAGTCCTGGCGGGGCTTTCACTTTCAGGACAAACTTTATATCCCTTGATTGACTTGCAGCGGTGGCCATCGAACTTGGTGGACCTGCATGTTCAATAAACTTTAGAAGGATGCAAAGTTTTTGGCAGGAAACCAAAAAGTGAAACAATGGCTGTTCAAGCCATTGCCGTCAAAAAGCGGCAAGTTCTTCCTCCGTTTGGGAGTAAAGATATTTCGGATTAAATTAAATGTTGAAATTTTAAGCAGTTTCATAACTTTTCCCATCCCCACCCGTCGATGGCTGATGGAAAGACTCGTCCTGTCGCTCGCAGGCTTTTCTGGACTTTCATTTGATTTATGGCATATGACAAGTGGGAAAAGTTATATATATATATATATATGTATATACATATGAGTTTTAAAAGGCAGGAAGTAAAGTCCTGAAGCTTGACAAAAGTGGCAACCGCTTTGTCACTCGCCGTATTGCGTATACGCAGTGTGGTGCGGCCCGGTATCAGGAATCTTAAACGAGAAAATTTATGTAGATTTATGTTCGTGTGTGTGTTTATACCACATCAGAGCCGCTCATGCAAACGTGTCTATATACATTCAATTAGAAAATTAGCATCCAAATGAAGCTAATTCACGCACCGGGAGGAAACCATAAAAGATGTAAGACTCTTAATGAATATTAAATGATGAAAACAATTTTGGCATCACATTCCGTTTGCCTATTCCTTTTCAATGGAACGTTTCCCTCTTAAAGTTTGTCCTTTAGTTTATTTCCATGGGGGAAAGCCTTAAGTAGGACCTTTTCCTTTCCGGAGACTTATAAATGACTTTAATAACAGAGCCCTGCCAAGTGTAAACTATAAACAGCTTTGGACTTTAAGCCTCCTTTTGGTCCTTTTAGGGCCGCCAACAAATTTGTAGAGGCTCATACGTCGGTATTGAAGGCAAAATAATTAGGACATAAGTCGGCAAAGCATTCGCATTAACGTGAAACTGTTTGTCAGCAATAAATCGTCAAAGTAAATTACGTGGAACGAGGCTCAGACATCAATCTTGGGGCTTAGATGACACCTCAGGGCGGAATCTTCTTGGGGAGTAGGAGTTTGTTTTGGAAATTAGGCAGATGCTTCACATGTGAGTAATACGGACTGAAAGCTGGCATTATATTTCCCTAAAATGGTAAGCCAATTTTAATTGAGTATCTTTTTTTCTCGCGCTCCTCTTCAAAGCAAAAGCCCGAAACAAAAGCAAACATCTGACCTTTTTCAGGCGGCAAGGCATTAGCATGAAAAGGGTTGGGACCATGTTCTTTTGGACCCGAAACGGAGGTAAACAGATTCAGGTTTTTTCCGCGTCTTAACAACCCACTTGAAACAGAGAATTTTGTTTTCAATAAAACTCCTTACCCAGCCGCTACAAATTAAATTTATTTACTTACACTTTAAGCGGTTCGTGAGATTTTAATTTCTGATTTAACCAGCTTTCCTTGCGATAAATAAATAACAAGAATATTTTCTTTGCATATACCCTTTTCAAAGTGCAATGGATATGCATATATTGATATGCATACCATCATATTTTTCTTAGCCTTTACCTTTTATATCTTTTATCAAATATACCCGACTGATTGAAAGGGTAAAGGAAAGACCACAGCTGAAATAGTTACCAGGACAACGATCTGAGAGTAAATAAATCCGCAAAAGAGCAGTGGGGTGTAAAACGATTAATATTTCTGCAAGCAATATGGAAATTGGAGAAGGACGAGTGGGCAACTCTGAGGTTGAGTCCATTTCTTGAAGCATTGAAGCCGTAAGCTTCATAATTTAACTCAATTAGCAAAGAATTTGAAGCATTTAATTCAATTATCCATAATCAATTGGATGAGAAGACGCTTTAAATTGTTTATTAAATAGTTTCCCAACTACTTTCGAGGGAGGAGTGAATTAATTGTAGGAATAACAATAATTTCCAGTCGAAAACTGGCAAGCTCGCAAGAAAGAACAACACTCCCGTCTGTTGATCTTTCATTAGAAATGCCCCGATGTCAGTCTAGTTATTTGGCTTGTTTATTCTGCCAGCTGGTGTGTTTGCATTTGAATTTCGCTGTCAAAACTTTTGGCTGACATCCCGAGTGCCACTTGACATTTTTCGGCCAACCACGGTCTCGAGGGAAAGTGGTTCCCAGAAGCTAAAGGAGCTGACGAGGCTGGACTCTCACTCAACGTTTTGAATCGCAATATTCCTATAAATGATAAATCGACTTGAAGTGCTTGAGCTAAAGCTAGGTTGACAATTGTGATATGCCATGGAAATAGAATTGTCGTGAAGCGTGAGCATAAGAAATAAGCTTATTTTCCTAAGACTTTACAAAGTGCTTTAAGGATAACTTTCTGGTTATGAGCCGAGACCGGATACTGAGAGGAAGACGTAAAGGAAGTCCTTTTTATCATCTCTCTTTTTTTTCTCTGAGCCGTGTTGGGTTATTCCAGAGTTATTCCCAATATTTGAATGGCTTTTACGTGCCCTTTGGGTGACATTTGCGGATGCCATTCGCCGGCGTCCATATCCGCGTCCATTAGTTTCAATCAAATTTCATAAGCAAACAAACAGGACCAATAACCTGATGTCTGAGTGCGTGTGCTTATGTATATATTGGTATTAGCATGCATGATAAATAATAAACATATTATAAATAGCTTTTTTCCCATGGAACGAGTTCGTTTCGGCCATCAATCAATGTGCGAAAGGCCGTTGGCTTCTCTTCCACTCGCCTCGAATTACTCAGCCAACATATCCCACTCGGATTTGGGCCGAATGGCATTGCCAAATAAGATTTATGCCCCTTTTTCGGGTCGCCAAATATATGGCTTTACATTAAAGAGCCAGAGTATTCCCGAAAATTAAAGCCAACATCCCACGCTTTTATACTCCCGAAAGGCTGCCCGTCAAAATACTTTTCATGGTTAATTAAAACTTGTGCGGCATTCGATTAGCATATTAAATGGCGAATGGCGGCCCTTCTCGTCCTTCGTCCTGGCCATCATGACTGTCATGGGCCATTGTCAGATGCTTTAAATTAATTAATTAACTTTTCCGATGTAAACATTGGCTCAATCAATGTCTCAAGAGGGCAAACCACCCACAATCATAAGTTTTGTTATTCTTGTTCACCCGCTGTGTTTATGTGTATTTATAGTCAAATTGCGTATACGACACGTGGGCTCAGGGGCTTTTACTTTGAATGACACTGCCCCACAGGTGTTGTTTTAATGAGACCGACGAATGTCTGAGTAGACGCTTCAGCAATCAAAGCATACTGTTTCGAAGCATTTAAGGAATGCGATATTTTACCTGCCAATCAAAAGCAAACACGACATTTATTTGTAGATTCAAATTGGAGTGAAAGGACAACAAAAGGTATATATTTTTGGATCAATTCAAGAGTTTACTGAACAAATACCGGAAAGTTTTCATTGTGTCTTTTATGCGTTCCATTCAATCCGTTCAATATCCTTGAACATTTGCATATTTCAATTGGAATGTTTGTGTAATGCATTTATCCCACTGCCAACTGCATCTCGAGTGGAATGTTTATTCATTAATCAGACCATGTGAACTAATCAAAAGGCTTAAAGCAACCTTGCGAACACGGCGTATACGTAATCTGTGCGGCTTTATTTTCAACCACTGTCTGCCTGACAGGATGACTAAGTTAAACAATTGCAATTGGCAAGAGAAACACAAGCAAGGCGATGCAAAATCAATAGCAAACCCAAAATATAAGCACAATACCAGCGTAATACGTATACGCACTGTATGTTATCCGCTTGTGAAATTTGCCATGCCGGTTTGCGACTTGCCTGTCAAATCAAGGAAAATCTGCTTTGACAACAGTGGGGAGCCCAGCTGGAAAAAATAAACACATCTTAAGCAAGGAAACGGTGACATGTGAAAGTAAACGCCACTGCCTTTCGCTGAAGTGAAAGGCTTAAAGGAAAAGTATCCAAGGACACGCGCAACTTTTATTATTTCCCAAAAAATTGAGGCAAAAAAATAAACGCACGTTTCATCTCCTTAAAAGGTACACAACCACAAGGTAGGATACACAGACAGGATGTAGCCGAAATTACAGGATCCCATCTTATCGATGGGTTCACATCTGCGAGGCCACAAAATTAAATGCCCCTAAATAAAGTGTAAAGCGTTGGGGACCAATGTCCTGCGGCTAATAAAAATACATCCCCAAAAAGGGTTCACTTATCGCTGCCCGAGTCTTGAAAAAACAAGCACTTGCCCGTAAGAGATGGCCATCAAATGATACAGCCGGCACCCGGGGAGTGGCTAAAAGCAAACATTCCTATCTAGGAGACATAATACAAATGGTTCCAAATGGCCAGAGCTCTATTCCTACTCCTCCCCGCCCCTCAGTTGCCCGGCAACAAAATCACATCAAAATGTTTTCCTTGGAGGGAAAATTTCTAAAAATAAAAAAATATTGTAAGACTGCAATTTGAATTGAACTTCGATCTGGAACACAAAAGCAAATGTTTGGGTTTAAAAAAAAGTGTAATCCGCTTTTTAGAAGGTTCTCTTATCTAAGAGCCAAATGTGAAAAGAAAATCCTGATGGAAACCCATATTTCTAGATTTTAAAAGTATTTTTCCTAAGCTTACAGTGTATAATCAACTTCCTTGTTCTTACTTTTACGCATTTTAAGCAATTAAGTCCAATATGATGTTGAGTGAAGTCAAGAATACTCAGCTGTAATGCATGAGTCCTTGGTGAAACTATTAAAGGATAAAACAAAACTTTCTGACTGAAAACAACAAACTTTATTATTTATTTTGTTTGCAAAAACTTTGCAAAGTTTGGATCCCTTCTATTATTATATTGAACTCATATTAAATGTAGGCATAATTTATTCCATCCAGTAGGCCACAAAAGAGTGTTATCAGCGACAGATGGCCAAAGGAAAGCGGTCAACACAAACACCATAATGCCCTAAAGGCTTACACAATTTTAATTTCCGACAACCACGGTGGTTATGATAGAAAAATAATCAACAGGAAGCGAATACCCTGCAGAGTTTGATTTAATAATTATTGAGGAGAATTGAGGTAAGGATAAAGCTGGAAAATTCCCATCAATCAATCAATATTGAGCAGCTGCGAACAGCACCAGCTCCCAGCGGGAATTAAAAGCAAAATACATCAAATTCCTTTGTCAATGGCATGTCCGGGTGGAATATCTTTCAAATTTGTTGGAGCAAGTTATGTAAACAAGTCCTTTAAAGTTCCAATTCAATCATAGAACACATGTTTCTCTCTAATCTGTGGGTGTTCATTTTAATGATTTCTGGATTTTCATAAAACATATCCCAATACCAGTCGAATCAACACATTTGTTGTGTCAGCAGTAATTACATATGCCAACATTTACATACCTTTTCCATGACAACCACAACAATCAAGTGGATAACATGGCACGGCACATGTATTTTTAGGCAAAAACGTAAACCGGAACAAATGCTGACAATCCCCCGCAAACTTTATTGTTCAACTGTCACGCAAATTGAACTTTGGCCCATCATCAATTCTCATCATCGCCATCCCGACATACCAAATACAGATGATGCCAAAAATTGGTTAGGGTGCGAAAAAAAAAATGTGGCCAAAAAAATCAATACACATATTTGTCGAAAATTCATTGTGTGAAAATGCAACCACAGTGCTTTATTTTTGACTTTAACTAAAAATTTGTGCCATTTACAGAAATGTTTATTGGATATCCGTGCTAGCCGCACAGGTCCTCGATGGACTCCCCCTGCAGGAGTAGCCTCTGCTCCTGTTTGTTTTTCTTGTTTGCGGATTTGCCGCCAGCGGCCTTACCGCGTCGTCGATTCACCACGCCATCCGATTCATCCATCATCCGTAGAATTGTGGTCTGAAAGTATCGAAAAAGTATATAAGATGGTTATGGGGTTCAATTTTATGATGTATTTCCTTGAAATATAAAACCGAAGGCTGGAGAAAGTTTTTACTTAAAAAGTTTCAATAAAGTGGTAAGAAATAAAATAAAACTAATATTCCTCAAAGTCAATCCTGCTTAGAATCAAAGCTATAATTTCTCACCTGATCTGAGCAATCCATTGGAGCCACTGATATATCACGCACAGCCCTGAATTTACCCACATTGTTGAGGTGCTCGTTCTCCAATCGGAAATAATTCCAGATAAATCGCCGGAAAACCTCCAGGGGACTGAGAATGGTCATCATTACGTCGCCCTCGATGTAGCCAGCTTCAATTAGGCTCATGGACAAGGTCCAACTGAAGCGCAGTATCAAGTCCTCAATTATGCCAAAGTAGTAGAACCACTGCGGGCATAGAGTGAGAGAGATAATGAATGCCTTGAAAGATTGTCTTACGTGCCGTTTGGTCAAATATTTATCGTTGCCATTATTTTCGGACAGGAGGCAGCAGTCCCCTTTCCCCCAAACCCAATCCCTCCAGCTCGGCGACTTACCGTCGATGAATAAACGATTTCCTCACGCAAGAATCGATTGTCGCCCGCCTTCGAGTCGAAGAGACCCCAGTCCATTTTGATGTCCCATGTGTAGGCGTAACAGGACGAAAAGATGGCCGCCGTTATCCAGCAATAGAACCAGGGATTCTCCTTGGACAGCGGATAGGTATCTGTAAACAGCATGAGTATTAAGGTATGAGTCCAACTACGTGCTGAGATGCCAAATAAAATGTTTATGGGGGATGGCCACTAATTGGCTCTGGGCCGTAAACAACTCGCATAATGTGTGTATTTGCAGTTGGTCGGCCATGGCCTGGCCAAATTAAATCACTTACCCGTGGTCGTGTGGTATTTGTGGGCGAATATCACCACAAAGAATGATGTTGCATACTTCGCTGCGTTGACCAGATGCGGAAATGACTCCTTTGTGTCGCGGTATCGACGAATGCACTGAGCGAACCGGAAGTAGGCGGGCAAGATGGCCACAATGGGATGCAGCAGGGACACGTATTCAACACAATGGCTGGCAGCTTCCGATGAAACGAAACAATAAGGTTCATTAATTCGAAAAGCCAATTTAAAGGATAATTGTTTTGAAAAACATGCGTGTTTACATTCAGTTGTTTTCTGGAAAAACTCACCCTTTCCGGCCTTGTGCCACGTTGGACTCTTGCCAAAAAAGCAAATCAAGAATGGTATGTCCAGGAAGGCAGGCACCATGCTATTGAGCTGATCTGCCAGCCAGAAGTCGGCAAAGTTGACAAAGCAAAACGGAGCCATGATCACTCGGATGAGAACTCTCAAGGCCCAATATCTGGCCTCGTGGTGAAAGGTCTTGGTGGGATTCAACAGAAATGCAGCCATCAATGTGTACAGGCACAAGGGAGCCGCATACTGTGGAATACCTAGAGGATCGCAGAATATATAGCTAAGGACGCAGCAGGCCCAAATGACGCCAAACACCGAGGCCACTTCCATGATGTTCTGCTCGGACAGATGATTGCGGGGATCCAGCTCGAAGATGAGGACATGATTCACTCCCGACGACCGCCATCCATAGACATTGACGCCCCAGAGGAAGAGGCATTCGATGATGAGGAAAGGGGCCCGAAACATCCGCATGCCAGCCCGCCAGTTCTCACCAAATCCGTAAAACATGGCCGCAATCACAACCGTAATGAAGAGCACGACAAAGGCGCCGGAGAAGAGGCCAACTTTAAAGGTGGTCCATGGACTCTGTTGCTCCCCCAGTGGCGGTACCCTCAACCGCTTCATGGCCCTCTGACGATCCCCGCCTTCGATGTCCTGCGTGACGGCCTGCTCGGTTTCCTGAATCAGCCGATCGATGTCCTTATTTGTGTAGAAATGGGCCGCCTCCACGTGATCCATGCGCCACCGGGCACCGTAATCCACGCTAAGCAGCTTATCGTGTTTCTTAAGTATCTTCCGGAAACCCGTGAAGTTGAGATTCTGATAGTTCTGTAGCAGTATAAGTCCCAGATAAAATTCACTAAATGCCAACTTGAGATCTTGAATCTTTCGTGCCGGTACGTTCTTCTTGCCCAGCGGAGTCCGCCGCTTCCAGGCCGGCAGTTTCTTCGGATGCCCCATTTCCAGGGCCTCGGTCAGTTCGCTGCGCAGGCTTCCGTACTTTCGAGTGGCTTCGGCCATCTTCTCCGAGTAGAATGTGTTGATCTTGGCCAGCTCTTTGTCACAGTAATGGAAGAATTCCTCATCGAATTTGGCAAAGTATCGCGTGACCATTTCCCGCTCTACGAGCTCAGCGGATGGGGATTGTTCGATGGCCGCATATAACATGGCTTTCATTTCCTAAAGGAGAGTGATGTTAAAATATAAATAATAATTAAATTAAATAATAATTAAATTAATAATATTTATTAATATACTCAAGTGACCTTATACTTTTGGCCTTCACTGTCCTTCATCCATTTCTTCTCTCCTTTAATGCTTTCTTTTTCTTGTTTTCAACCGGCCCCACCACCCTAAAAACTTTGTTTACGTTTAGGATAAGCAAAACAGAAGAGCCGATAGGAAGGCGCATGCGCCATTTTCCCTACGAACGGAAAAAGCTCCCCCATTTTGACAGTTCGGTCACATGACGTCACAGCTGACCAAGTGACAGCGGGAAAAGCACACTACAAAAAAGATACAGATTTTTCCGCAGCAAGGGGGCGAACGCAATGCCTTGAATCCGGCGATTTGAGGGACTTACCTCATAGTTAATGTACTGCTTTCGCCACTCGGGCGTTATGTGGGCGGTCAGATGCTCGGCGAACTTCATTTTGAGGACTGGGAGGGACTCACAACTGGCTGAACTGCATCCGCATCCGGCTGAACGGCGAGGACGTGGTCGCACCAAACGCACGTTTTCACGTAAACATCACAACTGGGCCAACGCCAGCCAGCGAAAGTTCTTGGATATTGGTCCAAATGGCGGCAGCGAAATGGATGGTGGGTGTTGGGGGGTGACTATGTATGGCCACTGAAGAGCTTTCAATATGTAAATGGCTTCGGTTTTGTTATTGTCTGCTCATTCCTCTCATCCGTTTTCAATGTCAACAATAACAAAAGAGCGCAACACATATTGGGTTCAAAAATTGATTAGATTTGATTAAATTATCTAACGCGACACACTTATTAAAAATCCATAAATTACGAATATTAACGTGATGCATTGAGTTTGCAAAAAAAAACCTGAAACTTAACAAAAAAAAAAAACTATTTAATGTATACGGTAATTAGTAACGGTTCTAAAAAAAAGCAAGTCAGCAAGCTCCATAAATCATTTGATTGCTTTCAACAACCTTTAAACTTACCTATCTGAGCTATAGGTACTATATATATATATAGAATAGGACTAATTTTAGTTGACTGATAAGATTAAAAATGAAAATTAAATTAGTGAAACAATTATAGATTTAAAATTGAATTAAATATGTGTGTTTTGAACTGTATTATAATGACCCTTTAGTGATGAAGTCCCACGCCTTCGTTTACTGATCCCCAGTCATAAATGACACTTGAAATTCCTATAATAGACAATATTGCACCGCCTATTAGATATCCCGCACCGCAAAAATTGAAAATCTGATTTAAAATGAGCTCTCAGTAGACCTAGCTAGCTGTATCGAATCGATTTAGTTTTTCCAGCTGAAACCACAAAGCAGTATTTATCGAAGATGTATGGAATACGGGGGCCTGGCACAGTCATACATGGTATATGTGCGTTATAGTTCAGAGAAACCACAGCCAGAGTAATAAAAACCAATTCCCGAGGAACTGGCCTGCCCGGGAACCATAAACAGTACCAGTTTCCCCCAGTCCCCAACTTGCTCCGCTTATCGCAATTGACTTTAGCCCCCTTGCCTCCTCCTCCTCCTCCACCTGCGGGTAATGTGTGTGTGTTTTTTTTTTTGTCTTTTTTTGTTATTGTTGTATTTGTGTATTGATTAAAGAACAGGCGGGAGGCAGTGTGGTTGTCAGCGGCGTGGCCCCCCACCCGCATTGAGTCATTTACATGATCGCCTCGAAAACAGAGCACAATTGGAGAACAAACGCAGCGACGCTCCCGGCGAGCGGAACGGCCAGCATTGAGGCATTTTCTCCGCGAGCTGTCAGTCGTTGATTAGCCCGCTCGCTGGCCAGACATCCACACATCCCGCCCTCAGATCCAAAGCAATATACAACTCCAAAGGCAGAGCACTCCAAAATAAGGAGATAAAGAACTAATATAAATACCAGGCACAGTCCAGGGGTTGGATTAGACGGCTGAAGAAAACCCAAGAAGCAACATGCCCACAGACCAAGAGCCCACCGCCGAGCAAATCGCCGAAGTTAGGACCGCCATACTCAAGAAATTGGAAGCCGAACCACCAGCAGGTTAGTGCTATCTTCAACCCAGATAAGAGAAAATCCCCTACATTGTGCCTCCCCTATGCTACTTAGAACCCTTCCACCCCAATGATCTAAAGCGGTTGAAGGACTCTGATCTC